>NC_056629.2:168826860-169471026 GCF_002870075.4 Lactuca sativa | reverse complement strand
GCAGGGCCAGAGTTTGTATGAAGAAGACGACCGGAGTCAGAAACAGGGCGGCCTCCAGTTGTGCTGCCAAGAGCTCCAATTCGTCGACGAGCAGTGCCAGTGTGAGGCTGTGAAGGAAGCATTCCGGGAAGCCCAGAAGATGCAACAACAACAACAGGGACAACAAGGCGGAAGCTTCGGTTCCAAGCAGATCAGACAAATGATGCAGAAGGCTCAGAACCTTCCTAACCAATGCAAACTCCAAACTAGACAATGCCAAGTCGGAAAAATCTCAATCACCACCTTCACCACTATCACCGAGGACACCACCTACAGCCGCCGTGGCTCGCAACAGCAGTGTGAGCACATCCGAAGCCGACAATTCAACCAGTGCCAAAACTTCATCCAACGACAAATGGGTTCCTATGCAACCCTTCTGATGAGCGTCAGCAGGCAAGGTCAACAGCCACAAGGTCTCGAACAATGCTGCAATGAGCTTCAGAACGTGGAGGAAGAATGCCAGTGCGAGGCCATGCAGGAGGTGTACAGGCAAGCCCAGAGGCAGCAGCAACAAGGGAGCCAACAACGTAGCCGACGTGGTGGACAGCCTCAGACCCAAGACTTGCAGCAGATTGTTCAAAGTCTGCCCAACCAATGCAAACTAGAAGTGCAGCAATGCCGAATCCCATCTACCATGTTCTAAGGTGGAGATTAATTAATGATCCAGGAATAAATGTCATTCGCATCTCTAATCAGGTTTTACGGTTTTGAATTTTGAGATGGGAGTAGTTGCAAAAATAAGTAGGCTCATGGAGAGATGAGTATCTATAAATCTCATGTAATCGCTCTTTCATCTTTTTTATGAATAAATAAAATGATGGCTGCGTCTTTTATTCCATGAAGATAGAGAAACATTTATAACCAACTTAATTACTTGTTTCGTCTAAAAATTATTGTCCATAGATAAAAAAAACACACAGATTAACAAAATATTAATCACACTAACTTCATACTAACTTTATACAATAAAATGACAATTTTGTCCTTATTTGCATTTAATGTCCCATTAAATATTTAGTGAGTTAAGTAATAATGAAGGATATTTTCTTAAAATATTATTTATAAGAAGAAAATGGATCTGACTTTGGCGTTTACCACCTTAATTTGGATATAGTCTTTTGGGCAATCTCAGTTGTGGCTGAGAACAACTTATATTTGGCCATGTTGGACTCATAGGTAGAGGTCTTTAGCATGCCATGAAATTCCATTGTAGGCCTCTCTAGATTATTCATATTAAATTTCAGAATGAACTCACAATTTACTGATTGTATTAACTCGGCAACGAGTTTAGAATTATATTTGTAGCTAACTCTTGATCACTGACCGTATTATCTCGGCAACAAGTTCAGAATTATATTTGTAACTAACTCCTGCATTATCAGAAAACATAATCGCACAGCTAATCAATATATACAACTACTAGAAAAACAGCATTTTACGACGCGCAATGCGTGTCGTAAAACGCTTAGACGACGCGCAAATGTGTGTCAAGGAAGGCCCTGTCATAACGAGGGACGACACACTTTTGCGCTTCGTCTATTTACAACGCGCATTTACAACGTGCCCTTACGACACACAATGCGTGTCAAGGAAGGCTCTATCATAAAAAAGATGACACGCATTTGCGTGTCGTAATTTACGACGTGCGTTTACGACTTGCATTGCGTATCGTTAAAGCCCCTGTCATAAAGAAAGATGACACACATTTTTGCGTGTCATAATTTTAAATGTTTTAAAAATATATATATATTTGATAGATTTACTAATTTTAAAATTAAATAATACATTTAAAGTCTCATAATGCAAAATAAAATACTTATATAACAAAACAATCCATTTCATAAAATAAATGTACTAATATTGAGAACTAATCCCATTTAATTGTTAGTTTATTAACATCAATCAAACTAGAAAAACAAATCTTCCTAATCAAAATAAGAACAAACATATAAAACACAAACTATTTCGAAATTGCCAGAAATGTTTTGGATTTGTGAGATCATTAATCGTCTCCTCTATTGTAGGGCGTGTTTTTTATGCTCCTTGTAGGCCTAATAAATCCTGACAAATGAAATGGATTATTTGAGGATTTAAAACTGATGAAATGATTGAATACATACATACCTTTAGTGGGAAAATTACCCACATAGACAAAAACCAACTTCAACTTCAATGTAAACGCTTCTGGTCTACAAATTTCAACAACTCTGCTCATGTTGAAGAGTTCCAAATAATTTTCACACAATACAACACCATCAATAAAAAGATATATTGAAATAAAATCAAAGAAGTAAAATGGAGATATAAAGCATACCATAACAACAAATCTATATGTAGTAGGCTCAAGTACAATATGAGCTCCTGTTAGAAAGATGGTCAAAACTTAGTCATATGAGAGAGATAAAGGGTAGGTGGGTTACCTGGATAGCTACTTCTAAGCAAATGCTTGATGAAGCTTGTTTTCCCTGTTGAGTATTGACCCAAAAGCATCACCATTGGTTTGGCATCAAAATCGTTGTTTGTCTACAAAAACATATTAACATGGTAAGTTTCTAAAAAAACTATATAACATGGGTATTCAAAAAAAGGACAACATACAAATTAGGAGTTGTTATAAAGTAAAATTGCAAATATATATTTCAGGATAGGGGAATTATAATTCTTGATTTGTTAGATCAACTGGAATAGTTAATGATGCTATATTTTCTGTTTCATTGTGATAAAGATGAATATTTTCATGAGCAGCTGTGGTTTAGGAAATTTTGAGGGACAGAGAGAACAACAGTAATAGAAACAGACACCATTAATAATGAAAATGATATTGCTAATAACATGGAACAGGGAAAGAGAAAGTACCCTAAAAGTTGCTTCCCCTGTATATGGTAATTTGTATTTTCTTTAAAGATATGGTTTTTAGAAGGCTAAAACAAAAGGACTTCAACAGCTCTTTCAACATTCTCTTTAAAATTGATTGTAGTATGCATTTACTGGATGTTGTGGTAGTTATAGTAACCTTTATATGCTTAAGGTGATATATAGAAACTCTGGGACTCATAGAAAGGCAAAAACCAATAGTAGATAACTTATGATGAAATAAAAACATGTACCAACAAAGGAATTTGGGGAAAATGACTCTTGAGGGTAATTAACTTTTGCGTTTGTACTCATTTGGTCCCTTTTCTTTTTTTTGTATTCAATATACCATCGAACTTGTTGTCGGTGTTTACCATAGCCCTTTTGACCGGCTTTTGACCTGTGATAGCCGGTCAAAGGGCTATGGTAAACACCAACAACAAGTTCGATGGTATATTGAATACAAAAAAAAGAAAAGGGACCAAATGAGAACAAACGCAACAGTTGGTTACCCTCCTGATTCATTTTCCCTTTACTCATTTACAACAAATCCCACATCATCTCCTACTGATATTAATAACTTTTATGAGATTCATTCTTGCTTCTCTTCAAAACATAACCTACGAAAGGACATTATTCATACATGTACAACTTTGTAATGCACTTGAATATTTATTAGGGGAATCTTGACTAAGCAGGCGCATTTCATGACTACATTTACATTTCAATCAAATGATTTATCGTATCATGGATTCTAGACAAGTCTACAAACGAGTGGAATCATAAGTGCTATGATTTTTGAGTTTACTTAGCTTTAAGATCGAACTCATGGGATAAGATACAACATCAATATGTACAATATTATGGTGTATTGTACATATTGATGTTGTATCTTATCCCATGAGTTCGATCTTAAAGCTAAGTAAACTCAAAAATCATAGCACTTATGATTCCACTCGTTTGTAGACTTGTCTAGAATCCATGATACGATAAATCATTTGATTGAAATGTAAATGTAGTCATGAAATGCGCCTGCTTAGTCAAGATTCCCCTAATAAATATTCAAGTGCATTACAAAGTTGTACATGTATGAATAATGTCCTTTCGTAGGTTATGTTTTGAAGAGAAGCAAGAATGAATCTCATAAAAGTTATTAATATCAGTAGGAGATGATGTGGGATTTGTTGTAAATGAGTAAAGGGAAAATGAATCAGGAGGGTAACCAACTGTTGCGTTTGTTCTCATTTGGTCCCTTTTCTTTTTTTTGTATTCAATATACCATCGAACTTGTTGTTGGTGTTTACCATAGCCCTTTGACCGGCTATCACAGGTCAAAAGCCGGTCAAAAGGGCTATGGTAAACACCAACAACAAGTTCGATGGTATATTGAATACAAAAAAAAGAAAAGGGACCAAATGAGTACAAACGCAAAAGTTAATTACCCTCAAGAGTCATTTTCCCGGGAATTTGTAAGGATAATGTACCTTGTTGTAATCCAGGAGGGAGGCGATATAAACCCTAATGATCGACAACATTATATGAGAGTGAAAGAGAATATAAAAACATAATCTTGAATCCATACAGATTTAGGGCTCGATTGTGAGAACAGACCAATTTTTTTCCATCTTCATCAAATCACAGGAACCCTGGTGTGTTTATCGCTTGGCCTTGTAGTGGGGGTTCGATGATTCATGCTTACCTGATCCTTATGATTGCACTGTCATTTGTATGACCCAATCAATCTAAGACGGAGACAGAAAAATCGACGATAGAAAAAGGAGTATGGTTTGAGAATGAGAGAAAGAATGTTGTGTAGGTGATGAGGGAAGCATGTGGTTGAAGGTGGAAGGTATTCAACGGTGAATGAGATAAGGGAAGGGTGATATAAATTGTAAAGAAGATGAACAGATGTATAGCATCACCGGGCGAAAGAAATAGTGATATAGTGGAGAGGTTGTTGGGGGATAAGGAATGAGCACCTGGTCAAGAGGCAGAAATCGAAGGAATATTGGTTTAACTTTGACTCGTTCATTTGTTGGCCCTTAAGTTTGTGATGCATAAATTGCTTGTAAATATTGCAGTAATTTTTGTACCTCTTAAAATTCAACATTTAGGGGTAAATGCTTATTAAGGTGTGTGTGTGTGTGTATATATATATTAATCAAATGACCAATTGTACAATTAATTTATCCTTACTAGTTCTCTCATTTTTTTTTAATTTTCTTCATTAGGAGTATTATACTTGTTTTTTTGAATGTTATCTTACTAGGTGTGAGACCCGTGTATTACACGTGTTGATTTAAAAAAAATTAAACATTAAATTAAAGTGTAAATACAAAATATTTTTTAATGTACAACTTTAAAATAAAAAATGAATAAACTATTTATTGCAATTTAATATCATATATATGATATTTAATACTTTACATATATAAGTATATGACTTTATTTTAAAAATTGAAACAAACCAAAAATTGACAAGTGGATGATATTCATTTCAAAAACACCACAAAATAACAAGTGTCAAAACTCATGAGAGATTGACATATACTAAAAAAAACTTCATTATTAAGGAGGATTATGTCATCGAATTGCGTTACCAAACTTTAGCTCTAATAAGTAGGTCAAAGGAAGGTCTAGTTGTGACAACCCGAAGTTTGCTCCATCGCCGTAACCCGTTTCCGTCCATAAAATTCATCTTTTTCGAATTGTTTCCGTTTAAGTTTTTAAATTAAGTCATTATTTTTGAGACTTCCATTATGACTTAATTAGTATCCAAAAATGTTAGAAACCCAAGAAAACATTCCAGGTTATTATTAGAAATTTTTAGTTTCGACCATGTTGGGTTACGATAACTTAATCGGGTGCGACCAAAAGCCCCGTTTAACGTCGGTATCGGATAGAATTCCACCGAGCCCCAAACCCGAACCCTATTTAAATTTGAGTGGGCTTCATTTGAACTTTTCCACTCTCTCTCTCTACTCTCTCACTAGAAACTCAATCTTGGATCCAAAATCACCCATTTCAAGCCCCAAATAGGTATGTAATCCTTCCTTACTCATAGATTAACAAGTTTAGCTTACAAATTCATGGTTTAATCATGAAATAGGACCAAAGACATGATTTTACGGCCCTGGAACACCCTTGGGCCGCAAACTCATACAAAAGGGGTTTTTGAGCCTTAAAACCCTTCCAAAACACATTTTGAGCTTAGATACGACTTAGGGGCTTACCATACTGGACTTAGAACACCTAAACCTTAACATTTGAGGAGTAAACATGAGTTTACTGCCCAAGAACATGCTTGGGCCGTAAACACTAATTCTTAGGCCGTAAACACCTTCTAAGGTGTTAACATGCCCCTTAAACACCTCCTAAGACTTGGAATAAAGTCTAGAAGCAACCACAAATGAGTTAGGAACCTTAAACTTGATAGAAACCACCCCCTAAGGAGTTCACAGCCGTAAACCCAAGGATGGATTCCTGGGCCGTAAACTCCATTAAATGGATCAAATGGTGCCTTAACTTCATCCTATGGCTTGTATATTGTGCTAGGAACACTTGTGATTGACCTAGGACCACCAAAACACACTTTGAATAGGAACATAAGAGTTTACGGCCGTAAACTCCTAGTTTATTGTCGTAAACTCCTAGTTTATTGTCGTAAACTCCTCAAATGGTCCTTAGGATGTCCAAATTACCTTCCAATGCCTTAAAACCAAGCCTAGCATTACACCACAAGAGTTTTTAGACCATTAGGCACCCAAGAACACCTCACCATGAGTTTACGGCCGTAAAATCATGGGGAGTTGGTCATTTTGGCCGTAAACTCCATATCCAAGCCATACACATCCATAGATGCCACCCGGGTCACTCCAAACACTTGAAATGAAGTGTTTTCGCGACTAAAAGTGTATATCCTCAACTAATTAGTAGTACAAAGCCTAATTAGATACAATTGTGTATCTTTTCATATTACATAGGAACCTCGCACGCGTTCAAGCCCCGAACTGACATTTAGCATCCAAACCGACACATTCCGCGACCGGTGAGTTCATACCCCTACATTTTTCCATGTTTTCAATGTTTTCAGGGGGAATACGAGCAAAGGTACAAGGAAATCTTGTACTCAAAATTATGATTTCATTTGATCTATTTCATATTTCGTATGCTTTTAACATGGAAAACTGTATTAACCAATCATTCAACTTGCAGAGAAAACCGTCATGTTATTTGTGAAACTTGTTTTAAAATGTTATATTTTATATTTCACAAATGTATTTCCACATCATTACTGTTAAAAGTATGAACCTTAGAACTTTAAGACGTCCTTGATAACACTCCCCATAGATACGAGAGTGAAGGACTAATAACATTAAACTTAGAACTTTACCACTCCCCCTAGTTACGAGAGTGGTGGAATAGTAACATTAAACTTATAACTTTAGACAAGTCCTTGATAACACTCCCCCTAGTTACGAGAGTGAAGGACTAAATAAACAGAATTTCCCGTTTTATTATCTTTTAATTCATTAATCTTAAGATTGGAGACACCTCCTTGTAACACTCCCCCTAGTTACGAGAGTGTAGGACAACCCCCGTAACCAGAATCCCTTGAAGGGAGAACGTGACTTCAGTGTATAGATCTATACGGGATTGACAACCCCGCACCTGGCTGCTAGCTACAGTGTAACGCCCGTAGATCAGGGCTAGTCAATTTAGAGACGATAGGCATCAAAAATGAATTTTTGATGAAAGATTATTTAGAATGAATAATCTTAACTAAGTTGTAGTATATGTTACAAGGATTCCGTACATATAAAGAACGCCGAAATCCGAGTTATAAAGAAGAAGTTATGACCTGTCGAAGTTTCGCGACAGAACCGGCACGACACAGCGCGACGTAAAAAGTGAATTTACGTTAGAGTGATATTTAGCCTTAGCAATCTAAATGAAAGTCTTATAATACGTTAAACCATGAGCGTGCATAAAAAGAACGCCCAAATCTGACTTCGTATGAGGAAGTTATGATTTTTATATGTTTCGACTTAGCGGTATGCAGCCCGAAATACTCGATTTGAGATCGAGCGGTTTTTAGCCGAAACAATCTAAACGAGAATCGAAGATCTCGTTGTTGGTATCGAAGCGATGAAAAGTTAGGCGATAACGGACGTCAAACGAAGAAATTATGAATTTATAACGAAGTTTTCCTATCCTGGCCTACTAAAAATAAATAATAAAAATAAAGTCAAAATTAGCCGACGAAGTCTAAACGAAAGCTGTAGAGCGTAGTCTTACCTACGTGTGGATATAAAGAACGTCAAAAACGGAGTTTGTATGAAGAAGATATGAATTTACAAAGTTTATTAAATAATTAATATTTAAATTTAATTATAAAACCCGGTATTATCCGAAGGGGGAGTCACCGGGCATATCCGAAGTACACCCAGCGTACTGCTGTACGCCCCTACAGCGAAGCATGACGACCTTCGCACTCGAGTTCTTCGGATGACGAACGCAATGACGATTTCGGACCAGTACGCCCCGCGTACTCCAAAGCTCCAGCCTCTTATAAATAGGATGCGAGGGTTCCGGGCTTATTTGCTCATTTCTCCTCGTTTTTGTGCCGAAGCTCTGCGTGTAAACCCCCGAAGCCATCCCGACACCCCGGATCTCATATCCAAGTTAAGAAGGAAGTTTTACGTTCCCGAGATCCCGTGAAGTGCGATTCCCGAGCCGAAGCTCTGCCCGCGAGAAGTCCGGTTTTTGTGGAGATCTTCCAGATCTACCGAAGAATACTACTTCTACAAGTCGTAGTGCTGTCCGATCATCTTCTGATCAAGTGAGTGTATACTACCTTTCATAAACACGATAATAATACAAGTGTGGTTCGAGTGTATTAAGTATATTGCTGTTTATATGTGTGAGTGTGTGGTTACTTTCTTCTAACACATAAATATGAAGTATTTGTTATAAAATACGTGCTATGTGTTTATATATTGTTGTTTATTTGAGATGAGTATGGAATGAATGTTTTATATAGTTTTTAAATGAGTTAAACTGTATATGTATTTTATATCTACAAATATGTTGGGTAGAACATGGGTAGATGAGATAGTTGGTATGTGATAAAATGATGAGGTATGAAAGATGATTAAGAATGATATTGGTAGATGCACCAATTAAAGAATGTCATAAAACTAGCAGATGCGCTTGAGAATAATATCGGTAGATGCACCAAGTAGTGAATGTTGTGATCTTGGCAGATGCGCCAAATAGAGATTGTCATAACAATAGTAGATGCGCTTATAGGGTAATCTTGGCAGATGCGCTTATAAGATAATGTCGGCAGATGCGCCTAAAAGAGAATGTCATAAACCTGGCAGTCGCGCCTCATAGTGTATGACGTAATCCTGGCAGAGGCGCTTAGAGGATAATGTTGGCAGATGCGCCTTATGTAGCAATGGAAGTTTGTGTAAATTCCTTAGGTCAATCCTTAGGAATGAATGAATGACGAGTAGTTGAATTCCTAGGGTAAAATCCTAAGAAAGATAATAGGGATGAGTAATTGAGTTGATTGTTTGATGGTTGAATATAATAATTATATTATTGTGGGTTGAAAACCCTATACGCTCACCAGTCTCCCAAGCCTGACCCACTCAGTTTTCTTTGCATTACAGGTAATGGCACAAGAGTATAAGTTGGTGGACTTGACGAGAGATTTTGGATTATAGGCCAGTAGTTATGAATAACTGTTGTAAGGTCTATTTTATATTTTATGCTTTTGGTCTGTATCGGAACATGACATCCCGAGGTTTTATTATTTAATGAAAATACATTCTCTTTGAGAAACGTTTTGATAAATGGTTATCATATTTTATTTTGGGAACAGATTCCGCAAACGTTTTCTTTAAACGATCACTCTGATTTATAAAACAAAGCATAAACAAATCGGTCTTTTCTGGCCGTGAAAATGGGGATGTCGCAGTTGGTATCAGAGCATTAGTTTAAGCGAACTAGGAATTTGTAGGAAATTTCTAGACTTAAACTTAGAATGCTAAGTAATGATTGTGAGGAGTGTGTCTAAAATATGTTAGGTAGTACACTTAAATTGACACAAGCACTAGTTTATTTTAGGAATGATGCCTAAAATGTTTTTGTGTGCTAATTGTTTTGTGTGATAGCTAAATTCATGCTATTATCTGTTCGGGTCTATGGTCTGTTGCCGACCGAATCTGGAAACCTTATGTGTTTAGGATTCTAAGCGTACGACTACGATATTAGAACTAGCATGTAAACGTTTCGGAGGGATAAGGAGATTTATACGTTTATTGTAAATGAAGCTTTCTTATCTTAAATTCTCGTTGGTACACCGAATGTCTGCTTGGATGTACAAAAGGTCATGGTGAAGACTTGTAGAGAATTGAGTAAATGGACGAAATAAAGAAGGCTTATGATAGTGAATGACACCTATCGGAAGCTTTCGTAAGAGTGGTATCTTTCCTTTAGAGTATGTATTATGAAATAAAAGTACGTTTAGAGGAGCACGGTACGTCTAAAGTACACCTTCGATTGGCAGGATGATGGAACGATTGGTGAAATTCTTGAAGTTGTCTCATCGTCTGATATTTTCATCACCAATCGAGTTGAAGTAGAGTTGATGATTGAAGATTGAGCAATGAAGAAGTCCTAGTAGAGTCTAGGGAAATTGTTTATGATTACTTGGACACATTCGTATGTGTTAAATTGTTTTGTGATTTTCTTGTATGGTGACTTGGTCGACTACGGGACAATACTTGGGACGAGTATGAGTAAGTGTGAAAGGTAGTAGATGCATATACTACCGGAAGCACAGGACTCGCACTTGGATCAGGGAAAGTCACAAGGTTACCAAGAAGCTAGTGATTGATTCCATTTTATTCTAGTATGTCATTACCATTGTTTCGGTAATGACTAGTAAGATGGTTCTTGTTCCGACCCTAGTGGTCATATTTAAATTTGAGTTCGACTACGAGGAGTATGTTACGTGGTCTATAAGACCAAGTTAGATGTAACATCTGACTTAAGTCAGAAGGTTGAAGTTAATGCGATTGATAGTGTCCCGCTCGTTGTTAAAAGAAGTTTGTAAGTAGAAATGCTACATGCTGAAATGTGATTATATCACATTAGAATATGAAGGAAGGTATATTCCATTTTGGAATTTAACTCTAATAGACCTGAGTCTAAGCATTGCATCATTCAATGAGAGGTCAGTAGAGCACGACCCATCGGTTTGTTACAATAGATAAAGGAAATTATTTATCCTGAGAAGAAGAATGAGTCCATAATAAACGACTTATTTGGTAAGTCGAGGGTTACGATTGAAAGTACAACATAGTACGATAAGCAGATGCAAGATTGGGCATCCTCTACGGTCAAGAAAGCCATAGAGTTAAATACTCTTTCGAGGAAACATAGAATTTACGGTTATTACCTAGGATGAAGAGATAGTGTATGGAATCATTGTACAAGTTCTATTTTCGTTGATGATTTCGGGACGTAATCATCCTAAGGGGGAGATAATTGTAATGCCCGTACATCAGGGCTAGTCAATTTAGAGACGATAGGCGTCAAAAATGAATTTTTTATGAAAGATTATTTAGAATGAATAATCTTAACTAAGTTGTAGTATATGTTACAAGGATTCCGTACATATAAAGAACGCCGAAATCCGAGTTATAACGAAGAAGTTATGACCTGTCGAAGTTTCGCGACAGAATCGGCGCGACACAGCGCGACGTAAAAAGTGAATTTACGTTAGAGTGATATTTAGTCTTAGCAATCTAAATGAAAGTCGTATAATACTTTAAACCATGAGCGTGCATAAAAAGAACGCCCAAATCT
The DNA here is from genome assembly GCF_002870075.4 of Lactuca sativa. NCBI lineage: Eukaryota > Viridiplantae > Streptophyta > Magnoliopsida > Asterales > Asteraceae > Lactuca > Lactuca sativa. The sequence goes on along the minus strand of NC_056629.2, from coordinate 169,459,251 downwards.
GACTTCGTATGAGGAAGTTATGATTTTTCTAAGTTTCGACTTAGCGGTATGCAGCCCGATACTCGATTTGAGATCGAGCGGTTTTTAGCCGAAACAATATAAACGAGAATCGAAGATCTCGTTGTTGGTATCGAAGCAATGAAAAGTTAGGCGAGAACGGACGTCAAACGAAGAAGTTATGAATTTATAACGAAGTTTTCCTATCCGGGCCTACTAAAAATAAATAATAAAAATAAAGTCAAAATTAGCCGACGAAGTCTAAACGAAAGTTGTAGAGCGTAGTCTCACCTACGCGTGAATATAAAGAATGTCAAAAATGGAGTTCGTATGTAGAAGATATGAATTTCCGAAGTTTATTAAATAATTAATATTTAAATTTAATTATAAAACCCGGTATTATCCGAAGCGGGGGTCACCGGGCATATCCGAAGTACGCCCCGCGTACAGCGAAGCATGACGACCTTCGCACTCGAGTTCTTCGGATGACGAACGCAATGACGATTTCGGACCAGTACGCCCCGCGTATAAATAAGATGTGAGGGTTCCGGGCTTATTTGCTCATTTCTCCTCGTTTTTGTGCCGAAGCTCTGCGTGTAAACCCCCGAAGCCATCCCGACACCCCGGATCTCATATCCATGTTAAGAAGGAAGTTTTACGTTCCCGAGATCCCGTGAAGTGCGATTCCCGAGCCGAAGCTCTGCCCGCGAGAAGTCCGGTTTTTGTGGAGATCTTCCAGATCTACCGAAGAATACTACTTCTGCAAGTCGTAGTGCTGTCCGATCATCTTCTGATCAAGTGAGTGTATACTACCTTTCATAAACACGATAATAATACAAGTGTGGTTCGAGTGTATTAAGTATATTGTTGTTTATATGTGTGAGAGTGTGGTTACTTTCTTCTAACACATAAATATGAAGTATTTGTTATAAAATACGTGCTATATGTTTATATATTGTTGTTTATTTGAGATGAGTATGGAATGAATGTTTTATATAGTTTTTAAATGAGTTAAACTGTATATGTATTTTATATCTACAAATATGTTGGATAGAACATGGGTAGATGAGATAGTTGGTATGTGATAAAATGATGAGGTATGAAAGATGATTAAGAATGATATTGGTAGATGCACCAATTAAAGAATGTCATAAAACTAGCAGATGCGCTTGAGAATAATATCGGTAGATGCACCAAGTAGTGAATGTCGTGATCTTGGCAGATGCGCCAAATAGAGATTGTCATAACAATAGTAGATGCGCTTATAGGGTAATCTTGGCAGATGCGCTTATAAGATAATGTCGGCAGATGCGCCTAAAAGAGAATGTCATAAACCTGGCAGTCGCGCCTCATAGTGTATGACGTAATCCTGGCAGAGGCGCTTAGAGGATAATGTTGGCAGATGCGCCTTATGTAGCAATGGAAGTTTGTGTAAATTCCTTAGGTCAATCCTTAGGAATGAATGAATGACGAGTAGTTGAATTCCTAGGGTAAAATCCTAAGAAAGATAATAGGGATGAGTAATTGAGTTGATTGTTTGATGGTTGAATATAATAATTATATTATTGTGGGTTGAAAACCCTATACGCTCACCAGTCTCCCAAGCCTGACCCACTCAGTTTTCTTTGCATTACAGGTAATGGCACAAGAGTATAAGTTGGTGGACTTGACGAGAGATTTTGGATTATAGGCCAGTAGTTATGAATAACTGTTGTAAGGTCTATTTTATATTTTATGCTTTTGGTCTGTATCGGAACATGACATCCCGAGGTTTTATTATTTAATGAAAATACATTCTCTTTGAGAAACGTTTTGATAAATGGTTATCATATTTTATTTTGGGAACAGATTCCGCAAACGTTTTCTTTAAACGATCACTCTGATTTATAAAAAAAAGCATAAACAAATCGGTCTTTTCTGGCCGTGAAAATGGGGATGTCGCAGTTGGTATCAGAGCATTAGTTTAAGCGAACTAGGAATTTGTAGGAAATTTCTAGACTTAAACTTAGAATGCTAAGTAATGATTGTGAGGAGTGTGTCTAAAATATGTTAGGTAGTACACTTAAATTGACACAAGCACTAGTTTATTTTAGGAATGATGCCTAAAATGCTTTTATGTGCTAATTGTTTTGTGTGATAGCTAAATTCATGCTATTATCTGTTCGGGTCTATGGTCTGTTGCCGACCGGATCTGGAAACCTTATGTGTTTAGGATTCTAAGCGTACGACTACGATATTAGAACTAGCATGTAAACGTTTCGGAGGGATAAGGAGATTTATACGTTTATTGTAAATGAAGCTTTCTTATCTTAAATTCTCGTTGGTACACCGAATGTCTGCTTGGATGTACAAAAGGTCATGGTGAAGACTTGTAGAGAATTGAGTAAATGGACGAAATAAAGAAGGCTTATGATAGTGAATGACACCTATCGGAAGCTTTCGTAAGAGTGGTATCTTTCCTTTAGAGTATGTATTATGAAATAAAAGTACGTTTAGAGGAGCACGGTACGTCTAAAGTACACCTTCGATTGGCAGGATGATGGAACGATTGGTGAAATTCTTGAAGTTGTCTCATCGTCTGATATTTTCATCACCAATCGAGTTGAAGTAGAGTTGATGATTGAAGATTGAGCAATGAAGAAGTCCTAGTAGAGTCTAGGGAAATTGTTTATGATTACTTGGACACATTCGTATGTGTTAAATTGTTTTGTGATTTTCTTGTATGGTGACTTGGTCGACTACGGGACAATACTTGGGACGAGTATGAGTAAGTGTGAAAGGTAGTAGATGCATATACTACCGGAAGCACAGGACTCGCACTTGGATCAGGGAAAGTCACAAGGTTACCAAGAAGCTAGTGATTGATTCCATTTTATTCTAGTATGTCATTACCATTGTTTCGGTAATGACTAGTAAGATGGTTCTTGTTCCGACCCTAGTGGTCATATTTAAATTTGAGTTCGACTACGAGGAGTATGTTACGTGGTCTATAAGACCAAGTTAGATGTAACATCTGACTTAAGTCAGAAGGTTGAAGTTAATGCGATTGATAGTGTCCCGCTCGTTGTTAAAAGAAGTTTGTAAGTAGAAATGCTACATGCTGAAATGTGATTATATCACATTAGAATATGAAGGAAGGTATATTCCATTTTGGAATTTAACTCTAATAGACCTGAGTCTAAGCATTGCATCATTCAATGAGAGGTCAGTAGAGCACGACCCATCGGTTTGTTACAATAGATAAAGGAAATTATTTATCCTGAGAAGAAGAATGAGTCCATAATAAACGACTTATTTGGTAAGTCGAGGGTTACGATTGAAAGTACAACATAGTACGATAAGCAGATGCAAGATTGGGCATCCTCTACGGTCAAGAAAGCCATAGAGTTAAATACTCTTTCGAGGAAACATAGAATTTACGGTTATTACCTAGGATGAAGAGATAGTGTATGGAATCATTGTACAAGTTCTATTTTCGTTGATGATTTCGGGACGTAATCATCCTAAGGGGGAGATAATTGTAATGCCCGTACATCAGGGCTAGTCAATTTAGAGACGATAGGCGTCAAAAATGAATTTTTTATGAAAGATTATTTAGAATGAATAATCTTAACTAAGTTGTAGTATATGTTACAAGGATTCCGTACATATAAAGAACGCCGAAATCCGAGTTATAACGAAGAAGTTATGACCTGTCGAAGTTTCGCGACAGAATCGGCGCGACACAGCGCGACGTAAAAAGTGAATTTACGTTAGAGTGATATTTAGTCTTAGCAATCTAAATGAAAGTCGTATAATACTTTAAACCATGAGCGTGCATAAAAAGAACGCCCAAATCTGACTTCGTATGAGGAAGTTATGATTTTTCTAAGTTTCGACTTAGCGGTATGCAGCCCGATACTCGATTTGAGATCGAGCGGTTTTTAGCCGAAACAATATAAACGAGAATCGAAGATCTCGTTGTTGGTATCGAAGCAATGAAAAGTTAGGCGAGAACGGACGTCAAACGAAGAAGTTATGAATTTATAACGAAGTTTTCCTATCCGGGCCTACTAAAAATAAATAATAAAAATAAAGTCAAAATTAGCCGACGAAGTCTAAACGAAAGTTGTAGAGCGTAGTCTCACCTACGCGTGAATATAAAGAATGTCAAAAATGGAGTTCGTATGTAGAAGATATGAATTTCCGAAGTTTATTAAATAATTAATATTTAAATTTAATTATAAAACCCGGTATTATCCGAAGCGGGGGTCACCGGGCATATCCGAAGTACGCCCCGCGTACAGCGAAGCATGACGACCTTCGCACTCGAGTTCTTCGGATGACGAACGCAATGACGATTTCGGACCAGTACGCCCCGCGTATAAATAAGATGTGAGGGTTCCGGGCTTATTTGCTCATTTCTCCTCGTTTTTGTGCCGAAGCTCTGCGTGTAAACCCCCGAAGCCATCCCGACACCCCGGATCTCATATCCATGTTAAGAAGGAAGTTTTACGTTCCCGAGATCCCGTGAAGTGCGATTCCCGAGCCGAAGCTCTGCCCGCGAGAAGTCCGGTTTTTGTGGAGATCTTCCAGATCTACCGAAGAATACTACTTCTGCAAGTCGTAGTGCTGTCCGATCATCTTCTGATCAAGTGAGTGTATACTACCTTTCATAAACACGATAATAATACAAGTGTGGTTCGAGTGTATTAAGTATATTGTTGTTTATATGTGTGAGAGTGTGGTTACTTTCTTCTAACACATAAATATGAAGTATTTGTTATAAAATACGTGCTATATGTTTATATATTGTTGTTTATTTGAGATGAGTATGGAATGAATGTTTTATATAGTTTTTAAATGAGTTAAACTGTATATGTATTTTATATCTACAAATATGTTGGATAGAACATGGGTAGATGAGATAGTTGGTATGTGATAAAATGATGAGGTATGAAAGATGATTAAGAATGATATTGGTAGATGCACCAATTAAAGAATGTCATAAAACTAGCAGATGCGCTTGAGAATAATATCGGTAGATGCACCAAGTAGTGAATGTCGTGATCTTGGCAGATGCGCCAAATAGAGATTGTCATAACAATAGTAGATGCGCTTATAGGGTAATCTTGGCAGATGCGCTTATAAGATAATGTCGGCAGATGCGCCTAAAAGAGAATGTCATAAACCTGGCAGTCGCGCCTCATAGTGTATGACGTAATCCTGGCAGAGGCGCTTAGAGGATAATGTTGGCAGATGCGCCTTATGTAGCAATGGAAGTTTGTGTAAATTCCTTAGGTCAATCCTTAGGAATGAATGAATGACGAGTAGTTGAATTCCTAGGGTAAAATCCTAAGAAAGATAATAGGGATGAGTAATTGAGTTGATTGTTTGATGGTTGAATATAATAATTATATTATTGTGGGTTGAAAACCCTATACGCTCACCAGTCTCCCAAGCCTGACCCACTCAGTTTTCTTTGCATTACAGGTAATGGCACAAGAGTATAAGTTGGTGGACTTGACGAGAGATTTTGGATTATAGGCCAGTAGTTATGAATAACTGTTGTAAGGTCTATTTTATATTTTATGCTTTTGGTCTGTATCGGAACATGACATCCCGAGGTTTTATTATTTAATGAAAATACATTCTCTTTGAGAAACGTTTTGATAAATGGTTATCATATTTTATTTTGGGAACAGATTCCGCAAACGTTTTCTTTAAACGATCACTCTGATTTATAAAAAAAAGCATAAACAAATCGGTCTTTTCTGGCCGTGAAAATGGGGATGTCGCAGTTGGTATCAGAGCATTAGTTTAAGCGAACTAGGAATTTGTAGGAAATTTCTAGACTTAAACTTAGAATGCTAAGTAATGATTGTGAGGAGTGTGTCTAAAATATGTTAGGTAGTACACTTAAATTGACACAAGCACTAGTTTATTTTAGGAATGATGCCTAAAATGCTTTTATGTGCTAATTGTTTTGTGTGATAGCTAAATTCATGCTATTATCTGTTCGGGTCTATGGTCTGTTGCCGACCGGATCTGGAAACCTTATGTGTTTAGGATTCTAAGCGTACGACTACGATATTAGAACTAGCATGTAAACGTTTCGGAGGGATAAGGAGATTTATACGTTTATTGTAAATGAAGCTTTCTTATCTTAAATTCTCGTTGGTACACCGAATGTCTGCTTGGATGTACAAAAGGTCATGGTGAAGACTTGTAGAGAATTGAGTAAATGGACGAAATAAAGAAGGCTTATGATAGTGAATGACACCTATCGGAAGCTTTCGTAAGAGTGGTATCTTTCCTTTAGAGTATGTATTATGAAATAAAAGTACGTTTAGAGGAGCACGGTACGTCTAAAGTACACCTTCGATTGGCAGGATGATGGAACGATTGGTGAAATTCTTGAAGTTGTCTCATCGTCTGATATTTTCATCACCAATCGAGTTGAAGTAGAGTTGATGATTGAAGATTGAGCAATGAAGAAGTCCTAGTAGAGTCTAGGGAAATTGTTTATGATTACTTGGACACATTCGTATGTGTTAAATTGTTTTGTGATTTTCTTGTATGGTGACTTGGTCGACTACGGGACAATACTTGGGACGAGTATGAGTAAGTGTGAAAGGTAGTAGATGCATATACTACCGGAAGCACAGGACTCGCACTTGGATCAGGGAAAGTCACAAGGTTACCAAGAAGCTAGTGATTGATTCCATTTTATTCTGGTATGTCATTACCATTGTTTCGGTAATGACTAGTAAGATGGTTCTTGTTCCGACCCTAGTGGTCATATTTAAATTTGAGTTCGACTACGAGGAGTATGTTACGTGGTCTATAAGACCAAGTTAGATGTAACATCTGACTTAAGTCAGAAGGTTGAAGTTAATGCGATTGATAGTGTCGCGCTCGTTGTTAAAAGAAGTTTGTAAGTAGAAATGCTACATGCTGAAATGTGATTATATCACATTAGAATATGAAGGAAGGTATATTCCATTTTGGAATTTAACTCTAATAGACCTGAGTCTAAGCATTGCATCATTCAATGAGAGGTCAGTAGAGCACGACCCATCGGTTTGTTACAATAGATAAAGGAAATTATTTATCCTGAGAAGAAGAATGAGTCCATAATAAACGACTTATTTGGTAAGTCGAGGGTTACGATTGAAAGTACAACATAGTACGATAAGCAGATGCAAGATTGGGCATCCTCTGCGGTCAAGAAAGCCATAGAGTTAAATACTCTTTCGAGGAAACATAGAATTTACGGTTATTACCTAGGATGAAGAGATAGTGTATGGAATCATTGTACAAGTTCTATTTTCGTTGATGATTTTGGGACGTAATCATCCTAAGGGGGAGATAATTGTAACGCCCGTACATCAGGGCTAGTCAATTTAGAGACGATAGGCGTCAAAAATGAATTTTTTATGAAAGATTATTTAGAATGAATAATCTTAACTAAGTTGTAGTATATGTTACAAGGATTCCGTACATATAAAGAACGCCGAAATCCGAGTTATAACGAAGAAGTTATGACCTGTCGAAGTTTCGCGACAGAATCGGCGCGACACAGCGCGACGTAAAAAGTGAATTTACGTTAGAGTGATATTTAGTCTTAGCAATCTAAATGAAAGTCGTATAATACTTTAAACCATGAGCGTGCATAAAAAGAACGCCCAAATCTGACTTCGTATGAGGAAGTTATGATTTTTCTAAGTTTCGACTTAGCGGTATGCAGCCCGATACTCGATTTGAGATCGAGCGGTTTTTAGCCGAAACAATATAAACGAGAATCGAAGATCTCGTTGTTGGTATCGAAGCAATGAAAAGTTAGGCGAGAACGGACGTCAAACGAAGAAGTTATGAATTTATAACGAAGTTTTCCTGTCCGGGCCTACTAAAAATAAATAATAAAAATAAAGTCAAAATTAGCCGACGAAGTCTAAACGAAAGTTGTAGAGCGTAGTCTCACCTACGCGTGGATATAAAGAATGTCAAAAATGGAGTTCGTATGTAGAAGATATGAATTTCCGAAGTTTATTAAATAATTAATATTTAAATTTAATTATAATACCCGGTATTATCCGAAGCGGGGGTCACCGGGCATATCCGAAGTACGCCTGGCGTACTGCTGTACGCCCCGCGTACAACGAAGCATGACGACCTTCGCACTCGAGTTCTTCGGATGACGAACGCAATGACGATTTCGGACCAGTACGCCCCGCGTATAAATAAGATGTGAGGGTTCCGGGCTTATTTGCTCATTTCTCCTCGTTTTTGTGCCGAAGCTCTGCGTGTAAACCCCCGAAGCCATCCCGACACCCTGGATCTCATATCCATGTTAAGAAGGAAGTTTTACGTTCCCGGGATCCCGTGAAGTGCGATTCCCGAGCCGAAGCTCTGCCCGCGAGAAGTCCGGTTTTTGTGGAGATCTTCCAGATCTACCGAAGAATACTACTTCTGCAAGTCGTAGTGCTGTCCGATCATCTTCTGATCAAGTGAGTGTATACTACCTTTCATAAACACGATAATAATACAAGTGTGGTTCGAGTGTATTAAGTATATTGTTGTTTATATGTGTGAGTGTGTGGTTACTTTCTTCTAACACATAAATATGAAGTATTTGTTATAAAATACGTGCTATGTGTTTATATATTGTTGTTTATTTGAGATGAGTATGGAATGAATGTTTTATATAGTTTTTAAATGAGTTAAACTGTATATGTATTTTATATCTACAAATATGTTGGGTAGAACATGGGTAGATGAGATAGTTGGTATGTGATAAAATGATGAGGTATGAAAGATGATTAAGAATGATATTGGTAGATGCACCAATTAAAGAATGTCATAAAACTTGCAGATGCGCTTGAGATAATATCGGTAGATGCACCAAGTAGTGAATGTCGTGATCTTGGCAGATGCGCCAAATAGAGATTGTCATAACAATAGTAGATGCGCTTATAGGGTAATCTTGGCAGATGCGCTTATAAGATAATGTCGGCAGATGCGCCTAAAAGAGAATGTCATAAACCTGGCAGTCGCGCCTCATAGTGTATGACGTAATCCTGGCAGAGGCGCTTAGAGGATAATGTTGGCAGATGCGCCTTATGTAGCAATGGAAGTTTGTGTAAATTCCTTAGGTCAACCCTTAGGAATGAATGAATGACGAGTAGTTGAATTCCTAGGGTAAAATCCTAAGAAAGATAATAGGGATGAGTAATTGAGTTGATTGTTTGATGGTTGAATATAATAATTATATTATTGTGGGTTGAAAACCCTATACGCTCACCAGTCTCCCAAGCCTGACCCACTCAGTTTTCTTTGCATTACAGGTAATGACACAAGAGTATAAGTTGGTGGACTTGACGAGAGATTTTGGATTATAGGCCAGTAGTTATGAATAATTGTTGTAAGGTCTATTTTATATTTTATGCTTTTGGTCTGTATCGGAACATGACATCCCGAGGTTTTATTATTTAATGAAAATACATTCTCTTTGAGAAACGTTTTGATAAATGGTTATCATATTTTATTTTAGGAACAGATTCCGCAAACGTTTTCTTTAAACGATCACTCTGATTTATAAAACAAAGCATAAACAAATCGGTCTTTTCTGGCCGTGAAAATGGGGATGTCACATACAGTCGAACCGAAAGGTTCAAGGGTGACAAAAGTCATAAAAAGATACTGGCCCCTGTTTCGAGCCTTATCCAGTCTATAGTATGGTTATGGAACTTGCAATTTAGATTATGAATACTTTTATACTTATTTATTAGTTTTATATATGTGTTAAAACTAATGTACTTTTCAAGGATAATACGATTTTCAGGAAACATCACACGAACACATAAAGTATGGTAGACATTTGTACATTACTTTCAGAACCGATCACCAACTATAAACTTTTAAGGAAAATAAGGGTTTTTACTGGGATAACAAACTGTACATAACCAGATCGTATAACAAACGGATAACTAAACTTTACTTATAAGAAAATATGACATTTTCTTGGATAACAAACTTTTTCAGAAAACCAAAGGAAACTTGTACATTTTCAGAAAACAAACCTCTTATGAACTCACCAGCTTTATGCTGATTTTCAAACTGCTTGTATTCTCTGGTCCGCATTAGACAGGTACCCCGCGATATTTTGGAGAAGACGGAGCGTATAGGAGACTCGTCTTAACTTTTGTTCATATGATATATATGTATAACACATGTAACTCTTTGTTTTCAGACAAAGTAAATGAATCTATGTAATGTAAATTTTTTGTGTTTACTATGCTTACTATGTACATTGGTTGTGATACTTCATGACGTCCTCCGCCCCGGAACATTTCCGCTATCGGTTTCGGGGTGTGACACTAGTGGTGTGTATTGTTTTATTTGTCGTCTTTTATGAAGAAGAAAGATGAAGGCCGTGGGATTATGTCATCGAATTGTGTTACCAAACTTTAGCTCCAATAAGTAGGTCAAAGGAAGGTCTAGTGGTGTGTATTGTTTTATTTGTCGTCTTTTATGAAGAAGAAAGATGAAGGCCGTGGTCAAGTTTCTATATTTTTCTAATCTTTTTTCTTTCCGTAGGTTGTCAAAAACTACAAATGAGAATAAACCCAAAACAAAAGGGTAACACTTGAATCTTAACTTTAAGGTGGATCATAAACCCACTATCATCTACTATATATTCAAGAATAACTTTCAACCGCTCTAAAACATTTATTACCTAGTTAAGGATCAACACCATGTTGTTTTATTCATGGTTATAATTAGTTTAAATTAGAAATATGTTCCGGTCGCTAAATGATGGGATCTTTGTTTTAAAAATCGATTTGAACCGGTCGAGTTGGTTAGACCAGAACCAACGAAGGGATTAGTTCAACTAGCACAGGTTTTATGTTTATTTCTGAACTAAAATGAACCGGTTGGTTTTTATAAAAATATGGTTGAATCGGTTAAATTAAATAAAAATACATAGTAATGAATCATTTTCATCACAAAGGTTTTTTTTTCATATCTATTTAGATTTTTTTGAATAAAGACACTTAGTTAATGTTATAAAGTTTTTTAATGCGTTTGTATTCATCTAAAACTATATTTTGTTTCCGAATTATACTTTATTTTATTGTTGATGTACATGGATTGATATAAAACTTTGGTTATATGTATTTAATGTATTTGGATTGATCTTCAACTTGAATTTATGTGTATTTTTAATGTTTAAGCTTGTGGATGTCTAAGTGTGTAAGAAAATTGGAAAAAAAAATTAAAAAAACTGGTTAAACCGACGATCGAACCGGTTAAACCGGGAACCATAACGGTTCAACTAAAAAACCGGTGGTTTTTAAAACATTGGATGTGATCTTAAACTCATTTCAATTACTGTAGAAAAAAAAAAAGTTTTTATAATAAGTGCTTAATCAGGTTATTCAGGTTGACCTGAAACCTAATTTTTTTATAAAAAAATAACTCTAAACCCGACTCTAATTTTAATTCGGGTTTGTCAGATTAACTTGAATAACCCGATCAACAATTCTGACCCGATTAAACCTGACATTAATTACATTATTTGGGTTAGGGTTGGGTCGGGTTAAACGGGTTAGGGTTTTTTTATACTAACTAGAAAGAAACCCAAACTTCGCATGGGCGGAGGGTTCAGTGAGGTCGAAAATGGAAATGTATTGTTATGTTTTGTCTAATAAAGGCATGTACTTTCGTATGCACAATTACATAATCATTACACATTTGGATGTGATTAGAATGATATATCCAGATCACTAAACTCACCAGACTAGACTCATAGACCACGATTGCAACATGAATCTTTTTGCCTTAAAAAATGAGAATGTGATTAATATAAAATCAATTAATGACCCGTTTGATATAAGTTGGTTGCTTTGAAAAACTGGTGTATCTTTTCTTCTCCAGGACCATAGATAGCAGCTGGACGAATTACACATGTGCAAAAAAAATCCCCTCTTTTTTTCCTATAAAACAATAGCCAACAAAAAATTTGGTAAACAAATGTCAAAGCTGTGTTAAAATTAAAGATAAGGCATTGTAATTCCAATTTTTGTAGGTACATGTTTATCATGGTCACGCATTAACATCACATTTTTAACTTGAAAAATAGATCTTACCTTTCTCTCCATGACTGAAACGCATGAGTTTGTGGTACCCAAATTGATCCCAATAATTTCATTTCCAAAAGGTGTCGAGCTGCAGTAAAAGAATTGGTTAGCTTGAATCAAAAGAGACAAATGTATAGAAATACAAAACATGGTACCTGAAGGGTCTGACAATTACACCCAATTTATGATGCAAGTATGACCTAGTGGATGATGGTTTAGCTCCATTTAACTGGATGGAAAATAATAAGTAAAAAAATTATCCGAATGGTCAAATGAGTTTGATAAAGTTTTCATAAAATAATTACCAATTGAATTCTCCAAGAGTAAAGGGAATCATATATGCTTCAATGGCAGAATTAGTGATATTAAACCCTGTTAAACATAAAATTTAAAGCAATCGAGTATGGTATATCTACGGCTCTTTGGAACTTCATAATAAATTAAATAAACCCAAACAATAACATATTTTAGATTCATACTCCAATGTAGGCACACTTTGGAGGTGGAATTATAAAAACAAATGGAACTTCCCTTATGAGTTTTTGACCTGAAAAATCATTGGAAATCTCACCTAAAATCAGTAAATGATTAATACATATGTAGCTTGTAAAAAGCCTTCGGATGGTTTGTTAATTGAAGTATGAATTGCATATTAGTCTAGATTATTCCTTTACCACCAAATTTGGAGTTTGAATTAGATAAGAAAATCATGGGAAGACTTTGAACCTAATAATCGAAGAAGAACGAAACAATTGTGGGTAGGACTAACCTTTCGTTTTTTACTCAATTGAGTCGCCATATTTGCAGGTAGAGTTTGGGAAGACAAAGACCGACCACAACCGTTGCTCATCTTGTAGCGAAATCCTAAGCACCTCATGAGACCTGCTGAACAGAAGAATTGTATTGGTTAAATAGACGAGGTAGATGATATGCTCGAGATGTCATACTCAACTCCAAACCTAACACCGGCAAAGAAATTGAACCCTAATCCGAATCAGAATCAGAAGAAAACCTAAATTAAAGGTTCGATTTTGGAAAGTGGGACTGTTCATACCTGGGTCCTAGAACAACAAACAGAATTGGTAATGGGTATAGCCGGCGTATTCCCTTTGTTCCGTACCTAAAATAGCCGATACCCAAAAGCCTTGACGCCAGCGATAACAGTCGTTATGGTGGGGGCGGTGTGAGTGTAAAGGGACCGACAAAAAGAGTTGAAGAAAATAAGACATTCAATTTAGGACATGAAATCGTTGAAGGAATCAAGACGATTGAAATCACTAACGAATCTAGATCAACCAGTATATTTGTAAAATAGATGAGACAGTGGGTATGATAGTTCGCATATTAACACCCCGTTCCCGTGATCACTCAACGAGAATAAGGAAAGGAAATTGATGGAAATGAGAAGAAAATAAGTTAAATCAGTGTTCCCGAGTTTCATTAAAGGAGAGAAGTGGAGGGAAATGAGATGATCACTTTCTCTCATAACTTTCCTTCCGATTTGGGAGGATTTGGAAAGAAAGAACAAAATGATTCATTTTTCTTCCACTTCTCTCCAACTCGGGAACACAAAAGAAAATTTTGTTTTCCTTTCCTTTCTCTTCTTTTCTCTCGGGACTTTCTTTTCTCTTCTCTTCTTTTCTTTTGTTAAACTCGGGAACGAGGTGTAAGGGAGAAGCCGATGATGAGCGATGGAACTAACCCATGTGGAGTAAAGTAACCCATGGAAACAAATGCTCCCTTCACCAGAACTCCTAAGTGGATCAGAAAAGAATGGTGGTGGAGAAGGATCGAGAATGAATGACCGACCCAACTCAAATAACATAAAAAGGGACGAAACTGCAACTTTAAGAAAAAAAGGGGCAATTCCAAAATCGTTAATAAGCAAAATAGAATGACCAATTATGTCAAACCCTTAGGAACTTTACCGTTCCTAAATGAGACATTTTTAATATATATATATATATATATATATATATATATAGGGTTAGGTTATTTTGTTTTTACTAACTATTGTGTGCCAGAATGCACAGATCTGGACTATCGGATGGAATATAATCAAAAGTCATGATCTGAGGGTCTATGATAGTAGAATATGATAGCATCTACCGTATAATCACATAAATTTCAACATAAGGGCATTTTAGTCAATTAACCTATATTAAAAAAGGAAATTTTTGGATTTTTAGGGATGATTAGTTCCTTTATTTTTTAAAAATTTGAATATTTTAAATTAATTCAAATTTAAAAATCCGATTTTATTCTGTCAGAATGATAGAATGCGAACCATAAACTAGTAAATATATTTTTCGATTTTATTCTGTCAGAATGGCAGAATGCCAACCATAAACTAGTAAATATATTCTGAAAAAAATACACAAATCTATTCTTGAACTAATAATATAACAATAATTACATTGTATGATTGTGATTCATTGAATAATAACAACATTCTGAAAGAAAAAAAAATCAAAATCTAACAAAAACACTAATCTATTCTGAAAGAATATTATTTTTAAGCAACACTTTATACATTGTAGCATAACACATTCTGGTATAATATACTCTCGTTCTATATGTTTTCTTCCTTTTCCACATCAATGTTAGCCTCTTCAAAACCTAAATCCAAAAAGAAAAGATAATCAATTTTCAAAAATTAAACAATTCAATGCATTATAATAGAATACATCAATAAATATTCTTACAGAATAAACTATTCTTGCATAATGGTTTTGAATATTCTTAAAGAATTTGTGACATATTCTATCGGAAACGATATAATAGAGAATGGTAATTACCGGATTTAATTTGAAGAAGAATTCCAAAGCCAGGGTAGATAGCAGCACGGGACTTGAACCTGATGATCTTCCCTCACGTTTTAAGCTTACAAGTCTGGGTTGCTACCAGTTTTTTCATTGAAGATTCCTCCAAAGGGCAAGAGGGAATCTTTGATTCTTTCTAAAACATAGGATGTGTCAACATCAAAGTAAGGCTGGTAAGCAGCAACTGTGAATACCTTGAACCAACCACTACTTTGTTGTGCTTCTGATGAACTAGATACTGGCTTTGAGAATGTATCTGAAGAGAAAATGTAACAAAGATTACATCTCTAATAAGTCTAACTAATAGATGTTCATTAGTTGGTAGTTTGCTTGGAGGATTAAAATAACATGAGTCTTGTTTTCCAATTGGTTGAGGTTTTAGATAGGTTAACTAAGTCATGATGCATTCAAATCCAGAAGAAACATAAAATGCTAGTAATTTAAGCCCTAAAACTGATGAATTTTATATGGATTTAACTATGTAGCTGAACTAAATAAGATCCATTAACTGAAGTTACTAAATTACAGTAGATAGTTGAAAACTAATAAGATGCTTCAAGAATTTAAACACACACCATCGGCATCGCGGGGAGGTCCAGAAGCGCCTGAGATCTTGCCTTGTGTTCCAGATGGGGGAAATGTTTGGAGAGTTGAATCTGCAACAACCAACAACCAAATTACTTAATGCTTACAATATAATCCAACTACCAACGAATAAATTAGGGTTCAGATCTAGTATCGAAGTGATGAAAACGCAATTGAAGAAGAGGATAAGAAGTTTTAGAGGAACAGATCCAGAAACATTTTGGTTGTCAATGGCTATGTAATTTCCGAACATCATCTTGAATTCCCCTGTATCAAAAGTATGGTACCGATCTGGAGAGTATTTCTTCTTTGTTTCTGGATCTCTTGTCGGTGCTGAGCTCCCATACCCTAACCCTAACCCGTCTTCTCTCTAGCCGCCACCATCCATTCGGAGTTTACCCAGCCGCTATCTTCACCCCTCTTACTTCCTCCACCGCTGCCAGCCTTTTGCCTCCACCACCGGTGTTGCAAAGCTGCTGTTGAAGACATGAACCGCCACCCCCTTCACACTCATGTTTCGACTGGCAAAGCCACCGACAGCCTCTTGAGGCTCTGCCGACGCTGTTTCGGTTTTCCTTCTTCTTCTGTTTCCTCTCCGTAGCAAGAAACCGGCATTCGCTGGAGTTGTGTTTAGAACGATGATTTTTAGAGAAGTAGGGGGAATCAGTGGTGGTGTTATATGAAACTGATAACCTAAATTAGTGGGATATTGATTGATTTTGTTTTCTTTTACCATAATTAATTATAGTGTAGATTACTCTTATACCCTTTTATTATTTATTAGTGATTTAATTATTTCTTGAATTCTCATTGGTGCATTTAGGCACACAATATTTGCTAAAAACATTTGAACATATATATATATATATATATATATATATATATATATATATATATATATATATATATATATATATAGGGTTAGGTTATTTTGTTTTTAGTAACTATTGTGTGCCAGAATGCACAGATCTAGACCATTGGATGGAATAGATCTGAGGGTCTATGATAGTAGAATAGGATAACATGTACCATATAATCACATAAATTTGAGCATAAGGGCATTCTAGTCAATTAACCTATATTAAAATAGGAAATTTTCGAATTTTTAGGGATAATTAATTCCTTTATTTTTAAAAATCTAAATATTTTAAATTAATTTAAAATTAAAAATCCGATTTTTGTTCTGTCAGAATGATAGAATTTTAACCATAAAGTAGTAAACATATTTTTCGATTTTATTCTATCAGAATGACAGAATGTCAACCATAAACTAGTAAATATATTATGAAAGAATACACAAAATCGATTCTTGAACTAATAATATACCAAATAATTACATTGTACGATTGTGATTCATTGAATTATAACAAACATTCTAAAAGAATACCAAGTATAATTCTAAAAGAATAACAACATTCTAGATGTCTTGTGTATGTTTGACCTCTAAGCCAATTCAAAATATGCTAGCATTCTATGAGATTGACATTTTGTGACATTGACATTCTGTCAGAATTGTATTACATGAGATTGATTTTATACAAGGAGCCTTTCCCATCAGGTCTTCAAGCCATTCTTCAAGCCATTTCTATCACAAATTCATTGCCAAATACTTTGTAGTGATACACTTGTAACAACTGCACATTAAACATATAATTAATTAACTACAAATTCTATCAGAATAAAGCAATAATATTCTTATATAATAAACTATTCTTTCAGAATGGAAATATTATAAAAAGGTAAACAAGGTCAAAGCTATGATCAGCCCATATGTCTGTTTGCTTCAACATCATAAACATAAGGAAAAGCCAGTTTGCTTCAACATAAAATCTATGATCAGGATAGATGTTTGCTTCAACATCATAAACATAGATTGAATCATCAATACTTCCAGCTACAAGTTCTCTGCCATCAAAGAATGGTGTCTCTGAATTTCTGAAAAAAAAAATAAAAAATTACAAAAACCCAACTCAAAAAACTTAATCAAAGATCAATAAAGTTCATGTAAACTTACCAGCATCTCCTCATTAACCGGTGATTCCATCACTAACCATGTATACAATATGAGATTGTCATATTTCTCTTTGGCATTTCATCAAACACTTTAAGGGCGCTCCTTAAATCAGCATATTTTCTATGAATCATGAATGAAAAAAACCAATTCAGAACCATCAACATCAAATGAGTTACACAGGAGGGTATATCTCCTGTGTTCGGTTTCCATACGATCGAAGAAAAAAAAACATAAATGGTTATGTGGCTTCGGTTTTGGTTGAAAATGGTAGAACCCCCATTTTTTTAACCACAACCACTAAATCATTATTGTAACGAAAACTTGTAAACAAACATAAAATCAAATTCCAATAACATTATAGCACACAAATAATAACATTAATAGAGATAATTTGTTGTACTCCTGGTTCAGTAATTACATTAAACACATGGTGGGCATTGATAAATTCTAACAGATTTGTACTAGACATTTCGGTTGTCCATGGGAATTGGGAGTATTTCCTGCAAATTGCAAAAGTATTTACAGAACTGAATTTAACCTGGGATCTATGTTGATCACAGATGACAAAACGAGCAACTGGAAATTGTTCCTTTACAAATAGGGTCCATATTTGGGGAAATCCAAGGAAAAGAAACAGCATGTACCTCTTGTTCATGCTCGTTTTGATACCCAACTTTGTGCCATTGAGCAAGCGTAGATCCATGAAATACAACGACTGTAAAATAGGAATCTAAAAGAAGGATTCTGTCTGGAGCGATAGAAGCGACGTCTAAGAGAGCTGGTTAAGACCTAAAACACAATTCCAAGTCATCTCAATCTCCAAAACGATGAACGAACCCAATCACGCTAAAAGAAAATAGATTCAATATTCAAATATACCTATACGAATTGAGAGCGTCACATATTGATTAGGATTATGCGAGATCAAGAATCGATCGTCAGGAGGGAAGAAAAGGGGTCGTGCGTTTCTCTTCTCCATTTCATGTGTGCGCATCATAAAAAAAACAAAGAAGCGATCGACTCCTTCTATCTGTGATGTGTGTCGACCGGAAGAAGAAAGAAGAAATCAAGGTCTTGATCGGTTGTGTTGTGGGGTGTCGGTCATTCATCTTGGTAATTCCTTAAATATAAGACACGATGCAAGAGAGAGACTAGGTCAAAATTATTGATTTTATTTTGTTAATTGCAGGATTTCAATTAAGTGATTCCTTAATTAAAAAATATAAAATGTCCAGAATACCCTTAAATGATTTATTTAATTGTTATTATTTCTTGAATTCTCATTGGTGCATTTAGACATACAATACTTGATAAAAACATTTGAACCTAGCTCTCTCTCTCTCTCTCTCTCTCTATATATATATATATATATATATATATATATATATATAGAGAGAGAGAGAGAGAGAGAGGGAGAGAGAGAGGATGTTAGATGATATTTTCATTTCTTTTTGCTATTTTTAGACAAATCATTAGCATTTGTAACCCTTTCAATTAAAGAGTTCAGTTTATAGTGTTCTTCAAGTGGGTTTTTCGTTTCATGGGTTCCCACTATAAATTCGGTGTTAGATTCCGTTATCTTTTATGATTTGTTTATAACAAGTGGTACTTTGAAGATCAATACATACATGTGTTACAGATCGAGTTCTTCATCCAGTTTTTCTGCAGATCGTTCTTCGTCCTTGTTGTGGCAATCGTGATCTGCATCTGGATTTTTTGGATAGTTATCTTGCTGGGTTTTGTGCTCGCGTTTTTCTTCATCGTCACTTCGACGATTCTTTCTTGTCGACTCTTCTTGAAATCGTTTCTTTTTTCGATACGATCCATACACCAGCAAAATTTAATTTTGATCGTACTTGGTTCTGTGATTCCTGTGATCATTCCTGCCCAGGTCATTCTTTCTTTCTTGAAGCCCTCGTAGTTTTATTAAACCCTAATATAATTCTCTTAAGCCCATATAAATTGTCTCTTTTAAGTTTTAACGTTTTCCTTTAAGCACAAATATACTCTTAAAATCGTGTTCTTATTTAAGCGACAAAACTACAAATTTGGTCCTTATGGTTTGCAAAAACTTTTGGATAGGGTCCAAAATGTTTCCGGCTTGCACCGAAGGTCCAAAATCAAGGTTTTTCATTGTTTTTGGTCCAAAAAAACTTGAAAAGTCGATTTTACCCTTTTCCATTTCTTTTTTCTATTTTCTTTATTTAGTTTGGTATTTAAATAATTAAAAAAAATAAAAAATAAAATCTTACCCAGCACTCTCTCTCTCTCTCCCTCCCTCTCTCTCTCTCTCTTTCCACTGAAGAACTTCCCAAGTTGAAAAGGATTTAGGGCTTTTTCCCTCGTCACTTTGATTGATCGGGCAAAAGAGAGACAGATACGAAGTTGCGAACGAAGCAGACGAACGAATAAAAGGGAAGCATGATGGCTCGTAGGGCGCGATTATTCGTTGATCGATCGTGAGAAGGATTGTCTCCTGGGTCGACGAGACCGAAGAACGAAGATGTGAAGAAGCAAGCAGCGAAGCTTCGATCGTTCTCATCCGGTTGTGAGGTGCGAAGGAAGGAGGGTCGGAGGAGGGAGGTCATTGATTGAAGAGAAAGTAAGCGAGGGGTGAGGCCAGAAGATGGGTTCGGTGTGGCCAAGAGGCTGCGAAGGGACGGAGGTCTTCGATAGGGCGAGACAAGCAGCAATGGTAATGACTTTGGTTGTTCGATGTCCAACAGGAGGTATGCGAGGGCCTTTTTGCTCTGTTAATTCCTTGCTTCATCTTCTTTTTGATTTGGTAGGAACAATGAAAAGGTGAAGGGAGAACGAAGGGGGTTTGTAGCTCCCTTGCTCACCGGGAACGCACAAGAAAACACCTCCGACGGAGGTGCTTCTGCCGAAAATCGGGACAGAAGAAGGAAAGAAACAGGAAGAGTTCCTTGATTGTTTTTTTTTTAATCTGGTCAATTTTTATGTTCTTCAGTTAAGAGAGAAGGGAGTTTCATTGTGTGTTTATGTCGATTAACAAGATGATGATCAAATGGAGGGGTATGTCGACGGATTTGTGGAAGATGAATAAGAATAAACCTGGGTTAGGTTAGGTTAGGGGGAGAGAGAGAGAGAGAGAGAGAGAGAGAGAGAGAGAGAGTGAGAGAGAGTGTGTGTGTGTGTGTTGGGTAAGATTTTATTTTTTATTTTTTTTAATTATTTAAATACCAAAAACAATAAAGAAAATAGAAAAAAGAAATTAAAAAGGGTAAAATCGACTTTTCAAGTTTTTTTGGACCAAAAACAATGAAAAACTTTGATTTTGGACCTTCGGTGCAAGCCAAAAACTTTTTGGACCCCATCCAAAGGTTTTTGCAAACCACAATGACCAAATTTACAGTTTTGTCTATTTAAGCCCCATAACAAGTTTTTTTTTTCCCTTAAAAACAATTTTTCAGCCACATATAAATCATTCCTGTTTACAGTTTTTTTTTTTTTTTTTAATTTTATTTCCAGCCTACGATCGATTTTATTAAAACCAAATACGAGCCAATTTATTGTGTTTTATTAAGCCATTATAACAATCTGATTACTCTATGGCTACCATAAAATACGATCTTCAACTTTTGGAACGTGACACTCCGTTTTCACTTTGGCAAGTAAAGATGTAAAACCTTTCAGTTACATCTCCACAATAATATTAAGGGATAATGACTTAAAAGAATAATATATTTTTTTTTATTTGTATACATTTGGATTTGGTCACTAAGTTATTTTTTCGTCAATATTTATCCCGTCAGCTTATTAAACTGTACACATTCAATCCTTATGACCGGTTACTTCAGGTTAGCCGGTTAAAATAACTTAATAGAGTAATATGTTTATCACTTTGTACACATTTAGTCCTTAATATTTTTTTATTGCCAAATAAGTCATTTTTTTGTTTTTGTACTAATGCAATACTTATGAATGATTTCTTCAGGTTTATCTAATGACTTCTTACGTGGGACAAACATTAATGAAGTGTTTGGGCCTTTTGATGCTTATGTTCATCGCAATCTCGACTACTTGGTTGCTTAGGTCAAGTGTTATGAACGTCATAACTTCGTTATACGATCTCAGATTTGAACGTTCTTTATGTCCACGCGTTCGTTTTTTTAGTATACTATAACTTTCGTTTAGATTACTCTTGTTAAAAAGTAATATATTTTTACTTACGATTTTTATATCCATACGTTTTTTATAGATGCATGTATAGATTTTCCATACGTTTTTTATAGATGCATGTATAGATTTTTTTTATAAAATCGTAAGTAAAAATATATTACTTTTTAACAAGAGTAATCTTAACAAAAGTTGTAGTAGACTCAAAAAACGAACATATGGATATAAAGATTGTTAAAATCTAATATCGTATGAAAAAGTTACGACATTCAGAACACAAGACCTAATCCAAACCACAAGACCTACACAAACAAACAGTCAAGATCGTGATGAACATAAGAATCAACAACCCCAAACACCTCATCAATGACTGTCACACGTAAGAAGTCGTGAGAAAAACCTAAAAAAATCATTAATAAGTATTGAATGAGTACAAAAACAAAAAATCTCATATTTTGAAACAAAAAATAATAAGGACTAAACGTGTACAAAAATATTAAGGACTAAATGTGTACAAAATGAGAAATATATTACCCTATTAAGTCATTTTTTCCGGCTAACCTGGAGTAACCGGTCATAAGGACTGAATGTGAACAATTTAACAAGTTTAAGGGGTAAATGTGGACGAAAAAAACTCAGTGACAAAATGTGTACAAATCGAAAAATATATTACCATTTTAAGTCATTATCCCTAATATTCTCCAAGAAGTGCTCAGTGAAAAAATTGCAGCTGCTATTTGGTTAGAACGTGAGTCGATATGCATGTCAAAAGATCTCATGAGTAAGATGCATTTAAACCAAAAACTCTTCTTACACAAACTTCAGGAAGGTGGAGACTTGCTTACCCACATATTTAGCTTCAAAAAGATTGTTTCTGATTTGGCTACATTGGAAATCAAGTCTGATGAGGAAGACCTTAGATTGATCCTTTTATGTTCTCTTCCGAGTTGATATTCTAATATATGTGATACTATTCTTTATAACCATGATTTTCTTACTTTGAATGAAGTTTATGATGCCTTGTACTCCAAGGAATAGATGAAAAAATAGTTTCTAATGATGGGTCAAGCAATAGGAAAGGTGAAGGGTTATTTGTTCGGGGCCGTTCACATGAAAGGGATTCTTGAGGTAAAAATATTCGTTCCAAATCTCGAGGCAAAGACAAAGAAAAAAATTGCAGGTATTATCACAAAGATAGCCATGAAATTTCTGAGCGTTATAAGTTGCAGAATAAAGAAAAGAGGAACGCTTCAAATAAATCAAAGGCTAATGATGATTCTACAAACTATGCTCATGACGATGATTCCAAGGGAGAAATCCTTACTGTTGTTTCCGGAAGTGTTGATGATAATTGGGTTCTTGATTCAGCTTGCACATATCATATGTTTTCACTTAAAGATTGGTTTGCTACTTTTGAACCAATTCACAATGCCGAGTCGGTTCGAGGTTTTGATTGTTCCCAATTTAAAATTGAAGGCGTAGACACTATCCGTTTCAAGATGTTCGATGGCATGATTCGAACTTTAACCGATGTTTGGTATATGCCTATGATGAACAGAAATCTCATATCCTTGAGCGTCTTCGACAACAAGGGTTATAATTTTTCGGGTGCAAGCAGTGTTTTGAAGACCAAAAAAGGTTCTCGAATTGTGATTAAAGTTGATTAAAGGAAGACTAATGGTCTTTACTATGTCCGTGGCACTACCTTTACAGTTTTTTCTAAACTTGTGTTTTCTAAGGCTCCTCCGTCGGCTCCTCCCAAATGTCTAATTATAGATCCATTTGTTAAATTTCAGAGGTTTTTTTCGTAGTTTTGGTTTTTAAAGAATCTTTTTATTTATGTGTGAAATATCCGGGTTTAATACCATTGTTTTTCAATCAAATGTTTGATTTTAAGCCTTAGTATTGTATATACATCTCTTTTTATTATGTTTGCTTAAGTTTTTCTTAGATTGTAGTTATAATAGAAAAAATCTCGAAATTCTAAAAATTTTCATTGCATTTTGGATTGTTCCTAAAATTCTGAAGTTTTATTTTTTCAAACTTCGAAATTTCAATATGAAATATCTATATAAAATATACTAATATGCCAGAAAAGTGTTTTTTAGTGTGGAATGCCTCATTTTAAATTTATTTGTTCTTTTGGATATATATATATATATATATATATATATATATATATATATATATATATATATATATATATATATATATATATATATATATATATATATATATATGGTAAAAGAACAAACAAATTTAAATGGGGGCATTCCACAGGTCATGATGACAATTGATTATAGATTTTGATTCAAGTAGTGTTATAAAATTCATTATATTTTTATAAAAATCGAATTTTGATATTATGTTATTTTTGTTTCAATTTAGTCACCAAGTTTATTAACTTTTTGCAATGTTAACCATTTGATCGGTCAACCAATGATTGACACGTCATGATCACATGTCAAAAATTGAAAAAAAAATTGATACAAAAGACAATAAGATTTCATTATTTTCAATTTTGACGTTTAGTTATTAATTTTTTTTATTTATTTTGACACTATTTTTTGTTCGAAAACAAACATCATTTTTTTTTAATTTCATTTAATGTTGCTATTTTCCATTTGAAACGGTATAAGTAAATTTTTTACATTTAAAACCATCTTTTTGGATAAATAAAATATTTTTTTATTTAAACCATAATGTTTCATATAAAAATATATTTTTTATATTATAAGTATATTTTTCACTATAGCAATTTTAATGGAAAATATTTTTTACATATAAATATGTAATTTTAATTTAAGATTACGATTTAAATGTAAATAAACATATGAAAATACAATTCAAATATATATATATATATATATATATATATATATATATATATATATATATATATATATATATATATATATATATATATATATATATATATATATATATATATATATATATATATATATATAAAAAGTAAGTACTAATTGCAACATCATTTGTATTGCTAATTAATGTTTGATATGAAACTTCATAGTTGAGCCATTCCTAATTAAATCAACCATTTAATTCTTTGTCAGTTAATCTATTTGTGATGGTAGTTGGAAATTGTTCGATTTCAATGAGAAATTATAATATTTAACCTAAAAATTCATATTTTATGTAGCATTTATCGTGTGACTTTATCTTATTAAGTTGTTGTTGTTGTTGTTATTATTATTATTATTAAAACTAATTGATTTCTCTCTTTAATTCGTATTTTTTGTTAGGAAAAAATGTTAGTGAATATCAATTATAACTTGGACATTTCAAGGATCATGTGAAATTATTTTCCAAAATTCGTTATTTCAACCATAATACATGGAGTAACACGAAACCATATGAACCAAGAAAACTTAATATTTATTTCATGCAAAAATGTAAAATTCCGAAACACATACAATATCTTGTTTTTTGAGACAAGATTTTAGCATAGTAACGTTAGCTGAAGAAGAAGTGTCTACAAGAACTAAAATTCATACTAAAATTCATGAATATATATATATATATATATATATATATATATATATATATATATATATATATATATATATATATATATATATATATATATATATATAGTTTATAACCCGTTGAAACCACGGTTATAAAATTAATGAAACTTTCATAATAAACATATATAATTATTAATCAATTGTTTTAAATAAATGATTTTAAATAAATTATTAATTAAGAGATATATTAAATTTTTTAAATTATTATAACTTCAAATTTAACATATAATTAGAAAATATAAATTTAAATTTTGAAATGGTTGCCTAATATATTTACATGACACATGGCATAATTTTAATGAGGACTTGTATTAGAGTGACACTTATCACAATGAGATTAAAACTATTCATTTATTAGAATATATATATATATATATATATATATATATATATATATATATATATATATATATATATATATATATATATATATATATATATATGGGGTTAGGTTATAATGTGGGTGATAACTATTGTGTGGTCGTAAGCACAGTTGTAAACCAACAGATGAAAAATCAAGAATGGATATGATCTAAGGTCTATAGTATTACAGTGGAATAACATGTAACACATAATAACATAAAATTCATTAAAAGAGTGTATTAGTCAATTTAGCTAGATTTAAAAAAGGTAAATTCCGGATTTTATGAATATTTTTTCTTAATTTAAAAAAAATCTGATTTTGGAGGATAATCATTCTTTAAATCCGAAAATTTGAAAAAATATGTTTGTGACTATGGTTTTCATTCTGATAGAATATATTTAAGAATATGAAATCAACTTTTTCTTTTTACAAAATATCCATTCTAAGCAGAATGTAATACACAAAAACATTTGTTATACTAATAACATATTAAATAATTACATTCTCTGAAGTAGTCTACATCAAAAAACTAAAAAATCTAAAAACAAATAACAATATTTAATTTTGCATTCTTAAAGAATGAGATACCAAAACTCGTTCTGTAAGAATAGCAGCAATATAATCGAATTCTAGGGCTTCTTCATCTGGATTTTTCATGAAGTTGTAGGTGGTAAAACTAGCAGAATCCATCATCTTCTTTTGTATATCTCTTAGGTTCACTGAGAAGATAAAAATGTCTTTGTTATTGACTTCTTGAATGTCCGACTATTGAGATGTATGGAATCATTATTTGCTTCTTGATTTCTAAAATATTTGGTATTTTGGAATCAATCTTGGATTCTTCAATCATTCTTGGTTTTACGTGAGTGTCAAACAAATATGAAGAATATCAACATTAACTATAATCAACATTTTAAATTATAACCAACACGTATGACAATCCTTAAACCAAATTCACAAATTACCGTCCAATCTTCCAAAATAGAATGCATACCACATTATATTGCTATAAGATTCTAATAGAATGAATGGTTATATATTTTAACAGAATGATATTATTTCTAACCGAATGATCATTTAAATATTATAATTGTGACATCCCCAAAATCTTGGCCAGAAAAGACCGTTTTTCATTTATGCTTTAAAAATATTTTCAGAGTAAATCCTTTTGATTTGAAAGAGTTGCAGAATTTGTTTCCAAAAACAAAACATGATAAAACAATGTTTACCAAAGTATTTCATAAAAGAAATGTATTTTCATTATAATCAAAACTCGGGGTGTCATGTTCCGATACAGACCAATAAGCATAAACGATAACATTACAAGTCATTCAACAAATATATATACATATACAGACTTGTAAACAAAACAACCGATGGTTCATCCATCTCATGCCCTCGCTCCACTTCCTGTAATACAATTAAAACTGAGTGGGTCAGGCTTGGGAGCCTGGTGAGCATATAGGGTTTTCAACCCACAATAAATAATCATATTTAATTTTCACCAACCAACAATAACCCAATTACCCATTCCCGTTATTCTCACTTTATGTCCCTAAAACAACTAACATAAGGGACCTAGTCTAAGAATATTTCATCGGGGCGACAACACATGCTTCGGGGGTACCTCAACAATATAAGTCAAATAAGGCAACCATGAGGGGGATGGAGTACATCAAATGAACACCCGAGTTCATTAACACCTACAGGTGGCGAACCTGCTAATGTTTCCACAAGACTGTCTAGAATAGCCCGTGGTCGTCATCTAAACTCCGCTAGATGACTAAATCAAACAACAACGAGGCCTCTCATCTGTTTATTACACACCAACTATCTACCCATGTTCTACCCAACATATTAGTAGATAAAAAAATATACATTTTTATACATAGTTTCAAAACCTATATAGCATGCTCGATCAATACATTTCCCACATAACAGATGAGGCACACACACACATAACACATATCTCACAGAGAAATAATCAGATCTATAAGATAGAAGAGAGTGAATACACATTCACACATAACACAACCAAATATATACACATAGCACGTATTTTATATAAAATACTTCATATTTTTGTATTTGGAAGAAGGTAACTACACACTCACTTGATCAGAAGATGATCGGACAGCACTACGACTTGCAGAAGTAGTAATCCTCAGCAGATCTGGAAGATCTCTTCAAAAATCGAACTTCTCGCGGGCAGAGCTTCGGCTCGGGAACCGCACTTCTCAGGATCTTCGAGATCTCGGGACTTGCCTTGGGGCTCGGGAATAATACCGGGGCTTCGGGATATTTCTGGCACGCAAAACGATGCAAAACGGGAGAGAAAAGAGAGGAAATTGGTAAAAGACTCGGCTGCCTTCGGTTCCTATTTATAGGAGGCTGGAGCCTCGGAGTACGCGGGGCGTACTGCAGTACGCAGCGCGTACTGCTTCCGAAATCGTCACTGCATGCGTCATCCGAAATGTCGACACTCTTCGGAGTACGCGGGGCGTACGTCGGATCGTACCGGTGACTCGTCTTCGGATAATGCCGGATTAAAAGATTAATTTTAATTACAAAATATTTAATAAACTTCGGAAATTCATAACTTTCGCATACGAACTCCGTTTTCGACGTTCTTTATATCCACGCGAAGGTGAGACTACGCTCTACAACTTTCGTTTAGACTCCGTCGGCTAATTTCGAATTTATTTTTATTATTTATTTTTAATAGGCCGCGACAGAAAAACTTCATTATAAATTCATAACTTCTTCGTTTGACGTCTGTTCTCGCCTAACTTTTTATCGCTTTGATACCAACAACGAGACCTTCGATCCTCGTTTAGATTGCTTCGGCTAAAAACCGCTCGATCTCAAATCGAGTATTTCGGGCTGCACACCGTTAAGCCGAAACTTCGATAAATCATAACTTCTTCATACGAAGTCAGATTTGGGCGTTCTATATATATTCGGAAACCTCGTTTCAACTACTACAACATTATTCAAAGATATTAAGTTTATTTTACACTTAAATTTTGACGCTTATTTTTATTCTTAATTAATCAAACCACATAATTAAGCAATTAAGCACAAAACACACAATACTTAAATAATACAATCTTATTATTTCAAAATGGGTTACAGAGGTTAACCTAGACTATTACATTGCTAAAAATGGCAAGCCTGGAAACACAGGCGTTACAATTCTCTCCACCTTAGAACGATTCCGTCCCCGGAATCACACATCAACAAACAAATGCGGATTGTGACTCAACATGTCACTCTCCGTCTCCCAGGTGAGATTCGGCCCATTCGTGGTTTCCATCGGACAAGTACTAACCCAACCATTTTGTGCCGCAACTTCTTAGTCTTTCAGTCAATAATTGCCTCTGGTTCTTCAATCAACCTTTTGTTCTCATCGATTCTCAATTCAGAAATTGGAATTATGTCAGGAACTTCTCCCGTGAACTTCCTCAAATAACACACATGAAAAGTGTTGTGAATTCCATTCAGTTCTTCGGGTAATTCGAGCTTGTAAGCTTGGTTCCCAATCCTCTGAAGAACTTTAAACGGTCCAATAAACCTTGGACTCAACTTTCCCCTTTTACCAAACCTTATAAGTCCCTTCCACGGCGAGACTTTAAGCAAAACCGAATCTCCAATCTCAAAAGTCATCGGTCTTCGCTTTTTGTTAGCATAGCTCTTTTGACGATCTTGAGCTGCTAACATTCTTTCTCTAATTATTTTCAACTTTTCAGCAGTTTGATGAACCATCTCCGGTCCCATAAACTGCTTTTCCCCAGCCTCAAGCCAACAAGACGGCGTACGACACTTCTGTCCATACAAAGCTTGATAAGGTGCCATCTTAATGCTCGAGTGAAAACTATTATTATAGGAAAATTCTACCAAAGGTAAGTGTTCATCCCAATTACCTAGGAATTCCAAGGTACATGCTCCCAGCATATCTTCAAGTGTTTGTATCGTTCTTTCACTCTGACCATCAGTCTGCGGATGGTAAGCTGTGCTTAAACATAACTTGGTACCCATTTCCTCTTGTAGATTTTTCCAAAACCTTGAGGTGAAACGGCTATCACGATCCGATACAATCGTTAACAGAACACCGTGAAGCCTCACAATTTCCTTCACGTAAGAATTCGCAAGCTTTTCCATAGACCACTTCTCCTTGGCCGCTATGAAATGCGCACTCTTAGTGAATCGATCAACGACCACCCAAATCATGTCGTGACCATTTTTTGTTTTGGGCAATTTAGTGACAAAGTCCATAGCAATGTCTTCCCACTTACCCATAGGCATAGGCAATCGTTCTAAACTCCCGTAAGGTTTCTGATGTTGTGTCTTTACTCTCGCACAAGTCGCACACTCAGCCACATACTTTGCAACATCAAGCTTCATCGTCGGCCACCAGTAGTAGGGTTTCAGGTCCCTATACATTTTAGTGCTACCAGGATGAATTGAGTACATGGTTTTGTGAGCTTCTTCCATCAGAAGATCTCTAATTCCTCCTGACTTAGGTACCCAAATACGATCTTGGAATACCTTCAGTCCATGACCGTTTGTACCAAACACCAATGTTTTACCCAAACGTTCCTCCTTTCGGTCATTTTTCTCAGAAGCTTCCTCTTGAGCTTTCTTTATACTTTCCATAATGGTCGAGACAACTTCAATTCTCAACGCTCTTGGCCTTTTCCTTTCAAGATTGACGTTCCGACTGAGAGCATCAGCAACAACATTAGCTTTACCGGGGTGGTAAAGTATCTCACAGTCGTAGTCTTTAAGTAATTCTAGCAGCGTTGTTGCCTCATATTCAATTCCTTCTGATTAAAGAGATATTGGCGACTCTTATGATCAGTAAAAAGTTTGCACTTCGTGCCATAGAGGTAATGCCTCCATATTTTCAGAGCGAAAACTACCGCTGCCAACTCCAAATCATGAGTCGGGTAATTCTTTTCATGCTCTTTCAGCTGTCGAGACGCATATGCTATCACCTTTTCTCTTTGGGTCAAAACACAACCCAATCCAACCCCAGACGCATCGCTATAAACAGCGAAGTCTTCAACTCCATCGGGTAAAGAAAGTATCGGTGCCTCGCATAGCTTCTTCTTTAACTTCTTGAATGCTTCTTTATGCTTATCATTCCAAACATAAGTAGCTCCTTTGTGGGTCAAAGCTGTCAATGGAGTAGTGATCGAAGAAAAGCCTTGGATAAACCTTCGGTAATATCCGGCTAATCCTAAAAAGCTTCGAACCTTCGTGGGACTTTTCGGTAGTTCCCACTTCATCACAGCTTCGATCTTCGCTGGATCAACCATTATCCCTTCTTGGTTGACCACGTGACCCAAGAATTGGACTTCACGAATCCAAAAATCACATTTGGAGAACTTTGCATACAACTTCTCCTGCTTCAAAACTTCTAACACTTCTCGCAAGTGTCTACCATGCTCCTCCTGGCTTTTCGAGTAAATCAGAATGTCGTCTATGAACACTATCACAAATTTATCAAGGAAAGGATTACAAACCCTATTCATTAAATCTATGAATGCTGCCGGAGCATTGGTTAGTCCAAACGACATAACCAAGAACTCGTAGTGTCCATATCTAGTTCTGAATGCAGTCTTCTCGATATCTTGCTCTCTTACTTTTAGCTGATGATATCCTGACCTTAGATCGATCTTCGAGAAATAGCTCGAACCTTGCAATTGATCAAACAGGTCATCAATCCTCGGCAACGGATATCTATTCTTTATTTTTGCCTTATTCAGCTCTCTGTAATCGATGCACATTCTCATACTTCCATCTTTCTTCTTCACGAACAACACCGGAGCTCCCCAGGGCGATGAACTAGGTCTAATGAAACCTTTGTCCAATAACTCCTGAAGTTGCATCATTAGCTCCTTCATCTTCGTCGGTGCTAATCGATAAGGTGCTTTTGCTATTGGTGTGGTTCCTGGTAACAAGTCTATTCTGAACTCCACTTGTCTATCAGGTGGTAATCCAGGAAGGTCTTCGGGAAACACTTCCGGATAATCACACACCATTGGAATACTCTGCATCACCTTCTTTTCCTTCTTAGCATCAATCACGAATGCTAAATATGAAGTACATCCCTTGGTCAAACACTTTCTGGCTTTCATTAGAGAAATGATTCCAGAATTCACTCTGCGTTTGTCCCCATACACCATAAACGAATCTTTCCCAGGCGGGTTTACTTTAACTATCTTCTTCTTGCATAAAATTTCGGCATCATTGGCGCTAAGCCAATCCATTCCCAACACGATGTCGAAACCATTAAGATCGATGGGCAATAATTCCTCGTGAAACTTATTCCCATTAAGGTCGATTAAGATGTTTTTCATACGATGGCTAACAGGTACAAACTTGCCACTAGCTACTTCGACTAATAAAGCATCATCTAGTCTATCAATAATAGGCAAAGCTAGCTTTCTACCAAACTCATGCGAAATAAAGGAGTAGTTGGCTCCAGAATCAAACAAAATTTGAGCAGGTAATTCATTTACGAGAAAGGTACCTGAAGCGACATCAGTTTCATCTTTCGCAGCTTCAAGTGTCATCTGGAAGGCTCTCGCCTTCGGCTTTGGTGGAATGTTGGGCCTCACTGCCTCCTTCTTCTTTGGACAGTATTTCAAAATATGCCCCTCTTCATTGCAACCAAAACACATCCTTTTGTTGTTCGGACATTCATTGGCAAAATGTCCAACCTTCCCACACTTGTAGCAGGTCACATCCTCGCTACATTTCCCAAAGTGCTTTTTCTTACACTTATCACACCACTTCGCTTCGCCTCCTTTTCCTCCAAACTTTTTCGAATCAGATTTCGAAAATTTGCCCTTCTTACTGGAACCAGATGTTCCCTCAAACTTTCTTTTCTCACCAACCTCAACCTTGTCGGTGGTTCTTCCCTTTATCATGTTCTCAACAGACTTGGTAGCCCAGATAGCTGCCTCTAGAGTAAGTGCCTGACGCACTGGCACCTCGTACTCCCATGGGAGTCCCTTCGCATACCGGTCCACCTTTGTCAACTCGTCTGGGACGATATGCAAGGCAAACTCCATCTTATCGGTGAAGCTATTGGTGTATTCATCAACTGACATGCTGCCTTTCGTCAATGTCAGGAACTTGTTCTCCAACTCCAACAAATTTTGAGCCGAGCAGAACTTGCGCTTGAACTGCACCAAGAACTCTGCCCATGACAATTGCAGTGGCTCATTAGGGCTCAACGTCTTCCCTAGAGTGTTCCACCAAAGAACGGCTCCACCTCGGAATTGTCGCACGGCATAGATAGTCTGCAACTTGCCTCTGCAGCCACATGTCATAAAGGCTAACTCCATTTCGGAGATCCAATCCATAACCCCAATCGGATCCTCCTTTCCATTGAAGGTCGATGGTTTGCAAGTTAGAAAGTCCTTGTACTTGCATCCCATTCCATCATTCCTTCCATCATGGTTATCTTGCTTAACTATCGGTGGGTTGGCTTGACCAATAGACCCACTGAAGCTTCCCCCTTCCGAGTGCCCTTCATTTAATTCAGGCTCCTCCACACGAATTGACAGTTCTTCACGATGCTGCTGAAGCAACCGTCTAGTTTCATCCATCTGACGATCCAACATCGTCTGAATCATCATTTGCACACCAGCCATGGTTATTGGCTCAGGTGCTGCTGCTACGACAGGTATTTGTTCAATCACTGGTGGTTGATTCATGTTTTCATCAGCATTTCCAACTCCACTTCTGGTTCTCACCATTTTGATCTACACACCGAATAAGGTGAAATTAGATCCTCAATCATGGTAGATATTCAAATCTTCCTTATCACACCGAAACGTTTACATGCTAGTTCTAATATCGTAGACGCATGCTTAGAATCCTACACACATAAAGTTTCTAGATCCGGTCGGCAACAGACCATAGATCCGAACAAATAATATCATATATGGCAACATATAACATTTAGCACATAAAGCATTTTAGGCAACTTTCCTAAAATAAACCAGTGCTCGTGTCTAAAACACAACAGACACACATCTCAAAATTCCACTTAGCATTCTAAGTTTAAGTCTAGAAATCCTACAAATTCCTAGTTCGCTTAAACTAATGCTCTGATACCAACTGTGACATCCCCAAAATCTCGGCCAGAAAAGACCGTTTTTCATTTATGCTTTAAAAATATTTTCAGAGTAAATCCTTTTGATTTGAAAGAGTTGCGGAATTTGTTCCCAAAAACAAAACATGATAAAACGATGTTTACCAAAGTATTTCATAAAAGAAATGTATTTTCATTATAATCAAAACTCGGGGTGTCATGTTCCGATACAGACCAATAAGCATAAACGATAACATTACAAGTCATTCAACAAATATATATACATATACAGACTTGTAAACAAAACAACCGATGGTTCATCCATCTCATGCCCTCGTGCCACTTCCTGTAATACAAATAAAACTGAGTGGGTCAGGCTTGGGAGCCTGGTGAGCATATAGGGTTTTCAACCCACAATAAATAATCATATTTAATTTTCACCAACCAACAATAACCCAATTACTCATTCCCGTTATTCTCACTTTATGTCCCTAAAACAACTAACATAAGGGACCTAGTCTAAGAATATTTCATCGGGGCGACAACACATGCTTCGGGGGTACCTCAACAATATAAGTCAAATAAGGCAACCATGAGGGGGATGGAGTACATCAAATGAACACCCGAGTTCATTAACACCTACAGGTGGCGAACCTGCTAATGTTTCCACAAGACTGTCTAGAATAGCCCGTGGTCGTCATCTAAACTCCGCTAGATGACTAAATCAAACAACAACGAGGCCTCTCATCTGTTTATTACACACCAACTATCTACCCATGTTCTACCCAACATATTAGTAGATAAAAAAATATACATTTTTATACATAGTTTCAAAACCTATATAGCATGCTCGATCAATACATTTCCCACATAACAGATGAGGCACACACACACATAACACATATCTCACAGAGAAATAATCAGATCTATAAGATAGAAGAGAGTGAATACACATTCACACATAACACAACCAAATATATACACATAGCACGTATTTTATATAAAATACTTCATATTTTTGTATTTGGAAGAAGGTAACTACACACTCACTTGATCAGAAGATGATCGGACAGCACTACGACTTGCAGAAGTAGTAATCCTCAGCAGATCTGGAAGATCTCTTCAAAAATCGAACTTCTCGCGGGCAGAGCTTCGGCTCGGGAACCGCACTTCACGGGATCTTCGAGATCTCGGGACTTGCCTCGGGGCTCGGGAATAATACCGGGGCTTCGGGATATTTCTGGCACGCAAAACGATGCAAAACGGGAGAGAGAAGAGAGGAAATTGGTAAAAGACTCGGCTGCCTTCGGTTCCTATTTATAGGAGGCTGGAGCCTCGGAGTACGTGGGGCGTACTGCAGTACGCAGCGCGTACTGCTTCCGAAATCGTCACTGCATGCGTCATCCGAAATGTCGACACTCTTCGGAGTACGCGGGGCGTATGTTGGATCGGACCGGTGACTCGTCTTCGGATAATGCCGGATTAAAAGATTAATTTTAATTACAAAATATTTAATAAACTTCGGAAATTCATAACTTTCGCATACGAACTCCGTTTTCGACGTTCTTTATATCCACGCGAAGGTGAGACTACGCTCTACAACTTTCGTTTAGACTCTGTCGGCTAATTTCGACTTTATTTTTATTATTTATTTTTAATAGGCCACGACAGAAAAACTTCGTTATAAATTCATAACTTCTTCGTTTGACGTCCGTTCTCGCCTAACTTTTTATCGCTTTGATACCAACAACGAGACCTTCGATCCTCGTTTAGATTGCTTCGGCTAAAAACCGCTCGATCTCAAATCGAGTATTTCGGGCTGCACACCGCTAAGCCGAAACTTCGATAAATCATAACTTCTTCATACGAAGTCAGATTTGGGCGTTTATATATATTCGGAAACCTCGTTTCAACTACTACAACATTATTCAAAGATATTAAGTTTATTTTACACTTAAATTTTGACGCTTATTTTTATTCTTAATTAATCAAACCACATAATTAAGCAATTAAGCACAAAACACACAATACTTAAATAATACAATCTTATTATTTCAAAACGGGTTACAGAGGTTAACCTAGACTATTACATTGCTAAAAATGGCAAGCCCGGAAACACAGGCGTTACAATAATAGAATGAGTTTATGAGTATTCTGCACACATATTGATGTTACTGTTTATAATTTTTTCTTTGGTTATGTCCATCAAAGACCTATTAAACACATACAAGCATGTATATATACATCAGATCTTGTCAAGTGAAATACAAGTACAACTCTTAAAGATAAACACTAGTAACTTATTTCTTGAAAACTTATACTCAATCACATATCAATAAGAAGATCATTGGTATCTACTATCTAGTAGTGTTACTATGACAGGAAGATAATGGAAAAAAATATGTAAACGAACCTTAATTAACTAAATTAGAAAATGGGGGAAAGAAAATAACATACCTGATAAGAGGTGTATGAGATAATGGAATCAAGCAAAACCATACACAAAATCTTTGAATCGAGTTAAGTGGTAAAAACCCTAGAAGCAACCAGCTACAATACGCCATCACCATTGTAAATTTTACCACCAAAGCAATCCGCTATAATACAATTTTTGTTATGATCCAGTAAACAATTGTCAAAACCCAAGAATTAAAATTCCTGAAGCAATCAATAAAAAAATGGTTATAATCTTGAAAATAATAAGAAAATAGATAAGAGTGATGTAGGGTTGACCTTTATGAGATCTCACAATAAGTTGGTGTCGTCAAATGGGAGGATTCAACTGATGGGTTGGAGGTGGGCGGTGTTAATGGAGGGTGCTTCAGGAGGTGGGTATCGGTTGTATTAGGCGGATGAAATCAGCAGCAACATGTACGATCTGGAAGTGGCCGATGGTGGGGGTAGATGAGGAAAGATCGACTATTGTGTAGATAAAGGTGATGAGGTGGCGATGTTGGTTGTTGTGGGTGACGACATAAAGGAGTAGATGGAAGAATTGTGAGTGATGATTGTTTTAGAGAAATATGAGGTTAATTAGATGCAACCGGATTTTTGGGATTCTAATTAACTGCTTATATAAAATGACTAAACTATCGTTTATTAGGTTAATTAATGATTTATTTTTTCTTAAATTCTTATTGGTTCCTAGAACCACACAATAGTTGTCAATCCACATATGAACTTACCTATATATATATATATATATATATATATATATATATATATATATATATATATATATATATATATATATATATATATATATATATACACACACACACACACACACACACAAAACGAACGGTCCTTTGGTAATTAATGCAACCCCTATACCCTCATGTTCTCAAGATCACATTAGCTTATCTGACCGTGTACTATACACATCCAAGATCGTATTAAAAATTTGTTTTTAATTTAAAATATGATTATCATATAAATAATACAAATTTATACACTAGATTGTGGTTTAAATATAAAAACCTTGTGTGTGTATGTGTGTGTTGTGTGTGTATATATATATATATATATATATATACACACGATTTTTAAATGTAAAAAGATTTATTTATATAGTTTCAAATATAAAAAAAATATATTTATATGGTTTCAAATGAAAAATGGTCAACATTGAACAAAATTTGGAAAATATGACGTTCGATTTGGAATAAAACAATAGTGTCAAAAAAAATTAAAAAAGAATGAAAACTTAATGTTAAAATTGAAAAAGGTAAAAACTTGGTATTTTTTAGAAAAAACTTCAAAAATAGTCCTTGTGGTTTCCGAAAATCTGAAATTTAGTCTCTAATCTTTAAAAACTTCATAGATGGTCCCTGTGGTTTCAAAACTTTTAACAAATGGTTATTTTCGTTAACTCTGTTAGCTTTTGGCCGTTAAGTGAATGATACTTATGTCATTTCACTGGGACAGGGACCATTTACGAGGATTTGCCTTATTTAAAAGAAAAGATTGCAAAAATGGTCCCTATGATATGCATTTTTTTGGAGTTTTAGTCCAAACAACAACTTTTTTGGATTGGCGGTCCTTTTGAGGTAGTTTCGTTGCGTTTTTGGTCCCTCGGTAAACTGAAATGACTATAATGCCCTTCTGATATTTATTTTTATGTTTTTTTTCTATTTAACTTAAATGAAAAAGAAAACAAATAATTAAATTGGACCCACATTTCTCTCTCTCTCTCTCTCTGTGTATATATATATATATATATATATATATATATATATATATATATATATATATATATCATGTGCAAACCCACCAGCGATCCAAACATCGTTCATAATCCATTTCAACATCAGAATCTAGAACTTGGATTAACCCATAAAAAACTTAAAGATATTCATCCACTTTCACTATGA
Source organism: Lactuca sativa (assembly GCF_002870075.4). Taxonomy (NCBI): domain Eukaryota; kingdom Viridiplantae; phylum Streptophyta; class Magnoliopsida; order Asterales; family Asteraceae; genus Lactuca; species Lactuca sativa. The sequence continues at coordinate 169,421,173 of NC_056629.2, read as the reverse complement.
ACACACATACACACACTAGATCGAGGTGAAGAAGACCCATTTCAGTGACTATCAAGAAGTCCCTTTCCCTTCCCTCTAGTGACCCTCCTCCTTCTCCAAAATCAATTTCAACACCTTAACAGATTACCATCTGTTGTTGCTGCTGTTCCCGGTTAGATTACCGTCTCCAAAATCAAATTCTCCTCTCTCTCTCTCTCTCTCTCTCTCCCCTAAACCCATTACCGTCTTTAACAGATTTTGAGGAAACAATATCCCAATCAACATAAACCTCAATTCCCAAATCAACCCACTTCCAATCCATTTTCAATTAGATTAATAGATCCAAAACCAATTTGATTCTAACAAATGCCAGTGAGCATTACATGTTGAGAGAACGAAAGAGAAACCGAGGAAGATGAAAATTAAACCAGAAATAGATGGAGATGATGAAAATCAGTGCAAATGTCATCCTATCTTAATCCAAAGTGCATAATAAGATCAGTTCCTTTTATTGTTAATCCAATCACTTGGTTCAAGTTGCAAGTCCAATTAGGAGGATAATCGAATGATTTCGTGTTTTTTGGGTTCTCGATGAACATAAGAGATGATGGTGGTCGACGATCTACTGTTGAAAGTCGTGATGGTTTTAACTGGTGGTCCGACGGGTGGATGGTGATGATGGCATTGATGTTTAATTGTGGAGATGTGGGTCTTCTAGGGTTTTAATTTTGCTAGCAATGCATGTACATACATTTATCTATATGTATATATGTTGAGAAATGGGTAGAACGCAGTGAGATTGGATCAATCGGAGAAGGATATAGATGAAGCTTGAGGTCGTCGGAGCCACAACAAACCCTAACTCCGATTAGGGTTTCATCGTCGTTGGCATGAAGATCCGATTAGGGTTACCGTTGAATCGAAGTGAATGGAGACGACGGGTCTTGTCGTTATCTCTGACTTCAACGTTCCCCTGCAGTCATTATCATACCTCCTTCAATATATATGAATCACAAATGACGTTCTCTAGACATTTCCATCTTCATATAAAATATAGATGTGTGTTTGTGTGAGAAATAGTATCTGAAAACTCCATGTGTTCAGAGGATTTAGAAGTGTGTATCTGTGTTCATCAGATATGAATTAGGGAAGATGAAGAAGTGGGTGGGGGTGAATTCTTTTTCACGAAAGAGAGAGAGCGAGAGAGAGAGAGAGAGGGATGACCCCACATTTTTAATTATTAAAAAAAATAAATAAACAATTAGATTTTAAAAGAATAAAAGAAAAATGAAAATAAAATACCCCAAGGGTATTACAGTCATTTTAGTTTACTGAGGGACCAAAAACGCAACAAAACTACCTCAAAAAGACCACCAATCCAAAAAAGTTGTGGTTTGGACTAAAACCTCCAAAAAATGCATACCACAGGGACCATTTTTGCAATTTTGTCTATTTTAAAATAAAAAAAAAATATATAGTTATTTAATATTAAAGGGTCCCACCCTCTCTCTCTCTCTACTCTCTCTCACTCTCTCTCTCCCTCCCTCCCTCCCCCTCTGTGTGTGTGTGTGTGTGTGTGTGTGTTGCCCATCTTCATCCTCAATCCCTTATTTCCACTACCATTAGTGAAGGAAAACAGCTAACCTAAAATCACCGACAACGGATTCACAAAAATTATCAAGCAAAATATGCAAAACTGGAAATCAAACCCTCTTTTTTGTAAACCTTGATTTTATTAATTTAGTCAAGCATATATACATGTATAAAGAACAAGTAAACGTTTATACATGAAATTATAATAGTGATGCCGAGGAACAGATCCAGAACTATAACAAAACAATCACCAAGGGCGTGTTTGGCAAAAGTAGTTGTTAGATGGAGACGGATAGCGGGTAGCTGGTAGTGGGTAGCGGGTAGCTGGTAGCGGGAAGCTGTAGCTTTTATTTGTTATATAAGTGTTTGGCAAAAGTAGCTGGAAGCTTTTGAAATATATAAAATTACATAAAAGGACAATTGATTAAAACTAAATAAATACATAAATATATTTTTAAGGGTAATTATGGAAACTGATTTCAAAAGCTCAGTACCGTTTTGTTAAACGCTACATGAAATAGCTTTTAGATTTGGAGCGTTTTGTTTAAACTAAAAGCTAAATGCCCGTACTGCCAAACGAAACTTTTTGTTTAAACTAGAGCATTTTGTCAAAAGCTAAATGCTAGATGCTCCCAAACGCTTCCAAAAGATTCGTGGCAAATGTTTCACCGACCTTTATTATTGGCACCCATAAACAATTCAACAATTTTGTCGGCAACCCATTTGGATTCAATAAAAACCCAGAAAAAACCAACAATTTTGTTGGCGTCTCATTTCATGTGTCATGGCGTCCCCAGTAAGCTTCTTGATGTCAAAGTAGTGCTTTCTGAACACAAAATCGTTGTTCAAGAAGAAACCCAGACTTTTCAAGACAAAACTGACAAGGGTATTCAAGAAATAAGTACAGGAATCCTAAACACCGAGATGGAATCAACGGATTCGAAGATTCCGAACCATTCACTTCAAAAAACGGACCCTCATTCCTTTCCAACTCTTCATCTCCTTCACCCAAATTCCGTTCCACTGTAACACCTGGACCAAGGGAAAGAGAAATCGTTGAAAATTTCAGGAAAGTCCAAGCCTAACTCCGGGAACGAGCTGCACAAAAGGAAGAGAAAAAGGTGGAGGATTCACAATCATAAGGACACAAATTCAATTTCAGGTTTAAATACAAATCAACAAGAAAATAAGGAAATTCGGTCATGAAGATTTCTAGTAGCCAGACTTCTTTCCTGGGAAACATGCAATGGTGGTAGTGACTTCACCCACTGCTTCTTCTTTCTTGTTCCTCCCCGCACTCTCTACCCTTCTCAAGGACCTCTCTTCCAATTGCCTCCACTGTCCAAAAAGAAAACATCAAAATCATGATCTTTTTCTTAATCTGAAGCTTCATATTTGGAAATAGTTATGGGGGCGTATGCGCTCGATACTCAATTTTGTAGATTTTTTATTGCAAGTATCGATACTTAATTTTGTGTGTTTTTGATTTTCAATATCTATGTGTGAAGTATGTATGGTTTAAGCTGGAGAGAGAGAGAGAGAGAGAGAGAGAGAGAGAGAGAGAGAGAGAGAGAGAGAGAGAGAGAGAGAGAGAGAGAGAGAGAGAGAGAGAGAGAGAGACCCTTTAATATTAAATAAGTATATATTTTTTTAAATAAGGCAAATCTTCATAAATGGTCCCTGTGACAGTGAAATGACATAAATACCCTTCACTTAACGGCCAAAAGCTAACAGAGTTAACAAAAAGGACAATTTGTTAAATGTTTTGAAACCACAGGGTCCATTGTGAGGTTTTTAAAGATTAGGGACTAAACTTTAGTTTTTTGGAAACCACATGGATCATTTTTGAAGTTGTCTATTTTTTATGTTATTTTTTCACTTTTGATACGTGATCATGTCAACTCAATGTCACATAACCAAATAGTTTTATATCATCAAGTCACATCACTAAATACTGAAAAGCCAACATATCACTTCAGCAGGTAAACATGTTAATCGATCAAGTGGTCAACATTACAAAAAAAAATTAGAAAACTTAGTGACTAAATTGAAACAAAAAATAACAGTGTCAAAATTAGATTTTTGTAAAATACAATGACTTATGTGCAATTTACCTTTATTTTAGTTGAAACCTTCCAAAATTTAACATCCAACATAAATGATCCTTTTGAAAATTTTATTTTAATTGAAACCTTCCAAAATCAAACATCCGACATAAAAGGATCCTTTTGTAATTTTTCATGATTCTGTATTACTAATATTCCTACACACTAAAGCATGTATTATACACATATTTTTTTTTTTTTTTTTTCATTTCTAACATATTATCCACAAATGAATGCAACAATTTGTTACATAGTAACATATAGTTTTAACAATGTTCCATTTTAATCCTAAACATGATTCTTAACCAACATCTTCTATTCAAATCATACAAACATAAATCTATATAAAATCATCTATAATTAAGATGATCTTCTACATAATTGCACAAAAAGTAAAGCCAAAGCTCCAGCCTTCCAAATTGTTGATGTAGGAATCCTATATTTCCCATTCCCAAAAATCCCTTTAAAGTATTCCCAAAAACATAGTATCATCCAAACATTACAAACCATCTCCCCAAATCCAACCTCCCCTAATCTTGACATCCCACTAACCAATGCAGTGAGACTGACCAACATTATCGCGACACCTGGCACAATCACCGGTGATGTGTCGTAAACAAACCTTCCGGAAGTATCTTCATCATCATTACTTTCTTCCTTTTGTGTTACTTCAAAAACTATATTCGATAATCCAAAGAGCTTCAAGACGACAGTTACAAACGCGAATGTATACGCGGTCATGGCGTTTACTCTCCCCATTCTTTGGAGGTTCCACCACATACGAAATGACAAATTTATCCTTCGGAATTCCCACAACACGTAAAGATTGTAAATGACAAAAATACCCCCGGGGATGAGAAAAGCCGGCTCGTTCACCTTCGGCAAGAAATGGGAACCAGTGATGATGCAATACGACAAAAGGGCCGCGTAAATTAGCTCGAAAAATGACCGAATTGCCCATGAACTAAGCCATAGGTAAGCGAGGGCTTGTCGAAACCAAAGGTTTCCTTTTATAGTAAGAAGTATTGGGCTTTTATCGGTGAATAAGATTTCAAGAAGCCCCATGGCCCACCTTTTTTGTTGGGTGTTGGCGGATGTATACGTTGTAGGGGCGCACCCGAGAAATGCGGGCGGGTCGGGTGTGCAAATGACGGTTCTATACCCTCTTCCATGGATCGTCAGTCCAGTGAGAACATCTTCGGTTGTCGATCCGTACATCCATCCAACCTAAAAAAATATCGCGAGTTTGTTAAATAACTATCGTAATTAGGTTTATCTGTAAAAAAACTTTATTCTTCCAGCAACCTCTGAGCTGGCTCACACTGCCCCCACCCTAGGAGTATCATGTGAGATGTAAATCAGATTGTTTACCTGTGTGCCCCACATGGTACCGTACTCATAGCTACAACCCGCAACGCGAATTGCCGCTTCAATGAAACTCGAGGGTCTCCTTTGACTTTCTATCTTTGAATTTGAGCTTGATAATATCTGAGCGGCTGATTCTTGTAATTCAATTGACTTTCCGAAGATTTTATGTAGATCTTTTTTATCTATATTTTGTATTTAAGAAAATAAATATAAAGAGTTAAATCAAAGTGTAGACATCAAAAAAATGACCATGAATATGAAAAAAAAAGGTTTATAGTTACGTACTGGTTTTTATTTTATCATTTGGATATGAACCATAAATAACCTTTCGTCTGTGAAAACAATTCGATCCTGCGTAAAAAGTCCCTTGAATTCCCGAAATTCCATTTGCAAGATACTGACGTAAACATGAAAAAAAAGGTTAAAATGGTAAAATCATGTGGGATTCTTGAATTTGTATTTGGGATGTCATTTGTTTGTGACATGACATGATATGATTGGACTGGTATTCATGTCAAACACAGTACAACCTGTCATGTCATGTCAGATTAAATCTAGAGAATAAGAGATTAAAAAAAATATACACACATAAAAATTCGCGAGTTGATTCCCAAAAGGGTCATCCTTCAACCCGTTATAGAAAGCTTGAGGAAATTGGATAAAACCGGCATCTTCTTCATTCTTGAAACTAAACAGCATACACATTGCATGAATAAAAACTTGTGGATTGTTTGCGTACATGTCACAGTCTAGATTCAAAATCAGGGGCGAATTTGTCATTACTCCCGAGACTCTTGTCTGCTCATCATTTACACAACATTATTTATTCTTCTTGTTGTTTATAAAATTAGAAAAAAAAAATGATAATTTTATAAAGCTTAAAGAGCCTACAAACCAGAACATTCATGGCACCAGCTTTGTAATGATGTTGATGCTTGGAGCTTTTTTCTCTTGAGATGTATATCACATGGGGTAAATCATTTGGATTACCTTCTTTATTTTCCGATATAATCTACAACAATTAATTTTATCATGTCAAAATCTTCTTTTTTAAAATAAGAGTAAAGATTTAAGAAGTTATTACAATCTTTCATTCATTATATTCTTTGGTAATTGTTTAGTTTGTTATGTTTATGTTTATTTTTTTTTTCTTTTCTCCTGTTTTACAAACCTCATGTTGTTTCACTTATTTTTAGCCTTGACTCAGACATAACCATGTGGCTAATGTCGTTATGCAATCAAACAAATCAACCTTATCACATTAAAAGCACCGTTTGAACCACAAACACCAGCCTCCGAGATTTTTCTGACATGTCAATCTCATGGAGGAATTCCATCGAACACTTGGATTGCAACAGAAGCTTATAATATAAAAAACAATGGTTAAATCTCTTAAAGATCCGTTTGAGATAGAAGTTTATTCTATAAAAAACAATGCTTAACTCTGCTAAAAATCCCTAAGTGTCATAGTTTAGCTATTAAAATGATCTGCTTATCAAACTGGGTGCATATCAAGATTTGCTAAGCTTATAGCCACACATCGTTACTTCATTTATAAGAAAAATTGGGAATGCTTGGACATAGTACCTTGATGATAGTTGGGTGGTCCGACCGATGAACATTATAGAAATCAGCAAAATCCGAATTACGATCACATGGGATGGGCCTCTGAGATGCGAACTCAATCTTCTTGTAAAGATCTCCATATTCGTTCTGTAATCAATATCATACGCAGACAAAGAGCACGTGAAAACTTGTATATAATGACAAGCAACAGTATATTGACGTAACGAATTTGGATACCACATATCTTCATATACCGAAAACACCATAGTACCCAAGGATTACGAGTTCAATTTGAGTTTTGAAAATGCCCATCTAAAAAGTTTCAACCTTTTTCGATAATTATCTTTTTAATTGGATAAAAATTGCAAGAAGTTAAGAGGGGGTGGGGGGTGGGGGTTGGCTTTTATCATTATGTTTGGTAAAATCATTTTAGAAAAAAATAGAAGATAAAAAATGTAATCATTTGAAAAACTATTTTTAGAATTTTGATATAAGAAAACTGACTTTTTGAAAAAGTAAAAAAACCTGACTTTTTGTATATTTTTCCAAAAGTCCTTTTGGGCTCTCAAATCTCAAAAAATAAGCCAAACACCAATGTCATATAAAAGTAAAAATCGTACTTAAGGGGGTTAAAAGATAAAAATTTGAAAGATTAGGGCAGATACCAATTTAAGAAAATGTTTGAACTTTCGGAAATTCCAAATTACTACCTTCATCTTTTTCCATTCTTGTTGGAATTCTAATGAATCGTCTTTTAATGGCGTCGACTCGGGAGTAAAGTATCGAAACGGAGCTCTAACTTGGACGTTATACTTTTTGCAGAAAGGGACCCAAACTTTTGCAAACTTTATCGTTTCAATAAGTGAATAATATGTAAGAGGTGAGCAGCCATCGTCGGACAGATAAAGAGCTAACTTGTTAGATGGAAAATCTACTGCTAGCAAAGATAACACCGTGTTCATTGTTATGATAGATGGTTCTAGGATGGCATCGGCGGTGGTTACAAAGACATCTACCGCCGGAAACTCTGATTCGTTTACACTGCAAACATATTTTGTTGCATATGAGTAATTTTGCACACAAGTAGCAAATAATATTCACAACGTTTGATAACAAATGGTTATGTATGTTAATTTTGAACGACAGTCATCTCAAAGTTAAAGCCTGTGGAATATAAATATGGGATAACTCTATTTTGAAAGTGTATACTAAAAAGTAACATTTATTTGAAATGGATATACTATTAAAAAAAAACAAGTTGTTATCATTTGTTTGTATCTTGATGGAATCTATAATGCATTTGAACTCTATAATTAATGGTTTGCTATATAATAATTTTATTTTCCATACAATATATATGTTTTTCTATACAACGAATTGAACTCTATAAAAATTTGATAAAATATATTTTTTATAAAATATTTATTTATTTGTTAATCATTTATATTAAAAAAGTTTTTATTCCCATGGAACAATTCAATAACCATTGAAATCATTTCTATTGAATGACAACGTGGCATCACTAGACATTCCAATTTATTCGATAGTTCCATTAAATTATGCGATGTAATGCTCTAAATTTGTGTATTTTTCATTAAAGCATAAAAAACCGTCAATAAACTGATAACTTAATAAGTTAAGACTCGTTTTCTAGTTTTAAAGTGGAAAAAAATTCAAAGATCGAGACTAGAAAACCAAATCGAAATTTACCTGTTTAAGAGTCTTTCAGGATACGTTTTGGTTGAACATTGATTCCATTTAGTCGACATAACAAGAATCCAAGTGAAAGTAAACATTGACTCACACAACAACGCAAGAACCCATGGGAAGTAATGGCCTTGATCCTTGAAGTAAACGACTCGATAAATAAGTAGGGAAACAAGAAGGGAAAGAATCACGAGCTCTATGACTCGGGCGGTTGTGTTCTTATGGACTATTTTCTCTTGTAGAGGGAGAAAAGTCGAGTTTTGAGTGTTTATAGCCATCATGCGATAACTAAAGCTATAACAAGTGCATGGCCTTTTATAGCATAGATTTCTTCAGTATTTTGCAAATATACACGAAGGTTGAAGAAGGGTACAGAAAGTGGTCGATGTTGACATTTGTTTATTAACGTATTTCTTTAGTTTTCTTTTGTGGTAGCAAAATAGATAAAGACGTATTGTTCTTTCACGTTTTTTGTCTCTATTTGTAATGTTTGTTAACATATTTCGATAGTGGTGGTAGAATAGGCAAAACAAACAAAGATGTGGTTTTCTTTCTAGAACGATTCATTTTTATACACTTTTCATAAATTAAAGTGACTTGTTTTTAGTCCATAAGTATTTGAACACATCTAGGAGTCGTCAAGTATTGTCTCTTCCTTATTCTATGGACCAAATTAAAGCAAGTGTACGTGTTGTAAACTTGTAATCAAGTAATAAAAATAATATGAAATGTGTGATTGTTTAATAGATACTAAATAAAGAACACTCATTGTAGATTATAATATCGGTTAATTTTTCTTCGATGAAACATATTGGGATTTAGTAGAAAACTCTAAAATATAAATGGAAACCGGTGAAAACAAATTAAAGCAAACTAAATAACAAGTTTGATGTAGGAATTGTTGAAACCAGATCCATATGCAACAAATATATTTGTTTCCGTAGTTTTCAGCAAAAACCAACCAACACAATTGTTTGGAATAGATGCATTTTTCCCCCCAAATTCATAACTGAAAATAACTACAGTTTTCTTTAATATTCAAGATTTCGGTTGTTACAAAGACAATCTTCTCTTATCACTCCTTCTCTCGTAAGCATAGCAAGATACTATGAGTTTGAATCTTGAATTTTGCTTAAAATCCATATTGTATTTTTTTTATTATCCTAAATCCGATTTAAGAGAAATTAAATATCATTTTTTTAGTACTTATCTTCATATCCATATGAAATACTGACAAATGCTAGATTTTGATAAAAATTACTAATATTTTAAAACACTTCTCATTTTACATTAGTAGAAAGATAAGTAAAAAAGAAAAAGATAATGGTATTTAATTTCTCCTAATTTAATGACGTCTAGGGTCAAACACACACACAGATATATATATATATATATATATATATATATATATATATATATATATATATATATATATATATATATATATATATATATATATATATATATATATATTGTTTTTTTAATTATTTTTTGTTTTTTTAATCTCTTTGCTACATATTTAAAGTTACTAGTGTTTTTTTTTATTTTTTATTTTTCTATTTGTTATTGATTCTTTTTTTTTGTTATGTTTATAGACTAAATATCGATTTGAGTTTTAATGTTTAACAATTATCAAAATTTTAAATAACAAAAATATTAAGCATCATAATATTTTCATGTCATATAATTTTTGAATCATATTATTTAAGGATTATACAATTTTAAATCAAATTATTTTGAATCATAGTATTTTGAATCATATCATTTTTCAATATGATCTTGGATCAATCATATACTCAATTGAATGAGGTTTTTGTTCAAAAACTAAAATCTGGATCATTATATATTTTGAATCATAAAAGATATAACTAAGGATCATAAAATATTTGAATCAAAATATTTTTTGATCATAACAAATTAAGGATCATAAACATTTTAAATCATACTTTTTTCAAATCATAAGTATTTTGAATCATCTCATTTTTGCATCATATTATATTCAATATTAAAAAAAAACTTGTAATAATTTAAAATAAAGTTTGATATCTAAACAGCCTTATTTTTAAAATTTTCTTTTCTAATAAACCTTTAAAAAGTTTTTAAATTTAGAGAAAAAAAATTTCACAACTTTTTTTTATAAAAAGTTATAATCAGTTAAACAAAACGTGTTAGGTTTTAGTTCAAAAATAGTTTCTTAAACTAGAAAAATATGACAAACGAAGACTTTAATTTTGAAGTAACATAAACATTTTATACCCACCAAGGATCTTTTTGCAAGTTATAGAAAGATTAAAACACCAACCAAAGAAGAGGTGAAGAAATAACAACATTTGTAGTTCTTTGGGTCCTCTCGGGAGGCTTGGAAGTTGATGAAGAATGTGGAACCTTTAAGACACCAATAATGACTCAAATTGATGTAGATGTTAGTCTAAAACTCTAAAACCCTTAAGATTTAAGTTCATAACCAGTATGAACTTAAAGAGGGCTTGAAGATGCAAATGTTCTTCAAGTTTTCTAACCAAAACTAGAGAGAAAGGGAGAGGCAAGAGAGGATTCAGATTTTGCATCAAGGAATGAGTGATTAAATAATCTAAGTACAAGCTCTCTTATTTATATGCATAAAGTGAAATTATTAACCATTAGTCCTTAGCACTTTAAGCAAATTTGTCCCCATTGTCATAAGCATGTCTCACATGCCTTTAAAGCATGACTAGACAAGTCATACATTTCTTCTTTTTATGCATATCTCAAAAATTACATAAAGAAGAAGAAAGAAAGTCAAACTTTTATAAACTCTTTTATAAAATATAAACCTTGTCTTTTAGGAAAAAGACAAAAGGATTCAACTAGTCCAAAAGTTTGTACATGACTTATAAATCATACCATATGATATATATTAAGTTACTTGTTAATGGAATTTATTATTTCCATGAAATAAATAATTTCCAATTTAATTATAAGAGTTTTATTGAATATTTATTAAAATCAGTTTCTAATAAATAATCAATTGTATCAAGTTGTTGTTAGTGTGACCCATTAGTATCATATGTTATTTAGCAATATCACTTTAATATGACCCTTGAGCATACTGGATCTTTCAATCTCCCACTTGCACAAGACTCATATGAGACTGATATAGACAATGGTGAATGTCTAACAACATTTCACTGCCCCTAAGACCATACGACTGTTTGTGCCATTCTTTCAACACCTAATTCCCAAAAAGCTCAAAGCTACAAATGGTGTATAAGGTAAGTTTATCAATTATCCTTTTGCTACAGACATCATGTTGAACATGAGATGCGGATCGCGATCAATCTCATAAGCTATTCAACTATTGGTAAGGCGCCTTAGATGTCTAACTCTCAACACATAAGAGGAACCAATCCCATCTTGACTACATAAGCCTCTTGCATAGCTCACACCATACCTGAAAATGGCTTTTATAACTGCCCGGTTAAGAAACAACATTTTTCCATTATCAAAGCATAGTACTCCCTACACTTAAGTCCCACTATGTATCTTAGGTGTTAAGGATACAAATATAGTACCTTTTAATCAAGTATCATTCACGATAACGATCCATGAGATGATCTTGATGCGGGTCCGTTCAATACTAGTTCTCTGACAAGTACCTATGAAACTTGGTTACAACCACTTGCCTACTTTCATCTAGTGAGAGTCAACCAATCCAATTCATATTAGTATTACTTTATAATTTCTCCCATAATTATAACCTACTATGAACCTTTAGAATAATAACATTATTCATGGATTAAACATGTTAATATAGAACACAACAAGTATTAATGTGATGACTATATCCCAATATATCATAACATTATGTAATAGTTGTTGTTATAATGTTCCAATATCCAAATACTAAATCTAAATCAAAAATCCATTTCTAGAATAATAAAGTCTTGTAGCTAAAGTGTGACCATTCATACGTAGCTCAAAAGAATGACTTTATCAATGGATTTGACATAATTTCATTTGTGTGAATTATGTGAATACTATCATCTCCACACTTAACTTTACTCTAAGTATAGTTAAATATCTTGGAGATATGATTGGTATTCTTTCGTGACATAGAGTCTCTTAGCTTGATTAAGTATACTCTCGAAGTCACAAAGATTTCTATGTGATCCTTGAATGACAAAAATCAACATAGTTTTTCAATGATCCATTAATCCAATCATATTTGAATTCAACTTCTAAAGTAATGTATTCTTATTTTGTAGTAAATTGTGTCATTATGTTTTGCTTAGACCTCATTCCAACAAAACTTACTCTTCATTCCATAATGAAGTCAAAAATCCAATTATAATTCATAATTATCTTTATTTGTTTAGAAATTAACATCATGTGGAGATCTTTCTAAAAAAGATCCTTTCGAAACTGATTGTCTCATATACATTCTCTTATTTCTTCTACCGTACTCTTAGAATGCTCTCTTAATCATCCTGTAACTTAACCATGTATTCAATTAGTATCATATGACATGCTTACAGCATGATCAAATACCATGTCCTATGCATGATATGGCGTAAATGATGAATTCATTTGCCAAGCAAAATAAAATATAAATCATTTCATCTGGTCTAAGCCTATGAGCTATGTAATTTTGAGGCTAGCTCAAAATGATGCCATATGACAATGCCAAGAGTTCTCCAAAAGAATCTTGTGTCTTGATCCCTTTCAAGATACTGTCAATATATGTATAAGGACATGAAACTTATAACATTCATTTTAGTTATCCCTTATAGATTTTACATTCCAAGAATGTATCATTTCCTTCCTAAGTCTTTCATTTTAGAAACACTTTTCGAGTCAAGGTAAAAATGACCTTGCTTAGTCCGAATGTGATTTCCAATGATTAAGTATGACTCATTCACACAAGATTAGGAATTTCACTATGCTCCCACTAATTCTTAGTAAAAACACATGTTTTATTCATTTTGATATAAAACACACCTTGTGATTTTACATAAAATGATGATTATAACATTTAGATGTTTGCTTTATATCCACAAGTGGATCTTAAGCTCTACACATTTTGTTAGGATAACATGGATTAAGAAAACCTCAAGGCTGATCTATACAAATTTCTTCCAGTAATTGTCTATAAAGAAAAATGGTCTTTCTTGAAATCTATTTACTATATCTCATATTAAGAATATGAATTTATAGCAAATACTATCCTTGTTGATCTAATCATAGCTACTTGTGAAAAAAGGTTTGATCACAGTCAATGTCATTAGTATGATGAGGGCCACAGTCAATGACATGAGTGTAAGAGAATCCTTTTACTACAAGTCCTGCTTTAAATGTGTATGGTTATCCATGTAATTTATTCTTTCTAGAAGAATCATTTACTCCTTCTAGCCTTGCTACAGGGATAAATTTTAATCAAGCCCATACTTGATTCTCATACATAGATTTCATCTCATGTTCACGACTCTAAGTCATTTATTAGATTCAAGATCTGACATAACATCTTGGTATTTGATGGATTTTCAAGAAACCATCAATAAAAACTCATCAATGAGAGATTCCACATTTCTCAAGTCATAGATGAGTTCTACCAGTAATGCGAACAATTAATGTTTATGAATATTTATTGTTCAATTTTAACAATCCTTGTTAAAACTAGTACCAACTATTACTACATAAGGTTATGGTTCTTGAGCTACTTTAAGTTTCATGTACCTCCCACTTGCTTTGTCATTAGAAGCTTGCTTTCTACTAACTTAACTTTCACAAGAATAAGAGAACCTATTCTTGGTGGGTTTGCATATTACATTCTAATCCACATTTAGAGTATTATACAAATATGTATTTAGTAGATTTTGGGTTTAGAAGCTTTAGTCCAACATCAGCTTCAAATCCATAAAACATTAAGTAAGATGAGGATGGAGCCTTTCCATACTAAATCTTATAAAGTGTTTAATCTACTTATTAGTTGGTATTTGTATTCAAGATACAATTAATAGTGATTAAAGTATTATCCGATTAAAATTAAATGAGTATATTTCTAACGATTAGAAAGTTAATCATACCAAGTAGGATTTAATTCATCTTTTATTATCATTAAGGCCTTAGATAGTTCTTACCGGTTTGTATCTCAACTTTTGAAACCCTCAACAAAGATTTCACAATTATATTTTACCACGTAAAATATAATTAAAACTACTATAGTTGTTAATAAAGTTTAGTTGGTATCTTGTGCTTAATTTCAGTCATTCATTAAAAATGATGTCAAACACCAAACTGTATAGTTCCTTAATTATTTTCTCTACACTTTAGTGAAAATATCATTAGGAATCTTTTACATATAAATAATGTTCACATATGTCAAATAATATATATTATTTTCCTTCAAAGATCCCTTTCTTGAAGTTGGAATATCTTAATGCCATTTATATAATAAGGATAGCAATGTCACAGATGAGTTTGACTTATAACAAGATTAAGTCAAAAATGATTGTATATAGAACTTAATTTTTTTTTTATAAAATGTTGATATTTACTTCACAACTCTATTTAGAGATCCAGTCTCATAAATAGAAGTTAATCATTTCATAATATGAATATTTGTGTTATGACAATCAATTAAGTAAATGATCAAACATTTTAATAAAATAACTGAGAAATTAATTTTTACATGCTAAATTAAAACATACATTGTTCCAAAACAAATATTGTTTTACATTACAACTAATTTATGTTCTAAGCATAAATAATAAACAAAACTTTGAGAGACTAGTTCTTACTTGATTATGCTCAACTTGGGTACTCTTCAATAAATATTTGCAAGCCATTTACAAACATTTGGTTAACATTTAAGTAGCAAGTACATAAGTAATATATGAAAAGTATGAGTTCTATCTAGTAGATACAAGAAGTACTAGTCTTTTCCAGACGTTCTTTCCAAATAAGAGGAGTAATTCCTCTTCTAGTGTCCAGTTTCTTCACAAAAGAAAAAAGATCCATCTATGTGGGCTTTAGTAGATTTCTTGGTCTTAAAGGTGTTTAGTCCATAAAACATTGGCCTCTTAGATCACACTAGGAGACTCTTTTAGTCTTGCATTATTCCAATGTTTAAACTAGCTTTAAATAAAATATCATTGTATTTTTTGGAATATTGTTTGACCTGTTATATATATATATATATATATATATATATATATATATATATATATTATCCAAGACTTCCTAGAAGTCATGAATAACTATTTCTAGCTTGATGTTAGAAACATCTTAAGCATCACAGTGATGCCTTTACTAGGTATCATGTTCAGGTTTAATTGCTCAAAGCAAATAGTTTAGGACTAGGACCTTTAAGTGTATACAATTTCATATCTCTTACGAGATTGTCTCTTAAGACGTGAACTCATTCTCTGAAGTTGTATCTATTAAATTTTATTGTTTCATCAATTCATTAAATAAAATGACAATACATGATAATGAGAATGGATTACTTAACTACAAAATTTTTAACAAAATTCTTTTATTATTTTCAATATTTAATATTTAATAATTAATACCCTTTTAGTTTCCAAAAACATTAATTATCAAAGTCTAGGATCCAAGTTGCAAAAGAAAAAATGGTTAGGTATCCTTTATCCCATCCATTTGAATTCAACCCGGTAGATATCGATTATCAATTATATCTTGCTATATAATTCCTAGATTTATGGGATCGCTAATTACAAATTTAATTAGACATGTTTGATCTCATCTATGCCTCGGAACTCTCTTGCTTAGGTATCTTTTATCACAAAAGATTTTCGATCAAATCGTTCAATTTGAAAAAACTTGTGTAATCGGCCTATAACTTGGTTATAGATATCGCGAATACACCCCGACCATCAAAAGATAACACTAAGTGGTTAGGTATCATTTATCCCACTAGTGCACACAAGAGACATGCGAGTGTTCTTCAAAAGAATTGGATAGATTTGAGGTTTGTAAAAAGGGTCTTTATATGTTTTATAATTCTACTTTAAAAACATCTGATATCATGGTTATTACATCCATATAATAAACCATGGTATCAATTTGTCACACCCCCAAACCGGAAAGGCGGAACCGTTCAGGGGCGGAGGACGTCATGTAGAGTATTAAAACAATTGTATAATAGTAATCAAAACAACAACAACCATTGTATTAATAATATAGAGTTTACATTGTATTTTTTTCACAAATGAATTAATCCAAAAGTAAATAGCAAAACAAAGACTTGAAGCTACTATACCCCGTCTCCACGAAACCTGTGCGTATACGTGTCTACTGGTTTCCTGAAAACACACGTGATTTTGAAAGTGTCAACATTAAAGTTGGTGAATTCATAAGTAATTTGTTTTAGAAAATAAGTTCTTATTCCTTGAATATGTTTGTGTGTTCCTTCAGAAAAATCATATATTTTCCATAAAAGCGAATTGTAGTCTTAAACGTTCCGATACCGAAAAGTACAAGTATAAATGACATACTTAATTTAATGATACCTAGTTTTGTTTAAAAATAAAAACTAGTTGAAGATGTGTTTGCCCGTTAAACTAGATAAGACGTTAATACCCTCCTAAGATCACTTAGTATATACGAGTTGCATAAAAGTGAGATCGAACAGACAGTCGAATAGGTAAATCTGCTCTGAGCCCACAACCAAACAAGGAACAGAAAGTAAGGCGGAAATCACACATTCCACTGTCTACTAGACATTAATTTTATATAACCCTGATATATATATATATATATATATATATATATATATATATATATATATATATATATATATATATATATATATATATATCCTAAGTAATCACAAAGTTAATACCTCCTTAAGACTATTTATAAAAGATATATTAAGACTTGGTTGGTACTTAGGTAAGTACGTGAGAACGTCTCACAAATTGCTTCAACGATTTTACCAGTAATAAGTGAAAACCCTTTTAGTAAATAACATGTAACTTTGTAAAATAGTTCCTTTTATTCCATAAACTATACCTATTATAGTTTATAAGTTGGTTTCCATATTAAAATCTTAGTGTTGTAAAATAGTTCCTTTATTCCATAAACTATACCTATTATAGTCTATAAGTTGTAATTTTAACAGTAATCATATTTGGTGTGTTTAATTAATTTCACGTATAAATGCATATTAACAGTAAGAAAGTATGATAAGTAGATTATATTTTTAAACACAAGATTTCTTATGTTTTACTTGGATCCCCCCCCCCCCCCCCTAAAAATATTGAAAAATCTTGGAAAAATATGGGGGTATGAACTCACCTTGGGTTGCTTTGGTGGATGATTTGAAGTGATGCAATGAAGATTTTTAAGCCTAAAACACTTGGAGTGTTTGATGAAAGCTTTGAAGCTTACTATATCCTAAGAGTATTAACACATAATATTATGTGTAAATAGGATGGTGTTAACAAAATATTGTGGAATAACACTAGAGGTTTTCGAAATTTACTTACAATAACTCTAAGGAAATGGTTGGAGGAGAAATCCTTGAAGACTTAGACGTGAGTTTTTGAGAGAGAATGAAGTTCTCTTGAAGTTGAATTGAGAGTGGGGAATTTCCTAAATGGTGTTTTTGGTTCTAATAAAGAATGGAAAAGAATTATGGGATATTTACGTTGATGACTGTGGGATAATAGCTTGGAAGTTTGTTGGGTATTAGTTTACGTGGGAACTATTGAAATATCTAATCACCAAGTCAACTATCTTTGTATTATTCATATCTTATGACCGTAAACACCATAGAATGCTGGTGTTTACGACCTAAAGGACTTCTAGAATTGAGTTTACAGCCATAGGGTGGCGTACTAAGGAGTTTACGACCATACATTAGGTTTCTAGGGTAGTTCACGGCCAAACTTTGGTCCCTTATGGTGTTTACGGTTTTGGTGTGGTCCATGGGTGGGTTTACAGCCAAGCATTGATTCACTAAGGGTGTTCACGGCTAAGGGATGGCCCATTAGGGTAGTTTTCGACAAAAGTGAAGTTCTAGGCTTTAGTTCATAAAGGAATTGCTTATGGTGTGCTGTATTGTTGTCTTGACAAGAATGCGTTCAATCATGGTTCCACAAAGCTTATTACACATATTTATCTCCATATATGTTAGCTTAAGTCATTGTTCTTAGGGCCTCCCATGTTCTAAGGTAGGTAGGAGACTAAGCTAAATACTAATTGACAATATTATAAATCCGTGATTCCAACTCAATTTTATTTTTCTAGTTTTGCCTTGATAAACTTGTTTACTTTCAAGAGGTTACCTTATATGTGACTCTCAAAGTGTATACTTCCATATACATGCACTTATGCCCTTTTGGTTTTCAAGGTTTCATTGTAATAGGATTTAGAATTTAGGCCTTGCTTGATCCAAAACCTTTGGGTTGTCACATCATCGTTAGAGGGAAATTTCGTCCCGAAATTAGCTTTTTGGACGGCTCTTGCAACTAGGAGAAGTTGTGGGTACCTTTGTTTCATATAGTCTTTCTGTTCCTGGGTGGCTTTAGGTCCTTTCGTGGTGTTGCAGCGGACTTTCTCTATTGGTGTTTGGCTTTTTCCTTTTGGTTTCCCCACCCATGATCCCCACATGTTCCTTTTCGGGGTGTAGGTTCTTTTTTACCTTGATCTCGTCGAGTGGGACTACAAGAGCTTTGGCGGTTAGTCACCTATTAGGGTTAGATATGTGGGATGTGGGGTGTACAATGTTGAGTCTTTGTGGTAACTGAAGTCTATGAGCTTCTGAACCTATCCTGGCGAGGATCTCAAATGGCCTAATGAAGGTTGTGTTCCTGATGTCCTATAGGTAGTGTTCTTAGACCTTTAAGGATTGCTACTATTGTTTCCAAGGTTAAGATTGTGTGTGGTGCAGCTGGCCTTATAAATCCTAGGCTGCTTTGGGAGTTTTTTTTCCTACGAAATCCTGAACTAGTGGGATGTTGACCATTGCTCATTTCTTAGAGTTGGTTAAGTGGGTCGTCAATTATAAGTAGGGGATATTAATTCTTGACAATGGGTTTGCTTGACTCTTAGCGTTCAATTGTCCTATGGGCAATCTGCTTTTCCTCCTTATGAGTCAGACGGGTGTTCTCTGAGGTTAGAGGCTTGATCTGATAATCTCCTTACTTATTACAACATTCTATTGATTGGGAAATATCTTTTTTTTGCGTTGATGTTATATGGTATGTGGTATGGGGATTTGGTTAATGGGATGGTTCCAAGAGTCGAGTCGTTTCCGAACTTAACTTGACACATGGGTGATGTTTCCGAAAGAACTTCAGGAATATCCAGGGGAGGTTATTAACCTCAGGGATTCCTTTGACGTCTTTTTCTTCTTGTTTCCTATTTCTATTGTGGGTTAGGAAAGAGTGTTGTACTTTTACATAGGTACTTACGAATCCAGACGCAAGACATGGTTCGGAGGTTTGTTGTTATTGATGGGTTTGAGCCATAAGAACATTCCTATGTGTACATGCAAACCCTAAACACTTGGATCTAGGTTTCACTATCGAACATGCAATTCATCCAAGATTTGGAACCCTAGATCTAGCATACATATTACAAAAACAATGTAACTAATGATATCTAGATGATTACCTTTTGAATATCTCTTGATCTTCTTCTTCCTTGAGCTTAGAGCCATGGACGAAAATATGATGGGCTCCCATCATAATTTCGTTCATACCTTTATCCATTAGGTTTCCCATCCCAAAATTCAACTATCAAACATTTGACAATTTAAGCCCCTTTATTCAATTAATCTCTTTTAGTCACCGAATTAATTCCTAATTAATTTATGACTAATATTAATTAAATAATATGATTTATCCTTTAATATATTATTCTTATAAATATATTAATAAGTCATAATATCTTCTCTCTCTCTCTTTCTCTCTCCAGAAATTACCCTGTCAAGTTGCTATGGTGAAGGATACCCAAAAGGACCATGCACAACCGAGTCAAGTACTTACCAAATATAGTTACGGGCTTAGACACTAATCCAATAGTCTCCCACTTGGATAAGTCTAGTAACTACAAATATAAGCACAATCTGATTAGCAATCGTAGCTCTCAAAGATGTTGTCAAACTCTGATCTTATCAGTACCCTCTCCTTTAGATAAGGGATCGTATAGTCCTCCATTCTAGATATCATGCGGACAATTACATGGAACATAGTCATACTTATTGTCCAGCAGTTTGTTTCTCGATATCTGATTCGTTTGACATAGAACTTAATTGAACACATTAATTCAGTCCTGACCGGGCCCGACACATAAGTTAAACCAAATCATCGAGGGGCCCTGATATCGCTTTTACCCTCTTAGAATAAAAGGAACATATAAACTTCGACTTATATGCATTTATTATTCACTAACCAAATCATACATATCAGTGTGTTTTATAACATCAAGTTACTGATGCGTTTTGGCATCATCAATGCATAACCAATTACCAAACAATAAACCATATATCTAGGTTTTAAGACCATATGATATTATCGTCTTGCGATCACTCGAGATAAATTCCATGAAGTGATTCCAGCAAGCATGGGTTTATTCCAATACTCAAATCAAACTCATAAGCACTCATGAACGTAGTAGCAAACTTTTGCTATGTCTAATACCTTTCAGATGATCTACACACCAATTCATGACAGTCTTCATTCATACCTACTTCCAACATATGAACGACTGTGGACAGTTCGAATAATTCTTATTATTTAGGATGTCAAAACATGCAAAATGAAACAATAGGTAAACAATTAACATAAGACAGTAACATTACTAATAAATAATACTCTTTAATTTAATCATCAAATGTTAATTACAGTTTATCTATTACAAGTTTCTAAATTATCTAATCTAAACTAATATTGTCCTTCAGCCTGATGCTCCTAGCTTGCTGCAAGTGATTAACCCTGCTCAGTTGTCACACCCCAAAACCACAGGCGGAAACGTTTCGGGGCGGAGGACGTCATGAATATCGCAACCAATGTACATAGTAAGCATAGTAAACACAAAGCAATACATTACATAGATTCATTACATTTGTTTGAAAGTAAAGTGTTACAAGTTTCATACATACATAAGTTCAAACAAAAGAGACACGTGACTTCATACGCTCCGTCTTCTACAAAAGAACGCGGGATACCTGTCTAAGGAGAACCTTAGAATACAAGCAGTTTAAAAATCAGCATAAAGCTGGTGAGTTCATATGCAATTTGTTTTGTGAAAATGAACAAGATTCCTTTTGTTTTCTGAAAAAGTGGTTATCCAAGAAAATCCCATATTTTCTTAAAAGTAATGTTTAGTTTTCCATTATGTTACACAATTCTGGTTATGAATAGCTGTTACCCCAGGAAAATCCTATATTTTCCTAAAAGTTGGTTACCAATCCGAAATGTAATGTAAAAGATGTATACTAAAAACCTGATTATCCTTGTGAAGTGTATGTTAGTTTTAACACGTATATAAAACTATCAACATAGTAAACTAATTTCAAAGGTTATTAAGTTACTATATACATTATTACTAACAAGTAAATCTCTGTTATCCAAATTGCGAGTTCTATAACCATACTAAAGACTAGATATGGCAAAGGAAGGCCAGTATCTTTTATGACTTTTGTCACCCTTGAACCTTTCGGTTCGGCTGTAGCTAGCAGCCAGGTGCGGGGTAGTCAGTCCCGTATAGATCTATACACTCAAGTCACGCTCCCTCATATAGAGATTCTGGTTACAGAGGCGGTCCTCCACTCGCGTATCTCTGTGGAGTGTTCTCCGAGGACGTGTCTCCAATTTATAGGAATAACAAATCTACAAGTAATAATGCGGAAAATCCTGTTTAAATTCTATTTTCAAAGACGATCCTCCACTCGCGTATCTCTGTGGAGTGTTACCGAGGACAAAAAAATTGTACTAATCTAATGCTTTTAACAATAATGATATGGAACAATTCATTTGTGAAATATATATAATATAACATTATATAACAATATATGAAATCGGTTTGTAAACTGATTCTGCAAATCAAACAGTTGGTTAATACGGTTTCAATTGTTAAAAGAAAGTGGAATATGAAACAATTCAATTGAAATAATAAATTTAAGCACAAGATATTCTTGTACTTTTGCTTGTATTCCCCCTGAAAACATTGATAAACATTGAAAAAGTGTAGGGATATGAACTCACCGGACGAGGATTATGTCGGTTTGGATGCTAAACGTCGGTTCGGGGCTTGAAAACGTGCGACGTTCCTATGTAATATGAAATGATACACAAATATATCTAATTAAACTTTAAATCACTAATTAGATATGCTTATACGCTCCAAGACGAGAAAACACTTTAATTCAAGTGTTAGGAGTGGTCCAGGTAGCATCTAAGGGTGTGTAGGGCCTATATAAAGAGTTTACTCTTCAAAAGTAAGTCCTTAAGGGATTTTACGGTCCTATGACCATATTCCCATGATTTTACGGCCGTAAAATCATGGGTGGTGTGTTCTTGGTTGCTAAATGGTCTTATAATGCACAAGGGAAAGTTCTAGGGTCGATTCTATGGCTTAGGAAGTGATCGGGACTTGAAAGGGCCTTGGAAAAGGAGTTTACGGTTTATGAAGATGTTCTTGGGGAGTTTACTACCTTAAACACATGAGTTTACTACTTTAAACTCATGTTTGTCCATGAATCATGCGTTTTAGTGGTTGTAGGTTAAACACATGTGATTCTAGTCCAACATACAAGCCATTCAAGGTGTTAAGGGCACTTTAATACCCTTTGGGGGTGTTTATGGTCTAAGAAGATGTGCTTATGGTCCAAGAATGTTCTTGGGCCATAAAATCAAGTTTGACCCATTTACATATGTTTTGGTGCATCACATGAAGGATTATAAGGCTCTACACTCTCATGGAAGCATTTGGAGGTGTTTAGGGGCATTTTTACACTTTAAAAGGAGTTTATGGTCCATAAATGTGGGTTTACGGTCCAAGCATATTCTTGGACCGTAAACTGATTTCCAATACTCAAATGGCACGATTTTGGGGTCCTAAGCTCATGCATGCAAGTTTCTAAGCCATTTCTAAGCACTAAAAGGGGTTTGGAGGGGTTTTGGGGCTTCAAAACCCTCTCAAGGGGTGTTCACGGTTTTGGAAGGGTCCCTAGACCGTAAAAACTTGTTCTTGGGTGTTTTGGGAGTTTCAGACATGAATTTGCATGCCAATCAAGTTAAACAACAAGCTAGGATGGAGTACTTACCAAATTGAGGCTTGAAATGGAGTTATTGGATCAATTTCGAATTCTAGAGAGAGAGTAGTGAGAGAAAGTGTTTAGAGAGAGAGAAAAAGCTTAAAAATGATTTCACTCAATCCCTTATATAGGGGTTGAGTTTATGGTCCGGTGGAATTCTACCCGATACTGCCGTTAGACGGTGCTTTTGGTCGTACCCGATAAATTGTCGTAATCACGACTTAGATCAAACTAATAATTTTCCAAATAAATATGGAAAATATTTTAATGTTTATAACGCATCCCGACACTTATGAAACCGAATTAAAAGTCGCGATTAAATTAATTTAACTCTAAGGTTAACGGGAGAATACGAACAGTTGTATTTAACGGGAATGGTTTATAGTGACAGAATACATTACGGGTTGTCACATTATCCCCCCGTTAGTGGGAATTTCATCCCGAAATTCAAGAATTTAAATACAAGTCATGGATTTGGAAAGAGATGCGGATATGTCTGTTTCATCGAGTCTTCACGCCCCCAAGTGAACTCGGGATCTCGCTTGGAATTCCAGCGAACTTACACTATCGGGACTCGGCTTAGTTTCGTACGTTTGATCTCTCGGTCTATGATCTCGATTTGTCCAAGAGGGATTACTAGGGTTTCATTGGACAGGCACTTCTAAAGATTCTGGACGTGGAAGACAGGATGGATGTTTCTAAGTTCTGAAGGTACTAAGAGTTTGAAGGCTACGGGGCTGATCCTAACGAGGATCTCGAAGGGTCCAATTTACCTCGAGTTAAGTTTTCCGTGCTTTCCAAAGTGTATCATGTATTTCCAGGGCGAGACCATTAACAGGAAACGATCTCCAACCTGGAATTCCAGAGGTTTCCGTTGTATATTGGCGAAACTGTTCTGTCGATCTCGTGAAGCTTTCAATCGTTCTCGGGTCTGGATGATCTTCTCGATGATTTCGCGGATGATTTTAGGACCAGTGAGGGTATTAACGGGGGATCGACTTTTGGCTAACTACGTGTATCCTACCTTTACCTAATACGAGGGAATCAGTACTTTTGACCGTAGAGGGTTTCGAACGATGCAGTCTTGATACTGGTGCGATAACTGTTGTTATACGAGGGCTCGATCAAAGGTAAAGGGGTATCCCAAGTCATTCTACAATTGATGACACATGCTCTCAGCATGTCTTCCATGATCTGAATAACTCTATCACTCTATCTAATTGTCTAAGGATGATAAGTTGTACTCATGTCTAGCTTTGTTCCGTGAGTTTTTTGAAGGGACTTGCTAAAACCTTGAGGTAAACCTGCTATCTCAATCAGGGATAGTGGACACAAGTATACTATGTAGTCGGACTTCTCTTGGATGTGGGTTCGTGTAAGTCTTTCCATCTTGAATGATTCTCTAATCGGAAGGAAATGAGTGGATTTTATCGAAGGATCGACAATTACCCCAAATGGTACCATACCCACTCAGGAAAAATGGGTAACTTGACGATGCAATCCATGTTAGTCATCTCCTATTTTATTCAGGTATCTCGGCTACTGGAGCAATCCCGAGGGTTTTCTGGCTAGGCTTCTCAGGTCTGAGTGAGTAAACGGGGACAGGTGGTCATTGTCAATGTCCTAGTCTTAATGTCTAAGTTTTCCTTTCGGCTAAGGGCACCTCATGTTTATGTCTTTCTGATCGAAGATACACTATAGGCTCTTGTGATCAGTGAAAATCATGTAGTTGGTTCCGTAGAGATCATGTCTCTAATTCTTCAGTGCAGGAACTACTTCTCCTAATTCCAAGTCGTGAGTTGTGTAGTTAACTTCGTGTGTCTTTTGTTTGTCTCGAAGCGTGAACGATAACTTTTACTTCTTGCCTAAGTACATAGTCTAAACTATGATTGAACGCACCACAATGGACAACAAAGTCCTCTGTTTCTTTTAGCAGGGACAGGATAGGTGTGATGCATAAGTCTTGCTTCAATGTGTGAAATGTTGTATCTCGCTTTTCACTCCAACAAAAAGGGTACACCTTTCTGTGTCGGAGTGATCAGGGGTTTGGCGATTCTAGAAAGATTTCCTGAATGGGTCTATAATAATAGCCGACGAGGCCCAAGAATTGACAGGTTTTCTGTGGGAGTTCTCGGTGCCGGCCATTTCTTTATAGCTCTGATCTTAGGAGGATCTATGTGTATTTCTTCATTACCTACTACATGACTAGGGGAAAATGGTTTGACCAAAGGGTATCAATACGGACTTTTAGTGATCATATCAAATCCTGAGTATTGTCTTGGAAACATTATCCTCGTGAGCTCGTAGCTGATGGTTTCTTGACCTAAGGTTTATCTGCGAGAAGTAGTTGGCTCCCTGAAGTTGATCGGAGAAGTCATCTATTCGGGAAAAAGGATATCAGTTTTGACGGTCAACTCATTAAGCCGACTGGATAACTCCCGCATTTCTGCTGGAGCAAAACAGTATGGAGATTTGGCTACGGGGGTAGTTTCAGGGATTAAGTTGATACGAGACTCGACTTGACGTTCGGGAGAAATTCTCGGGAGCTTTTTGGGAAGGTATCAGGAATATTACAGTTTTCGGGGACGCTCTAGAGGTCTTTAACTTCTTGTTTCTCGCTGATTGTATGGACTAGGAGTACATGATATTTCTCTCGGGGAAACTTTTGAGCTTTGATGCAGGAAATGATACGAAGATTAGAGTTAAACTTATCGCCATGGATCATGAGAGTCTGGTCAGAGAGGAAATTGAGACGAATAGCCTTTTTTTATAATAAAGTGTATCAGTACAATCAGGACTCAATCGATACATGTCAAAGATAACATCAAAGCTCTTTATTAAAACTGACGTTAGGCCAATGGAAAAAGAATGGTTACTCAAAGTAAGAATACAGCTTAGGAATAAATCATTAGCGCACTCATTCTCGCCGCTAGCCATCTCGACGGTAAATGTTTCGGTTATTAGACGAGGACTATGTTTACAATGATATTTAAATGAATGACTAGTAAAACTTTCTTGACACTAAATTCGAAAAGGATACGAGCATAAGAATTGTCGAGAAGAAACGTACCCGCGACGGTGGTGGGATCAACGGTTGCCTCTTCCGGCTTCATAGCTAAAACAATCTCGGTGTTGTTGACGTTGTTAGTGGTTGCTGCTTTTGGGCAGTTTCGTTTGAAATGCCCAATTTCTCCACAACCAAAACAGGCCCGATCGGTACTCGATCCGGAAGCTTGATTGATTAGTTGGGCTGGTGTTTTGCAGTTTTGAGCGAGGTGGCCCTTCATGCCACATCTGATGCAAATCTTCTCGCGACATGGACCAGGGATAAGGTGGTGATAACTGCACCTGTTGCACCAAGGAAGGTTACCAACATACCTAGTGGTAGGTGCTTGAGCTGTAGACACAACAATAGGAGTAGTGGCAGTTTGAACTGCCACAGTTTCATGCCTCTTGGAGGGTCCTTGTGAACTCTGACCCTTTTGATTTTTCCAGATAACCTTATTACTCTTATCAAATTCATTATGGTGCTCTTGATCATCTTCATGGTTTTGGGGGTAGGTGCTACTTCCTGGTCCACCGAACCTGCTAGGATACAATAGCGTCATTGTAGCCATCACTGCGGCAGAAACAGCCAACTGGAACATCACAGGGTCAAATTGAGAAGGAGGTGGTGACGGAGGGTTGTTGTTTTTCAAGCTGGGTCATTTCTTTGGAGACATTTCAATCTAAAATGATTAGGAAAAGAGGATAGTGAATCCTCTTAATTAAATCAAGAGATATGAAACAAGGGATATCTCTTTATGACAGACATAGAATTCTATTAAGCGATAAAGTAGGAATGAATTGTCAAGACAGATATATTATTGATAAAAGAATAATCGAGGGGCATCGCTTGAATGAGGATTTTCTACAACGAAGTTAGATCTAGAAATGCTCCCATAGTATTTCACGCTTTGTTACGACGATGGCTCGTTGTTTGGGGTATTTGGTTAAGTTTTAGGCATGCTGGACACCACAGTCACTCCCAGGAACATGTTGGCCATGTCTCGAATGAATATAGTTGATCAGGCTATATTGATCCTAGACACGACTACATAACTGCCCAGGTTTAACCGCAACATACAACACCCATTTACTTATGTTTTGTTCTACTTATAGTTACGAATCTCGACGGTTAGTTATACTTGTATGTTTTTGAAAATACTTATATTTTGAAGTATACTTTTAGTCCAGAGCGCTTAGGCCCCTTTTAAGTTTATAGTCTTATACCATGTAAGGTTTGGTATACTAGTTCACTATAAACAAGGGCTCTGATACCAATCTGTCACAGCCCGAAACCGAAGGCGGAAACGTTTCGGGGCGGAGGACGTCATGAATATCGCAACCAATGTACACAGTAAGCATAGTAAACACAAAGCAATACATTACATAGATTCATTACATTTGTTTGAAAGTAAAGTGTTACAAGTTTCATAGATACATAAGTTCAAACAAAAGAGAGACGTGACTCCATACGCTCCTTCTTCTACAAAAGAACGCGAGATACCTGTCTAAGGAGAACCTGAGAATACAAGCAGTTTAAAAATCGGCATAAAGTTGGTGAGTTCATAAGCGGTTTGTTTTGTGAAAATGAACAAGATTCCTTTTGTTTTCTGAAAAAGTGGTTATCCAAGAAAATCCCATATTTTCTTCAAAGTAATGTTTAGTTTTCCATTATGTTACACAATTCTGGTTATGAATAGCTGTTACCCTAGGAAAATCCTATATTTTCCTAAAAGTTGGTTACCAATCCGAAATGTAATGTAAAAGATGTATACTGAAAACCTGATTATCCTTGTGAAGTGTATGTTAGTTTTAACATGTATATAAAACTATCAACATAGTAAACTAATTTCAAAGGTTATTAATTTACTATATTCATTATACTAACAATTAAATCTCTATTATCCAAATTGCGAGTTCTATAACCATACTAAAGACTAGATATCGCAAAGGAAGGCCAGTATCTTTTATGACTTTCGTCACCCTTGAATCTTTCGGTTCGGCTGTAGCTAGCAACCAGGTGCGGGGTAGTCAGCCCCGTATAGATCTATACACTCAAGTCACACTCCCTCACATAGAGATTCTAGTTACAGAGGCGGTCCTCCACTCGCGTATCTCTGTGGAGTGTTCTCCGAGGACGTGTCTCCAATTTATAGGAATAACAAATCTACAAGTAATAATGCGGAAAATCCTGTTTAAATTCTATTTTCAAAGACGATCCTCCACTCGCGTATCTCTGTGGAGTGTTACCGAGGA
This sequence comes from Lactuca sativa, assembly GCF_002870075.4. NCBI lineage: Eukaryota > Viridiplantae > Streptophyta > Magnoliopsida > Asterales > Asteraceae > Lactuca > Lactuca sativa. The sequence goes on along the minus strand of NC_056629.2, from coordinate 169,392,289 downwards.
CAAAACAATTGTACTAATCTATTGCTTTTAATAATAATGATATGGAACAATTCATTTGTGAAATATATATATAATATAACATTATATAATAATATATGAAATCGGTTTGTAAACTGATTCTGCAAATCAAACAATTGGTTAATACGGTTTCAATTGTTAAAAGCAAGTGGAATATGAAACAATTCAATTGAAATAATAAATTTAAGCACAATATATTCTTGTACTTTTGCTTGTATTCCCCCTGTGAAAACATTGAAAAACATTGAAAAAGTGTAGGGGTATGAACTCACCGGACGAGGATTGTGTTGGTTTGGATGCTAAACGTCGGTTCGGGGCTTGAAAACGTGCGACGTTCCTATGTAATATGAAATGATACACAAATGTATCTAATTATACTTTAAATCACTAAGTAGATATGCTTATACGCTCCAAGACGAGAAAACACTTTAATTCAAGTGTTAGGAGTGGTCCGGGGGCCTAGATAAAGAGTTTACTCTTCAAAAGTAAGTCCTTAAGGGAGTTTAAGGTCCTATGACCATATTCCCATCAGTGTACGGCCGTAAACTCATGGGTGGTGTGTTCTTGGATGCTAAATGGTCTTATAATGCACAAAGGGAAAGTTCTAGGGTTGATTCTATGGCTTAGGAAGTGATCGGGACTTGAAAGGGCCTTGGAAAAGGAGTTTACGGTTTATGAAGATGTTCTTGGGGAGTTTACTACCTTAAACACATGATTTTACTACCTTAAACTCATGTTTGTCCATGAATCATGCGTTTTAGTGGTTGTAGGTTAATTACATGTGATTCTAGTCCAACATACAAGCCATTCAAGGTGTTAAGGGCACTTTAACACCCTTTGGGGGTGTTTATGGTCTAAGAAGATGTGTTTATGGTCCAAGAATGTTCTTGGGCCATAAAATCAAGTTTGACCCATTTACATATGTTTTGGTGCATCACATGAAGGATTATAAGGTTCTACACTCTCATGGAAGCATTTGGAGGTGTTTAAGGGCATTTTGACACTTTAAAAGGAGTTTATGGTCCATGAATGTGGGTTTACGGTCCAAGCATGTTCTTGGACCATAAACTTATTTCCAGTACTCAAATGGCACGATTTTGGGGTCCTAAGCTCATGCATGCAAGTTTCTAAGCCATTTCTAAGCACTAGAAGGGGTTTGGAGGGGTTTTGGGGCTTCAAAACCCTCTCAAGGGGTGTTCACGGTTTTGGAAGGGTCCTTAGTCCATAAACACTTGTTATTGGGTGTTTTTGGGAGTTTCAAACATGAATTTGCATGCCATTCAAGTTAAACAACAAGCTAGGATGGAGTACTTACCAAATTGAGGCTTGAAATGGAGTTATTGGATCAATTTCGAATTCTAGAGAGAGAGTAGTGAGAGAAAGTGTTTAGAGAGAGAGAAAAAGCTTAAAAATGATTTCACTCAATCCCTTATATAGGGGTTGAGTTTATGGTCCGGTGGAATTCTACCCGATACTGCCGTTAGACGGTGCTTTTGGTCGTACCCGATAAATTGTCGTAACCACGACTTAGATCAAACTAATAATTTTCCAAATAAATATGGAAAATATTTTAATGTTTATAACGCATCCCGACACTTATGAAACCGAATTAAAAGTCACGATTAAATTAATTTAACTCTAAGGTTAACGGGAGAATACGAACAGTTGTATTTAACGGGAATTATTTATAGTGACAGAATAAATTACGGGTTGTCACATCAGTCCCTTCATAAGCGGATCTGCTGGGTTATCTTCTGACGATACCCTCTTTACTACGAGGAGTCATACTTCCACCCGATGTCGAATAAAATGATATTTTATGTCGATATATCGAGATCTGCCGTGATCCCTTGGTTCCTTGGTCAAGGTAACCACTCCTTCATTATCACAGAAATTTCCATGGGTTCCTTTATGGCTGGCACAACTCCATGGTGTCCAATGAAGTTCTTCAACCATATTGCCTCCTTTGACGCTTCGCTTGCTACAATTTACTCTGATTCGCACGTTGAATCCGCCACGGTCTTTTGCTAGGAAATTTTCCAAGTCGTTGCTCCTCCATTAAGGGTAAAGACCCAGGCCGACTGTGAACGGTAGTTGTCCCTGTCGGTCTGAAAACCGGCGTCACTATACCCTCGCACCTTTAAGTCATCACTACCACTGAGGACTAGAAACGATTCCTTGGTCCTCCGAAGGTACTTAAGAATGTTCTTGACTGCGGTCCAATGCGCTTTGCCAGGGTTCCCTTGATATCTGCTGACCATGCTTAAAGCGAAGCCCACATCAGGGCGAGTACATGTGATAGCATACATAATCCAGCCAACTGCAGAAGCGTATGGTACTCGACTCATTTATGCTATCTCGACTTCGGGACTCAGACTTTGAGTCTTACTCAACTTGGGATTAATTTGGATAGGTAACTCCCCCTTCTTTGAATTCTACATACTAAAACGTTTTAGTACCTTGTCCAAGTAAGTATTCTGACAAATTCCTATTAGTCTCTTTACTTCTGTCTATCACTATCCTTATTCCCAAAATATAGGAAGCCACTCCGAGGTCCTTCATAGCGAAGCACTTCCCGATCCAGGACTTAACCTCCTACAGTGTCAGGATGTCATTTCCTATGAGTAGTATGTCATCGACATACAGTATGAGGAAGCTAACTATACTCCGATTGGCTCTGACATATACACATGATTCATCCTCGCTTCGTAGAAAACAAAACTCTTTGACTTTCTCATTGAAACTAAGATTCCATCTGCGAGACGCTTGCTTAAGTCCATAAATGGACTTCTCAAGCTTGCACACTCTATTGGGATGCTTCACATTGACAAAACCCTCTGGCTGAGCCATGTAAACATCCTCATCCAGCTTCCCATTAAGGAAAGTGGTTTTGACATCCATTTGCCATATTTCATAATCATGAAATGCAACAATGGCCAACATCACCCTAATAGATTTTATCTTGGTAACCGTTGAGAAGGTTTCATCATAGTCAACTCCGGGAGTTAGAGTGAAACCCTTAGCGACCAATCGCGCCTTATATGTGTGCACATTCCCATCCATGTTGGTCTTCTTCTTGAAGATCCACTTGCACCCAACCGTCTTACGTACGGGCACATGGTCAACCAAATTCCAAAATTGGTTGTCATACATGGATTAAATCTCGTTGTCCATTGCCTCTTTCCACTTCGCAGACTCCAGGCCTGCCATGGCTTCCTTATAGCTGTTAGGTTCGTCTAGATTTATTAGTGTACTACCACTAATATACGTGTCCCCTTCTGTAGTAATATGAAAACCATATAACTGGGGTTGAACTCTAACTCTTTCGGAACGTCTAAGAGGTAAGGACTCATCAATCGGTTCAACCGGAGTTTCCTCCTTGGGTTGAGTGCCAGCGTTAGAGGATCCTTCATCGCTCGAATCTTGAATTTATTCAAGAACGATTTGCCTCCCACTGTCCCTTTGGCTTATGAGTTCTTGCTCTTGGAAAACCCCTCTCCTCGCAACAGATACAACATTATCACTCGGTCTATAGAAGAGATATCCAAAGGATTTCTGTGGGTAGCCGATGAAAATACACCACTCACTACGAGGTTCGAGCTTATCGTGAGTCTCTCGTCATACGAAATCCTTGCAACCCCAAACCTTTATGTGTGCCAACGAGGGAGCCTTCCCTATCCACATCTCGTGTGGTGTTTTGGCAACCTTCTTCGTAGGGAATAAGTTAAGGATATGGGCGACAGTCTCTAAGGTATACACCCAAAATGAGATAGGTAGTGAAGCACGACTCATCATGGAACGAACAATGTCCAACAAGGTTCAATTACACCTCTCAGCGACATTGTTCAACTGCGGTGTCCTAGGTGGCATCAATTATGAAACGATTCCGCTTTCATGAAGATAGTCATGGAATTGAAGATTTAGGTACTCTCCTCCTCGATCGGATCGAAGCATCTTGATTTTCCTACCCAACTAACTCTCCACTTCTTGTTTAAACTCTTTGAACTTTTCAAAGGTTTCTGACTTGTGCTTGATTAAGTAGATATACCCATAACTACTATAATCATCGTTAAAAGTCACATAGAAGCGGCTCGCGTCCCTTGTGGTTGATCTAAAGGGCCCACACACATCGGTGTGTATGAGATCCAATAGACCCTCATGTTGGATTAGTGTCTAAGTCCATAACTATAATTGGTATGTACTTGACCCGACTCGACATGGTCCATTTGGGTTGCATGGCATCAGAACATATGGATAAACCATTTGTGAGAAGAGGACATATGTGACATATTAATATATTGTAAGTTCCAATATATTAATATGAAATCATGTTATTTAATTAGTATTGATCAAGAATAAATTTGGACTTAATTTAGTGATCAAAAGAGACTAATTAAATATATGGGGATTGATTATGTAAATCATTCATTCTTATATATGTGGGCTTATGATCCGAGATTCCTTATGTTGGGTTTAACCCATATGGTGATCCATGGATACTCCATGCAGGTTAAAACCCGTGGAGCATAAGTAATGGGTAAAGTCATGAGTTACATGCTGTAACCCTAATAGCCACACTATATAAAGACCCCATTGCTTGGTGAAATCAGCATTAGTGGATACACAAGAGGGCAAGCCGATTTCTAGATTTCATGTGTCTTCTTCTCATGGTTATTCCATGTGTTGGTGATGTTGTGTAAACCATTTGAGGTGTCACACTTGGGGCACTAGGCTCTCGAGCTTCATTGAGTCAAGCTACATCAACAAGTTATGTATTCTATCCATTTTATTACTCAAGTATCAAAAGATTGTATGCTAGTTAGGGTAATACCTTTGAATATTCATATTTGAACGTATAATAGAGAAAACATAGATCCAAGGAATTTAGGGTTGCATGTACACTTAGGAGTGTTAGAATGCTCAAAACCCATCAGTGGTATCAGAGCCTACACTTGTTTTCAATTATACTTGATGCAAAGTGCTGAAAAATACTGAAAAAAATCGATTTTCGGGCTGTATGGGCACTGGACTCGCCAAGTCCATCAAGAAACTCATCCTACTCGTCGAGTAGGTTCATACACTCGACGAGTAGGTACCCTAAACAACATATTTTCGACTTTTAAGGCTGGAATTGGACTACAATCATATAAACCTATTTTTGATGTGGTAATGTTCATTCTAATCCAATTTCAAAGATAAATGTCAATAGATTCATGTTTTGTATTAGTTTAAGGTTTAGACTAATTACATGAAAAAGTTTGATTTGAATTATCTTGTTCTTATGAGTTGCTTAGATTAATAGAAAGTTATGTGAAATTGTTGTTTTTAATCCAAATTAATCTAAGAGTTGATTCTAAAATATGTTTTTGTAACTTGTCCTCAAGTTATATGAAAAGTCACATTCAAGTTTCATAAAACTCATAAAGTTTTCCATAAGTTATGAATAAGGAAGTGTCACATTCTTTTAATAGTTTAAAGTCTTCCATAACTTGTCCTCAAGTTATGGAACTTGAAGAGTTTTTGGATTAAAACTACTTTAAACACATAAGTTATGGAAATTGAATAGTTTTGAATAGTTTCAAAACTTGCCCTCAAGTTTTGGAATTTGAAAAGTTTCACTTATGAATACTTTAATTCCAAGTTTCCCTTAGAATTTTAAAAGTTAAAATTCAACCCTTATACTTTATAATATTATAAGTTAATATATATATATATATATATATATATATATATATATATATATATATATATATATATATATATATATATATATATATAAGTGCAAGTCGTCTTACCATTAGTAGGCCTCATTCACGAAGCCGGTCTATAAGGGGGGGGGGGGGGTATAAGGTTACTGCCTATAAAATGACAGTTTAATAGGTGTCCACTCTCACCCACTGCTTCCTTATCTAGTGGAGGGTCGTTAGCCGAACAGGTAGGAGAAGGACTATAGTTCTCCCTTCATTAAAAGTATTAATGATAAATATAAAGTAACTAAAATGTTTTTATAATTCCCAATCTTAGTTAATTTAGGAAAATGTGAATAAGGTGCTAATCCATGAAATTACACTTTGCACTTTGTTTAAGTCGGTTAGTGGAGCGTGTGTGGTTAACCGACACATTAGCTTGATTTAACAAGGTAGGCAAAGGATAACATAATGTTTATCATAGTGTCAGTGGAGCGCGTGTGGTTAACCGACGCATCGATTAAGGGGTAAATATTAAGGGTACCAAATAATTTTCATGGTTACTTCACACCTTGTTTTGCGATCCTTGGCATCCCAGTCACAAAACCTGAAGGGCACACTCGAGATTGAAACATACCATTGAACAGTTCAATGAATCTCAAAAGATCTAGGAGTTTCAAATCCAAGTAAAACCTAATTAAATTATTTCATTTTCATGGTAGAAATTGGTGAATCGTCATTCACCTATCTTCAAATATTCTATAACTTGGATTACGACATCACTCTTCCAAGTTATAAAATATTGTGTTGGGTCCTAGCCTTAATATTTCGTATTGGGTGTTATATTAAGGACTTTAAATCAACTATCTTGAATATCTCCCAAAAGATGTCTAGTTCAGACATCTATGACCTTCCCAAATCTCTTGGAACTTCACTTCCTCCACCTCCTCCAATTATTCTCCCTAACCCACAAGTTCAAGGTCACTCAAGCGCTATTGGCAAGCAAGGTCTATGTGTGATCGCATCTTGGAGATGAAGTCACATATTGACAAGTCGGAAGACTTGGGTGTCAAAGTCTTAAGAAAGCTAGTTGTTCAATCACTTTCTAAGTCACATAGTGAGTTACCTCTGGGACTACTATGTAGAAGACTATGACATGACCCTTAATGATCTTATCTATTTGCTTGGTGCTGCTGAATCAGCAATGATTTGAAGCACTGGTAGAGAAAATTTGATTAAGAAGATCAACTTCCCATACTTCAATGGACATTGATAATGGAAACATTGGATATCCGGAAAAGCCTTCTCTTCCCAAGGAAAGGGATTAACCATAGTCAACTCGGTTGACCAAATGGTAAAGAGAAAGGCAGGTTTGCGATTGTCCCATGTATCATTCCCAAAGGGTCAATATGGTTCTATTGCCAAAAGGAAAGGGAATTGGTTGTGAAGCTGCCAAATTTACCTGAAAGATCATAAGGCTAGTAAAGTCAATAAGTTTGACTCTAGTTCAGGTAAAGTCCACTATCTAACTCGATTAAGTTCCTATTCTGAGATTCTTATTACATGATGTGACTGGGTCACATGTTGATGTTTTATAAATCAAAGGCAGAGTGAAGGAAACTTAAAGAAAGAGTATGTTGAATCTGACCGCGAAGATGGATTTCTATCGCTTGATTGAAGATCGGATTCTTGAGCTACTCTTAGGAGTTATGATAGATTGATAGGAAACATGTAATATCATAGTTTTCATTTAAAGTTGCATTGTAAGGAAAAGTTTTTTCCGCATTTTATAAATAAATAAAAGTTTGTTTTACTTTATTTTATATCTCCTTGCAATGGCATTTATGAAAAACTTGATGTTTGTATGTTTTTAGCAATATTGAAAATATGAATTTGACTCTTTCATTTGTGGTAGTGTCTAAATTTACCAAATAAGAAAGCTTCTCATCATCCAAGTTTTTAGTTCGATATAAACTTGGAATCATACAAGTTGTACAGTATGATGAATGAGAACTTTTAGCTTCAGAAAATTAAGACTAATTCCTTGTTCACATGTATATGTGAGTCAAGTGAAGGGCTACGAGATCGAGTACACATTCTTTTGTACTGATCAAGTCCACCACAAAAGATCTATAAGACTAGTCGTCATGATTTACTAAAGTTTAGTAAATACGGTTACACTTACAAGTTTAAGTGTAATTTTGATACATTGGAAAAATTTCGATGTATGGCAGAACGAATGAGAAGAATCAAATTAGGCAGAAGGATAAAAGTTTCTAAAATCTGAAAAGATGGGAGAGTACTTTAGTATCATATTATATGCTCATCTTAATGATTAAGAGACCTTATCATAATTCATCCTCTATGTGCATTCTGATAGCTAAGAAGAGGAGCTATTAATTGTTGAAGTGGTCAAATCAAGAAGATGATTCATACCTCATTCCAAAAACAATTCTTAGAGTCATACTACGAGATTGTAATTTGAGTGACATATCTTAAAGGAAGGTTTCTTAACACTAGTCAAATGTAAGAGTAAAAGTATCCTACTCTTGTACATTTGAAATTGGTAAGTTGTGATGTTTTGGATAAAATAAAGACCAACTAAGACCAATTGTGTGAAGTGTTTGTCTTGATAAAGAATCCAAACTATCTCTTGAATATTTGGCAAGTGAGTCTTATGTGTCAAGAGGATAGTGGGAGTCTTAAAGATCCTGAAAGGATAATCAAGAATAAAAACATGTAAGTTTATCGCTAGCACACGACGTGAGGTTTATAACCTATCGTGTTGACATATTCCTACTTTTGTGGCCATTCCAGTGAAAGTTGGCATTGCATATGAGTTCTGAGAGTTCTCAATTGGTTGCATAACAACTTCGAAGCAATGGCAGGCCCTTGAGCTACCAGGTGGCAAGAAATTAAGATTGAGTTCAGTCCATATGTGTTTGGATGTGTCATTATCCTTGTCTTATGACTATGGTTTTGACAATTCACATGGATAAGAACACATACACCATAAAATCTAAGGGTCATAAGGTTTCTCTCCGATTCATGAAAGTGATGGTGAGGAAACACTTCCACCAAGTAGATTTGAAGTAGATAGCAAAGGTCCAAACAATTGGGACTATGATTACGACATCCCTTTTCATAGTTCTGAAATTGTTTAGACACACATGTGTGCTATCTAAGGAAAGGTGTATGATTTTGATAAAATTTTATCAAGACAATCTCGCCTCAAAAATCTGAACTTTGTTAAGAAAGTCAGTAAAGTATTGACTTCTAGAAGTCCAACTGATTTCTGAGTACATGTCAAAGCTAGTGGGAGCATATGTGTTATGCTAATAATCATCATGTTAGTGGGAGCATGATGATTATGATAAAGGTTGCAAGTTAGCAATGTTAATTATAGAAAACAAAAGTATCAATTCATGGAGTTGCAGGGGTTGAAAAGTTGTTTTGCTATAATTAAGGGAGAGGAAATTATACTTCATTTCAATTCTAAAAGATTAGATTGAGGTTTTAATCATCTTTAGTCAAGGATATATATATGAATTTTGTGTTGGAATGACTCAACATAAGGAAATTCTATATATGGGTATATTATTTGCATTCTAAAATTTGATTATGATTACAACATCCTTTTTCATAATCTAAATTATGAGAACTTGGCAAATAGAAATATTGTAGCAAAATGACTGGTCTAGTATCATGTATTTATGTGAGACATCATCAATCGCGTCCCATATGCTTCAGATATAGAATCGATTGCATGTGCTATAATATTCATCCTTTCTAAAATTTTCCAAATGCCTGGGGCATGAAGAAGGGAAAAGGTCTAGAATTGGATATGACTAAAAGGATTAATCAATTTTTGAGGAGAATCTAAGGTTTTCCAAATATTGGTTGCTCAGGGACAGTTGGAAGTATAGTGTTAATTTGGAATGACCATATTGACATTCTAAAAAAAGGCAACTCTTGTTCAGATGTGATAGTCAAAATGGGAATATGGTAAGGTGGAAGTTGTTCAATAAATCTGTGTAAGATTAGGAAACTTAATGCAAGAAGGAAGTTTCCAAGGAGTTGATCTCCTTTGGAATGCTCTGTAATGTTTGTTGTCAAGTCTTTGTGACTTTGTGCATAATCATTACAAGAGGATCAATGCATATATGTTTAGAATCTAACAGATTTCGGTAAATGGCATGAATTTGGAATTCTTGCATTTGCGATAAGGATTTGGGAGTGTGAAAAGAGAATCATTGGAATTATGTTCAATCTATCTCTTTCACAAACTAAAGATCATAGACAAACTTAGTATGCATACTTGGTGTATGGCATGACTAGTGTTTAAAAAAACATAGTGTACATGCTTGGAGCATGGGAAAACTATTGTTTTTAATTCAAGTATAAAGTTGATAGTTTGAAATAGTATGCAATGAATGATGGGTAATCAATATGGTGATAAATAAAAGATGTGTTATTTATATTCATAAGTTCTGAGACCATATTGAATTCGATTATTCTTGTGTTTCACTTTGCATGTTTTGACTTCCAGAATAACTAGGTCGTTCTTTCTGATCGACTAAGTTATTCAAACCATCTACAGTCGGTCATATGTTGGAAGTAGATATGAATCAAAACTGTCATAGGTTGGCTTGTAGAGGTCTAAGATGTTGGACAAAGTGGTGCTACAACACTCATGAGTGCTCATAAGTTCTGAGTATTAGATTCAACCCACGCTCATTGGAATCACTTCATGGATTTTATCACGAGTGATCATGAGAGGATAATATCTTATATTCTTCAAACCTAGAGATATGAGTTGTTACTATGAGTTGGTTATACATTGATTGCACGAAACCGCATTGGTAACTCGATGTTATAATACAAGCCTTTGTGTATGATTTAACAAGTAGTAGAACAAGCCATATGAGTCGACGTTTATCCATTCCTTTTACCTTCGGGATAATAGCGATATCCGTGGGCCCCTCGATGATTTAAGGATGACACATGTGAGTGCTTGGCCTAGCCAGGGCTGATTTGATCTGTTCAATCAGTCAATCGTCATGAATCGGAAATCGGGAAACAACAAATGGATAGAGAGAAGATTTATAATCCATGTCTCAGTCCATATGATATCTAGAATGGAGGAATATATGATCCCTTATCTAATGGACAAGTCATTGACAAAGGTCAGAGTTCATCGACAAGGTTAGAGTTCGACAACGGCTTTGAGAGCTACGATTGCCAGTTAGGTTTTGAAGTCATACTCAATAATAGTTTTAGAGTTATCCAAGTGGGAGAATGTTGGATTAGTGTCTAAGTCCATAACTATAATTTGTATGTACTTGACCCGACTCGGCATGGTCCATTTAGGTTGCATGGCATCAGAACATTTGGATAAACCATTTGTGAGAAAAGGACATATGTGACATATTAATATATTATAAGTTCTAATATATTAATATGAAATCATGGTATTTAATTAGTATTGATCAAGAATAAATTTGGACTTAATTTAGTGATCAAAAGAGACTAATTAAATATATGGGGATTGATTATGTAAATCATTCATTCTTATATATGTGGGCTTATGATCCAAGATTCCTTATGTTGGGTTTAACCCATGTGGTGATCCATGGATACTTCATGGAGGTTAAAACCCATGGAGCATAAGGAATGGGTAAAATTATGAGTTACATGGTGTAACCCTAATACCCACACTATATAAAGACCTTATTGGTTGGTGAAATCGGCACTATTGGATACACAAGAGGGCAAGCCGATTTCTAGAGTTCATGTATCTTCTTCTCATGGTTATTCCATGTGTTGGTGATGTTGTGTGAACCATTTGAGGCGTCACACTTGGGGCACTAGGCTCTCGAGCTTCATGGAGTCAAGCTACATCAACAAGGTATATATTCTATCCATTTTATTACCCAAGTATCAAAAGATTGTATGCTAGTTAGGGTAATACCTTGGAATATTCATATTTGCATGTATAATAAAGAAAAAATAGATCCAAGGTATTTAGGGTTGCATGTACACTTAGGAGTGTTAGAATGCTCAAAACCCATCACCTCAGCCCTATCACAAGGGCCAGTGAAGGGTGACTTGGTCATCTTCCCAAGTAAACAAGACTCGCACACGTCATCATCCATAAGGTCGAATGAGTCTAACACTCCATCCTTTGGGGTATGTGTTTCTTGTTGACATGTCCAAGATGACAATTCCACAAGCATGATTTATCCAAACAATTGGATGAATCAACACATAACACATCATTTCCTAAGTTATCTACAACCGTCACAGTTTCATATATTCCATTACAAGGCAATGCTTCAAAATAAAACACACCATTAAGATTAGCATTAATAGAACCTTTTTCATTATCAAATGAGTATCTAAAACCTTGTCTATATAAACCATGAAATGAAATGATGTTTCTTGCCATATCTGGCGAATAGCAACAATTGTATAAATCTAACCCTAATCCACTATTAAGCATTAGAGAGTTAATTACGATCTTGGTTACAGGCGACGATCTTCTGTTCCCCATGATCAAATCTATCTTCCCATGCTCCACATCCCTATCTATTCTTAGGCCCTGCAAATCACAACAAATGTCAAAAACACATCCTGTATCAAGTAAACAAGAAATGGAATGTGATGAATCATTAGATTTAATTGTGTAAATACCTGCATAGGTTGGCTTGATCTTTCCATCCTTGATGGCCTGTAAATATTCTGGACAACTTCTCTTCTAATGCCCTATTTTGTGACAGTGGTGGCACTCTGCCTCCTTTGGTTTAGAGTTAGGTTTAGCAGAACCAACTTTGGTTCCACTAGAAGAGGTACCATCTTGGGATTTACCCTTGTGGTTGCTCTTTGAGGGAGCCTTCCTCTTCTTACCCCTCCTTTACCCAATTGCCAAAAGAGGGGCAACGGTTGGAGTGAGAGTTGATGCAATAGAATTATCCTTTAGATTTCTTTGAGCAGTCCTAAGAAAGCCTCGAAGCTTGCTCAAGGCGACCTATTCCTTATTCATATGGTAGGTATTGCAGAACTGGTTGTAGCAGGGAGGCAGGGAGTGAAGGATGATGTCAATCTCCATCTCTTCATCAAATTTAACATTCAACTTTAGAAGACAATCAACATATCTCTACATCTTTTGCAGACAAGCGGTAAGGGACTCTCCACAACCTATTTGGGTAGTGATCATCGAAGTGATGATCTCATACCTCTCTTGCCTCGCACTTTGGTGGTACCGGTCCAGCATGTCTTGATGCATCTCATAGGGGTACATGTCCTCATAGGACTTTTGGAGTTCGGAAGTCATTATCGCTAGCATGATGCAATGGACTTTCATGGCGTCACACTCGTGGGCCTCAAAGGCAACGATCTTTTCAGGAGTAGCAATGTTCATGTTGATCTCCTTCAGCTCCTTATCTAGGACATACTCTTTTTCCTCATAACGAGTGACCATTCTAATGTTACAGATCCAATAGTTAAAATTGTTTCCGTCGAATATCACCCTCATACACAAGTTCATGAGTGAGAATGAGTTGGAGGAACTTGAGCCGGAAGCGTTGTTGTTGCTCATGTTCGACATCTGAAAAGAAAAAGAACAAAGTTTGATTAGAAATGAATCCCTAACTAAACACCCAAAATGTGAAATTAGGGCTAGTTAACTAATTAGTGTGCCGGTTAACCACACACGCTCTACTAACGTCTCAATAAGGGTACAAAGTGTAATTTCATGGGATTGCATCAATTCAGTTTGCCTAAAGTAACTAAGATTGGGAATTTTGTAATAAAACGTTTAGTTACTTTAATAATTCATTATACTTATTAATGAGAAAGGGTTGCCCTATCCTACCCGTTCGGCTAACGACCCTCCAACAATCAAGGAAGCGGTGGGTGAGAGTGGACACCCATTAAATGGCCATTTTATAGGCCATAACCTTATACCCCCCTTAGAGATTGGCTTCGTGAATGAGGCCTACTAACGATAAGACTAGCATTTTAGGTTATATATATATATATATATATATATATATATATATATATATATATATATATATATATATATATATATATTAATCTTATAATATTACAAAGTATAAAGTTGAATTTTAAACTTGTAAAATTCTAGGGTTTGAAATTTACATAGTTCAAATTAAACATTTTAATCGCAAATTTAAATTTCAAAACTTGAGGACAAGTTTTGAACTTTTCAAAAACACAAAGGATCAAATAGCAAATAATTTTAAATTAAACAATTAGTTTAATGATTATCTAAATTTGACCTAATCCATTTTATTTACAAGATAATTTACCAAATAATTTAAATAATCAACTTTTATCATATTAGGAAATTATTATTCAAATAAATAGAAATTATCTTGTGTTTTGGTAAGGATAATCACATAGAAACAATAAAATTCAGGTTTTATTATAATAAAATGATTTTAGCAATTATCCTTCAACAAAACAGCAATAAATCCCGAAATATCCTCTGTTTGACGCTCCAACTCGCTGAGTCCCCTTATGGACTCTTCGAGTTCATCCTACTCGCCGAGTCCACAATGGGACTCGTCAAGTCAGTCAAGCAGATTGCACAAAAATGATTTTTTTCAAGCAAGATCAAAACATATAGCATCAAATACAATTAAAACCAGACAAATCTATGATACCACGGATGGGTTTGAGCCATCAGAACATTCCTATGTGTACATGCAAACCCTAAACACTTGGATCTAGGTTTCACTATTGAACATGTAATTCACCCAAGATTTTCAACCCTAGATCTAGCATACATATTACGAAAACAATCTAACTAATGAGATCTAGATGATTACCTTTTGAATATCTCTTGATCTTCTTCTTCCTTAAGCTTAGAGTCACAAGTGTAACTCCTCTAATAACTTACAAACACCAACTAGCAAGAGGGTAGTATATGAGAAAGGGAGGAGGCACACAAAATCGGCTCTAGGGTTCTAGGAGTAGCAGTGGCCGATTTCTGTAACCCAGGGGTCCTATTTATACTATGAGCAGCTAAGGTTTCAGTCAAAACCCTAATGGATTGCTTAAACATTAAGCAACCCATGGAACCTTCTGGAATAAGGCCATGGACGAACATATGATGGGCTCCCATCATAATTTCGTTCATCCGTTTATGCGTTAGGTTTCCCATCCCAAAATTCAACTATTAAACATTTGACAATTTAAGCCCCTTTATTCAATTAATCTCTTTTAGTCACCAAATTAATTCCTAATTAATTTATGACTAATATTAATTAAATAATATGATTTCTCCTTTAATATATTATTCTTATAATATATTAATAAATCATAATATCTTGTTTCTCTCTCTCTCTCTCTCTATAAATTACCCTGTCAAGTTGCTATTATGAAGGCAACCCAAAAGGACCATGCACAACCGGGTCAAGTACTTACCAAATATAGTTATGGGCTTAGACACTAATTCAACCGTTATAGGTTAAAGGGTTTCGTTAATCGGTCGGTTAAGGTAAAAATGTCTCTTTGCAGCACATGAAATTGGTAATGGTGAGGACCAACCTAATCCATTTCTAATGACAATGCCGGAAGTTCTTATCGTAATGGGTGTTAGTCGATTTAGAAGGAGTGATTGTTTAGGATGATAGCGCATTATGTGTATATATCTTTAATGCTTCCGGTTTTATCCTTGTGATTATTAATAAAACCATTTCATAATGCAATCCATACAAGGTCCCTCTATAATCGCCTTGTGTATACGGGTCATGTATAATTAAGATTGAAAAGACAGTCGACTCAACAACTCTACCCTAAATCCACAATCAAACAAGAAACAGGAAATAAGGCAGAATGACTCACTCTAAGCCTGTAGAATCTTAACTATGTATGACCCTAATGTGTACATTAAGCCATCATAGCTCACCTGTTATGATCCTTAGTTTTATATGAATGATGTGTTTTGTTCAGAAAATAGAGTAATTTACAATTATTTATTGGGAAAATGTATCGCTACTCACAGGTGATTTTGGGAGGGTCTCTCCTGCAATGATCATAAGCACTCTTCCATCTCCGCCAGAGTTCTTTGTTATCGGACAATCCATTTTGTAGTGTCCCGTTTCGTCACACCCGTAACATGCTTGGCTTATTCCGATGCATGGGACTTGGGAGATTGGTTGTGCCGGTGCCCTACAGAAACAGGTGGTGTGCCCCTTCCTATTGCAATTTCTGCAATGCATCTCCTGGAAAACTCCGGTATGATGAAAGTTACACTTGTTACACTTTGGAAGGTTTCCAACATAACGAATGGCAGGTGCTGGAGCGACAGGGGTTCTGGCAGCATGAATAGAAACAATTTGTTGTTTCTTCGAGGGCTCTTGTGTTGGCTGTCCATTTTTATTTCTCCAAGACTTCTGCTTATATTTATTATCTTTTGTATATTTCAGGAAAGTGGGCCATCACACCTTGGTGGACTCCATGGTCTACGAGTGTGTGTGCCAGACGCTTGGCACTATTGAAAGTAAGTGGGTTGGTAGCTATCATGTTCCCTTGGATCGGGGAGGTAGTCCCCATATGTATCTCTCCACTTTCTTACTTTCTGGAGTGACCATTCCGGGATACAGAATAGCTAAGTCACTGAATCTGGCTGTATAAGCAGTAATGTCAGAGTCTTTCATCGTCAGACTCCAGATCTCTTGTTCTAGTTTTTCTACTCTGTCCCTTAGGCATTACTCTTCCATCATCATGGATTTTAAGTTTTCACAGCCCATTGAGTTAGCCACTGCAAGGGTCAGTGACTTGACATGGCCATCCCACCATCTAAGGGCTCTGTCGGAGAAGGTATAGACAGCAAACTTCACTTTGCTCCCTTCTGGGCACGTGCATATTTCAAAAATTGACACCCTTTTCTCGAACCATTACATTAGAGAAATGAATCCCCCGCTTCCATTAAAAGATTTGGGTTTTCAATTCATGAGGTCTTTATATGTACAATCTCTATGGTGTTCGTGGCTATTTCCGTGGTTAAAGTCGTTGGTCCTACTTCCTGCTCTGCTGGCACTACTTACGTTGATCTGAGTCATGGTGGCTGCTACGGTGGTAGTCACCGCAACCTGGAATATAGTGGGGTCATATTGAGGGGGTGGCGGCAGTGGATTTGTTGTTGTGTTGTTTTTACGCCTGATATATCTACGAGGCAACATCTTTCTGTCATTGAGTTTTAAAGATGAAAGGTTGGTAAGGTATTGGTAGTGGTTATAAATCGAATGACATAAGAGCTAGTTTATTGTAGGTTTGTGTGAATCATGCTCAGAAAGTGTTTTGTAAATAATTCATAACAGAATTCTATAAACTTATGAATTCTCAATAGCGACCACCCTCATTGAATTTCTGTGATTTGATTTATAGTTATTAGTTGTGACATAAGATGTTATAAATCTAATACATAGTGTGAGTAGTGTAATCACTAAATCACTAGGTTATATAGATTTCTTAGTTATTAGTGTCACGTATATAGTGCTCTCTAGTTTGTTCCTAATAGGGTGAGGCTTGTTAACGATCTCTCTAGTGCCTTTCTCTTCATCCGATCCTTTCTTGGAATTCTCCTCATGAACCCTCTTTTAGTTCTGCCTCGACTCCTCTGTTGGTTGTTTGCGATGTTTGGGTGTGTCGGTTGTGCGAGAATGGGAGTGTCTAAAGAATCTTTGAGATTTATTAAAGCATCTCTAATGAGCTTTTTTATGACGGTCCTTACCGGGTCTTCCCATAATCACATAGTATATACAGATTATATATACCCAAAATCAAATAGACCTTCGAATAACTGATCCTACTCTAAGACCACAACCAAACAAGGAACGGGAAGTAGAGCGAAGATCACAAATTCTAATTCTATAAGATTTCAATTATATATAACCTTAACGTATACACTTACTAATTATAGACCTACCGGTAAGGGTCTTTTAGTTTTCAAAATAGTTAGTTATAGTGCCTAAAATAGTCCTATAGTATTTTAATTACATGTCTGATCCTAGAGCTTCCTTGTATGCAAAGTTGAAAAGTTTTTAGACTTGTTATTGTATAGTATCATAAAATACTCCTATGGTATTTTAAACTTTATGTTTGGTTCTAGTATTCCTTTGTATATAGAGTTAGTAAGTTTTAGACTTGTTGCAACACCACTATCACTCCCAAATACATTTTGGTCATATCTTAAATAAATATAGTTGATCAGACTATATTTATCCCAGATATAATTACATAACTGTCCAGGTTTGACTGTAGTGTCCAACGTTTAAATACTTTTGTTTTGTTCTTCTTGTGATACTTGTTCTTATATATGTATACATGCATGTATACTTTTATAAAATATTGTTATATTTTAAAGTATGACTCTTGGTCAGAGTGTTTTAGTACCATTGTATTTATAGTTGTATATCTTTTATGGGTTGATATACTTAGTTCACTATAAACAATGCTCTGATACCAATCTATCACACCCCCAAACCGGAACGGCGGAAATGTTCGGGGGCGGAGGACGTCATGTACAATATCACAACAATTGTATAATAGTAATCAAAGCAACAACAACCATTATATTAATAATATAGAGTTTACATTGTATTTGTTTCACAAATGATTAACTCCAATAGTAAATAGCAAAACAAAGACTTGAAGCTACTATACTCCGTCTCCATCAAACCTGTGCATATACCTGTCTGCTGGTTTGCTGAGAATACAAGTGATTTTGAAGTGTCAACATTAAAGTTGGTGAGTTCATAAGTATTTTGTTTTAGAAAATAAGTTCTTATTCCTTGAAAATTTTTGTGTGTTCCTTCGGAAAATCCTATATTTTCCATAAAACCGATTTGTAGTCTTAAACGTTCCGATACCAAAAAGTACAAGTATAAATGCCATACTTAATTTAATGATACCCAACTTTGTTTAAAAATAAAAACTAGTTGAAGATGTATTTTCCAGGTAAACTAGATGCGATGTTAATACCCTCCTAAGATCAATTAGTATATACGAGTTACATAAAACCGAGATCGAACAGACAGTTGAATGGGTAAATCTGCCCTAAGCCCACAACCAAACAAGGAACAGGAAGTAAGGTGGAAATCACACATTCCATTGTCTACCGGACATTAATTTTAGATAACCCTGATATATATGCTAAGTAATCATAGAGTTAATACCTCCTTCAGGTTGTTTAGAAAGATATATTACTACGTAAAAGTGTCATTGTTTTCTTCATGTGAGTTCTTATTACCATGCTAATATGACGGATGGCCCGATACGACGTTCTTCAGGCGTCGAAAATTGTTAATGACATTTGTCATCTCAGAACTTCTGTTCCAACTGTAACTAACAGTTAGGGCGTGTGATTGCCAGTCTCGTATAGATCTATACACAAACTCACTCTCTCCATCCAGGAGACTCTGGTTATTAAGTTAGGACTTGGTTGGTACTTAGGTAAGTACGTGAAGACGTCTAACAAATTGCTTCAACGAGTTTACGGGTAATAAGTGAAAACCCTTTTAGTAAATAACTAGTAACTTTGTAAAATAACTCCTTTTATTCCATAAATTATATATATTATAGTTTATAAGCTGGTTTCCGTGTTAAAATCTTAGCATTGTAAAATAGTTCCTTTATTCCATAAACTATACCTATTATAGTTTATAAGTTGTAATTTTAACAGTAATCATATTTGGTGTGTTTAACAAATTTCACGTATAAATGAATATTAATAGTTAGAAAGCATCATAAGTAAATTATATTTTTAAACACAAGATTTCTTGTGTTTTACTTGTATTCCCTCCCCCCTCCCCAGCCCTAAAAACATTGAAAAAGCTTGGAAAAATATGGGGGTATGAACTCACCTTGGGTTGCTTTGGTGGATGATTCCAAGTGATGAAGTGAAGATTTTTGAGCCTAAAACACTTGGAGTGTTTGATGAACCTATTGAAGCTTACTATATCCTAAGAGTATAAACACATAATATTATGTGTAAATACAATGGTGTTAACAAAATATTGTGTAATAACAATAGAGGTTGTCAAAATTTACTTACCAAAACTCTAAGGAAATGGTTGTAAGAGAAATCCTTGCAGACTTAGACGTGAGTTTTTGAGAGAGAATGAAGTTCTCTGGAAGTTGAATTGAGGTGGGGAATTTCCTAAATGGTGATTTTGGTTCTAATAAAGAATGGAAAAAAATGATGGGATATTTACGTTGATGAATGTGGGATAATAGCTTGGAAGTTCGCTAGATATTAGTTTACTTGGGAACCGTTGAAATATCTAATCACCAAGTCAACTATCTTTGTCTTATTCACATCTTATGACCGTAAACACCATAGAATGGTGGTGTTTATGACCTAAAGGCCTTCTAGAATTGAGTTTACAACCATAGGGTGGCCTACTAAGGAGTTTACAGCCATACATAGGGTTTCTAGGGTTGTTCACGACCAAACTTTGGTCCCTTAAGGTGTTTTCGGTTTTGGTGTGGTACATGGGAAGGTTTACGGCCAAGCATTGATTCACTATGGGTGTTCACGGCCAAGGGATGGCCCATTAGGGTAGTTTTCGACCAAAGTGAAGTTCTAGGGTTTAATTCATAAAGGAATTGCTTATGGTGTGCTATATTGTTATCTTGACAAGAATCCATTCAATCATGGTTCCACAAAGCTTATTACACATATTTATCTCCATATATGTTATCTTAAGTCATTGTTTTTAGGGCCTCCCATGTTCTAAGGTGGGTAGGAGACTAGGCTAAATATTAATAGACAATCTTATAAATCCATGATTCCTACTCAATTTTATGTGTCTAGTTTTTCCTTGATAAACTTGTTTACTTTCAAGAGGTTACCTTATATGTGACTCTCAAAGTGTATACTTCCATATACATGCACTTATGCCCTTTTGGTTTTCAAGGTTTCATTGTAATAGGATTTACAATTTAGTCCTTGCTTGATCCAAAACTTTTGGGTTGTCACATAATTTTCAAAAAAAAAATCACTTTTAAAGGTTCTATATAAAAGCTAGATTTTATATAATTTGACGCAATCCAATTTTAATAACTGGTATTAAGTTTGAATGCATTTGAACCTTTTATATCTTTAATAAAACTTCATTTTATTACTTATATATTTGGAGTTTGTATAAGTTATAAAAATCACCATTTTAACACTTATATTGGAGTATTTCAAAATTTGCCGTTATTAACGATTTTATAAAAGCGGGTTTATTTTAAAATAATAACTCGTTACATTTTATGTCCAATATTGAAAACCCAAACTCAATGTGATGTTTATTTTTGTCCAAAATTATTTTTAGCATGTGAACAACTAATTTATCAACCACACAAAATAATGCACAAAATAAACAACACAAAACATAAATAAAAGGATATGTGCATAAACACAACCAACTAATAACATTTTTGTGAGCCAACACAAAAATGTCAAGTCCATTCCTAATAGGAAATTTAAGGGGACCAAAAACTTCTTGTAATGTTGTTGAAGAAGCTCCCACTTGAGTAAACACCCATTGCTTACAAAAGATAGGATAAGCTTCTTGAAGGCTAAAATTTAGCAACTGTCACTAAAAGTCCAACAACCATTTGTTAACAACATTAGCGACGCTTTTTCATATAAGTGTCACTAAACATCCTACACACCTTTTAGACTTGAAAATTGCTCTTTTGTCTTCAAAAATGGTTTCATCTTGATTTCTTGTTACATTTTCTTACGAATAAATTAATTCTAAAAACTAATCTATTTCTTTATAAAAATAACCAAGAAAAGTTAATCTATTTAATTATTACATACCATATGAATAAATAAATTATTACACCCATTTTATAACAAAAATAACCAACACAACAACATAAAAACACATTGGTCCATGACTAGTTTATGCACATCATATACATCAATATACACATCAAACAACCTTTGTTTTTCTAAGACGACTTTAAATAACAAAAGATGCATGAAGCTTTTGTCACATAACATAAAAAAAAGTTGTCATAGAAAATATGTATGAACTTATTTTTATACAAAAACAAGTTATCCATATTCTTCAAAAACTAAGATTTCCAAAAATAAAAAAATGTAACCAAACTTGCAAGGTGGCTATGATACAAATTGTTGGGTTTTAGTTCAAAAAATAGTTTCTTAAACTAGAAAAATATAGCAACGTAAGACTTTAATTTTGAAGTAACATAAACATTTTATACCCACCAAGGATTTTCTTGCAAGTTATAGAAAGATTAAAAAACCAACCAAAGAAAAGGTGAAGAAATAACAACATTTGTAGTTTTTTAGGTCCTCTCGGGAGGCTTGGAAGTTGATGAAGAATGTGGAACCTTTGAGACACCAACAATGACTCAAGTTGATGTACATGCTAGTCCAAAACTCTTAAACCCTTAAGCTTTAAGTTCATAACCAGTATTAACTTAAAGAGGGCTTGAAGATGCAAATGTTCTTCAAGTTTTCTAACCAAAACGTTTCAATTTTTAAAAATTGTGTTCATTACATAAAGAATTAAATTTTAAAAATTTTGATTTATTCATAATTTTTTGTAAAAAAACAAAAAAATTATACTTAAAAAGAAAATGTGTGAGGTGTCAAGAGCTTGACACGTGTTTGGGGTTGTGAAGTTGGTGCGTTTGGGAGAACGCAAATTTCGCTTCTTTACCGTTTACCGTATTGCCCTCCATCAATTCCATATTTTCTTCCTTATCTATCCTACATTTACCCATTAATCAGAGCCATCCAATCCAACAAATAAACAACAAATATTTGTTTTCACACTCCTTATCATTTTTTGAGTTTTCATCTGATCATATATATATATATATATATATATATATATATATATATATATATATATATATATATATATATATATATATATATATATATATATATATATATATATATATAGGGAAAGATTATTTGGAAAACAAAAAAACCCTAAAAAAACCCTAAAAATCATAAAAATGCATAAAAAAATACCTAGAGATCACAAAACTTTTTTTTGACAATTTTTAAGAAAAAATCACAGCTTTTTAAAGAAAATCGCTGAAAAAAAAAATTAGAAAAAAAACTTTTTTTTTATTAAAAAAAAATTATTTTTTATTTTTTTTTCAGCGAATTTTTATAAAAAGCTGCGATTTTTTATAAAAAAAAAGTTTTGTGATTTCTAAGTATTTTTTTTATGCATTTTTATGATTTTTAGGGTTTTTTTTAGGGTTTTTTGTTTTCCATAGAACCTAAACCTATATATATATATATATATATATATATATATATATATATATACATATATATATATATATATATATATATATATATATATATATATATATATATATATATATATATATATATATATATATATATATATATATATATATATATATATAGAGAGAGAGAGAGAGAGGTAAGTTTAATTGAGAAAAAAAATATTAAGAATGGAGGAATGAATCTCAGCCAACATTTATTTTGCCGCAAAACACTTGGGCATACCGATGGATATATGATAAATGATTCACGTGTGTTTTCAAACCAAACATGGTTCCTTAAACTATGCTAATCATTACCTTAATATATACAAAAACATAAATTTTTTAAATTTTTTATTAAGGAGTTATTTTTATCGAAAAGTTATTTTAAACAAAATTCATAATTTTTCTTTTCTTCAAGTAGACATCTATATTGATATAGTTTTAAGATAAAATAATAATTTTTTTTATAATTTCAGCTCTCATTATTCATAAGTGAATAAAAATCAATCAGATTGTTATTATAGTACATTCGTTATTCACTTTATAAATATAATGTATACTTATTTTATTTTATGGTTTATGCATCATTCATATATGTATATATCACATGATAAAGTTTTCTTACCTAAAATATATTTTTTACATCATCTTCCATTACATGTTATATATATATATATATATATATATATATATATATATATATATATATATACAGAGAGAGAGAGAGAGAGAAAGGTAGGTTCAAATGTTTCTCACGTCTATGGTGTGCTAGAATACACCAATAAGAATTTTGTAAAAATTAAATTATTAGTTAATCAAATAAAGATATATATATTAAATGATTTTCATAATTATATTCTCCCTAATAAATAAAGATCTTTTTGCCACATGTCACATTCTCATTTATTTTTCCACATGTGATTTTGTGGTTATTTTAAATTAATTTTTATTCCACATGCCATTTTATGGTTTTTTCATTTTATTAAAGAGAAAATGACTCTTAAGGGTAATTAACTTTTGCGTTTGTACTCATTTGGTCCCTTTCCATTTTTTTTGTATTCAATATACCATTGAACTTGTTATTTGTATTCACCATAATCTTTTTGACCAGCTTTTGACCTGTGATAGCCGGTCAAAGGGTTATCGTGAACATAAACAACAAGTTTGATGGTATATTGAGTACAAAAAAAAAGGAAAGAGACCAAATGAGAACAAACTCAACAGTTGGTTACCCTCTTGAGTCATTTTCGCCGAAAAGTTAAATGAAATTAAAGTTGCAAAATTATCAAAGACTACAACCTTCTTTGGCTATAACGTATATGAAGAGCATTTCAGAGAGGTAACTTCGTTAAAACCTAGTCTATGCTATGCTTACTGTGGTTAGTTGTGAACACCTCTCTTCAAAAGGATATGATTGTGTATAAGAGGTATATTTATCAGCATAACCGTTTACCTTAATGTATATTATGGTGATGTGTCTGCAAAAGCACCATGATATTGTACATATTAATGTTGTATATCATCCCATGAATTCAATCTTAAAGCTAAGTAAACTAAAAAATCACAGCACTTATGATTCCACTCGTTTGTAGACTTGTCTAAAATCCATGATACGATAAATCATTCCATTGGAAATGTAAATTTAGTCATGAAATGCGCCTGCTTAGTCAAGACTCCCCTAATAAATATTCAAGTGCATTACAATGTTGTACATGTATGAATAGTGTTCTTTCGTGGGTTATGTTTTGCAAAGAAGCAAGAATGAATCTCATAAAGTCATTAATATCAGTAGGAGATGACGTGGGATTTGCTATAAATGAGTAAATGGAAAATCACTATTGAGGGTAACAAACTGTTGAGTTTGTTCTCATTTGGTCTCTTTCCTTTTTTTGTACTCAATATACCATCGAAGTTGTTGTTTGTGTTCACCATAACCCTTTGACCGGCTATCACAGGTCAAAAGCCGGTCAAAAGGGTTATGGTGAACACAAATAATAAGTTCGATGGTGTATTAAATACAAAAAAAGGGACCAAATGAGTACAAACGCAAAAGTTAATTACCCTCAAAAGTCATTTTCCCTTTATTAAATTGTAGATAGTATTTATATTCAATAGTAAATGCATATCAATTTCATTAATTATCTTTCCTTCTAATTTCAAAATTATGAAATTAAAGATTCATTAATTTTCTTTACTTATTTATCTAAATTATTTGTTTAAATTTAAAAGAGAAAAAAAAACACTTTGAATTTTATAATTCAATATTTTCTCACTTTTTCATATAAATTCATAATTTTCAAGTGTTTAGAATTTTGTATTTAGTTTTTTTTTTAAATAAACTCATGTAATACATGAGTCTTACACCTAGTGTATATTAAATGATATCCTTAATTATAAATCTTTTTTTTAAGGAAACTAATTAAATTCCTCATTAATGTCAGCAATAATATTCTTTTCTTAATGAATTCATACTTGGAAGAATGATATTGTATCCTAGCAGAATGAGAGTGTATTATAGTAGAATACACTTTCGTTCTTCATATTTCATTCAACTTTACTGTATTTTAAGTGAGTGTGTCAAGAAACAAAACAGGAATCCATACAAAAATACCAAGATGCCAATTCATTCTAAAAGAATGTTATTGCTGACATTAATGAAGAATTTAATTAGTTGCAATAAAAGAAGATTTATAATTTTAGATATCATTTAATATACATACAATTATGAAAATTATTTAATATCTATCTTTATTTAATTAAACAATTTTTTAATTTTACAAAATTCATATTGGTGCATTCTAACACGCAACAAATATAAGAAACATAGTAACCTAGCCCTATATATATATATATATATATATATATATATATATATATATATATATATATATATATCGTTTATTAGCTCTCGTCATATGTTATACTCATATATGAATAAAACATTTATCAGATTTTTGTTACAATTCATTTGTTATTCATATATGAATAAGTAGTACGTTAATAAAAGCGGAAGTATTTTGAAAATTCGAACTACTTATTCATATATGAATAACAAATGAACCGTAACAAAATTCTAATAAATATGTTATTAGTATATGAATATAACTTGTGAATAAAGCTAATACATGTTTTATTCTTATGTGAATATAACATGTGACGAGAGCCGTAACACCTATATCCTCATGTATAGTTTTTTAAATCTACAATTGTTATTTTTGTATTTTGGTTGCCCTACGTTGAGCGTAGGATAGCCTCTTACGCTGAGCGTAAGTAGAGGATCCCATGTAAGGGTTTAATGCCCTATGCTGAGCATAGAGCTAATTACGCTGAGCGTAGGTGTGCAATATCAAAACCTTAATTATGTGGTTGTAATCCCTATTTAAAGGCTCTAAATCCTTGAGGTCCTCATGCTCAACCTCCACCCCCACAATTAGTCATCTTGAAACCCTAGCTACCTTGTGAGAGTTCTGAAGCCTTATAGATCCAAAATTTGCACCTCATCATCCATATCCAGGATTTTCAAGCTTTATAGATCCAAACTTTTCACCTCATCATCCATATCCAAGAGAAGCATTTGGGTGTTCAAATATTTATATATCCAGACTTTTCACATCATCGTCCATATCCAAGAGGTATAAAGTTTCCATCTTGATGTTCCTTTATGATAGATCTAGTTAGCTCATGAGTTTATACGCTTTTTGTCCCATAACCTTGGTCTTAATGAGTATGAGCTACTCCAGACCTATTGAGTATCATTTGCAGACATTTCTGAACTTGTAGAGTTATAAAAATGAGAGCTTGGTCACTCTCATCCATCCATGCATGAGCTCTTCCGCATTAGAGTGTTTTATGGACTTAGGATTTGGCCTCATGCTCTTTTTAGCCATACCAGGAGTAAAGTCATAGACTTTCCCCTTAGGATGTTCATTAGATTCAGATTTGAGGATTGGATGGTTGGCCTTTGTGTATTAAGTTCTTAATAGAAAGTTGGTGAATCTGCAAAGTTACGTTGAGCGTAATCTTTGCTAAACAACGTAGTTTGAATTTTCCTCATTTCCCATCTAAAGCTCTATGCTTAATGTAGAGCATGGTGTTATGTTGTGCTTTGCACCAGAATATTGGATCTTTTTGAAAAAATGAACTATTGGTCAAGTGGAGTGAGTCCTAGTCTTGGAAGGGAAAATGGTCTTTTTACCCCAAGGAGAGTTAGCTATGAACCAAGACCTTGAATATGGATTATTACATTAATTTCTGATTAAGGTTTAATTATGTTAATGAGTAGTATGAGAAGTTCTAGTATCAAAAGTTTGAGTGTCAGATTTGTATGTCTGCAGATCGAGGTGTAGCGCCTGGTTCCTGCTATGTAAATCTTATTGAGTATTTTCCTTCTTTTTAGCCTTGGACTCGGCGAGTCATAGGTCTGACTCGCCGAGTAAGGACAAGACCCGGGACATGTTTAAGTTGGCGACTTGACGAGTCCATATTCTAGACTCGGCGAGTCACCGCTGTTGGATGAAACCCTAAGTTTCAGGGGTTGCACCCTATTTAAACGATGTTTTGTGCCTCATATCCGCCCCCATTGCGTCCAGAACACTCCCTCTCGAAGCTTTAACTCCTCTTTTGGTATTTTGGGTGATTTTGGTGCATTTCTTTGAAGTTTTGGAGAGAAGAAGAAGGTAGATCAAGAGGAGAGGAAGAAGATCCGGAATCTTTGTGCCATTTCAGAACTTCTAGAGATATTGGATTCGAAACCCTCTCTGTCCCTTCATTATTATCTTGTTGAGAGCTTGTGATGGCCATTTCAAGGCTTCTTCTAGCCTTGACCTTAGTGTAATGAGCTTATAGTGTTGAGGGACTTCAGATCTAGGCATGTTTGGGCTCTAAGGGCTCGGATCTATAGCCTTTATGGATACTCATTGCTTGAAAACCTTGGATCTACCATTTTAAGTACATTTTGAACCCTAAAATCCGTATTGGTGAATATCTACACGTAAAGTTGGAAACTTTACGTGTGATTCGTGTTCTAGGAGTCCAGATATGTGAATGACATGGACTGGAATCGAGCAAATCTGTGTATTTATTGGGTGCATGGCAACGACTCGGCCAGTCGTTCATGTGACTCGGCGAGTCTGTTCGTGAGTCTCCGAGTTTGTCCCCTTTTCGTAGTGTCGAGTGAACAGTGAGTCACGGGGTGTGACTCAGTGAGTCGGAAGCTGAACTCATCTATGGAGGAACTCGGCGAGTCAATGCCCTGACTCGGCGAGTTCAAGGCAATCTCCTTAGATCAAGAATAGACTCGACGAGTTGTTCATACGACTCGGCGAGTCGAAGTAGCAAGTGTTCTTCGGATGAAGACGAACTCGACGAGTTGTTCATACAACTCGAAGAGTAGGATGAAGGACTTGAATATCATTTTAGAAGGAGAACTCGTCGAGTCGTCGCTCAACTCGACGAGTAGGAACGGGATTCAGGACAATCGTTTGGGTAGGACTCGGCGAGTTGGAAAGCCAACTCGGCGAGTTAGGTCAACTGAAAGTTGACTCTGACTTTGACTTAGGGCGTGATAAGGGGTAAAATGGTCATTTTACCCAAAGGACAGTTAGCAGTGTTTGATTGAGTATGTTGTGGGAATTGCAGCCGGAGGATTTCCGGAGCAGCAGCAGCAGTAGACAGTCAGTTCCCAATCAGATCAGCAGCTACTTCGAGGTGAGTTACCTTCCAGTAGCGGTGGGTCTACGGCCACAATGCCGGCCCACTAGTAGGAGTCGTATGTTAGATGATTGTCTTTGTGATATCATCTAGGTTTGCTACTACCTGATGTGTTATATGCTACCATGATATGTTATATGAGATAGAAGTAGAGATCGGTTGATAGGACCGAAGGGTAGTTCAGACACCCGAGAACTGTCTGACAGTACGTGATGATATGTTTGCATGCTGGCTTGTTATGTTATATGCAATAAAGGTAGTAAGAGGGGACTAGTCCCCGAGGATCGGTTGTTAGGACCGATGGGTAGTCAGCACCCCAGAATGGCTTGACACGGGTAGTCAGCACCCCAGAATGGCTTGACACGGGTAGGACGGCACCCCAGAATGGCCGTACCGGGTAGTTAGGCACCCCAGAATGGCCTGGCAGTATGTATGTTATGTGTTTGTATGGTATGTGGTACGATGGGGGAACTCACTAAGCTTTGTGCTTATGGTTTTTAGTTTTGGTTTCAGGTACTTCCTCAGCTAGGGGAAAGGAGCCGGCGCGGTAGCAACATTTCACACACACACTCTCTGGTTTCCGCATTTACGAGATTCTCTGGGATTTATACTCTGATATTTTGATTGGTTGTAAGATTTGGCTTTTAGGCATGGTTTCCGTTGTGTCATGGTTTGATCAAACAATGTTTTTAATTATTAATGTTTTTTAAAGTAATGTTTTAAAACGAAATTTTTGGACGTGAAAATTGGGTCGTTACAAGTTGGTATCAGAGCCCTGGTTTGAGGGATTCGGACACAACTTCGGGGGTGTCTGAACTCAAATCGAGGGATTAAAAGATTTTCTAAAAGAAAATGTTTTCAAAAAACTAAGAAAAGAGTTTCGAGAAAGAACGAAGTGTGTGAGGTGCGCGACCGGCCGAGCTCAAGTAAGTATTCCCCAAAGTACCCATATGAGTTTATGTTATGTTTATCAGCTTTGGTAGAACAGCATGCTAGAATAGGACTAAGGATCTAGGAGGGATGCCTTGTGTGCCTGCTTTATGTGTTTCAGTTGTATGAGAATTGCATGCTAGTTATTGAGTAGACAGCAAGTAGGATAGCCTGATTAGGTTATGCCTGATAGTATGAGCTTAGCACTTTATGCTAGTACAGTTCCTGTAAGCAGATAGAGTTGATTGAGATTGTTACCCTTGTCTGAATGCTGCTTGCTTCGTGCTATGTGGGACTCTGAATAATGGAAGTTAGCCATAAGGCGAATACGTCACGTCACATATGATCAGGTTTGAATAATCTTAGAGTGCCAGATTTGATCCTACTACGCAGCTCTTGTTTGAGTCCAACCGTTGTAGGGATGAGTCGGGTACTTGAAGGATTATGTGAGCCTCGTCATGTGTGATGGTATTCGGGTAATGGCTAATTGGCATTACAAGGAGGTCTACAGCAGCTGAGGACTAGATCGAGTAGAGTCGGAGATTTCCCTAGGGCGAGCCTAGGATGAGTATAGTAGTGATCAGCCATAGTGAAAGGGATCTGGTGGAGTCGAGACAGTCCTTGAAGAAGGTACGGATAGATGTGGAAGGTAGTATGGTCCCGTACTACTGAAAGCAGAGGATCCGTACCCGAACCAAGGAAGGCCAAGATAAGACCAGGGAACTTGTAGGTAGCAGTGATCCCTCAGGAAGTATCAGTATCGATAATGTTTGTTGTGATGTATTGCAGAATGGTGGTACTTCGATCGAGGCCGGTAGATGGCGGTTCAGGAGAGGGGTCAGGTTCGGGATCAGGTTCCGAGCCGGTAGATGAGGGACTACGCGAGTTCATCGCGTCAAAGATCACCAGAGACATCCTTGAGTCGACCCCCATCCTCTTTGGGTCGATCAAGGAAGGGATCATGGAGTTGATGGAGGATCGCCTTCGGGAATTTAAGAGTGATATGGCATCTAGCCAGTCGGAATCTCGCACATTGTCCTTCAAGGACTTCAGGGGCAGTGGTGCGCCAGATTTCCATGGGGTGAAAGACCCCATTGCTGCCAGGCGATGGATTGCAGACATCGAGTCTGCACAGTTGACTAGTTTCTGCCCCGAGGGGTCAAAGGTGAGGTATGCAGCAGGGTATTTACGGGACCGAGCCCGGGATTGGTGGGAGTCAGTGGGTGACTCGTTGGGAGCCGCAGCTATCGAGGCTATGACCTAGTCGGACTTTGTGACCAGGTTCAGGGCAGAGTTTGCACCGGCTATCGAGCTTCAGCAGTTGGCCAGGGAGTTTCTAGACATGAGACAGACGACGGAGACTGTGGCGGAGATCACCGGCAAGTTCCGGGAGAGGGCTGTGTTGGTGCCCCAGTATGCTGGTGACGAGGATATGAGGAGGACCCGTTATCATGATATGCTATGAGCTGACATCCGGGAGCATGTTAGCTTTTCGGCTTGCCCTACCTTGGACTCTATGATTGCCAGGGCGAGGAGAGGGAGATAGATTTGGAGCACATCCGGAAATGGAAATCAGAGGAGGGTCAGACAGGAGGGGCTTCGGGGAAGAAGCCCAAGGGATCAGATGGTAGGCCGAAAGGCCAGTCAGGACCGAGCCGCTGCAGGAAATGCGGCAGGCCGCACGAGGGGACGTGCAGGATGGGATCATTAGGCTGCTACAAGTGCGGAAAGTCTGGGCACATCATCAGGGATTGCACTGCTCCGGCAGCAGTTATTCAGACATCAGAGTTGCTGTGTTTCCACTGCAACCAGAGGGGCCACAAGAAGGCCAATTGCCCCCAGTTGACAGTTTCAGCACCGGTGAAGGCGCCAGCTCCAGCGACCCTGTGGATCACGGATGGCCGGTAGGGCAAGGCAGAGGCTCCAGTGGTGAGGAGCCGAGCATTCCAGCTGACTACCGAGGAGGCACGCGCCGCACCCGATGTGGTGACGGGTATGATTCTTTCCCTCTATCTTATTTTTATGATGTTATGTTATTGATATGTGCTCTGTATGTATATGTATGCATTAGGATCGTTCCATGTGAACGGCCTTCTAGTTCAGGTGTTGTCGACTCGGGTGCGTCCCGATCATTTGTTTCCCTTGCGCTTAGCAAGAAGTTTCATGAGTCATCAGGCGAGTTAGATTGCCCTTTGGAGGTGGAGATTGCTGATGATCGATCGGTGCGAGCATCGATGGTATTTCGAGATTGTGTGTTGCGTTTGTTTGAGGAGCGCTACTTGGTAGATTTGGTTCCCATTCCGCTGCGTGGGAACAAGGTGATTATAGGCATGGATTGGCTGAGCCCTAATGGGGCAGTGATAGATTGCGCGCAGCAACTAGTGCGAGTCAGGACCCCAGGTGGGGGAGAGTTAGTGATTCATGGCGAGAGGCCACCTTGCGGACCCACTGTATGTTCAATAGCGAGGGCTAGGCGCTATCTTCAACAGGGATGCGCAGGATATGTCGCGTATGTGATGGATACCCGGGAGGCAGGAAAGGCGACAGTGAGCAAGGTTTCGGTGGTTCGAGATTTTGCAGATGTTTTCCCGGAGGAGCTTCCTGGGATACCTCCGGAACGACAGGTTGAGTTTAGGATTGACCTCGTTCTTGGTGCGGCTCCGATAGCCAGGGCACCGTATCGGTTGGCTCCTCCTAAGATGCAGGAGTTGTCTACACAGCTGTAGGAGCTGTTAGACAAGGGATTCTTTCGACCGAGTAGTTCACCCTGGGGAGCCCCGATTTTGTTCGTGAAGAAGAAGGACAGATCGCATCGGATGTGTATAGATTACCGGGAGCTGAACAAGGTAACGGTGAAGAACCGTTACCCGCTCCCGGGGATTGATGACCTCTTTGACCAGCTTCAGGGAGCATCTTGGTTCTCCAAGATTGATTTGCGTTCAGGTTATCATCATATGAGGGTCAGGGAGGAAGATATGCAGAAGACCGCGTTTCGGACGCGCTATGGCCACTATGATTTTGTGGTGATGCTGTTTGGGCTCACCAATGCTCCTTCCGCGTTCATGGACCTCATGAACCGCGTATGTAGACCGATGCTGTATCGGTCTGTAATAGTCTTTATCGATGACATCTTGGTTTATTCCAAGACTCGGGAGGAACATGAGGAGCATCTGAGAGAGGTGTTGGAGACCCTGAGGAGGGAGAGCTTGTATGCCAAGTTCTCCAAGTGTGAGTTTTGGTTGCGCGAGGTGCAATTTCTCGGACACCTTGTCAACCAGAATGGGATTCTGGTCGATCCGGCCAAGGTCGAGGCCGTGATGAGATGGGAGGTTCCGAAGTCTCCATCTGAGATTCGGAGTTTCCTGGGATTAGCAGGCTACTATCGGAGATTTATTCAGGACTTCTCCAAGATAGCCGTACCCCTGACACGGCTGATGAAGAAGGCCGTAGTCTTTCGGTGGGGACCTGAGCAGCAGGCTGCGTTTGAGACGCTGAGGCAGAGACTGTGCGAGGCGCCGATCTTAGCCCTGCTAGAGGGCGTAGAGGATTTTGTGGTATACTGCGACGCGTCCATATTCTGGGTTGGGCGCAGTACTGATGCAGAGGGGGCATGTCATTGCCTACGCTTCGAGGCAGCTCAAGCCTCACGAGGCGAACTACCCGACGCATGACTTGGAGTTGGGGGCAGTGGTTTTTGCCCTCAAGATTTGGAGGCATTACCTCTACGGGGTTCGATGTACCATCTACACGAACCACAAGAGTTTGAGGTACCTCATGGATCAGCCGAATCTGAACATGAGGCAGCGTCGGTGGTTAGATGTGGTGAAGGATTATGATTGCGAGATCCTTTACCACCCGGGGAAGGCCAACGTGGTGGCCGATGCGCTTAGCCGCAAGACGGCACCAATCACGGATATGTGCATGAGGATGACCGTAGTGACTCCCGTGTTGGAGCAGATTCGGGAGGCCCAACAGGAGGCTATCAAGGAGGAACATCGGAAGAGTGAGCGTGTGGTGGATCAGGTTTCCTCCTTTGATTATGATAGCCGAGGACTTTTGACACTACACCGTAGGGTGTGCGTACCGTGTCACGGAGGCGTGCGCCAGATTTTGATGGAGGAGGCGCACAAGTCCTGATTCTCTATTCATCCCGGGGCGACGAAGATGTATAGGGATCTTCGTCTAGATTATTGGTGGCCCTGCATGAAGCGGGATGTGGCATGGTACGTTGAGCGCTGCTTGACCTGTAGGAAGGTCAAGGTCGAGAATCAGAGACCGCATGGCAAGATGCAGCCGTTGGATATTCCACTGTGGAAATGGGAAGATATCGCGATGGACTTTATCACGAAACTTCCCAGGACCACGCTTGGAGTGGATTCGATTTGGGTCATCGTGGATCGATTGACCAAGAGTGCTCACTTTATCCCGATTCAGGAGAGCATATCGGCCGAGAAACTGGCCGACATCTATATCAGGGAGATCGTGGTGTGGCACGGGGTGCCAGTTTCAGTTATCTCGGATAGGGATGTGCGTTTTACTTCCAGGTTTTGGAAGAAATTTCATGACGAGTTGGGCACTCGTTTGCATTTTAGCACCGCCTTTCACCCGCAGACGGATGGTCAAAGCGAGCGGACCATCCAGACTTTGGAGGATATGTTGTGGGCATGCATGTTGGATTTCGGTGGTAGCTAGGATACCTATCTTCCCCTGGCCGAGTTCTCCTACAACAACAGCTACCACGCGAGTATTGACCATTCCCCATTTGAGATGTTGTACGGTCGGAGGTGCATGACCCCGATATGCTGGGGTGAGGTTGGCCAGAGAGTCATGGGGAAGTGGTGCTCAAGACGACCAAGAGGATCCAGCAGGTCCGGAGCAGGCTTCAGACTGCTCAGAGTCGGAAGAAAAGTTATGCCGACAAGCGTCGATCCGACTTGGAATTTCAAGTCGGGGATATGGTCCTCTTGAAGGTGTCGCCTTGGAAGGGCGTCATTCGATTCAGGAAGCGAGGCAAGTTAGGTCCGAGGTTCATCGGACCATTCCGAGTCATGGCCTGGGTGGGCAAGGTGGCGTATAGACTGGATCTGCTAGTCGAGCTCATCCAAATCCGCAGCACTTTCCATGTTTCCCAGTTGCAGAAGTGCTTAGTGGACGATTCAGCAGTAGTGCCTTTGGAGGATATTCAGGTTGATGACAGCCTGAATTACATTGAGCGCCCAGTCGCAATCCTCGACAGGAAGTCGAAGGATTTGAGGAACAAGAGGGTGGAGCTAGTGAAGGTGCAATGGCAACACCGCAAGGGTTCGGAATGGACTTGGGAGCTAGTGGACGAGATGATGCAGCATTATCCCGAGATGTTTCAGGATCGAGCAGCAGACTTCGAGGACGAAGTCTAAAATAAGTGGGGGAGATTTGTAGCGCCTAGTCCCTGGTATGTAAATCTTATTGAGTATTTTCCTTCTTTTTAGCCTTGGACTCGGCGAGTCATAGGTCCGACTCGCCGAGTAAGGACGACACCCGGGACATGTTTAAGTTGGCGACTCGGCGAGTCCATATTCTGGACTCGGCGAGTCACCGTTGTTGGATGAAACCCTAAGTTTCAGGGGTTGCACCCTATTTAAACGATGTTTTGTGCCTCATATCCGCCCCCATTGCGTCCAGAACACTCCCTCTCGAAGCTCTAACTCCTCTTTTGGTATTTTGGGTGATTTTGGTGCATTTCTTTGAAGTTTTGGAGAGAAGAAGAAGGTAGATCAAGAGGAGAGGAAAATGATCCGGAATCTTTGTGCCATTTTAGAACTTCTAGACATATTGGACTCGAAACCCTCTCTGTCCCTTCATTATTATCTTGTTGAGAGCTTGTGATGGCCATTTCAAGGCTTCTTCTAGCCTTGACCTTAGTGTAATGAGCTTATAGTGTTGATGGACTTCGGATCTAGGCATGTTTGGGCTCTAAGGGCTCGGATCTGTAGCCTTTATGGACCCTCATTGCTTGAAAACCTTGGATCTACCATTTTAAGTACATTTTGAACCCTAAAATTCGTATTGGCGAATATCTACACGTAAAGTTGGAAACTTTATGTGTGATTCGTGTTCTAGGAGTCCAGATCTGTGAATGACATGGACTGGAATTGAGCAAATCTGTGTATTTAGTGGGTGCATGGCAACAACTCGGCGAGTCGTTCATGTGACTCGGCGAGTCTGTTCGCAAATCTCCGAGTTTGTCCCCTTTTCATAGTGTCGAGTGAACAGTGAGTCACGGGGTGTGACTCAGTGAGTCGGAAGCTGAACTCATCTATGGAGGAACTCGGCGAGTCAATGCCCTGACTCGGCGAGTTCAAGGCAATCTCCTTAGATCAAGAACAGACTCGGCGAGTTGTTCATACGACTCGGCGAGTCGAAGCAGCAAGTGTTCTTCGGATGAAGACGAACTCAACGAGTTGTTCATACAACTCGGCGAGTAGGATGAAGGACTTGAATATCAGTTTAGAAGGAGAACTCGTCGAGTCGTCGCTCAACTCGACGAGTAGGAACGGGATTCAGGACAATCGTTTGGGTAGGACTCAGCGAGTTAGAAAGCCAACTCGGCGAGTCAGGTCAACTGAAAGTTGACTCTGACTTTGACTTAGGGCATGATCAGGGGTAAAATGGTCATTTTACCCAAAGGACAGTTAGCAGTGTTTGATTGAGTATGTTGTGGGAATTGCAGCCGGAGGATTTCCAGAGCAGCAGCAGCAGTAGACAGTCAGTTCCCGATCAGATCAGCAGCTACTTCGAGATGAGTTACCTTCCAGTAGCGGTGGGTCTACGGCCACAATGCCGGCCCACCAGTAGGAGTCGTATGTTAGATGATTGTCTTTGTGATATCATCTAGGTTTGCTACTACCTGATGTGTTATATGCTACCATGATATGTTATATGAGATAGAAGTAGAGATCGGTTGATAGGACCGAAGGGTAGTTCAGACACCCGAGAACTGTCTGACAGTACGTGATGATATGTTTGCATGCTGGCTTGTTATGTTATATGCAATAAAGGTAGTAAAAGGGGACTAGTCCCCGAGGATCGGTTGTTAGGACCGATGGGTAGTCAGCACCCCAGAATGGCTTGACACGGGTAGTCAGCACCACAGAATGGCTTGACACGGGTAGTCAACACCCCAGAATGGCTTGACACGGGTAGGACGGCACCCCAGAATGGCCGTACCGGGTAGTCAGGCACCCCATAATGGCCTGGCAGTATGTATGTTATGCGTTTGTATGGTATGTGGTACGATGGGGGAACGCACTAAGATTTGTGCTTACGGTTTTCAGTTTTGGTTTCAGGTACCTCCTCAGCTAGGGGAAAGGAGCCGGCATGGTAGCAGCATGTCACACACACACTCTCTGGTTTCCGCATTTACGAGATTCTCTGGGATTTATACTCTGATATTTTGATTGGTTGTAAGATTTGGCTTTTAGGCATGGTTTACGTTGTGTCATGGTTTGATCAAACAATGTTTTTAATTATTAATGTTTTCTAAAGTAATGTTTTAAAACGAAATTTTTGGACGTGAAAATTGGGTCGTTACACGAGGTGAGTCTTCTCACTATACTATGTAGAATGCTAGTTGTCTTTGTGACTCTTGTATTTGTATGTTGGGTTGGGCCCATTTGTATTGAAACATCCCACAAATCATATGGTAAAAAATTTATTTTTAGTTCAACCATAAACACCATTTTATCATTTCAATCATTTAAAAGTATATCAAAGTATAATTCCCAAAATCATAGAGTGCGGAAGCATTGGTGGATACACTGCGATCAAGCCAGGCCCTTCCCTCGCGAACTGGGATTACCTGAAAAGCATTTTAAACATAAACCATAAGCACGAAGCTTAGTGACTTCCCCAAAATACAACATACCATACATATCTGCTAGCTCAAGTTTGTGTCGGGTATCTTTCACCCCCAGGTCCATTTCACCCCCGAGTCTATTTCTACTCATGTGTCGGCCCAAGGCTGTACCGGGCCTATTTTACCCCTAAGTCTACTTCAACTCATTTATCAACACAAGGCTATACCAAGTCCATTTCACCCCCGATCTATTTTACTCTACATACATATAGCAAACAGGCACACCAACATATAACACATACAACAGGAGTCACACAGACTACAAGCACATAAGATATCCTAGTGTCCTACAATATAGTGAGCAAACTTACCTCAGTCCGCTGACAACACAATAGATTCTCGAGCTATTGGACCGGAGAATCTTCATGCCAATCAATTAAATACAATCATGATAAATATATAGGTCATAACCATAATCGGGACTTAATTCACTAATCCCGACTCCTAGGGTAAAAGACTATTTTACCCTTCCTCTCAATTGGCCCAAAGAGCAAGGCCCAAACTCAATGGCACTAAAAGCCCAATAACCGGCCCAAATCCAAAAGACACCATAGGCCCAATTCCATAAAGGCCTAACCAAAAGCCCAAAATGTCAACTATCCATCCTCACGTCGTGACCAGTCCTTGGTTACGTCGTGAGATCCCACTTGGTCCGATTCTAACTCATCCCAACTCAACTCAGTCAATTTGTGACATCCATAAAGTTCACAAAAATTTTAAACTTTTTCAAACATCCAAAAACACCATTTATTACAAATTGTTTTCAAAATAGTTTGTCTGATATCCGAGTAATTCCTAGAAATCATAACACAAATCATGAGGAGGTGCACGACCAAGCCTTTGCCTTCCTGCGATCCTCTGAAGTACCTGAAACCATAAACCAAACTGTAAGCCCGAAACTTAGTGAGTTCCCCCAAAGTACCAATACACAAACAGATAACATAACAACACACATATTGAGCCATCAGCATGACTGGACCGCCTCGCAGGGCCTACAACCTATCTGGACCGCTCCAGAGTCTTTGACACGTCTGGACTACCTCGTAGGGCCTACAGCCTATCCAGACCGCTCGCCGAGCTTTCAGCTTGACTGGTCCGCCTCGCAGGGCCTTCAATCTATCCGGGCCGCCCTAGGTCTGTTGGCCTTCAGCACAAAGCAGAACCGCCTCAACCTAACCATACGCAGACATATTTCAACATACTCATAACACATAAACAATCAACAAACAAGCATATATCATACAGATCGCTAAGCAGAGCATCATCCTATCTACCAGGATACCGATCTAACAGATCATAACAACATAACAACATCCTATCTACCAAGATACCGATTTGACAGATCATAACTTCATACAAGCATACTATAACCAGGATAACAATCTAAAGGGCCAACCTTGGTGCCTTCAACCCTTTAATATAGTGAGGAAAACTCACCTAACAAGTAGTGCTGAACTGGACTGAAAGTCTCCGACCGTTGTTTCACCGAAAATCCTGATCTATCCAAAATAACAGTTACTAAGTCAACAATTGGGATATCAATTCTGACCAAGGGTCCAACATAGTTTAATAGTCCATTCTATCCTTTTTCTGAAGTCGGGCTAAGTCCCACCTTCAATTCCTTAATCCAAAAGTCCAAAATACATATCCCACAATTGGCCCGATTTTCCAAATTGGGCCCAACTCTTTAACTGCGCCTCACCCTAAGGTCTATTTCCATATTTGGCCCAAAACACATCTATTTAGAAAGTCCAACAAAGGCCGAAACCACACTAACCCAAAAGTGGCCCAATCTGTAACCCAAATCGCGAAAGCCCATCAGAGGGCATACGTTGGGCGTACTTTTCTTTGCGTTGACC
This sequence comes from Lactuca sativa, assembly GCF_002870075.4. Taxonomy (NCBI): domain Eukaryota; kingdom Viridiplantae; phylum Streptophyta; class Magnoliopsida; order Asterales; family Asteraceae; genus Lactuca; species Lactuca sativa. Next base: position 169,352,882 of record NC_056629.2, on the reverse strand, counting down.
ACCATCGGGGTTGTTGACTCTGTATGCAGGGCGTACAATGGCTTACACGGGGCGTATGCTCGTTAAGTCTAAAATCATGATAAGTGCTTAATGGTTTAAGCACTTAAGCCCATATTGAAGATCCATTGACTAAATGTACCTCAGAACCATAAAATCTCAAACTTTAAGACTTTGGACGTCCAAAAAGCCCTTAATACATGGTCTTAATCCATTAAGACCTTTATACCTCTTGCATGGGACACTTCTAGCCATTGGGACTTCATTTTTATTATTTAGAACCCTTCCTAGGGTATCAAAGGACAACTTAACACGTACAAAACATAACATGCACAAACTTTGGACTTTATGGGACAAGAAAGGTGACATAAAGCTATTAAGGGCAAGATCTACATCATACAAGCATAAAGGCATAAGCTTTTTACCTCCTGGAGCTTCTTGAGGACAAGATAATATCAGATCTTCAAGCTTGCTACACTTATCTAACACGTTGATGCAATTTCTTCCTATTCTTCTTCTGCTAAAAACACACACTCTTAGGTCATACACTCAAGAGAAAGGTTAAGGTTTGGGGAAAACGGCACAAAGCTATGGAGGCTGAAATGATAGAGGGTTATGAGCTCATAAGGACACTTATATAGCACTCAAACCCTAAATATTAGGGTTTTCTCCTGATGTGAGTACGCCCATCGTACACAAGTGTACACCCAACGTACTAGGATGCGCCTAGTACGCTCAACGTACCCTTATGTACACGTAACGTACTCCTCCTGATCCAAAATCGTGTTATTAGACATTAGGGCATCTCATGGCTATATCCTACCAACCCCAAGGACTAAAAACGACAATGATAATAATGAAGGAAAGATTCGAAAATACCTGCAAAATCTCAGGATGTTACAACTCTCCCCAACTTGACCTAGACTTCATCCTTGAAGTTTGATGTAGCAAACAGATAGGGATAACGCTTCCATATCTCGGTCTCTGGCTCCCAAGTCCACTCGAATCCCTTCCGATGCTACCACTGTACCTTTACTAGAGGTATCTCCTTGTTGCGCAGAACCTTTATCTTCCTTTCCAATACAGCCATCGGCTTCTCAACATAATTCAGGCTTTCATTGACCTGAATGTCATCCAAGGACACCACCGCATCCTCATCTAATATACACTTCCGCAATTGCGAAACGTGGAAAGTGCTATGAATCTGAGGGAGCTGCTTCGGAAGATCTAGTCTATACTGTAACAGCCCGAAATCTCAGGTATTGTTTAAATTATGTTTTTGGATGATTTAAGAGGGGACTCGGCGAGTTGGGGCCAAGACTCGCCGAGTAGGATCGCAGACTTGGTCGCGGGATCGCGACTGGACTCGACGAGTCCAGGTATGGACTCGGCGAGTCGACGCTGTTTAGCGGAAACCCTAACCGTTCAGGTTTGGGACGTATAAAAGGGACTCATTGGCCGTCATTGTTCGTTTTAGCCTTCTGAGAAGAACCCTAGATCGATTGGGTGCAGCTGGAGCAAGGATCTTAGGCCATTGTTGGTTATAGAAGAGTGGTTGTGCAAGGAAGAGAAAGGATTGGCTAAAGGAGCAGCAAGGGGTCACATTCTGAGGATTGGGAATACAGAGAATACATCATCCAGGTAAGAATTCGTGTGTGCTCTGCTATATTGATGTATTTATGAAATTAGGGTTTATAGAACCCATTTTGTGATTAGATGAAGTAGTGCCCTGTTACCCACGACTATAATCTTGTAGTAGGACCTTTAGAGGTCCAGCAGGTCCTATGCATGTGGAATTCGGGACGAGACCTATCTCAGGAAGCAGTTACTCGTCTGCATGGCTTGGACTCGCCGAGTTGTTCTTCAGACTCGGCGAGTAGCTTGAAGATTCACTGGGACTCGCCGAGTTTGTTCTTCAGGCTCGGCGAGTAGAGTCGGGGTGGCCCCGCGATTCTTCCACGAGGACCTCGTCGAGTCAAGAGGGATACTCGACGAGTAGAGAGGGATCATGCAGGAATTGGTGAAGACAACTAGACTCGCCGAGTCGCCAGGGTACTCGCCGAGTCCAGTCGAGTTGACCGTTGACCAGAGTTGACCTAAGTCTGACTTCTTAGGGATAGTCATACTTAGAAGATATAAGTATTAATGAGTTATGTAATGTTATAGGGAGGTTGTAGCTCGTCGGTTGTGCACAAGTCATTTCAGGAGTTGCTAGCTTTCAGCATATACGAGGTGAGTCTTCTCACTATACTGTACCCGGAAGGGTTTGACTGTGTGACCAGAAGGTCGGATATGTTATGTGATATGTATGCTGTATGTGGTAAGTTAATTGTTATATGTGCTATGTATGATATGTGGGCCGGAAGGCAATATGTTATGGGCCGGAAGGCAATATGTTATGGGCCGGAAGGCGGTTATCTTATGGGCCGGAAGGCGTTGTATTGAGGACCGGAAGATCAGGGCCTGGAAAGGCGTATGTGTGTAAGTGTATATTGGGGAACTCACTAAGCATTTATGCTTACAGTTGTTGTGTATGTATTTCAGGTACTAGCGAGGACCGTGGGAAGGCGCCGGCATGATCGATACACGCTGAAGATTGTTTTTATGATCTTGGGATTTTGAATAATTGTATTTATCAGAATAATTAAACTATTTATGCCTTGTTTAAAATGGAAACACTTATGTTTTAAAAATGAAAAATTTGTTTGGAAAAATTGAGTTGTTACAATTGGTATCAGAGCCTTGGTTTGAGGGATTCGGGTGCACCTTAGGGGGGGTATCTGAACTCAAACCGAGGATTTGAGGAAGCTTTTCAAATAAAGGCATAAACTTTTGTAAATGGTTTTGTGGTAAGCAAGAAAGAAGCAGTGTGTATGATCAGTCAGCGCCCAAACGGTAAAGATCCCCAAAATACCTTACAATATTATATGATATGAATTGTTATGCATGCTAGAAGACTAGGTATTCATGATAGGACTAGAGTGGCCTGATTTGTGATGCCTTAGTCTAGGGAAGTTGCCTATATGAGATGCTTTGCTAGTATGCGGGTAGATAGAGCATATCGGAAGTAGAGTACTCACTATCCGGAGTTTGGGGAGGAGGACTTGGGATGAACATTGATGCGGTGTGGTCGGTAGTATTGGGCCCGTACTACCGAGGACACCGGGTCAGTGGGAGGCCCAAGTAAGAATCCCTGGATATCTGGGGCTGAGTAGGGTTGCGTGTCGAGTACGATTATACTCGGTAGAATCTCTGATAGTTTTATGTTGTATTTCAGAGATATCATGGTTAGACCGCGTCACGGGGCAAGTACGAGCGGTGTGAGTGACGAGGATATTCGTCAGATGATCCACGAGGAGGTGGCGGCGGCGATCCGGGCTGAGATCCCGGAGATGTTTGGGTCTATCAAGACCACCCTGATGGAGACGTTCGACGAGCGGTACGCCGCATTGACTGAGGCTGCAACCGCTGCAGCTACCGCAGCTGTGGCCGCTGCTAGGCCACAGGGGGGTGATTCATTGCTGTTCCGAGAGTTCAGCAACACGAAGCCACCAGAGTTCGATGGGACGCAGGATCCGATTGCTGCGATGAGGTGGATCGCAGATATAGAGGGGTGCTTCTACACTTGTTCATGCCCGGAGCACCTGAGGGTACGGTTCGCTTTGAACCAGCTCCGTCTGGGAGCAAAGGACTGGTGGAAGTTCGTGACGGCGAACTTCACTTTGGCAGAGACTGCGGCAGTGACATGGGAGGGGTTCACTACCATGTTCAGGGATGAGTACGTTCCCCCGGTGGAGCGGGAACGATTGGTTCAGGAGTTCTTAACCCTCAAGCAGGGTACTGATTCGGTGGCGGCGATCACGCGGAAGTTCCATGAGAGGGCGATGTTTTGCCCCGAGCTGGTGGCCACAAAGCAGGCTCGGATGAGCCGGTACTTGGGTGTTCTGAGGAGGGAGATCCGAGAGTTTGTGTCAAACTCCACTTACCATACTTTTACTGAGCTTCAGGCGAATGCCAGGAAGCGTGAGATCGAGTTAGAGACTCAGGCCAGGGAGGAGGCCGAGTCTCAGCAGGCAGACCGGCGGCCGGCTCAGTCTCAGCCGACAGCCAAGCGGATCAAGTCCGCCGATTCGAGGACGGGAGGTTCGAAGAACCGCACTTGCGTAAAGTGCGGCAAGGGTCACGATGGGGCGTGTCGAGCCGGTGCTTGCTACAAGTGCGGCAAGGAGGGGCACATTGCTAGGGAGTGCCCTAAGGGGTTTATGGTTTGCTTCCATTGCAACCAGACCGGCCATCGGAAGGCCGAGTGCCCTCAGCTTCGTCAGGGATCTGCACCTGTTGCCAGGACTACTGAGACTCGACCGGTGAAGGTCGAGGCCCCGAGGGCTCGTGGGAGAGCCTTTCAGCTGACTGCGGAGGAGGTCCGCGCTGCGCCCGATGTTGTGGCAGGTATGTTGTAATTCGTGTAATTATTTTAATGTCGATATGTTATGCTTATGTTATTATGCGCGTAGGTACTTTCCTTGTGAACTCTGTGCCTGCCTTAGTGTTATTTGACTCGGGTGCGAGTAGGTCCTTTGTGTCCTTAGCCTTTAGTCAGCAGATCGGCGTTAGTCGTGAGTCGTTGAGTCGACCTTTGAGAGTTTCTATAGCTGACGAGAAAGTGATTCGTGCTACGGAGGTTCTTCGGGGATGTGTACTAGAGATTTTCGGGGTTGAATTCCCGATTGACCTGGTTCCTATTGCGATGGGGGATGTCTGTGTCATCGTGGGCATGGACTGGTTGAGCCGATTCGGCGCTGTCATCGACTGTGAGCGTCAGTTGGTGACCATACGAGACCATAGTGGGGGAGTTCTGTCGGTGTACGGCGAGGGTACCCGTTCAGGGTCAGCTTTTTGTTCGGCCGCTAGAGCGAGGCAGTGTCTACAGCAGGGCTGTAAGGGTTTTGTGGCGTATGTGATGGATACGCGGGAGGTTTCCGAGAAACCGAAGTCAGTTAAGGAGGTCCCTGTGGTGCGTGAGTTTTCAGATGTTTTTCCCGAGGAACTGCCGGGAGTACCTCCTGTGAGGCAAGTAGAGTTTGGTATCGATCTGGTTCCGGGGGCCGCACCTATTGATAAAGTGCCCTATCGTCTTGCACCTCCAGAGATGCAAGAGTTGTCCTCGCAACTCCAGGAGTTGCTGGGAAAGGGATTCATTCGGCCGAGCAGCTCGCCATGGGGAGCACCTATTCTGTTCGTCAAAAAGAAGGATGGTTCACACCGGATGTGCATTGATTACCGGGAGTTGAACAAGCTAACGGTCAAGAACCGTTACCCGTTGCCGAGGATCGATGATTTATTCGATCAGTTGCAGGGAGCATCTTGGTTTTCCAAGATCGATCTGAGATCAGGATACCATCAGGTGAGGGTACGGGAAGAGGACGTCCAGAAGACAGCGTTTAGGACTCGATATGGGCATTATGAGTTTGTGGTGATGCCTTTTGGACTCACCAATGCCCCGGCTGTGTTCATGGATCTCATGAACAGGGTATGCAGGCCGATGTTGGATCGGTCAGTGATCGTATTTATCGACGACATTCTGGTGTATTCGAGATCTAGAGAGCAGCATGAGGAGCATTTGAGGGAGGTCCTTGAGGTATTGAGGTCGGAGAAGCTTTATGCAAAGTTCTCCAAATGTGACTTCTGGTTGCGGGAGGTCCAATTTCTAGGACATGTGGTTAATCAGAAAGGGATATTAGTCGATCCGGCCAAGGTTGAGGCGGTGATGAGTTGGGAGGTGCCGAAGTCACCCTCTGAGATCAGGAGTTTCCTTGGGTTGGCAGGGTATTATCGGAGATTTATCAAGGATTTCTCCAAGATCGCAGTGCCACTCACCAGATTGACCCGGAAGGGTGTTGCATTCTCATGGGGGGCCGAGCAGCAGACCTCCTTTGAGACACTTCGCCAGAGATTGTGCGAAGCCCCGGTATTAGCCCTCCCAGAAGGGATGGAAGACTTTGTGGTATATTGCGACGCGTCAATTTCGGGTCTGGGTGCAGTGTTGATGCAGAGGGGTCATGTGATAGCTTATGCGTCGAGGCAGCTGAAGCCTCATGAGGCGAGATATCCCACGCATGATTTAGAGTTGGGGGCAGTAGTGTTCGCTCTCAAGATTTGGCGTCACTACTTGTATGGAGTTCGATGTACGATTTACACGGACCATAAGAGTTTGAAGTATTTGATGGATCAGCCCAACCTAAATATGCGTCAGAGGAGGTGGTTGGATTTGGTCAAGGATTATGATTGTGAGATCCTGTACCACCCAGGCAAGGCTAATGTGGTAGCCGATGCATTGAGCCGCAGGGCGGAGAGCACTCCATTGCGAGATGTATGCTTGAGACTGACTGTGATGACTCCAGTGTTGGACGCTATTCGTGGAGCCCAGGCAGAGGCTGTGCGACCAGAAATGCGGAAGAAAGAGCGGGTTGTGGGGTTAATCTCAGAGTTTGCCAAGGATAGTCGAGGCCTTATGACGTTTCAGGGTCGGATTTGGGTGCCGTTCGTGGGCGGTACGCGTATTACGTTGATGGAAGAGGCTCATAAATCGAAATTCTCGATCCATCCCGGTGCTACAAAGATGTATTTGGATTTAAGGAAGGAATATTGGTGGCCCTGTATGAAGAGGGACGTAGCATGGTTCGTTGAGAGGTGCTTGACCTGCCGTAGGGTTAAGGCCGAACACCAGAGACCGCATGGCAAGTTGCAGCCATTGGAGATCCCCGAGTGGAAGTGGGAACAGATCACTATGGATTTTATCACCAAATTGCCAAGGACTGCTAGGGGAGTTGACGCAATTTGGGTGATTGTGGATAGGTTGACGAAGAGTGCACACTTCCTTGCCATCAGTGAGAGTTCTTCAGCGGAAAAGTTAGCGGAGATATACGTGAGAGAGGTGGTATCTCGGCACAGGGTGCCGATTTCGATTGTGTCAGACCGCGATGTGCGCTTCACTTCCAGGTTCTGGAAGAAATTCCATGAGGAGCTGGGTACTAAATTGCATTTTAGTACCGCATACCATCCCCAGACAGACGGTCAGAGCGAGCGGACAATTCAGACGCTGGAGGACATGCTCCGGGCGTGTGTGTTAGACTTCGGGGGTAGTTGGGATGCGTATTTGCCATTGGCAGAGTTTTCCTACAACAACAGCCACCATTCGAGCATTGGTATGCCACCTTTCGAGCTGTTGTATGGTAGGAGGTGTCGGACTCCCATTTGTTGGGGAGAGGTGGGACAAAGAGTGATGGGCAGCACGGAGATCGTGCTACAGACGACAGAGCAGATCCAGCAAGTGAGACAAAGGTTATTGACGGCCCAGAGCCGACAGAAGAGTTATGCAGACAGGCGCCGATCCGAGCTCGAATTTCAGGTCGGCGATTTCGTTCTCCTGAAGGTCTCTCCTTGGAAAGGAGTGATTCGGTTCAGGAAGAGAGGCAAGTTGGGGCCCCGGTATATTGGGCCATTTCGTGTGATTGCAAGGATAGGCCGGGTAGCCTATCGGTTGGAATTGCCAGCAGGGTTGGGTCAGATCCATGACACTTTTCATGTGCCGCAGCTGAGGAAGTGCATAGCCGATGAGTCGGCAGTGGTTCCATTGGAGGATATTCAGGTGGATGCGGGCCTGAATTACGCGGAGAGACCAGTGGTGATCAGAGATTGGAAGATCAAGGTTCTGAGGAACAAGGAGGTACCCTTGGTGTTGGTTCAATGGCAACACCGTAAGGGATCGGAAATGACTTGGGAACCGGAACGCGAAATGCGGGGGCAGCATCCGGAACTATTTGCGGAGTGAGACTTCGAGGGCGAAGTCTAATCCAAGTGGGGGAGAGTTGTAACAGCCCGAAATCTCAGGTATTGTTTAAATTATGTTTTTGGATGATTTAAGAGGGGACTCGGCGAGTTGGGGCCAAGACTCGCCGAGTAGGATCGCAGACTTGGTCGCGGGATCGCGACTGGACTCGACGAGTCCAGGTATGGACTCGGCGAGTCGACGCTGTTTAGCGGAAACCCTAACCGTTCAGGTTTGGGACGTATAAAAGGGACTCATTGGCCGTCATTGTTCGTTTTAGCCTTCTGAGAAGAACCCTAGATCGATTGGGTGCAGCTGGAGCAAGGATCTTAGGCCATTGTTGGTTATAGAAGAGTGGTTGTGCAAGGAAGAGAAAGGATTGGCTAAAGGAGCAGCAAGGGGTCACATTCTGAGGATTGGGAATACAGAGAATACGTCATCCAGGTAAGAATTCGTGTGTGCTCTGCTATATTGATGTATTTATGAAATTAGGGTTTATAGAACCCATTTTGTGATTAGATGAAGTAGTGCCCTGTTACCCACGACTATAATCTTGTAGTAGGACCTTTAGAGGTCCAGCAGGTCCTATGCATGTGGAATTCGGGACGAGACCTATCTCAGGAAGCAGTTACTCGTCTGCATGGCTTGGACTCGCCGAGTTGTTCTTCAGACTCGGCGAGTAGCTTGAAGATTCACTGGGACTCGCCGAGTTTGTTCTTCAGGCTCGGCGAGTAGAGTCGGGGTGGCCCCGCGATTCTTCCACGAGGACCTCGTCGAGTCAAGAGGGATACTCGACGAGTAGAGAGGGATCATGCAGGAATTGGTGAAGACAACTAGACTCGCCGAGTCGCCAGGGTACTCGCCGAGTCCAGTCGAGTTGACCGTTGACCAGAGTTGACCTAAGTCTGACTTCTTAGGGATAGTCATACTTAGAAGATATAAGTATTAATGAGTTATGTAATGTTATAGGGAGGTTGTATCTCGTCGGTTGTGCACGAGTCATTTCAGGAGTTGCTAGCTTTCAGCATATACGAGGTGAGTCTTCTCACTATACTGTACCCGGAAGGGTTTGACTGTGTGACCAGAAGGTCGGATATGTTATGTGATATGTATGCTGTATGTGGTAAGTTAATTGTTATATGTGCTATGTATGATATGTGGGCCGGAAGGCAATATGTTATGGGCCGGAAGGCAATATGTTATGGGCCGGAAGGCGGTTATGTTATGGGCCGGAAGGCGTTGTATTGAGGACCGGAAGATCAGGGCCTGGAAAGGCGTATGTGTGTAAGTGTATATTGGGGAACTCACTAAGCATTTATGCTTACAGTTGTTGTGTATGTATTTCAGGTACTAGCGAGGACCGTGGGAAGGCGCCGGCATGATCGATACACGCTGAAGATTGTTTTTATGATCTTGGGATTTTGAATAATTGTATTTATCAGAATAATTAAACTATTTATGCCTTGTTTAAAATGGAAACACTTATGTTTTAAAAATGAAAAATTTGTTTGGAAAAATTGAGTTGTTACAATTGGTATCAGAGCCTTGGTTTGAGGGATTCGGGTGCACCTTAGGGGGGGGGGGGTATCTGAACTCAAACCGAGGATTTGAGGAAGCTTTTCAAATAAAGGCATAAACTTTTGTAAATGGTTTTGTGGTAAGCAAGAAAGAAGCAGTGTGTATGATCAGTCAGCGCCCAAACGGTAAAGATCCCCAAAATACCTTACAATATTATATGATATGAATTGTTATGCATGCTAGAAGACTAGGTATTCATGATAGGACTAGAGTGGCCTGATTTGTGATGCCTTAGTCTAGGGAAGTTGCCTATATGAGATGCTTTGCTAGTATGCGGGTAGATAGAGCATATCAGAAGTAGAGTACTCACTATCCGGAGTTTGGGGAGGAGGACTTGGGATGAACATTGATGCGGTGTGGTCGGTAGTATTGGGCCCGTACTACCGAGGACACCGGGTCAGTGGGAGGCCCAAGTAAGAATCCCTGGATATCTGGGGCTGAGTAGGGTTGCGTGTCGAGTACGATTATACTCGGTAGAATCTCTGATAGTTTTATGTTGTATTTCAGAGATATCATGGTTAGACCGCGTCACGGGGCAAGTACGAGCGGTGTGAGTGACGAGGATATTCGTCAGATGATCCACGAGGAGGTGGCGGCGGCGATCCGGGCTGAGATCCCGGAGATGTTTGGGTCTATCAAGACCACCCTGATGGAGACGTTCGACGAGCGGTACGCCGCATTGACTGAGGCTGCAACCGCTGCAGCTACCGCAGCTGTGGCCGCTGCTAGGCCACAGGGGGGTGATTCATTGCTGTTCCGAGAGTTCAGCAACACGAAGCCACCAGAGTTCGATGGGACGCAGGATCCGATTGCTGCGATGAGGTGGATCGCAGATATAGAGGGGTGCTTCTACACTTGTTCATGCCCGGAGCACCTGAGGGTACGGTTCGCTTTGAACCAGCTCCGTCTGGGAGCAAAGGACTGGTGGAAGTTCGTGACGGCGAACTTCACTTTGGCAGAGACTGCGGCAGTGACATGGGAGGGGTTCACTACCATGTTCAGGGATGAGTACGTTCCCCCGGTGGAGCGGGAACGATTGGTTCAGGAGTTCTTAACCCTCAAGCAGGGTACTGATTCGGTGGCGGCGATCACGCGGAAGTTCCATGAGAGGGCGATGTTTTGCCCCGAGCTGGTGGCCACAGAGCAGGCTCGGATGAGCCGGTACTTGGGTGTTCTGAGGAGGGAGATCCGAGAGTTTGTGTCAAACTCCACTTACCATACTTTTACTGAGCTTCAGGCGAATGCCAGGAAGCGTGAGATCGAGTTAGAGACTCAGGCCAGGGAGGAGGCCGAGTCTCAGCAGGCAGACCGGCGGCCGGCTCAGTCTCAGCCGACAGCCAAGCGGATCAAGTCCGCCGATTCGAGGACGGGAGGTTCGAAGAACCGCACTTGCGTAAAGTGCGGCAAGGGTCACGATGGGGCGTGTCGAGCCGGTGCTTGCTACAAGTGCGGCAAGGAGGGGCACATTGCTAGGGAGTGCCCTAAGGGGTTTATGGTTTGCTTCCATTGCAACCAGACCGGCCATCGGAAGGCCGAGTGCCCTCAGCTTCGTCAGGGATCTGCACCTGTTGCCAGGACTACTGAGACTCGACCGGTGAAGGTCGAGGCCCCGAGGGCTCGTGGGAGAGCCTTTCAGCTGACTGCGGAGGAGGTCCGCGCTGCGCCCGATGTTGTGGCAGGTATGTTGTAATTCGTGTAATTATTTTAATGTCGATATGTTATGCTTATGTTATTATGCGCGTAGGTACTTTCCTTGTGAACTCTGTGCCTGCCTTAGTGTTATTTGACTCGGGTGCGAGTAGGTCCTTTGTGTCCTTAGCCTTTAGTCAGCAGATCGGCGTTAGTCGTGAGTCGTTGAGTCGACCTTTGAGAGTTTCTATAGCTGACGAGAAAGTGATTCGTGCTACGGAGGTTCTTCGGGGATGTGTACTAGAGATTTTCGGGGTTGAATTCCCGATTGACCTGGTTCCTATTGCGATGGGGGATGTCTGTGTCATCGTGGGCATGGACTGGTTGAGCCGATTCGGCGCTGTCATCGACTGTGAGCGTCAGTTGGTGACCATACGAGACCATAGTGGGGGAGTTCTGTCGGTGTACGGCGAGGGTACCCGTTCAGGGTCAGCTTTTTGTTCGGCCGCTAGAGCGAGGCAGTGTCTACAGCAGGGCTGTAAGGGTTTTGTGGCGTATGTGATGGATACGCGGGAGGTTTCCGAGAAACCGAAGTCAGTTAAGGAGGTCCCTGTGGTGCGTGAGTTTTCAGATGTTTTTCCCGAGGAACTGCCGGGAGTACCTCCTGTGAGGCAAGTAGAGTTTGGTATCGATCTGGTTCCGGGGGCCGCACCTATTGATAAAGTGCCCTATCGTCTTGCACCTCCAGAGATGCAAGAGTTGTCCTCGCAACTCCAGGAGTTGCTGGGAAAGGGATTCATTCGGCCGAGCAGCTCGCCATGGGGAGCACCTATTCTGTTCGTCAAAAAGAAGGATGGTTCACACCGGATGTGCATTGATTACCGGGAGTTGAACAAGCTAACGGTCAAGAACCGTTACCCGTTGCCGAGGATCGATGATTTATTCGATCAGTTGCAGGGAGCATCTTGGTTTTCCAAGATCGATCTGAGATCAGGATACCATCAGGTGAGGGTACGGGAAGAGGACGTCCAGAAGACAGCGTTTAGGACTCGATATGGGCATTATGAGTTTGTGGTGATGCCTTTTGGACTCACCAATGCCCCGGCTGTGTTCATGGATCTCATGAACAGGGTATGCAGGCCGATGTTGGATCGGTCAGTGATCGTATTTATCGACGACATTCTGGTGTATTCGAGATCTAGAGAGCAGCATGAGGAGCATTTGAGGGAGGTCCTTGAGGTATTGAGGTCGGAGAAGCTTTATGCAAAGTTCTCCAAATGTGACTTCTGGTTGCGGGAGGTCCAATTTCTAGGACATGTGGTTAATCAGAAAGGGATATTAGTCGATCCGGCCAAGGTTGAGGCGGTGATGAGTTGGGAGGTGCCGAAGTCACCCTCTGAGATCAGGAGTTTCCTTGGGTTGGCAGGGTATTATCGGAGATTTATCAAGGATTTCTCCAAGATCGCAGTGCCACTCACCAGATTGACCCGGAAGGGTGTTGCATTCTCATGGGGGGCCGAGCAGCAGACCTCCTTTGAGACACTTCGCCAGAGATTGTGCGAAGCCCCGGTATTAGCCCTCCCAGAAGGGATGGAAGACTTTGTGGTATATTGCGACGCGTCAATTTCGGGTCTGGGTGCAGTGTTGATGCAGAGGGGTCATGTGATAGCTTATGCGTCGAGGCAGCTGAAGCCTCATGAGGCGAGATATCCCACGCATGATTTAGAGTTGGGGGCAGTAGTGTTCGCTCTCAAGATTTGGCGTCACTACTTGTATGGAGTTCGATGTACGATTTACACGGACCATAAGAGTTTGAAGTATTTGATGGATCAGCCCAACCTAAATATGCGTCAGAGGAGGTGGTTGGATTTGGTCAAGGATTATGATTGTGAGATCCTGTACCACCCAGGCAAGGCTAATGTGGTAGCCGATGCATTGAGCCGCAGGGCGGAGAGCACTCCATTGCGAGATGTATGCTTGAGACTGACTGTGATGACTCCAGTGTTGGACGCTATTCGTGGAGCCCAGGCAGAGGCTGTGCGACCAGAAATGCAGAAGAAAGAGCGGGTTGTGGGGTTAATCTCAGAGTTTGCCAAGGATAGTCGAGGCCTTATGACGTTTCAGGGTCGGATTTGGGTGCCGTTCGTGGGCGGTACGCGTATTACGTTGATGGAAGAGGCTCATAAATCGAAATTCTCGATCCATCCCGGTGCTACAAAGATGTATTTGGATTTAAGGAAGGAATATTGGTGGCCCTGTATGAAGAGGGACGTAGCATGGTTCGTTGAGAGGTGCTTGACCTGCCGTAGGGTTAAGGCCGAACACCAGAGACCGCATGGCAAGTTGCAGCCATTGGAGATCCCCGAGTGGAAGTGGGAACAGATCACTATGGATTTTATCACCAAATTGCCAAGGACTGCTAGGGGAGTTGACGCAATTTGGGTGATTGTGGATAGGTTGACGAAGAGTGCACACTTCCTTGCCATCAGTGAGAGTTCTTCAGCGGAAAAGTTAGCGGAGATATACGTGAGAGAGGTGGTATCTCGGCACGGGGTGCCGATTTCGATTGTGTCAGACCGCGATGTGCGCTTCACTTCCAGGTTCTGGAAGAAATTCCATGAGGAGCTGGGTACTAAATTGCATTTTAGTACCGCATACCATCCCCAGACAGACGGTCAGAGCGAGCGGACAATTCAGACGCTGGAGGACATGCTCCGGGCGTGTGTGTTAGACTTCGGGGGTAGTTGGGATGCGTATTTGCCATTGGCAGAGTTTTCCTACAACAACAGCCACCATTCGAGCATTGGTATGCCACCTTTCGAGCTGTTGTATGGTAGGAGGTGTCGGACTCCCATTTGTTGGGGAGAGGTGGGACAAAGAGTGATGGGCAGCACGGAGATCGTGCTACAGACGACAGAGCAGATCCAGCAAGTGAGACAAAGGTTATTGACGGCCCAGAGCCGACAGAAGAGTTATGCAGACAGGCGCCGATCCGAGCTCGAATTTCAGGTCGGCGATTTCGTTCTCCTGAAGGTCTCTCCTTGGAAAGGAGTGATTCGGTTCAGGAAGAGAGGCAAGTTGGGGCCCCGGTATATTGGGCCATTTCGTGTGATTGCAAGGATAGGCCGGGTAGCCTATCGGTTGGAATTGCCAGCAGGGTTGGGTCAGATCCATGACACTTTTCATGTGTCGCAGCTGAGGAAGTGCATAGCCGATGAGTCGGCAGTGGTTCCATTGGAGGATATTCAGGTGGATGCGGGCCTGAATTACGCGGAGAGACCAGTGGTGATCAGAGATTGGAAGATCAAGGTTCTGAGGAACAAGGAGGTACCCTTGGTGTTGGTTCAATGGCAACACCGTAAGGGATCGGAAATGACTTGGGAACCGGAACGCGAAATGCGGGGGCAGCATCCGGAACTATTTGCGGAGTGAGACTTCGAGGGCGAAGTCTAATCCAAGTGGGGGAGAGTTGTAACAGCCCGAAATCTCAGGTATTGTTTAAATTATGTTTTTGGATGATTTAAGAGGGGACTCGGCGAGTTGGGGCCAAGACTCGCCGAGTAGGATCGCAGACTTGGTCGCGGGATCGCGACTGGACTCGACGAGTCCAGGTATGGACTCGGCGAGTCGACGCTGTTTAGCGGAAACCCTAACCGTTCAGGTTTGGGACGTATAAAAGGGACTCATTGGCCGTCATTGTTCGTTTTAGCCTTCTGAGAAGAACCCTAGATCGATTGGGTGCAGCTGGAGCAAGGATCTTAGGCCATTGTTGGTTATAGAAGAGTGGTTGTGCAAGGAAGAGAAAGGATTGGCTAAAGGAGCAGCAAGGGGTCACATTCTGAGGATTGGGAATACAGAGAATACATCATCCAGGTAAGAATTCGTGTGTGCTCTGCTATATTGATGTATTTATGAAATTAGGGTTTATAGAACCCATTTTGTGATTAGATGAAGTAGTGCCCTGTTACCCACGACTATAATCTTGTAGTAGGACCTTTAGAGGTCCAGCAGGTCCTATGCATGTGGAATTCGGGACGAGACCTATCTCAGGAAGCAGTTACTCGTCTGCATGGCTTGGACTCGCCGAGTTGTTCTTCAGACTCGGCGAGTAGCTTGAAGATTCACTGGGACTCGCCGAGTTTGTTCTTCAGGCTCGGCGAGTAGAGTCGGGGTGGCCCCGCGATTCTTCCACGAGGACCTCGTCGAGTCAAGAGGGATACTCGACGAGTAGAGAGGGATCATGCAGGAATTGGTGAAGACAACTAGACTCGCCGAGTCGCCAGGGTACTCGCCGAGTCCAGTCGAGTTGACCGTTGACCAGAGTTGACCTAAGTCTGACTTCTTAGGGATAGTCATACTTAGAAGATATAAGTATTAATGAGTTATGTAATGTTATAGGGAGGTTGTAGCTCGTCGGTTGTGCACGAGTCATTTCAGGAGTTGCTAGCTTTCAGCATATACGAGGTGAGTCTTCTCACTATACTGTACCCGGAAGGGTTTGACTGTGTGACCAGAAGGTCGGATATGTTATGTGATATGTATGCTGTATGTGGTAAGTTAATTGTTATATGTGCTATGTATGATATGTGGGCCGGAAGGCAATATGTTATGGGCCGGAAGGCAATATGTTATGGGCCGGAAGGCGGTTATGTTATGGGCCGGAAGGCGTTGTATTGAGGACCGGAAGATCAGGGCCTGGAAAGGCGTATGTGTGTAAGTGTATATTGGGGAACTCACTAAGCATTTATGCTTACAGTTGTTGTATATGTATTTCAGGTACTAGCGAGGACCGTGGGAAGGCGCCGGCATGATCGATACACGCTGAAGATTGTTTTTATGATCTTGGGATTTTGAATAATTGTATTTATCAGAATAATTAAACTATTTATGCCTTGTTTAAAATGGAAACACTTATGTTTTAAAAATGAAAAATTTGTTTGGAAAAATTGAGTTGTTACATATACGCCACCTTGCTAACCCCGGCAATAATCCAAAATGGTCCAATAAATCGGGGACCCAAATTTCCCCTCTTCCTGAAGTTTATCATACCCTTCCAGGGTGAGAACTTCAGCAATACCATATCACCGACTTGAAACTCCAACTCGGATCGGCGCCGCTCGGCATAAATTTTCTGCCGACTCTAAGCAGTCTGCAATCGCTGTCTGATTAGCTGAATCTTCTTGGTGGTCTGCAGAACCACCTCGGTCCAACCCATGACCCGATGAACAACCTTGCCCCAACAAACTAGGGTACGACATCTCCTCCCATACAATAACTCAAAAGGTGGAGCACCAATGTTGGAGTGAAAGTTGTTGTTGTAGGAGAACTCTGCAAGGGGTAAGTGGGAATCCCAACTCCTACCAAAGTCAATGACGCAGGCCGTCAACATATCCTCGAGGGTCTGAATGGTCTGCTCACTTTGGTCGTCTGTCTACAGATGATAAGAGGTGCTGAAATGCAGTCTCGTGCCTAGTTCCTCATGGAACTTCTGCTAGAAATGGGAGGTGAATCGAACATCACGTCCTTACACAATAGAGACCGGCACCCCGTGGCAAGCAACGATCTCGCGGAGATACACATCAACTAATTTCTCGACCGACGAACTCTCCAAAATAGCCAGAAAATGGGCACTTTTGGTCAATCGATCCATGATGATCAATATAGCATCATATCCCTTCGCCGCCCTTAGCAACTTGGTAATAAAGTCCATCGTAATCTGCTCCCATTTTCACATGGGAATATACAGAGGCTAAAGCTTGTCATGCGGCCTATGATGCTCGACCTTGACCATCCTGCAGGTTAAGCACCTCTCGACGTACCAAGCGATCTCTTGCTTCATGCATGACTACCAATAACTCAAACTCAGATCCCGGTACATCTTGGTGGCCACCGGGTGAATAGAGAAAAGAGACTTATGAGCCTCCTCTAGCACGATCTGCCTAGTCCCGCTAGACACCAGAACCCATACCCGATTGCAGTGGGTCAACAACCCATGACTGTCCTGAACAAACAGGGTGATCTTGCCCCTGATCCTCTCAATCTTCCAATTTTCCTCTCGCACTCCCTCAGCCTGAGCCTCTCTAATCAATCCCACTAGTGAGGAGTCCATGGAAATCCTAATACATGATGTTGGAACAGAAGATCTAGCCGACTTGCGGATCAAGGCATCTGCCACCATGTTCGCTTTACCCGGACGATAAAGGATCTTGCAGTGATAATTCTTGACTACGTCCAGCCGTCTGTGTGGCCTCATGTTCAGG
This sequence comes from Lactuca sativa, assembly GCF_002870075.4. NCBI lineage: Eukaryota > Viridiplantae > Streptophyta > Magnoliopsida > Asterales > Asteraceae > Lactuca > Lactuca sativa. The sequence continues at coordinate 169,335,590 of NC_056629.2, read as the reverse complement.
TTCGGCTGATCCATAATGTGTCTCACGCTCTTGTGGTCCATGTAGATGGTATAGCGGACCCCATAGAGGTAATGCCTCCAGATCTGGAGAGCAAACACCATCTCCCCCAACTCCAGATCATGTGTGGGATATCTCGTCTCATGCGACTTCAACTACAGCGACGCGTAGGCTATCACCAGTCCTCTCTGTATGAGGAAAGCTCCCAGTCCGGTCATGGATGCATCACAGAAAAGCACAAAATCCTCCACTCCCTCTGGGAGGATCAAGATTGGAGCCTTGTATAGCCGCTGCCGAAAGGTCTCAAACGTCGTTTGCTGCTCAGGGCCCCACCAGAAATCTACCTCCTTCCTCTTCAAACGAGTGAGGGTACTACAATCTTGGAGAAATCCTGGATAAATCTCTGGTAGTACCCTGATAAACCCAGAAAACTCCTAATATTTGAAGGAGATCTTAGGACCTCCCACCACATCACCGCCTCGACTTTGGCTGGGTCAACCAAAATCCCATCCAACTTAACGAGATGTCCAAGGAATTGAACCTCTCGCAACCAAAACTCACACTTCGAGAACTTGGCATAAATCCGTTCTCGTCCAAAACTCCCAAAAGCTCGCAGAGATGCTCCTCATGCTGCTCACTAGTCTTGGAATACACCAAGATATCATCGATGAACACAATAACTGAGCGATCGAGCATCAGCCTACATATGTGATTCATCAGGTCCTTAAACACTGTCGGCTCGTTGGTGAGCCCAAACGGCATCACCACGAACTCGTAATGCCCATAACGAGTCCGAAACGTGGTCTTCTCCATGACCTCCTCCCTCACCCTGACCTGATGATACCCGAACCTCTAATCTATCTTGGAAAACCAAGATGATCTGTATAACTGATCGAAGAGATCATCTATCCATGGGAGGGGATAATAGTTCTTCACCATTAACTTGGTCAGCTCCCAGTAGTCAATGCACATCCGGTGTGAACCATCCTTCTTCCTAACGAAGAGAATCGATGTCCCCCATGGAGAACTGATCGGACAAATGAACTACTTTCCTAGAAGCTCCAGTAGCTGAGATGATAGCTCTTGCATCTCTTGCGGTGCTAATCGGTATGACGCCTTAGCAATAGGGACCGCACCTGGAACAAGGTCGATCCTGAACTTGACCAACCTCTTAGGAGGCACTCCGGGTAACTCCTCCGGAAGCACACCAAAAAAATCTCTAACAACTGGAACCTCAGAAACCGAGACCTGATCTCAGACCCATGTATCCACCATATACGCCAAATAACCTGCACACCCGTGCTGAATATACTGTTGAGCTCTGGCGGCTGAGCAAAACCCTGAACCCAACCTGGTGCCATCACCATAGATAACCAATTATCCCCCACTTGGGGTTTGAACTACTACACGCTGACCCTTTTAGTCGATCATGGCACGGAAATGACACAGCCAGTCCATACCCACTATAACGCAAAATCCTGCATGGGAATTAGAATCAAGTTAATCGAAAAGGACACCCCGAATATCTCTAGATTACAACCCCCGATAAATAGATGAAGCAGATATCCCGTGTTTGTTGGCGATGGAGACTCGCAAAGGACACTCTAGCTCTCCTAAAGGCAAACCAAACCCTTTGCTAAACGAACGAGAGATAAATGACCGACTCGCCCCTGAGTCAAACAATACAAAAGCATGCAAAGAGTTCACTAAAAACATACTTAACAAAGGTACAGACATATGAGTATATAATAAACATAATTAATAAGATAAAAGGATAGAAACGTACCTACCACCACATCTGGTGCTGTCCAGGCCTCCTCGATAGTGAGCTGGAAAGCGCATCCCGGAGCCCTCGGGGGCTCCGCCCTACCCTGACTCCAGTCAGTGATCTGTAAAGTAGCCGGCGCAGGAGCCTGCGCCGACTTGGTAGTGAGCGACATACATGTGACAACCCGATATTTCGAATCAATGTAATAACCTAAAAAGTCAAGAATTGTAATATCTTTTGATAGAATGAAATTAGCGTCAAAAGTAAAATGTTCAAAAGTCTTTATTTGGTTGCCTAAAATGGTAGTTATCATGTCAAGGTTTTCAGAAATATAAAGAACACTAAAATCCGAGTTATAACGAAGAAGTTATGACCAACCTAAGATTCACAACCAAACCGTCAATACGATTAACCGTAATACGCGAAGTTTTAATAAAATACTTTGTAACCTTAAGTATCTAAATGAAAGTCGTAGATATCATTAACCCATGAACATACATAAAAAGAATGCCCAAATCTGACTTCGTATGAGGAAGTTATGATTTTTCGAAGTTTCGGATATAGCAGTAGACAACTAAAAACTCAAAATAGAGAATAGAGATCGAGGGACTTTTGGCCGAAGTTATGGCTTTATGACGGAGTTTTCATGTCCCGGCTTGTTAAAAATAATTAATTAAAAATAAATTCAAAATTAGCCGACGAAATCTAAACGAGAGTTGTAGAGCATATTCTCACCTACGCGTGCATATGTAGAACGTTGAAAACGGAGCTCGTACGCGGAAGTTACGGATTTTACAAGTTCGAGACACAAAATCCGAGGCTGTTAGGCTGGCCACGACATGGCACAGATGGCCATGACGTCGGGCCCTGATTGATGGGTTTTCAGGCTTGGCAGCAGATGTCTCGTCTATGGAAGTGGATAGGATCAACTTCACGACGTGGGCAACCCTTTTTCCATGACGTGGGACCCAAAAATTGGGCTATAAATAGAGCTCAAGGGGTTCTGGGTTTCATTGCTCAATTCTCTTCTTTCTCGTGCCAAAGTTCTGCGTTTTAACCCCCAAAGCCATCCCGAAGCCCCGGTCTTCGCATCCAAGTTCTAAAGGAAGGTCTTACACTCTTGAGAATTCCCGAGGATCCCGAGAAATCCACTTTATCTTGTTGAAGTTCTGCTCGGTTTTCATCTCACCATCTTCACTCTATCAAGTGAGTTCATACCCCTATAACTACATTTTAAAATGTTTTGTAAATGCTTTTATACACTTTTAAGGGGGAGGGGGGATACAAGTACACACACGGTTATCCTCGTGTGAAAAACATCAATCTTTTACTATACTTTTGTTATATAATAAATCATATGTGATTTATAACTATCATACGAAAACATTCTCATACAACATATCATGATAACACTTTGTCTTTTTGGAATGAAACATGCTATATAAATATCAAACACTTTACTTATATTTTGATTAAAAATGTTCAATAATGTTATACTTTACATACAAAGTCGACACTACACCAGGGTTTACCATACAAACGAAACACACTTTTGGAAAAACTATAATAGGTATAGTTTAATAGATATTCATGAGATTTTTACATACTAAGTACTATATCAAGGAAATACTTTCATATACAAGAACTAATGGGCTTTTCATACGTAAATCCATTTGGTACTAAGTTTTGTGAGACATTCAACTTTACGTACTTTCAAGTATGCAGTTAATGTCCTGAATTATATACCATAAACTCTTGTAGGGAGAGCGTGATACTTGTATATAGATCTATACGGGATTGACAATCCCGCACCTAAATTGTTAGCTATAGTTAGACCAGCAAGTCTGGGGTGACAATCGTCATAACAATTCCAACGCTTGAAGAACTTTGTTACAGGCAGTCTGAGTCCATAGCATGGTTATAAAACTCACATGGAGTATTAAAAACACGTTGATTTACGGGGTTATCAAATGCCTTAGTGATTTTATACATACATAAATCTACTATTCTAGGCATGAAAAACACTTTTACATTTCGGATTTGGAACTTTTAAACTACCACATATATATGGAAAATCATTGGATTTCTAGAAGCAAACATTCAAAACAGTCGGGTCTTGGTAGAAGACTACTTTTATACTAGTATGAAATATGGGATTTTCTAGGAGTTTTCAAACATCTACAAACAATTTCATTTAGATTTATACAAACATTAACATTAAATACTTATGAACTCACCAGCTTAAATGCTGATCTACTCCTTCAAATCTACTTGTATTTCTCAGGGATTTAGTAATACAGGTAAACTTCAGCTTTTGGAGAAGTGACGCTAAGATGTCAGTTTAAAACTCATTTTGTCATCATATTGTAATTTGTTTTGAAACAATTATCATTCAACAATGTAACTTTTAAATTATATATATGATGGTTGTTTTACTTTCTTTACTATGTATTCAATTGTTACGATACTACATGAAATCATCCGCCCTCGAACGATTCCGCCGTTCTAGTTTGGGGGTGTGACAATACTGTTGACCTTCGTATGGCCAACCTGATGACAATGATAACAGATCCTCATATCCGGAGAAGGGGCAGACTGGCGGTAGTCCCTCACATACTGCCCCTCATTTCCATATTTGTGGCACTTACTACCAGATTGACATGCTCCAAAATGAACCTTCCCGCACTTTTCACAAGTGCGGCCATGCTGACCTCCTATCCTAGAATCAACGGCCTTGTGCCGCTTTGGCGCCGGCTGTGCCTGTGCAGGGCCCTGACTCTGCTCCCTCAATTGCAATCTCAAGCTCACACCGCCTAGCGGCCTCCTATAACTCCAACAAAGTGTCACAAATTTGGGTAGCAATGAACTTTTAGATGTCAGTCTTGAGCATGCTCAGATAACGAGTCATTTGAGACTTCTCGGAAGCAAACTCCAGGCAAAACAATCGCCCTCTCGGTAAACATCCGAGTGATTTCTGTCACCGACTCTGGACCCTGCCTCAGATCCAACAACTCCTGAGCCAACATCTCACGCTCAAACCTGGGAATGTAGCGAGTGCGTAACATCTCCCTGAACTTATCCCATGTCACAACAGCTCTCTGCTCATCATAATACGACCCAGTAACCAATCTCCACCCATCCTTCACTCCGGACCTCAGTAGGTTTAGAGTGCACTTGACCCATCTAGTCAGTAGAGCAAGAACAAGTAAAGAAACATCCCACCACATCATACATCCACATCATGGCTATAATCAGGTCCTGAACTCCATCGAAAGTCGGGGGCTTCGTGTTATCGAAGTCTCGATACTGAAACACTCATCCTGGCCCAACACCTGTAGCCGCCACAGCTGCAGAGACCACAACAGCAGCAGTCTCAGCGATGGATGCGTATCTGTCATCAAAGTACTCCATCATCGCGTTCTTGATAGACCCGAACATCTCCAGGATCTAGACCTAGACAGTCTCGATCACCTCCACACGGATGATCTCCCTGACACAATCTGCTGTCAATGTTGGCCCGCCCTGACTGCCAGCTCCTGTTCCTGACCCGGATCCAGTCTCAAATCGCCTCGTAACCACCATACTGAAAATACACCAGGAAAATATCAGATAATCCGCATAAATAATGGGGAACCAACTCCCAACAAAACTCTAGGGGATGTGACTTCCTTGCTACACGTATGGGTCATGTGCTTTCAGTAGTACGGGCCTATAATACCTTCCACAATTACCCATATTTTTCTCAAGGATCATCATAGCACCTTATTAATATACATAAGTATAGGCGAGCACTCAATCCTCACTCGCAGAGGAAAGCTTAACATCTCTCAACTAGCTGTTGGACCCCACACAACTCATCCATGAAACCTCCACCAACCCTGCAACACTAGTATATGCTAGCCATACATAACACTGGACCTTATAGACTTTCGAATATCCGATCCTACCCTAAGCCCTTCATCAGAAAAGAACAGGAAATAAGGGCAACCAAAAATTCTCAGACTATAAGATCTTAGTTATATACAACCATGATACATACACTAAGCAACTACAATAATGAAGTCAATTTCATATAAGGAAAACCCTAGGCTATCAGGCATCATATAATCCGGAAATTCTACCATGAAATTCCTGAAGATCCCTAGCTTATTACTAGCATGTTGTTCTAACATATAACAATATCAAACAACAACATGGTATTTTGGGGTCTACTTACTGGCTCCGGCTGATCGTACACTTCGCATCCTCCTTTAGTATTTTGAAAACCATTTGAAAACCGTTTGCAAATCATTTTGAAAATCTTTTCCTTGGTTTGAGACTGGATTCACATGAGTGTTCCCCCAATTCACTCAAACCAAGGTTCTAATACCAACTTGTAACATCCATAAATTTCACAAAAAATTTAAACTTTTTCAAACATTCAAAAACACAAATCATGAGGAGGTGCACAATCAAGCCTTCACCTTCTCGCGATCCTCTGAAGTACCTATAACCATAAACCAAACTGTAAGCCCGAAGCTTAGTGAGTTCCCCCAATGTACCAACACCCAAACATATAACATAACAACACATATACCGAGCCATCAGCCTGACTGTACCGGCTCGCCGAGCCTACAACCTATATGGACCGCTGCCGAGCCTGCGGCACGTCTGGACCGCCTCACAAGGACTACACCTTATCCGAACCGCTCGTTGGGCCTTCGGCCTGATAGCTCCGCCTTGCAGGTCCTTCAATCTATCCTCGACTGCCCTAGGTTTGTTGGCCTTCAGCACAAAGCAGGACCGCCTCAACCCAACCATACACACACATATGTCGACATACTCATAACACATAAACAATCAAAAAACAAGAACATATCATACATATCACTAAGCATAGCATCATCCTATCTACCAGGATACCGATATAACAGATCATAACAACATAACAACATCCTATCTACCAGGATACCAATGTAACATATCATAACTTTATAGAAGCATACTATAAACAGGATAAAAATCCAAAGGGCCGGCCTTGGTGCCTTCGACCCTTTAGTATAGTGAGGAAAACTCACCTCACAAGTAGTCTTGAACTGGACTAAAAGTCTCCGACCGCTGTCTCACCGAAAATCCCGAACTATCCAAAATAATATTTACTAAGTTAACAATTGGCATATCAATCTTGACCACGGGTCCAATATAAAGTAATAGTCCATTCTATCCTTTCCTTAAGTTGGGCCAAGGCCCAACTCCAATTCCTTAATCCAAAAGCCCAAAATACACGGCCCATAATTGGCCCAATTTTCCAAATTGGTCCCAAATATTTAATAGGGCCTCACCTTAAGGTCCATTTCCATATTTGGCCCAAAAAACATCTATTCAGAAAGTCCAACAAAGGCCCAAACCACACTGGTCCAAAGGTGGCCCAATCCGAAACCAAAATCGCAAAAGCCCATCATATGGCGTTTGATGGGCGTACCCTCTTGGTACGCTGGGCGTACTTCACTTTACGTTGACCACCATCGGGGTGGTTGACTCTGTACGTGGGGCGTACAATAGGTTAAGCACTTAAGCTCATATTGTAGATCCATTCACTGAATGTACCTCAGAACCATAAAGTCTCAAACTTTAAGACTTTGTACGTCCAAAAAGCCCTTAATACCGAGAGTTGAACAAGCTGATGGTGAAGAACCGTTACCCACTTCCGAGCATCGATGATATTTTTGACCAGCTTCAGGGTGCGTCTTAATTCTCCAAGATTTATATGAGATTAGGTTATCATCAGATGAGGGTTAGTTATGAGGATGTACAGAAGACGACCTTCTAAAATTGTTATGGTCATTACGAGTTTGTGGTGATGCCATTCGGGCTCACCAACACACCGACAATGTTCATGGATCTCATGAACCGGGTATGTAGGCTGATTCTAGGTCGATTAGTGATTATGTTTATCGATAATATTTTGGTATACTTTAAGACCAAGGAGCAGCACGAGGAGCATCTACGAGAGGTTTTGGAGACCTTGAGGAGGGAGAGGCTTTATGCGAAGTTCATAAAATGAGAGTTCTAGTTGCACGAAGTGTAGTTTTTGGGGAACATCGCCAACTAGAAAGGTATATTAGCCGACTTGGCCAAGATTGAGGCAGTGATGCAGCAGTGGGAGATTCTGAGCATACCATCAGAGATCCGTAATTTCCTTTGTCTAGCGTGTTATTATCAGAGGTTTATTCAAGATTTCTCCAAGATTGTTGTACCTTCTACCCACTTGACAAAGAAGAATGTTACCTTCCAGTATGGGCTTGATTAGCAGGTAGCCTTCGAGACTTTTAGGAAGAGGTTGTGTGAGGCTCTGATTCTGACTCTTTCCGAGGGTATGGATGATTTTGTGGTTTATTGCGATGCATCGATTTTGGGATTGGGAGTAGTAATTATGCAGATGGTTCATGTGATTGCATATTGCAGAAATCGGCTTAATTAGCCGATTAATCAACGATTAATCACTATGTAGCATCCCCAAAAACTTCAACAAATTTAAACTTTTTAAAACCACCCATTTAATAATGAAAGTGTATACAAAAAACCATTGTTTCCAAGACATGATTTAAAATCAGAGTCTCCTAAGATCAACAATTGTACGATCAGGATATGTACGGTCACGCCTTCGCCTTGCCAAGGTCCTCTGAAGTACCTGAAACCATAAACTAAAATTTGTAAGCATAAAGCTTAGTGAGTTCCCCCAAAGTACCAACACACAAACAGATGACATATACAAATAACAACATGTACTGCATCTACAGCTAAAGGATTGATACCCCTGAGTCCACAGTATCAGTTTGGCTTGCCTACCGGCCCACAACTCATATCTGGCTTGCTTCTCACCCCACAACATAAGTCTGGCTTGCCCACGGGGCCCATAACTTATGTTTGGCTTGCTCCTGAACCAATCACTCATCAGACTGAAATACCCTCAAGCCCTCAGTACGAGTATGGCATACCACCCGGTTCTCAGCTTGTATTTGGAATACACTTGAGCCCTTAGTATGAGTCTGACATGCCCCACCTGACCCTGAGCTCATAACTAGAATGCTCGAGGGTTTATTGGGTACAACACAAAGAAGTACAACCTCAACCCAACACAATTTGCCTCAATCCCTCAGTACAAGAATGGCATGCCAACCGGACATCAGCTTGTATTTGGAATGCTTTTGAGGCCGCGGTATGAGTTTGGCATGCCAACTGGTCCTTAAATCGTATCTGGAATGCTCTAGGGTTTTTCTGGCTACAACACAAAGCATTACAACCTCAACCCACCATAATATGTTTCATATAATAGATTAGATGCATATATAGTATGTCATGCAGACAGAATCACAGGTAGTCCTACATATCTACCAGAATAAGCATATCGGCAACTAGCATATAATCATTTAGATCTATTCCATACTCAACATATGTATGTATAGCAGGATATTAATCCAATGGGTCAGCCTTGGTGCCTTCGATCCTTACAGTGAGGAAGATTCACCTTAAACTGCAAATATCTCAGATAAAATCTCGGACAGTTGATCAAGAAAATCCCCACGCACTAGCACCAACAAATAATACCAATTAAATAATTGGTACACAACCCTTAGCTAGGATTCAAATCCGATTGTTCATCACTAAGGGTAAAAGTCCATTTTACCCTTTCCTCACTTGGCCCAAAATCCAAGGCCCACCAATAACATCAAAATGCCACTAGGGCCTAGCTTCCTAAAAGATTCCTAAAGCTCCAAATGGGCTCAAGAACCAAAAAGGACCACATATATAAAACTAGGGCCGAAAAGGATCAAAAGCCCAAAAACCACACCTCAATTTGTCACCATCCTTGGTCACTTCGTGAGAGCTCACTCAATAGATCCTAAGTCATCACGATTCAACATAGTCAACTCAGCCAAGGAAAAGTCAATGGGGTTGCCCTCACGTCGTGAGAATCCTTTCTCACGCCGTGAGCCCCAAGCAGATGACCATAAATGGGACCAAATTCTTCTCACACCGTGAGACCTTGTGTCTCATGTCTTGAGAACAGTCTAGGGCTAAAAACCTAACTTTTAAGTCCTTAATCCATTAAGCCTTTAATCCTACTTCTTCCGGAAGCTAACCATAACTCTAAAGGCAAATAAAAACGATTAATTGATGGACATGTATGCCCCAAGCATGTCCTAAACCCATGTTAGGTCAAAAAGACATGAAATATCCCCAAAATCAACCAAGATTCATAAATTACAACCACACTCCAAATCCATAAAACTAAATCATAGAGAGTGACTCTTTGATCCATAAAGTTGCCAAATTTATGGATCCCAAGCATGCAATCCAACATAAACATGAAAAAAGGAGCTTAGAACTTAGATCTAGCAATTTTAGCTAATAAAGATTGGATCTTGGATACTTACGATGGTCCAAAATGTGCACAAGATGATGATGATGAAGCCTCATTGTTGAAGCAAGACTATAGAACCTCTTCTTCTTCTTCTTCTAGCCACCAAAACACTAAAATGGATCCAAAATCACCAAGATGGATTATGGTTAGGGTTTTCTGAGTTAGGGTAAGGTGGAGGATGAGAAATGAACCTTAAAACCGAGATAAGGGGGCTTAAATATGTGGGAAACCCTAAAACTTCATGGGCTTGGGTAGTAGCGCTCCTCACGTCGTGATCTCTTATTGCTCACATCGTGAGCTCAGTCCTAGATGAAATCTTTATGCGGCCCTCCTCACTTTATGAGTATCCATGCCTCACATTGTGAGGACCTATTTTTCACAAAAATCCAATCTTTTGACCCGTCAAACCCTAATTCAATTCATCCTAGAACATGAATGTTACACGCTAATCGGACCTCCACCGATGAGATTTATTGCTAACTAGTCATTATAATTGAGCTTGGTCAATGTAGGTCAAATTCAAAATTGATCAAATCTAATCAGACCTAATCAAACTAAATCGGACCTAATCGGGTTTAGTCAATGCAGGTCAAATTCGGACCTAATCACCAATTAATCGCTTATTTTGGAAGATTAAAGTTAGATTTATAAGTTTTAGAATGTTTTTCTTAATAATTAATGGTTCCCAATTAATTTCTTGATTAATCTCCGGCTAGCCGATTAATTCTTAATCGCTAGTCCATCGATTAGTGGCCTATTAGTGATTTCTGCAACCATGCCTACGCATGATTTGGAGTTGGAGGTTGTGGTTTTTGCCCTCAAGATTTGGAGATGTTATTTGTATAGGGTCAGATGCACTATCTGTACTGATCAAAAGAGTCTGAGGTATCTGATGGATCAGCTGAACTTGAAGATGAGGCATTGTAAATGGTTGGATGTGGTGAAGGACTATGACTGTGAAATTTTATACAACCTGGGGAAAGCCAATGTTATGGCCGATGCCTTGAGTCACAAGGCAGCGAGTACACCCATCAGATATCTATATTTGAGGATGGTTATTTTTTCACCATTGTTGAAGTTGATCAAGAAAGATCAAGTAGAGGGGTTGAAGAAGAAAAATTGGAAGGAAGAGAGAATCAGTGGTCAGATTTCGCTTTTTTTTTCAGGGATACTCTTGGCTTACTGATCTAGTGGGGCAAGGTTTAGCTCCCAGATGCTTGTGGGTTTAGGCATACATAACTGGAGGAAGCTCATAAATTGAAAATTTCAATCCATCCAAGGGCCACGAAGATATATAGAGACTTGATATTGAGTTACTGGTGGCCCTACCTGAAGAGAGATAACATGGTTTGTGGAGCAGTGCTTGACTTGCCAGAACTCAAGGCTGAACATCAGAGACCCCACGACAAGATGCAGCCGCTACCCATTCTCATGTGGAAATGGGAGGAGATCTCGATGGATTTTCTCATGAAATTGTCAAGGACGACACATGGGGTTGATTCTATATGGGTCATTGTTTATAGATTGACCAAGAGTACTCATTTCATCCCTATTGTTTAGAGCATTTCCGCGGAAAAGTTGGCCGATGTCTATATTCAGGAGGTGGTTGTTCGACATGCGGTTCCGATTTTGGTGGTTTCAAACCCCGATGTTCATTTCCTTTCTGTTGGAACCTGAAAAGTGAACCTCTAGCAATCATAAGTCCAAGTGATAATTCCGAAGTCAGCATGCATTCTGAAGTGAAGAGTAGTCCAGAATCTATCTGGCCTTGGAGAGAAGAAGATGAGAAGTTCGGTAGTGAATAAATTCCGGAATAGACATTATGTCCAGAATGTGTGTTGATCTGGAGAAGCTGTTTTTGTCTCCTTATGTATTAATTACTTTTGTCTCTTTGCATGATTAGACGTCTCATAGGACTTAGTATGTTTGTCAACTTGGACAATCAGCATGTAAGAATTATTCCTTTTATCCGGTCCTATGTATGTTTACTGGTTTGTACCATGTTTCACTCACTTCTATTTAAAGGAGCTTTCAATGCAATGTTAAGAGACGAATCATTCACTCACTTTTGGCATTTACTTAGTTACTTCAATTCTCTTTCAAACATTCTTCTTGTTCTTTATTTATTAACTTTACATTGATCTTTTATTCTCATTCTTCATTTATGACTTGATCATTTGTTGAATATATTAACTCAGACTTGACTGATCTATCCAGGCTTGACTAGAACATTTATCAGCTAGCAGATATTGATCTTAAGTATTCACTCAAGGTTTAAGATTTCAAACCATGTCTTTGCGCATCAGATCTATTTGTTCTCTCACCTTCCAGCTTCTGGAAGAAGTGTCATGAGGAGTTGGGTACTCAACTACTCTTCAACACTGCATATTACCCTCAGACTGACAAACATAGTGAGCAGACTATCCAGATACTCGAGGATATGCTCAAGGTGTATGTGTTAGATTTTGGTGGGAGCTGGGATATTTACCTTCCAGTAGCCGAGTTATCTTACAATAACAACTATAATACAAGTATCGATCAACCTCCCTTCAAGTGCTATATGGGAGAAAAAGTAGGCCCCCAGTTTACTGGGGCGAGGTTAACCATCGAGTTATGGGGAGTAATGAGGTAGCACGAAAGACCATAGAGTTGATACAGGAAATGTGCGATCGACTACAAACCACACAAAGTAGCCAGGAGATTTATGTTGACCAAAGGCATTCAGACCTCGAATTTCAAGTCGGAGATGATGTTCTTCTGAAGGTGTCAAATTAGAAAGGTGTCATCTGGTTTCGGAACCAATGCAAGTTGGGCCCCTGGTATATTGGTACCTTCAGGATTAACGTATGGGTAGGAAAGGTGGTGTATCGATTGGATATGTATAACGAGCTCATCCAGATCCACAACATGTTCCATGTCTCTCAGTTGCGGAAGTGTTTAGCTGATGATTCAACAGTGGGTCCCTTGGATGACATTCAAGTTGATGAGCGCCCGAACTATATGGAATGACTAATTACGATCCTTGATAAGAAGACGAAGACCTAGCACAACAAGGTTGTGTGTTTGGTAAAGGTTCAATGGCAGCACCGGAAGGGTTCAGAGTGGACATGGGAGGCTGATGAGGAGATGAAAGAGCATTACCCAGAGTTATTTGCAGCAGTTGATTTCGAGGACAAAGTCCGATTCAAATTATAACGTCTCAGATTTCAAAGGCAAAATTTCCATTTTTATTTATTTAAAATACAAGTCTTACACATTATATTACAAACCATTCTCATATATTTAACTATAAAAGAGTGTTTTAGCGGAAGACTTTAAAAAATTATTAATGCCTTCGATGTAGATACAGTCACATGTGAGCCTTTCCCCGACCTGAAGTGTAACGCCCTATTCCGAATCGTTTGTCGTTTGGAGGTGGGTGATGTAATTTGGAGGATCCAGGTGTTTGGTTTGTGTTTTAGAGTTAAGGGGTATTTTAGTAAAGTGTCAGTTTGGGTTTTATGGATATTGGATCCTTTTTCGGGAAGTTTTATGGAAGGTATGAGTTGATGAATGCTTAAGCTTCTCGTTACCTTTTCATGGATATAAGGATTACCAGAATCGGAGTTGTAACGAAGAATTTATGGCCTTTGGAGTTTTTTAGAGTTTAAGAGGAAACCCTAGTACGCAGGGCGTACTGTTGCGAACGATAGTATGCGATGTGTAAATTGGTGTACGCTTAGCGTACTGCGAAGGGTGGATCGAGAGTGTGAGGCCTCGTATGCTGGGCGTACGAGGAGTACGTAGGGCGTACGAGGAGTCAGTGGAAACCCTATTTTATGGTGTTGTACTCTATATAAACACCTTAAGTCATTAGGGCTGGCCTCTTTGCTAGCCTCTAAGCCCCCAAAACCCTAGAAATCGTCTTTTAGCCTCCATTGATGTGCATTTGATCTCTTGAGGATAATTTGGTGTTGTTTTGCTCATTTTTAAAGAGATTAAAGGAGGAAGGTCCATAGCTTAGTGGGGAACTTAGTGACCCATAATCATTCATCACTTTGCAAGCTCCTAGAGGTATCAAGTTCAAATCTTGACTTGTTAATACTTAGATCTCTTCTTGACTTGATTTTCATGATATTGGGTCCCTTTTTGGGTTGATTGATGAGTTAAGATGTTTAATGGACTTATTCATTCAGATCTGAGTTTGTTATGGGGTTCTTATGCATAAAGGGGAAAGCTTTATGAGGTTCAAGGTCTCATGCATGGGTAAGTCACCCAATAAGTCCTTTTTAGATTTAAGAGCTTCATTTAGTAATGTATGAACATAAAGTTAGCAACTTTACGTGATTATCTAGCTCAAGGAAGTCAGATCTATATTTTAGATAAATGTCACAATGAATTAAGAAAGAAAAATGAGCTTGGGCTGAATGGAGGAGTACGTTGCGCATACAAGCCTGTATGTGCAACATACAAGCCCTTAAGCCAGTACGCTTAGCGTACAAGCTGAGTACGCCCCACATACTCAGTAGGAATGGATTTCAGTGTTTGGGCGATTTTTTTGTCTTAGATGCTTTGGCCCCTGTTGGGCCATCAAGTTTTGATCTAATGTTTATTTGTGGAGGCCCACCATGGTGTTTGGGCCCAATTTGGAAATTAGGCCATAATCGGGCCTTGGATGTTTAATTTGAATTTGGGATTTTAGAGTAGTGAATTGGGCCTTGGCTTTGGGCCAAGTTGTGAAGAGGGTAAAAAGGTCTTTTACCCTAGTTTGGACACTTTGTATTGGATTTTGGAGTAGTGATAGTGCGTGGATTTCAGCGGGCTAGCAGTCAAAGATTTATTTGTGGGATTCAGAAGTGCAAGGGGAATCTCCTCACTGTACTATCAGATCAAAGGCACCAATGTCAGCCTATTGGTTTTTGTATTATTGGAAGACCATGGGGTGGCCCTTGACACTTGTATGAAAGACCAGGAGGTGGCTCCTGGAAAATCTGTATGCAAGACCAGAGTTTTGGACTCTGATAGTTAAGTAGATAAGTAGTTGCAGATTGTATGCTAGTTGTCTTTGTGATGCTTGCATGGAATACCAAGAGGTGGCTCCTAGAACTTGTCTGTAAGACCCAGGGTTTTGGTCCGCGACTTGGCAAGGAAAGACCATGATAGAGCTCGTGCCATAATGGCAAGACTATGGTCGGCACATTCCACCTCCTATTGAATATTGGATATGTTTGATATGTATGACTCATATGTTATGTATGGTATGTGGTATTTGGGGAAGTCACTAAGCTTTGTGCTTACAGTTGTTGTTTATGGTTTTAGGTACTTCCGGTTCCAATGGGAAGGGCCCGTCTTGATCAAGTTGCATACACCTATATTTTCCGCAACCTTGGGATTGTACTTTGATAACTGTTTTTACTATAAACTATCATTCAGGATTTGTTTAAATGATAAATGAGTGTTTTGATTGTTTTAAAAATGAAATTTTTACCTTTGTATTTTGGGATGTTACAAGTTGGTATTAGAGCCTTGGTTTAAGGGATTCAGGCATACTCTCGGGTGTGCCTGAACTCAAACTAAGGGTTTGGTGAAAATTTTCATAAAATAAATGTTTAGAAAAAGGGTTTCTAATCAAAGAAAGGGGTGTGATGCGTGTAATCGACTGAGCTCATGTAAGTGGTTCCCAAAATACCAATACATGTTTATTATGATGCATGATATGATTATGAGAATTGCATGCTAGATTAGGGCTAAAGATCTGCTCAGGATTTTATGATAGGATATATGCCTTTATATGCGTGACTATATGAGATTTAGAATTTCATGCTAGTATGGTTTCCAGATAAGTGGATATAATGGCTTGATTAGTGTATGTTGGTTAGATTTTCCATTGCCTAAATGTTGCTTGCTATGTACATTGTGGGACTCTTAGCGATTTGAACCAACTACTAAGTGAATATGCTAAGTCACATGTGGCACAGGTTAAATAATCTCAGAGTGATGGATTTGGCCTTATTGCGCAACTCTCACTTGAGTCCAACCGTTCTAGGGTTCAGTCTTTTACCCGAAGGATTATCTAATCTCTGTTACATGTGACTATATTCATGAGGTTGTTAGTTGACATTGGTGGGAATGTTTCACCAGCTGAAGGCAGGGTGAGGTCATGAACCTATGTGAGCCTAGGATATGCTTCAGTAGGTTTGGTTGCGCTATTTAAGTGATCAAAGGGTGCATCAGTTTGAGAGGGTGACTTAGAGGATTCGGGATGATTGTTGAGGAAAGTATGGATATGTATGGAATGTATTATTGGGAATGTACTACTGAAAGCACATGATCCCTACTCGAATTAAGGAGAGTCTTGTAGAATATAGGAAGCTTGTGGAATGAGGAATTCTTGGGTATGTTCTAATTATTTGCATGTTGAATTTCAGTTTGGTGATGAGCACTCAGGAAGGAGGTTGTGGTTCTGGTTCCAGATCAGGTTCGATTACTGAGCCGATTAGCAAGCAAATGCGGTAGTTCATCTCGTTGGAGATTACCCGCGGTATTTTGCAGCAGACCCGTGTAATCTTTGGTACGGTCAAAGAGGGGATTATGGAGATCTTGGATGAGCTCTTGGGCGCATTCCATGCTGAGGTTATGGCTATCATTGGAGCTTGCACTCTTTCTTCATGTGAGTTTCGTGCTTGTGGAGCTCCCACGTTCTCTAGGGAGAAGGACCCCATTTCCAGTAGGAAATGGTTAGCGGATATTGATAACGCATTCATGATGAGTTTCTGTCTCGAGGAGTCGAAGGTCAGATTTGCTTCTTGCCTTTTGAAAGACATGGCACGGGACTGGTAGGAGGAGATAGGACGTGAAGTGGGTGATGATGTGGTTGATGCGATGACGTGGTATGATTTTTCGACCAGGTTTCGAGCTGAGTTTGCACTAGTGATTAAGGTGAAGCAGTTGGTGCGAGAGTTTCAAGATCTCTGCCAGACTACTGAGAATGTGGCAGAAATCACTGCCAAGTTTCTGGAGAGAGCTTTATTGGTTCCGCAGTATGCAACATATGAGGAAACAAAGAGGGTAAGGTATCATGATATGTTGAGGGATGACATTAGGGAGTTTGTGAGTATATCAGGGTGTAAGACCCTGAATGATATGATTTCTAGAGCCCGATAGTGGGTGACCAATTTGGAGCACCTAGGGAAGAGGGAGCCATATCAGGTGCAGGTAGTGGAGGGTCTCGGGAAGAGATCCAAGACTTCAGATCTGTGAATGAGGGGCCAACAGGGCCAGGGTCAATGCAACACGTGCGGGAAACTGCACGATCATGTTTGTCATTCTAGGGGTTTGGGTTGCTTCAAGTGTGGCAGGGTTGGTCATGTCAGCAGGGATTATCCTCAGGGGGCAAGCCCATTATTTTTCACTACAACCAAGTGGGCCACAAGAAGGCCGACTGTATGATGACGAGGGGAGGAGCAGCGAGTGCACTTGCTCCGGTTACTTTGAGGATCACTGATGGTCGAGAGGGTGGGGCAGGAGCCCCAACAAGGAGGATCCAAGCATTTCAGTGTCAGACATGGGAGGCCAGGACTCCACCGGGTGATATTGCAGGTATGTTGCCTTTTTCCTTCTCTTTGGTTATTATCAGTATTTATGTTTCTTGGGATTTTGTATCAGTTTGGGGGTAAGCATTATTTTTGGTTTAATTCTCTGTTAATTGTTTGGGTAGTATCATCAAGAAGTGTTATATGCCATTTTGCATGCCATGAATCATTAGTGCGTCAGTAAGGGGTTGTATCTTGTTGAGAGGATTTCAGTGTGTTTGGTTGTTGCTCTGCTTCTTTTTAATTTTAGTTCAGGGGAATATTTGGAAGGCCTATGATTAGGTTCAACAGGTTAGTGTCCAGTATAGTCGGTATTCAGTGGTTTTAGTAGGTGAGCTTGTTTGGCCACCGAGAGTGCTGGGGGAATTGATCTATTTTGGAGATTTCGGGGAGTGTTTATATGGATTTTGAGAGTTGTGTGGACTTTGGGATGGGCTAGTGAAGGAACACTAGTTTTGGTAAGAGCAATTTGTTGTTGGTTCAACCATAAGAAGGAAAGATGGATTAGGAATCCATCAGACTTTGTGGACTGGGAGAAATTCCTTGAACCGAAGTAGGGGAGAACTGTTCAGTTTTCCAGGAGTGAGATCAGTCATGAAACTAGGATGAGTTTCACATTACCGTTGGAAGGACGACGACTCAGGTAGCCATATGGATTGAGGATTGTGTGAGTTGGGAGCTCAAGAAACTTCCAACAGTGGTTCGCGCCTTCTTGGTGATGGATAACAGGATTTTGATGGACCCAGGTTGGAGTTACAAGCATGACCCAAGCCCTGATTTGGGCGCATAGTCTGCGGCGTATTCGACTCAGGATAAGTATAAAGGGATTGATAGATGAGCAGTAAGTCCATGGGTAGTAGCCATGGCAATATAGGAGTGTTGTAAGACTGTGGGGTGACCCGTAGCATATACTAGGTTGGCAGATAGCATGAGAGTGTTATAAGATTGCGGGGTGCCCTGTAACATTTACTGGGTTGGCAGATAATGTAGGAGTGTTGTAAGACTTCTAGGTGGCTTGTAGCATTCACTGGGTTGGCAGATAGCATGGGAGTGTTGTAAGACTACGGGGTGACCTGTAGCATTCATTGGGTTGGCAGATAATGTAGGAGTGTTGTAAGACCGCGAGATTACCAGTATCATTCATTGGCCCTTGTGTAGCGATGACGGCGTGGCAAATCCAATATTGGTTATGGATTTATTCGGATGAATTAGAACAGAGTTGGTTGGTTTGAAAAATTGTGGGGAGGCCACAACATTCATGGAATTTGGGAAGTGGTAGGTCGTTACAGACCAGGTGTGATACTAGTCTACAGTTGGTCAGGTAGCGTTCACTCTTAGCACTGGATTTGGTGGCGTCAATTTTGTTAGGCTGATATGATCGTTAGGAGCCATAGGTGGCGAGATACCTTGGGAAAGTATTGCCTGATGAGGCTTTCTTTCGTAAGTCGCATGGGGCATCTATATGTGTCTTTTGACTTAGCAATAGGGCGGGAATCTGGTGAATCGGTGAGTTTCCAGGTAAGTTGGGACCGGGGAGGTCTTTGCTGCTTTAGGAAAGCAGCTAGGGGTAACAAGATTGGTCGGGTGGTATTAGTGATTCGGGATTTGTGCGTGGAGTTGTTTTTTATTCGGGGAAAATGCTAAGTTACTTGCTGTTTGGATTAAATAATCTCTGAGTAATTGATTTGAACGTGTTGCGCAGCTCTCGTCTGAGTCTAATCGTTTTAGGGATGAATCTTCTACTCGAAGGATTATCTGAGCCTTCTGTTAAGTATAAGTATTCTACAGCAGTATATAGTCCGTGATTTTGTTCCTAATGGAAGCATAACATAATCAAGGGTTGGAAGCTTTTTGTTTGGTCTGGAATACTATGAGGTTTTGGCATGGTAGCGATTCAGTATGGGCGGTCTGTCGGGGAGTCAGACCAATTCAAGATTTCAGGTATCGGGAAAGTAGAGGTGGTTTTCGGCATGGGATTAAGGATTCGTTCATCACTGGATTGGAGGGCCCTGCTAGGGTTGGTTTCGGTTGCCGTGGGAAGGCCGTGAAATGCTCGGGGTTGTGATCGTGTTACTCAGTTGGTCTGGCATGCCGTGGATGGTAAGGAATGATTTTGAGGACTAAATCTAATTTAAGTGGGCGGGGGACTTATAACGCCCTGTTCCGAATCGTTTCTCATTTGGAGGTGGGTGATGTAATTTGAATGATCCGGGTGTTCAACTTGTATTTTGGTGTCGAAGGGTATGTCAGTAAAGTGTGAGTTCAGGTTTTATGGAAATTGGATCCTTGTTCGGGAAATTTTATGGTAGATATGATTTGATAAAGGTGAAGAGCTTCTCGTTACCTTTTCATGGATATAAGGATTTTCATCATCAGATTTGTAACGAAGAAGTTATGACCTTTGGAGTGTTTTAGGTTTTAAGAGGAAACCCTAGTACGCATGTCGTACCTAGGGAGTTTGCGGGGCATATTACTGTGGAGGATAGTACGTGAGGCGTAAAGTAGTGTAGACTTAGCGTACTGCGAAGGGCGGATCAGGAGTGTGAGGCCTCGTACGCTAGGTGTACGAGGAGTCAGTCAAAACCCTATTTTAGGGCGTTGTACCCTATATAACCACCTTAAGTCAATAGGACTGGCCTCTTTGCCATCCTCCAAGCCCCGAAAACCATAGAAATCATCCTTTAGCATCCATTGATGTGCATTTGAGCTCTTGAGGAGAATTTGGTGTTGTTTTGCTCATTTTTAAAGAGATTGAAGGAGGAAGGTCCATAGCTTGGTGGGGAACTTAGAGATCCATAATAATTCATCACTTTGGAAACTCCTAGAGGTATGAAGTTCAAATATGGTTTTGTTAATTCTTAGATCTCTTATTGTCTTGATTTTCATGCTCTTGGGGACCCTTTTGGGTTGATTGACTAGTTAAGATGTTTGAAGGACATATTCTTTTAGATATGAGTTTGTTATGGGGTTCTTATGCATAAAGGTGCAAGCTTTATGAGTTTAAGGTCTCATGCATGGGTTAAGTCACCCAATAAGTACTTTTTAGCTTTAAGAGCTTCATTTAGTCATGTATCAACGTAAATTTAGCAACTTTACGTGATTATCTAGCTCAAGGAAGTCAGATTGATGTTTTGGATCAATGTCTTAACAGATTAAGAAAGAAAAATGAGTTTGGGCTGAATGGAGGAGTACGTTGGGCATACAAGCCTGTACGCACAACGTACAAGCGCTTAAGCCAGTACACTTAGCGTACAAGCTGAGTAGGCCCCACGTACTCAACATAAATAGATTTTAGTATTTGGGCTGCGGTTTGGGGCATCTTTTGGGCTTAGTTGCTTTGGGCCCTATTGGGCCATCAGGTTTTGATCTAATATTTATTTATGGAGACCCACCATGGGATTTGGGCCCAATTTGGAAATTGGGCCATATTTTGGCCTTAGATGTTTAATCGGAATTTGGGCTTTTCGATTATTGAATTGGGCCTTGGCTTTGGGCCAAGTTTTGAAGAGGGTAAAAAGGTATTTTACACTAGTTTGGACACTTTGTATGGTTGGATCCAATTATTTATGGATGACTATTTTGTGATTGATAGCGCGGGGATTTTAGTTGGCCAACTGTCAAAGATTTATCTGCAGGATTTAGAA
This sequence comes from Lactuca sativa, assembly GCF_002870075.4. NCBI lineage: Eukaryota > Viridiplantae > Streptophyta > Magnoliopsida > Asterales > Asteraceae > Lactuca > Lactuca sativa. The sequence continues at coordinate 169,314,206 of NC_056629.2, read as the reverse complement.
GTGCAAGGTGAGTCTCCTCACTGTACTATCGGGTCGAAGTAGCCAATGCCGACCTATTGGTTTATGTATTATAGGAAGACCATGGGGTGGCCCTTGACACTTGTATTAAAGACCAGGAGGTGGCTCCTAGCAAATCTATATGCAAGACCAGAGTTTTGGTCTCTGACAGTTAATTAGATAAGTAGTTGTAAATTGTATGCTAGTTGTCTTTGTAATTCTTGCATGGAAGACGAGGAGGTGGCTCCTGGTACTTTTCTGTAAGACCTAGTGTTTTGGTCCCCAACTTGGGAAGGAAAGACCATGATACAGATCATGCCATAATGGCAAGCCTATGGTGGGCACATAGCACCTCCTATTTAATGTTGGATATATTTGATATGTATGAATCGTATGTTATGTATGGTATGTGGTATTTGGGGAACTCACTAAGCTTTGTGCGTACATTTTTTGTTTATGGTTTCAGCTACTTCCAGTTCGAAACGCATACACCTATATTTTCCAAAACCTTGGGATTTTGGGATTGTACTCTGATAACTATTTTTATTATAAAGTATCATTAAGGATTTGTTTAAATGATAAATGGGCATTTTGATTTTTTTAAAAGTGAATTTTTTACCTTCATATTTTGGGATGTTACATGAAGAACAACTTGAAAAGAGATTATTCAACAACTGTAAGTCGAGGCTTGGTGAATTCCCTCAAGATACCGCATACCACAACATCTACACAATGCATACATATAATGGGCTTTAGCGTAATAGCTGGTCTGCCCCTTGGCCTTCAACATATAGTTGCCCCCCCAATATAGCCTTCAACATGTAGATGGTCTGATTTCCTTTGGCCTTTTGCATAAAACTAGTCCGTCGAGTCTATTGGCCTTTAGTACAAGGCCGGTCCGCCCTCAACTCAATATATATAACAACATACATATAGAAATAGTCCACATAATAGGCAACTAACAATCCTGGACTAATTGTGTAATTGCATACTACATGGAAACGATATCATAACATACAAAGGATACATATTGGAGTATACAATACAGTGAGAAGAACTCCCCTGGATAATTTCTCATAGGTTTAACAGTTAACCGGACAATTCAATTGGCGAGCAACACGCCAACGAGGATTTACTTATAATACTATATTTTATTAGTTCCTATGGGAATCTGGTAACAAAGATCTAGATCCTTCACTAATCGTAATGAATATTGAGAGTTCTATCAAAAAAGGATCAACCAGGCAAGACAGTTGGGAGACACGACCATTTCAATGTATAGCATTCCTGAATTCCAACAACCAGACCAACATGACTAATGAAGATACCTCTTCCGTAAGTAAATCAATTAGTATTATAACTGGAGTTACTGATAAATCTTATTTACATATTCGTAACAATGATTATGAATACAAATACAAGTTACACTTAAAGCATACTAAGTGTAGTCTGACTTACAGAGAGTTCTTAGAAAAAACCGGGAGTAATGTGGGCAGAACACAAACCTGAGAGCTTCTAATTACAAGCTATTTGCCACCACATGGCATCGCTATAGTAGCCAGGAACTCGGGAGTAAAGGGAGTAAGGGTTATAAAATTTCTAGAGAAAATGTGTTGGAAGTGTGTGAGAAATAGGCTGAAACTCGTAGGTATTTATAGACAAAAATTAAGTGTGCACCGCACACCCTGTCTGGGCACGCCATGCATTGTGTCAGGGAGGGTGACGTCGCAGTTCATGGATGGTGACACGTGGCTAAATTTTGCTGGAGTTTCAGGGTGTGTCGCGCCTACTGTCTGTGCGCGTGGTTGCATGCGAAAATTCCTATTTTCTTCAAAAATCCATACTTTCTTCATACGAGCTCCATTTTTACGCATATTATATCCACACGTAACTATCGACAAGATCTAAACCTTTCATTTAGACTGTGCCGATTAATTCTCAATTTATTTTTAAAGTTATATTTTTAACAAGATTAGACTGTTAAAGTCCGTATAAAAATCACAACACTCTCATACGATATCTATTTTCTGGTGTCTTTATATTGACGGATAGGCATGTAGAAGATCTTCAACTCACGTTTAGGTTGTTTTTCCTAACAATCAACCGATCTAAAAGTTGGTTTCTTTGTTGCACACCGGTACGCTGAAACTTCTAAAAATCCTAACTTCCACAATTGAAGTCGGATGTGGATGTTCTCTACATTCATGCTCTCGGTTTTATGACTACTATGACTTTTGTTTAGATTTCTTACGCTAATAAGCAACCTATATGAAATTCACTTTTTACAATACGTTGAGTCTTGTCGGTTTAATTGCGAAGCTTCGAAAAACCATAACTTCTTCATACAGAGTCATATTTACACGTTCTATATATTTACGAAAATCGTATTGATGTTTTCTACATATTGGATCAAAAGTAATATATTTCTACTTATTGTTTCATAATATTACAATCTATAGAAGTAGTAAAATGGGGTGTTACACAAGTTAGGGGGGGGGAAGTTGTAACACCCATATCCTCAAGTATAAGTTTTTAATTCTAAAATTGTCATTTTTACATTTTGGGTTCCCTACGCTGAGCTTAGGATAGACTCCTACGTTGAGCATAGGTAAAGGATCCCATGCAAGGGTTTAATTCCCTATGTTGAGCATAGAGCTAACTACGCTAAGCGTAGGTGCGCAACATCAGAACCCTAATTGTGGGGTTGTGATCCCTATTTAAAGCCTCTAACTCCTTGAGGGCCTCTCCATGCTCAACCCCCATCCCCATAATCAATCATCTCAAAACCCTAGCTACCATGTGAGAGTTTTGAAGACTTAGAGTGTTTTTTTGTGCATCTTTGAAGGAGGAGTCCATTGGAGAAGCATTTGGGAGTTCCAAGCTTCTTAGATCCAGATTTTGGACCTCATCATCCATATACAGGAGGTATAAAGTTTCCATCTTGATGTTCCTTTATGCTAGATCTAGTTAACTCATGAGTTTATACGCTCTTTGTCCCATAACCTTGGTCTTAATGGGTATGAGCCACTCCATACTTTTGAGTATCATTTCCAGACGTTTCTAAACTTATAGAGTCATAAAATTGAGAGGTTGGTCACTCTCATCCATCCATGCCTAAGCTCTTGAGCATTAGAGTGTTTTATGGACTTAGGGTTTGGCCTTGTGCTCTTTTTAGCCATGCAAAGGAGTAAATTCAGAGACTTTACCCCTTTGGACGCTCATTAGATTCATATATGAGGATTGGATGGTTGGTCTTTTTGTGTTAAGTGCTTAACAGAAAGTTGGTGAATTAACGAAGTTACGCTAAGCGTAATCTTTGCTACATTTAGAGTAGCTTGGATTTTTCCCATTTCCCATCTGAAGATCTATGTTCGGCGTAGAGCATGGTGTTACATTAGGCATAACACCAGAAGATTGGTTCTTTTTGACAAAGTGAACTGTTAGTGAAGTGGAGTAGGTCCTCATCTTGGAAGGGAAAATGGTCTTTTTACCCCAAGGAGAGTTAGCTATGAGCCAAGACCTTGAATATGGATTATTACCTTAATTTATGATTAGGGTTTTATTGTGTATATGATTAGTGTGAACAATTCTAGTATCAGTAGCTCGAGTGTCAGATTTGTCTATATGCGGATTCTGGTGAGTCTTCTCACTATACTATGTAGGATGTTAGCTGTCTTTGTGATTCTTGCATTTGTATGTTGGGCTGGGCTTATTTGTGTATGCTAGGTTGGGCCCATTTGTATGTTGTGTTGGACCCATTTGTATGTTGGGCTGGGCCCATTTGCATGTCGGGTTGGGCTCATTTTTATGTTGGACTGGGCCCATTGACATGTTGGGTTAGGCCCATGGATATGTTGGGTTGGGTTGGGCTCATTGTATGATAGATGGTATTTTGGGAAACTCATTAAGATTTGTGTTTATGGTTTTGTGGTTTAACATTTTCAGGCACTTTCAGTCTACACGGAAGGGTCCGACTTGACAACACAACATTCCCCCATGATTTTCCGCATTGATTATAATTGTTTTACTAGGATATTTGAGATACATTTATATCATGTTTGGTTTGAAACACTTGATGTATGGATTTGATGGATTAAAAATCATAAAAAATTATCTAATTTTTTGGGACGTTACAAATTTGTATCCGAGTCTTTATATATACAAGAATGTACAATTTTTTTTTATCAGCAAACAATATAAAATAATTCTTTAGACCGCTTCCGGTTTTGACTTGTACTCTAATTCTATTGGTTAGTTTCTTATTTGTCCCAAAAAAAAAAAAAAAACACTATTATATTCAAAACTTGTTTGATGCTTGAACTTACAATGAGAAAAGATGTTGTACTAGAAGCAATAAAAGATGAGATCAACAGTCGCTTTCGTTAGGCCCATCCATCAAACTTGAGGTCTAGAATTTTAGCAAGAACTCTCTTTCTGAAGACAAAAGAAAAACGTGGCCTACCTGTGTCAACTCGTAGTTAAGTTGCGACTTTGGACGAAAACAAGGTGGTGACAAGAAAAGAGGGACCATCCTCAAGTTCAAATCCCAAATCAAGCTCACCCATGCATGTATTAGTGGACTTCAAATCTTTATGTGATTTCGCCGAGTAATATTTTTATTATATTTTTAGAAGAATGTGTGACTGGGAGATATGAATAAATAGCTGGATTAAGGTCGTCTTTTAACATGTATAAGTTAAAATATTACAATATTTAATAATTTTTATATTAGTTAAAAGCCATATATAATATTAAATGACAGTGGTGTTCAAAATCGGATATCCGACATTTCTGATAACCGATATTAATATCTGAATCCGTATCCGAAATTTCGGATACGGATTCAGATATGGAATTGAATATCCGAAAATGTTATCACCTAAAAAAACTCAATTGATTAGAAAATAGCATCATTTAATTATCTGAGATACACAAAACAATGTATATTTCTCTTCGTTTTGAAAGAATGTAGACCATGGACCGAAATGTGTTTTCTTTTTATTTAGTTAATTAAAAAATGAAATGAAATAAACTTACTGCATAAAACATAACAAAAACATGTGATTTTTAAGGAAAAATAGTATGTGAAATGAAGAAACTTATTGCATGAAATGAAATGTAATCAAATTTTAACAAACAAATCCTTTTTAAGCATTTCCTGTTTGTTCATCATCTAAATCCATAACACTACATGTGGCAAAAACATACTACGTAATATATAACCCGTCGGCAGTGATTTCACTAGTCGGTGGTGAAATCAACAAGTTTAATAAACTAAGTGGTAGCCCCTAATGATGCCGGCATTCAATTTTGAAATAAAAATTATTAAAAACATATTTTAATTTCGGATATCGAATATCCGAAATATTTGAAAATTTTGAAAATGACTATCCGAATATCCGAAAATCCGGGTATCTAAATTTTGGAAATAAAAAAATCAAGATATTCGAATTTCTAATATCCAAATATCCGAATAACCGAAATTTTGGATAAATTAACTTTTGATTTCGGATTTTGGATCGAAAATTAGGACGTGGATATTTTTGTGTAATCATGTCCATGACTAATAGCAAAAACACAATTTTTATACAAGGTCAGATACGATGACAAGTTGAGATTGACACCTTAGATTCAAATGACCACGGCGGATTACAACTCAAACCAAAATTTATTTTTTAACGACCCAACGTAAAATGATTTGTGTTTTGCTATTAGTTTGTTTTAATAAGGGTGTAAATTTTATTATATACTATTATCTACCCATGTAACCATTTGAGAGCCAAACCATGAGATGTGAGATATTCATATAAGGAATTTGTTTTAAACCTAAAAATATTGGATTATTTGCGCATAAGAAATGTGTTAAATCTAAAAATGATTTCACTATTTGCACACTAGTTTATAATTCATCGAAACAATAGGTATAAAATTATTATTAATCAATTATTTAAAATAAATTATTAATTAAAAGATATTTTTTTAGTTATATAACATTATTATAGTTGATTTAAATAAATATATGACCTTATAATCTGCATAAATTTTATTTTAATTTTTAAGTAATGTCACAAAGTTATTGTAATTAGAGTGCAAAATTAAAAATTAAAAATTTGAAATATAAAACTAATAGGTTGACAAATGTAATGACATTAATTAGGGGATCTAATAAGGTGATATGTGTCGAAAAGAGAAAAAAATGTATTATTTTATTAGAATAAAGAAATACTAGAGTAGAGTTTCTCACATGTTTACATGGTTGGACTCTCTGCACTATTCGACGAATAATCGACACGTAATGGAAGCAATTATTATGACAATATGATGGCTTTATGGATCTTTTGTAACTCTCATGTTAGATTGAATAATCTTGATATGCCATTATGATACATGTACATAAATATATATATATATATATATATATATATATATATATATATATATATATATATATATATATATATATATATATATATATATATATATATATATAAAAGAATGTACAATATATCGACCTAAGCTATCAAATAAAGACATATATCAAATAAGAACTCCTAAAGATACATATGGGTTTATCTATGAAACGTCTTTTATTATATATTAGTGTGTTCTCTAATGTCTAGAACCCTAGGAACAATAGATTACCCATCTAGTAGTTAAGAACAAAAAGGGTAAATTACACGAACAAGCCCTGTAGTTTGGGTAATTTGAATGTTCGGTCCCTAACTCTTTTATTTTAACTCAGACCATCTCTATTATTTTGATTTGTTTCGGTCCTCGTCCCCAATTGAAACGTCCCCAAAATAAGACATGAAAATCTTTCATTTTTAAATTAATAAAAACAGTAAATCATATCATTGTCATAAAACTAAGGTAATCAAAGTTTCTCAATACATCGTCATTATAAAAGTAAATCACAAAATGCGGAGTCGAGTGGTGTGTGCTTTACAATCATCATGTGCTCTTCCCTTTGAAATAAGAAGTACCTGAAACATAAAATAAAAACCGTAGGCACAAAACTTAGTGAGTTTCCCAAAAATATCACAAACTATACATAAGTAAACACATAATGAGCCCCGCCCAATGAGTATAACATGCCCCACCCACATTCGCATAACGAGCCCTGCCCAAACACGCATAACGGGCCCCCTCCCACATGCAAATCATATAAGCATAACAAGATAATAGCATACAAGATAACCATCGGGACCGCCCGACATCAGGCCTTGCCCGGTAAGCATGCCAACACATAAAACATGCAAGAGTCACGAAGACATCTAGCATCCTAAACTAATAACCCTTGGGGTGGCATTGGTGCCTTCGACCCGCTAAGCACAGTGAGGAAACTCACCTCACACTATTGAATCCCACTAATAAATTTATGGCTGCTGGCCCGCTAAAATCTCTGCGCTATCAACCACAAAATAACATCCAATTAATAATTGGATCTTGACTCACACTAAGAGTCCAAACTAGGTTAAAAGATATTGTTACCCTTTACCCAAGTTTGCCCAAGTCCAAGGCCCAATTCAATTGTCCAAAAAGCCTAAATTCCAAAATAATCACCCAAAGCCCAATATAGCCCAATTTTCCAAATTGGGCCCAATCCCTTTCACGTGCCTTTATTCATGAGAGTCCAATAAAATATCAACATCCCATCAATGGAATTATGATGGACCAACAAGGACCAAAACAACTAAATTCCAACATGGCCCAAAACCATGAGCCCATAAGTCTGAAGCCCAATCTACTGTCTACGCGGGGCGTACTCAACTCGTACGCTCAACATACTCGCTTGAGGGCTTGTACGCGTAGCGTACCTACTTGTACGTCCAACGTACTCTACCATTTTGACTCACTTCCCATTTTTCATCTCTTAATCAATTAAGACTTCAACCCAAACCCATATCTAACTTCCTTAAGTTGGTTGAGCACGTAAAGTTGCCAACTTTACTTGCATGCATGGATTAATAGGGCTTTAGAGCTTAAAAGAGATTAATAAATGACTTAACATATGCATGAGATCCAAAACCACCATAAAGTTTGCACCTTTATGCTTAAGAAACTCTTAATATGACCAGATATATAAGGATAAGATTTCGAAAACGACCTTAGCTTACAATCACTAACCAAAGGAAACCCAAAATGACAAAACAAACAAGCCAAAGAATAGATCTATGAAATGAGATAACAAGCTTTGAAACTTTATACCTCAAAAGCCATGAAATAAGGGTGGTAAAGTTGGATCTTTGGGCTCTCCTCCAAACAATGTGTCATCAAGTTTCTTCTTCTACCACTTCAAGATGCACAACGCCCACTGAAAGCTTCATAAGAGCTCAAAAGCACCACACAAAGGCAAAGGAAAAAATTAGGGTTTTCAAGGGTATGGAGGTTGGTTAAACAGGGCAAAAAGAGGCTACCTTATGGTTTATATAGGGTACAAGCCCTAAAATTAGGGTTTCCAACTTGTTCACGTACGCTAAGAGTACTCCACGTACGCCCAACGTACATGGATGAGCACCGCGACCACCATCTTCTAGTACGCCCAACGTACAAGGAGTACGCCCGACGTACTCCAACTTTCCTAAAGTTGGCAGTTTTACCCCTAGGGACCAATTCTGCTAAACATAACACGCCAAGGGTCTAAACTGAAAAGTTACAACTATCCCCCACTTAAATTAGATTCCGTCCTCAAAATCATTCCTTCCTATCCCAGGCATGCCAGACAGTCTAAGCAACGCAACCACAACCTCAAGCATATAACAGCCTTCCCAAAGGTAACCGAACCCAACCTTAATAGGGCCCCCCAACCCTGATGATGCACAAATCCTTTCTCATCCTAAATAAACCCCTACAAAACAACCACTTCTACTTTACTTGAATTCTGAAATCTCAAATTTATCTGACTCCCCGACAGACCGCCCATACTGAAACAATGCTAATTCTATTCCACTTGTCTTCCAAACTGACTACTCAACTTCCGATTGCCTGGGGTTCTCACTAGAGAACAGGATCACATACCATTTGTTGATGCCAGGAACTTTTCACTTGATAAAAGGGATTAGATGTTCCTTCGAGAAGAGGTTCATCCCGATGTTAACGGTTCCATGAACATAATGAACAACGAGAGGCAATCTAGGAGTTAAACCTCTTAGTGTTGAACAAGTCACTGCTTCCTTAACTGCTGAACCGGTATGCTTTTGATATAAATATGAAGTTCCAAACTCACCTGAACCTCACACAGGTATAATCATTCCAAAACACGATCACATGGGCTCTTCCTAACATCATAACCAAAAACATCCCTTATCCCCCTAACCCCTTCAGATGATGCCCTTGGCATACAAATTCCTTAATTCATATCTTATTGAAATAAAGGCCTTGTACGAATATGTCACACCCCCAAACCGAAACGGCGGAAACGTTCGGGGGTGGAGGACATCATTATAATATCACAACAATTGCATTATAGTAATCAAAGTAAACACAACCATTAAATTGAATATATAAAAGGTATTTACACCTGTTTGATTCATATTTATATACATCAAAAGTAGAAAAATATAAAGACGTGACTCTATACGCTCATTTTCTCAAAAGCCTGCGGGAGTACCTGTCTACTGATTTCCTAAGAATACAAGCAGTTTTGAAAGAGTATCAGCATTAAGCTGGTGAGTTCATCAGCATGATTTTGTAATGAAAACCCGTTAATGAATCAGTGAAAATGTTTGTATGTTTCCAAGAAAATCCAATATATTCTTACATGTATGGTTGTTACAGTGTTTCATAGCGTATTAGTTCGTATGCCTAGTTGCTACTAGATGCATCATATAATGTTATTTTGAATGAAAGCCCTTTTATATGAAAACCCTAGCTACCACCAGTATAGTAGTTTCATTACATAAAATAAAACTATGTATTTTATCCGCTGGAATCCTCCAGTATAATGAGTAGTAGTTCTATTAATAAAATAAAACAAATGAAGAATGAATCCCATAAACAAAGGTTAGTTTATACTATTGTTAGTCGTATAACCATGTTGGATATGACTGATGACCTCTGCGATGTTCTTCAGGCGTCAGAGGGTATGATATTTGTCACCCCAGGCATGCCTTCCTAACTGTAGCTAGCGGTTTAGGTGTGGGATTGTCAGTCCCGAATAAATCTATTCACAAATCTCACGCTCTCCCTCCAGGAGACTCTGGTTACACTAATGATAGGATTTAGCCTGCACCCTGAAGGGTACAATTTGAATTAATGTCTCACAACACTTTATTAACTAGTTTACGTGTAGTTTTGTATCGTTCTCTTGTACTTGGATTTGTATATATACTTTACATAGTAATAATAATTACACTTGAATAATTATTTAATATGATACTCTTGTATTCAGAAAGTAACAATGTATACCATAAACTATATCAGACATAGTTTATATGATTGTTAATGTATAATCATGGTTTGGTAAAACTGTGTATTGAAATCCTAAACCATACCTATTATAGTTTGCACATGTGCTAAGTATTCGGTTCATGTATTGTTTTGAAAACTATGCAATTATAATTATGAGTTGAAAACTTCCCTCGTGCTCAGCATGTTACAAAAAGGGATAAGATATATAAACATTTTATAAATGTGGTAATCTTTTGGTTGTATCAATTGCATAAGTTTTAATCCTAATGAATTTTTTTGTATAAAGTTCACAAAAACTATTTGTGTTTGGCTTATATCTCCCCCCCTGAAAAAGTTAAAATAATAAAAGCGTAGGGGTATGAACTCACTGTTAGTTGCATGTATGTGCCGGACAACGAGACTGGAAATAAAGACCCTCGAGTTGATATACGCGGCACATAATGGGATCCGAGACTCGATAGAAGTGGAAAAGTGGGTTTCCAGCCAAGATTCATGGCCTAGGGATGATTGCGGCCGTGAAGGGAATACAACTGTGAACTATTCTTGGCTGTGAACTATTCTCAGTCGTGAAAAATTCACTGTCTTTGAAGGGTTTACGGTCCTTGAAGGGTTCACGGTCTGTTCTTCGTGTTCTTGGTGAAATTATGAAGGTTTGAAGGGTATACGACCGTGAACTCAAGAACAGCAACGCTTGATTTTGACGAAAAGGCCGATGTTTGATGCTCCAAAACATGTTCTAAGGTGGATTGAGTAATAGATGAAGAGAAATCTTGGGTTTTTGGGTGATAATTTTAGAGAAAGAAAGTGTGTTTTCTGCAAGAAAAGTATAAATGAGGGTAGAAAACACACACACACACACACACACATATATATATATATATATATATATATATATATATATATATATATATATATATATATATATATATATATATAGGCTCGGTTCATGGTCGGTGGTAGGGTGCACCAGCCGTGAACGGGTTTACGGCTGTGAACACCAATCAGACCTAATTTTGCTAATTTTCAAATAAAACTCGAGTTTTCGCATGATTTTGGTTCCGACTCTTATATAAAATTTAATTATATAAATTAATGATCTTCCAAGCTATAAGAATTTGATGGAGTGAAATAAAATTCCGAATTTATTTAATGGAATTGAACTAACGTTAATGGAAAAAGGTTCGGGTTGTCACATCATCCCCCCGATAGAGGGAATTTTGTCCCGAAATTCTAACATAGAATACAAATCATGGACTCATAAAAAGATGAGGGTACTTATGTTGCATTGAATCTTCTCGCTCCAAAGTGAATTCAGGTTCTCGTTGATCCCGATCTCATCAAGAGGTATGTCTGTGTCCATTATCTCTGACTGGTTCTTCCACGAAATTAAGGTTCTCGTTGATCCCAATCTCATCAAGAGGGATCACAAGGGTTTCGTCAGATAAACACTTTTTAAGGTTCGACACGTGGAAGACAGGATGAATGTTGCTAAGTTCTTGGGGTCAACGGAGTTTGTATGCTACGGGACCGATCCTAACGAGGATCTCGAATGGTCCTATGTATCTCGGATTTAGCTTTCCACACTTCCCAAAGCGTATCATGCCTTTCCAGGGTGAGAACTTTAACAAAACATGGTCACCAACCTGGAATTCCAAAGGTTTTAGTCTTTTATCGACGTGGCTCTTTTGTCTATCTCTTGAAGCCTTTAGTCGTTCTCTGATTTGTATAATCTTTTCCGTGGTTTCGCGAATGATTTCTGGGCCTGTGAGAGTGTTTTTGGGGACTTGGCCCTTAGCTAGCTGCGTGTCACCCACTTCAGCCCAACACAGAGGAAATCTGCACTTACGGCCATAAAGGGCTTCAAACGGCGCAACCTGGATACTGGTATGATAGTTGTTGTTGTAAGAGAACTCAACCAATGGAAAATGGGTATCCCACGACTTACCAAAGTCGATAACGCATGCTCTCAGCATGTCTTCTTGGGTTTGAATGGTTCTCTCACTCTGTCCATCGGTTTGAGGATGGTAAGGTATTCTCATATCCAGCTTAGTTCCTAGAGCTTTCTGCAATGACTGCCAAAACCTCGAGGTGAATCTGCTATCCCAGTCGGAGATAATGGACACAAACATACCATGCAGACGGACTATCTCTTGAATGTAGATTCGCTTCAGTCTCTCCATCTTGAAGGTTTCTTTTATTGGTAGGAAGTGGGAGGATTTAGTCAATATGTCAAAAATTACCTGGATGGTATCGTACCCAATTTGAGACTTCCACTCAGGTATTTCTGGCTATTGAAGTAGACCTGAGGGTTTTTGATATTCCACCTTCACCTTGGTGCAAGTCAGGAACTTGCCCACGAAGGTTTTGAAGTAGACCTGAGGGTTTTAGATCTAGATACTTCTTATCCGAACCTGGGTGAACGGAGTATCGAGTCCTATGAGCTTCGTTCATGACAACCTCTCTGTAACCGCCGAACTTTGGGGTCCAGATCCGGTTCATGAAAGAATAGATTCTGTCTCCCTTGATCTCTAAGTTTTTTTCCATTCCTCTCAAGGCAGAAATCCAACCTATTCTCTGGTTTTAAGGCTTCTAGCTGAGCCTCTCTGATTTATGTGGATAGATGGGAATGGATGGTCATTGTAAGTGTCTTCACTCTACGACCTGAATGCTCTTTCCGGCTGAGGGCATCTGCTACCACATTGGCCTTGTCGGGATGATAGCGTATTTCACACTCATAATCACTGAGTAGCTCTACCCACTATCGTTGCCTCATGTTCAACTATTTCTGATCAAAAATGTGTTGTAGGCTCGTATGGTCGGTGAAGATGGTGCACTTGCTTCCGTATAGATAATGTCTCCAAATATTTAATGCGAAGACCACCGCTCCCAACTCCAGATCATGAGTTGTATAATTGACTTCGTGTGCTTTCAGCTGTCTCGAGGCATAAGCAATGACTTTTCCTCACTGCATGAGCACACAACCTAGCCCCTGATTGGATGCATCGCAGTAAACAACGAAGTCATCTGTCCCTTCTGGAAGAGACAAGATAGGTGCGCTGCATAAGGCCTACATCAATGTTTGGAACGCAGTGTCTTGACTTTCTCCCCAACGAAAGGTTAACCTTTTTGAGTAAGGGTGGTTAGAGGCTTAGCAATTCTAGAGAAATTCTAGATAAACATGCGATAGTAGCCAGTGAGACCCAAGAATTAACGGATTTTTGTGGGTGTCCTCGGTGCGGACCAATTCTCAATCGCCTTGATTTTGGAAGGGTCCATGTGTATGCCTTCCTCGCTAACCACGTGACCAAGGAAAGTTACTTTTCTGATCTAGAATTCGCACTTAGAGAATTTTCCATATAGTCTCTCTGCCCGCAACGTTTCTAGAAGTAGTCTCAAGTGCCGTCTATGGTCTTCCTCACATTGGGAATAGACAAGTATATCATCAATGAATACTATCACAAACTTGTCTAGGAAGGGGCGGCACACCCGATTCATCAGATCTAAGAATACCACCGGTGCGTTGGTTAGACCAAAAGCATCACTACAAACTCGTAGTGGCCATACCGAGTCTGAAATGTTGTCTTATGGATGTCACCCTCATGGAATCGCAACCGATGGTACCCTGATCTTAGGTGTATCTTTCAGAAGTAGCCGACTCCTTGGAGTTGATCGAAGAGGTCGTAGATTCTGGGTAGAGGGTAGCGATTCTTGATGGTGAGCTTATTCAGTTCACGATAATCTATGCACATCTGAAAGGACCCATCTTTCTTTTTCACAAATAAGACCGGGGCTTCCTAGGCGAGCAACTTGGTTTGATGAATCCCTTGTTGAGTAGTTCATTGAGCTGGCTGGATAACTCTTGCATTTCTGCCAGCGCTAGACGGTAACGGGTAGCTTCGGGGATTAAGTCGATTCGGAGATCAACTTGACGCTACGCTCGGGAGGAATTCTGGGAAGATCTTCGGGGAAGACATTAGGAAAGTTGTAGACTTCGGGGATGCTCTCTAGGTCTTTAACATCCTGTTTCTCGTTAACGACGTGGGCTAGGAATGCATGACATTCCTTTCGCATATATTTTTGGACTTTGATACACGAAATGATACGAAGACATAGATAATGAGGGCTTCGCCAGATGGCAGATTAAGGTGAATGGCTTTCTCATAACAAAGGATATCAGCACGATTGGGGCTCAACCAATCGATGCCGATGATGACATCGAAACTTTTTATGGAAACTGACATGAGGTTGATTAGAAAAGAATGGTCATTTAAGGTAAGGGTATAGCCTCTGAATACGTCGTTAGTGCTCTCTTTCTTTCCGTTAGCCATCTAGGCGGTGAATGTTTCGTTTAAAGGTTGGGGTTTATGCTTGAGTAGATGTTTAAATCCATGAATAAAAAACTCCTCTCCGCACCACTATCGAGAAGAATGCATGCATAAGAAATGTTGAGGAGGAACGTACCCGTAACTACGGTGGGATCAGCTACTGCTTCCTCCTGGCCCATAGCTAGCACTTTCCCCGTGTTGCCAGCTATTGCCTTTGGAAATTTCCTCTTGTAATGCCCAGTCTCACGGCATCCATAATAGGCTTGGCTAACTCCAGCTCCAGGAGCCTGATTGGTTGGTTGGACATATGTCTTGAAAAAACGATTCGTGTGCCCCTTCTTGCCACACTTATTGCACAACATTTCACGGAACGACCCGTGATGGTGGAAGTTACACTTGTCACACCTTGGGAGGTTTCCAGCATATCTACTTCCAGGTGCTGGAGTGGCAAGAACAGCGCCAGGAGTGGTCACGGCATCAACTGCCACTATTTGTTGTTTCTTGGAGGGCTCCTGCAAAGACTTGCCCTTGCACTTGTTCTAGAACCTTTTCTTCTTACTACTCTCCTTTGGTAGTTCAAGAATGGCTACCATAGCTCCATGATCAACCTCGTGATCTATCTAGGTCTGTGCTAGACACTTGGCGCTGTCAAATGTGAGAGGTTTTGCAGCTAATACGTTCCCTTGAGTTGGGGGTGTCAATCCCCATATATACCTCTCAATTTTCTTGCTTTCCGGGGTGACAATCCTGAGACATAGAAGAGCCAAGTCACATAACCTAGCAGTGTACGCGGAAATGTCGGAATCCTTCATCTTTAGGTTCCAGAGCTCGTGATCCAGCTTTTGCATCTCACCCCTTGGGAAATACTCAGCAAGCATTAACTCTTTCAAAGTCTCCTAACCCATGGCATTGGCCATCAGTAGAGTTAAGGATTTGACTCGGCTATTCCACCAAGTCAGTGCTCTATCAGTGAAGGTACAGACGGCGAACTTCACCTTGCTTCCCTCGGGGCACGCACAGATCTCAAAAATTGATTCGATCTTCTCGAAGTGAGTTAGGGAAATGACACCACCATTGTTGTCAAAAGATTTAGGTTTCACGTTCATAAAGTCTTTTTAGGAACACTCCTTCTGGTGTCTCTGACCACTATCAAGATTATGGGGATGGGTACCACTTCCAGATCCGCTAGAGCCGCTAGAATTGATCTGCGACATTGCAGCAGCCACAGTGGCCGTAACGGCTACTTGGAACATAGCAGGATCAAACTGAGGAGGTGGTGGCGGTGGATCTATCGGTGGGTTGTTGCTCTTTCTGTTGGGTCTCTTCTTGGGAGGCATCTTTCTTTACAAGATACAAAGGGAAAATGAAGATAAGCCTTCTGCATTGATCATGAATCGGATATTTTCGAGCAAGATATATCTAAATCCTACAACGTTAACAGAGATCTACAAATAAGGTTTACTAACATGAACAAGGAAGTGCAGGTCTTTCATTTGTGAGGATTAGTACTACTAGTAACAATTCTGTGCAGTGTTATAAAACTATAAAATACTCCTATAGTATTTTAACTATGTTCTTCGTTAGTATAGGATTTGGTGAGTTTTAGACTTGTCGCAACACCACAGTCACTACCAAACACATGTTGGTCATATCTCGGACAAATATAGGTGATCATGTTATATTGGCCCCACATATGACTACATAACTATTCAGTTTTAACCATAGTGCCCAACTCGTACTAAATAATTTTATGTACTTTTTATTATGTTACATGTTAGGTCTATTAGATTGCGTCATGGGCTCGGTCCTTAGCCCAATTTTGATTTCCAGTATTGGGCCTGTCCAACCGTGCATATATTTGTACTAGGGTTTAGTATATAAGTTGCATGCATGCAGACTTAGAAGTTATCACTTTCATTGTTTATTTTCTCTGAGTTTTGTAAACCCTAGCTCGCCTCTACAGCGGAAGTTCTTCATCGAGCTCTGCTGAGGCGTGACTTTATTTTGAATCATAAGCATACATTTGATTCTATTCTATGTCCATTCTCTTACTATTGTTGACTTGTTTGATTTCTATAATCATACCTGTGAAAGATCTAATCGATCTAGAGTTTTATTCTCATCAATTGGTATCAGAGCAGGAGATTGTGTAATTCATACACATCTCTTCTGTCGAAGAAGTTATTAGGGTTTTTAATTCTGCATTGATTGATATTAATTGAGCCGTCACTCTATATTGATGTATCTCATTAATTTTTTTATCTAACCCTAACAATATATTACAAGTTTGGTCTTTTATAGGTTATCGATCAAAAGTCTTTACAATGTCCATGGATGATTCACAAACCAATCCGATCAATATCTCCAACAGCATAGGGTCTACAACAAGAATATCAATCGTGTATACATAAGACTATGAAGTTTGGACGCGTCACTTTGAAGATTACATGATTGGATCAGAGGATAGTGGATAGTTAATCTGGGAAGCGATTACTGCAAGCCCATTCGCACACTCAAGCACTTCTAAGATTGTTAAAACACAGAAAGAGTACAATCAGCTTGTCAACGATGTCAAAGATATTCCTCAGGATGAGAAGGAAAAGTTTCAATGCAACATCAAGGCGCTGAGGATGATAAGGTTTGCACTGCAGTCTGATACGTTTCGTTTAGTAAGTTCTTGTGCTACAGCTAAAGAGATCTGGGATAGATTAAAAGAATTGTATTTCACTGACGAAGATTTGGAACATTCAATCCAAACTCTCTTGCTGTCTGAATTTGGTGACTTTAAGCAGAAGCCTGAAGAGAAACTTGTTCAAACTTTTGATCGCTTCAATCATATTTTAATTAAGATGATAAAGCATGGGATTGAAAGGAAAGTTATCAAACAAAAGGTTACTTTCATGAATGGCCTCAGACCCGAATGGATGGTTGTTGTGTCAACAGTTAAAGCTCATGAACAATTCAAGTCTTATTCTATGGAAAAACTAGTAGGTATTTTGAAATCCCATGAGAGTGCTCTATCTAAGGAAACAAATGTGGTTTCCAGTCTGGGTTCTTTAGCTCCTGTCTCTAAAGGAAAGAGTTCGGTTGAAGAAGAAGAGGAATTGGATCTTGCCAATTTTGATCTAACCGGTGAAGTATACGCCATGATGGTGTCCAATCCCAAAAAATTCATTAAGAAGAAATTCCCAGCCAACAAGAACCGAAACGGGCAGGGTAGTTACAGCGCCGAAAAGATCAAGGAGGAACCGAAGATGGGGTCAAAGTCTGAAGAGTCAAAGAAGGAAGCAAAAGTTGGAGGGGACTCAGGATTCGAATGCCATTATTGTGGAGGCAAGAATCATTTTGCTAAAGATTGTATGTTGAGAAAGAAAGAAGAGAAGACAAATGAAGAAGAGGAGGAAGCGAGCCTCCTGAGAAGACTGGAGGAAATCAAGAAAAGAAAGTTTGCTGCTAACAATACTACCATGAATTCTTTAATTGTGCAGGATACAAACAATAGTGATGAATTTGGTGGTGTGGAGGTCTGGTCCACAGATTCTGAGGATGATGAAGTCAGGAAGCCAAATCATGGAAAGGCTATGCTGGCAAATGAAGAACATGCAACATGAAGATGCTTTGTGGTGACCGTGGGTGTGTCCCAAATGAGATGATATACAACCGATGGGGGAGTTGAAGACGAAAGGGAGTGAGAGGATAGGTGTTTTGCTGCCAAGCCTGTCAGTGCACAGATCAACGAATGTGATGAGTTGATCAAGAAGGTACAAAATATTCACTGAAACCCGTGTCACAAATTCTAACCTACCTGATCAAATCAGCAGGATTTCATCAAAGAGTGAGGAACGAAGAATGTGGATCGAGCAAAATGAAAAGGAGTTAATTAGGTCTAAGGATGATTCTATTTATTTGCAAAGAGACAATCTTAAACTTCTTAAACAGCGAAATGTGTTTTGTTTAATTGCTAAGAGACTCTATTTTAACATCACTCAGTTGCATCTTGATTGTGAAATAGGAAAGAAGATACATCACATGATTTTACCCTTCCTTGAATTAAAGGAGGATGAAATCGATGCTGAAGCCTACAACTGTGAAAGCGTTGTATCTTCTGACGAAGTTTATCCAGCATATAAAATAGGCCTGGACAAAATAGAATCCTACATAAAGTCCAAAGACCACAAGGACATGCTCAAAAATCTATTGGACGAAAATGATAGATTGAAATTAAGAACCGAAACTGTACAAAAAATTGACTCTTTGAATGCCAAGTGAAGTTCAGAAAATAAAATTGATGTTGAAAACGCATCTGAACTTAATGAGGATGATGATCTGAGTAAATCTTTGTAGAGGATTTGGTGGACTGTTCTGAATTCGTCGAAAGCGAACCTAAGTTACACAAGAACCTGATTTCTGAAAACTCAGTTGAGTTTGCTCGCTCGTCTACCGACAAAACCAAAGTTCTCAAGGCTAAAGCTGTTGTGTACCAAAAGGTACAAACTACTCAAAATCAAGTCTATATTGCACCGGGTGTCACTCCATAACAAACTGCAAAGTTAACATCTATGGTAGAAGAAGACAATGCTGGTGGATGTGACGAATTTTTCTAGTCAGCCCCAATAGACAACGTTGATGAGACGAAGGGTCTATCTCAGAAAACTTCATGGAGAGTGAAAGGTAGATACATACCCGAACCACGAAATGAGCCTACAAAATATGATGTCTCGGGCACAAGTGGCACTAAAACCCCATTGGACGAACCTATGCAAACCACTAGTGATACATCATCGGCAAAAAGTGAATGCTGTTCTCATACTTCGAAAAGAAAGGCCAACATTCTCAGAAATCCAACACCGGTGGCTGATAGAAAGCATCAAAGAAATCTGAGATACAAGAAGAATCTCTCAGAGAGAAAACAGTTTTGGAATTCCCAAAATCCTGACTTTATAAGGATGGAAAGGAAGAACAAATCACAAGAGGAATCAAGGAACCGAAAGGGAAGTTTCGGTCCCACGTAGAGAATAAACCAAAAGAGCAGTTTCCGTCCTCAACACAATACCAACCGAAAGAATGGCTTCGGTCGATCTACTGAAAGAAGCCGAAAAGATGGTTTCAATCCTTCGACCAATAGGAGCCGAAAGGGTGCTTTCGGTCCCTCGACCGAAAACAACCGAAAAGAGAGTTTCGGTCCTTCACCCTATAACAACCGAAAGGACGGTTTCGGTCCTTCACCTAATAACTGTTGGATAAGGTGTCTAAGTCCATAGCTATTTCTGGTAAGTACTTGACCCGACTCGGCATGGTCCATTTGGGTTGCATGACACCATGCAATTTGATAGACTAAATGAGAGAAATAACACTTGGAGATTATTAATATATTATAAGTTCTAATATATTAATAATATTATTTAATCAGTTTGATCAAGAATTAATTTAGAATTAATTAAGTGATCAAAAGATAACTAATTAAATATATGGGTTAATTATGTAAATCATCCATATCTTGTATAGTGGGCTAAGAGGCTCCATGGATTATCAAGTTGGGTTCCACCCATGGGATGCTCCATGGATGCTCCATGGGAGTTACAAACCCATGGGTCATGGAAATGAAGAGTCACGACACATTAGGGTTTACATGGTGTAACCCTATATGTGTCAACACTATATAAGAGTCTCATACTCCACCAAAATCGGTTGCACATATGAAACAAGAGGGCTAGGCCGATGTTAAGAAGTGTGTATTCTCTCAAAAGTCTTTCCAAGAGCATTTGGTGTTGTGTGAAGCATTTGAGGCATCACACTTGGGGTGCTAGGTTCACAAGGTTTCAAGGAACATAAGTAACAACAAGGTAAGTTATTGTATCTTTCATTCAAGTTAAAAATTGTTACCCATGTATGCTAGATAGGAATATAACCTTGGAATTCAACTTTTCATGATAATTAGACAAACATAGATCCAAAGTTATTAGGGTTGCATGTACACTTAGGAAGTGTTAGAATGCTCAAAACCCATCAGTGGTATCAAAGTCTAGGCTTGTTTGTTTGTTATTTGTGCTAAACTGTTGAAAAAAGTCGATTTTGTGTAATCTGCCTGATGAACTCGCCGAGTCCATGGGGGGACTCGTTGAGTTCATGTGTATCTTCATCCTACTCGCCGAGTAGGTTCGTGCACTCGGCGAGTAGGAGCCTCAGAATGCATATTTTCGACTTTAGTTGCTGGAAATGGACTAGAAACATTACCTTAAACTGTTTTGGTACTTGAAAACTTGTTTTAGATGGTGTAATGTCTTTGCTAATCCATTTACAACAACAAGTTATCAAAATTACAAAGTTTTAAGTGTAATTTTGATTCATGAAAGTGTTCATGTTCGTGCTCTTGATCTTATGATGTTTAGATGATCATAGGAATTGTTTGTAACCTACGTGGTAGATTAATTCTTGATCATTATATGTTTTAATGGAGTCCATAACTTGTCCTCAAGTTATGGAAAACCAAAAGTCACTTTGCTTTAAAACCATTAAAACAACACATGGGTTATAAAAATGAAGAGTCTTCATTTTTAATACCCTAATAAACTCATAAGTTACAAGAAATGAAAAGTTTTGAAAGTTTACAAAACTTGCCCTCAAGTTTTGGAACAAGTAAAGTCATGTTAAAACTTTAGTTCCAACCCTTAGAATTTTAAAAGTTAAAATTCTACCCTTATACTTATAATATTATAAGTTAATAATATATATATATATATATATATATATATATATATATATATATATATATATATATATATATGTATAAGATCAATGTCGTCTTACCGCTAGTACGCCTCATTCACGAAGCCGGTCTATAAGGTGGGTATAAGGTTGTTGCCTATAAAATGGCAACTTAATGGGTGTCCACTCTCACCCACCGCTTGCTTGACTGGTGGAGGGTCGTTAGTTGAACGGGTAGGACAAGGACTTATAAATTCTCATTAAAAGTATGATGAATATTATAAAGTAATTAACTAAATGTTTTTATTAAATTCCCAATCTTAGTTACCTTAGGAAAAATGTGAATAAGGTGCTAATCCATGAAATTACAATTTACACTTTGTTTAAGTCGTTGGTGGAGCGTGTGTGGTTAACCGGCACACTAACTTGGACTTAACAAGGTAGGTAAAGGGTGACTTAAGGTTTATTATAGTATCGGTAGAGCGTGTGTGGTTTACCGGCACATCGATTGAGTGATAAACTTTAAGGGTACCAACTGATTTGCATGGTTACTTCACACCTCGTTTTTTGATCCTCGGTATCCCAGTCACAAAACTTGGAGGGCACACTCGAGATTGAAACATGCCTTTGAAAAGTTCATTGAATCTCAAAAGAATCTAGGAATTTCTAAGAACCAATCAAAAACCTAATATTTAATATTTCGGTTTTCGTGGTGGAAATTGGTGAATCGTCATTCACCTACCTTTCAAATATGTTATAGCTTGGATTACGACATACCTCTTCTAAGTTATAATATATTGTGATTGGATCCTAGCCTTAATATTACATTTGGGTGTTTTATTAAGGACTTTCTTAATATCTAAACTAATCTTGTCCTCTTCCTTCAGATGTCTTCAAACAATGTTGCTTCTGGCTCTAATCCTAATGGCTCCTTTACCCTTGTGAACTTGTGTGGGAAAGTCACTTTTGATGGATCCAACTTCAATGAGTGGATCAGAAATATCAGGATGATTACCCGCTATGAGGACAAAGAATATGTCCTCGACAAGGAGCTTAAGGAGATTGATGAGACCACTACAACTCCCCAGGAGATCGCTGACTTTCAGGAACATGAAAGGGATGCTACCATAGTGGCATGTATCATGATGGCCACGATGACAGCGGAACTCTAAAAGTCCTATGAGGACTTCTACCCTTTTGAAATGCACCAAGATCTGATGGAAAGATACCATCAAAGTGCACGAGAAGAGAGGTATGAAATCATCTGCTCCATGATAACAACCATTATGAAGGACGGGGAATCCGTCTAGAGCCACATGCAGAAAATGCAAAGGTATGTGGATCGGTTGCTGAAGCTTAATGTGAACTTCCTTGAGGAGCTTGCAATAGATATCATTTTGCACTCCTTACCATCGTGCTATGATCAATTCCACATGACATATCACATGAATAAGGAAGAGGTCACACTCAGCAAACTTCAGGGTCTTCTCAAGACCGTAGAAACAGGTCTTAAGAGGAAGTTGGTTGTTAACACTCCTACTCCAAACTCCGCTCCGGTTTTGGCAATCGGGAAAAGTCGAGGGAAGAAGAGAAAGAGCTCTTCGAAGGGTACCAAGGCTAGGACCCTTGATGGCTCTTCTTCAAGTAGAACCAAGAAAGGTTTCAACACTCCTTATTCTGACCCAAAAGAGGCTGAATGCTTCTATTGCCATGAAAAATCACATTGGAAGCAAAACTGCCCAAAATACCAGCAAGATGTGAAGGATGGGAAAGTTAAACCCAACCATGTAGGTATTTACACTATCTTATCTAATAACTCACTCCATTCTAACTCTTGGGTCCTTGATACCGATTGTGGTATTCATATATGTTCTGATTTGTAGGTACTAAGAAGAAGTAAGAATGTGGAGCAAGGAAGAATAAACTTAATCATGGGGAATAGGAAAGCTTTACCTGTCACCAAGATTGGAGTTTATACTTTATCGCTAAGTAGTGGGTTTAGTTTAGATTTGAATAAGTGTTGTTAATCGCCAGAAATGGCAAGAAATATTATTTCCTTTCATGCATTGTATAAACAAGGTTTCACCTTTTCATTTGATAATGAAGTTGGTTCGATTAATGCTTTCTTTAATAATGTTCTTTATTTTAAAGCATTACCTTGTGATGGCGTATGTATACTTAATCAAGCATAAGTCAGAGATTTTAGAAAAGTTTAAGGAATTTAAACAGGAAGTTGAGAATCAATTGGGAAGGAACATTAAGATGCTTCAATCCGATCGAGGTGGTGAGTATCTTAGTTCAAAGTTCCTTGACTATCTTAGGGAATGTGGGATTGTCTCACAATTGACACCTCCCAGGACACCGCAGTTGAATGGTGTGGCTGAGAGGCGTAATCGAACCTTGTTGGATATGGTTCATTCCATGATGAGTCGAGCTTCGCTACCAATCTCATTTTGGGGGTATGCTTTAGAGACTGTCGCCCATATCCTTAATCTAGTCCCTACAAAGAAAGTTGCCAAAACTCCTCATGAGATGTGGACTGGTAAAGTACCCAAACTAGACCACATCAAGATTTGGGGTTGCGAGGCTTTTGTGAGACGCGAAACTCATGATAAGCTCGAACCTCTAAGCGAGAGGTGTATTTTCATCGGCTACCCACAACAATCCTTTGGTTACCTCTTCTACAGACCTAGTGAAAATGTGGTCTTTGTAGCTAGGAGGGCTTTCTTTAGAGAGAGAGAGAGAGAGAGAGAGAGAGAGAGAGAGAGTTCATAAGCCAAGGAAACAGTGGGAGGCAAGTTGATCTTGAAGAAATTCAAGAGTCAAGCGGTGAAGGAACTTCGAACCCTAGCACTCAACTTGAGGAGGAAACTCCTGTTGATCCAATTGACAAGTCTGTACCTCTGAGGCGTTCCACAAGGGTTAGGAATGCACCTGAGCATTACTATGGATTCCATATTACTGCAGAAGGTGATACACTTATCCGTGATGAGACACTGATAGGTCTGGATGAACCTAACAGTTACGTAGAAGCCATGGCAGGCCTTGAGTCAGCCAAGTGGAAAGAGGCAATGGACAGCGAGATATAGTCCATGTATGACAATCAAGTTTGGAATTTGGTTGAGAATGTACTAGGTCGTAAGACAGTAGGGTGCAAATGGATCTTCAAGAAGAAGACCGACATGGATGGTAAAGTACACACTTATAAGGCACGACTGCTTGCAAAGGGTTTCTCACAAACTCTGGGAGTTGATTATGATGAGATCTTTTCTCCAGTGGCTAAGATTAAGTCTATTAGGGTTCTGTTAGCCATAGCTGCATTTCATGACAATGAAATATGGCAAATGGATGTCAAAACCGCTTTCCTTAATGGAAAGTTGCTGGAAGATGTTTACATGAGTCAGCCATAAGGTTTTTTCAGCAACGAGTACCCTAATAGAGTGTGTAAGCTTGAAAAATCCATTTATGGGTTAAAGCAAGCACCTCGTAGATGGAATCTTTGCTTTGATGAGAAAGTCAAGGAATTTGGCTTTTCTAGGAGTGAAGATGAGTCTTGTGTATATGTCAAGGCTAGCGGGAGTATAGTTAGCTTTTTGGTATTGTATGTGGATGACATACTACTCATAGGCAATGACATCCCAACTCTGCAGGAAGTTAAGTCCTGGCTTGGGAAGTGTTTCTCTATAAAGGACCTAGGAGAAGCTGCCTATATTCTAAGGATAAGGATCTTGAGAGACCGAAGTAAAAGAATAATTGGACTTAGTCAGAATTCCTACTTGGATAAGGTGCTGAAGAGATTCAGCATGCAGGACTCCAAGAAAGGAGAGTTACCCATCCAGAGTAACGCCAGATTGAGTAAGACACAAAGCCTTATCACTGAGGATGAGATAGTAGAAATGAGTCGAATATTGATCATGTATGCTATGACGTGTACTCGACCTGATGTAGCTTTTGCCCTGAGCATGGTTAGCAGGTACCAGGGGAACCCTGGCAAGGCACACTGGACTGCGGTAAAGAATATCCTCAAATACCTATGGAGGACTAAGGACTAGGTCCTTACCCTTGGTGGGAGTGATGGCTTGAGGGTTGTAGGGTATAGTGATGCTAGCTTTCAGACTGATAGGGATAATTTTTGCTCTCAGTCAGGCTGGGTCTTTACCCTAAACGGAGGAGCAATTTCTTGGAAGAGTTCCAAGCAAGAGACAGTGGCTTATTCAACTTGTGAATCAGAGTATATTGCAGCTAGCGAGGCAACAAAGGAGGCGATATGGCTGAAGAACTTCATTGGAGACCTTAAAGTTGTACCAGCTATTAAAGAGCCAATGGAAATTTTATGTGATAGTGAAAGCGCTGTTGCCTTAGCCAAGGAACCAAGGGATCATGGGACATCCAGACACATCGACAGAAAATACCATTTTATCAGACATCGAATAGAAGAAGGACTCCTCGTGGAAAAGAGGTTATCATTGGATGAGAATCCAGCAGATCTCCTCACGAAGGGACTGACTTGGGTTAAGCATCTCCAGCATGCTCGGAGCATAGGGCTGAAGGATGATATTAGATTTAGTAGTTAGATAACCTCGAAATTTGTAAAGTGTAATTGACATTAGATGATGAATAAAAGGTGTTTTATTTATGAGTAAAGTGTTGCTATCTCTTGTCAATCATTTACTATATTTCTTTTGGATGTTTTGACTTCCAGAATAATAATGTTTGGTATATCATATTATTCAAACCTCCACAGTCGGTCATATGTCGGAAGTAGGTATGAATCAAGACTGTCATGATTGGTTGGAGAGGTCTAAGGTGTTGGACATGGCTACAACAATCATGAGTGCTCATAAGTTCTGAGCATTGGACTCAACCCACGCTTACTGGAATCACTTCATGGAATTTATCTCGAGTGATCATGAGACGTTAATATATCATATAAGTCTTCAAACCTAGAGATATGATTTGTTACTTACGAGTTGGTTATGCATTGATTGTAAGAAAACGCATTGGTAACTCGATGTTATAAAACGTGCTTTTGCGTATAATTCAATGAGTGGTAGAACAAACATATGATTCAAAGTTTATCTATTCCTTCTTGGATTAGAAGCTGATATCTGGGCCCCTCGATGATTTTGTTTTGACCTATGTACCGGGCCCGGTCAGAAATAAGTTAATGTGTTCAATTAAGTTCTTTATCAAACAAATCGGAAATCGGGAAACAAACTGTTGGACAATAAGTAAGACATTGTTCCATGTATTTGCTCGGCTAATATCTAGAACAGAGGATTATATGATCACTTATCTTAAATGGCGTATCGTCATCTTCTCAGTTTCAAGAGACCTTGAAAGAGCTACGATTGCCGGTCGGTTCCTGAAGTACTAGAGTTATAGTTATTAGACTTATCCAAGAAGGAGACTGTTGGATAAGGTGTCTAAGTCCATAACTATTTTTGGTAAGTACTTGACCCGACCCGGCATGATCCATTTGGGTTGCATGGCACCATGCAATTGGATAGACTAAATGAGAGAAATAACACTTGGAGATTATTAATATATTATAAGTTCTAATATATTAATACTATTATTTAATCAGTTTGATCAAGAATTAATTTAGAATTAATTAAGTGATCAAAAGATAACTAATTAAATATATGGGTTAATTATGTAAATCATCCATATCTTGTATAGTGGGCTAAGAGGCTCCATGGATTATCAAGTTGGGTTCCACCCATAGGATGCTCCATAGATGCTCCATGGGAGTTACAAACCCATGGGTCATGGAAATGAAGAGTCATGACACATTAGGGTTTACATGGTGTAACCCTAGATGTGTCAACACTATATAAGAGTCTCATACTCCACCAAAATCGGTTGCACATATGAAACAAGAGGGCTAGGACGATTTTAAGAAGTGTGTATTCTCTCAAAAGTCTTTCAAAAGCATTTGGTGTTGTGTGAAACATTTGAGGCATAACACTTGGGGTGCTAGGCTCACAAGGTTTCAAGGAACATAAGTAACAACAAGGTAGGTTATTCTATTTTTCATTCACGTTAAAAATTGTTCCCCATGTATGCTAGATAGGAATATAACCTTCGAATTCAACTTTGCATGATAATTAGACAAACATAGATCCAAGGTTATTAGGGTTGCATGTACACTTAGGAAGTGTTAGAATGCTCAAAACCCATCAATAACAACCGAAAGAGCAGTTTCGGTCCCTCGACCAATAGCAACCGAAAGAGCAGTTTCGATCCTTCACCCAATAGCAACCGAAAGGGAGGTTTCGGTCCTTCACCCAATAACAACCGAAATAGTGGTTTCGGTCCCCATCCATACAAGTCCAATTAGAAAGACAGGGGTTCCAAAGTCACTTCTGAATTCAACTCTTCCCATTGAAATTCTTGTCCTTCAATCACTTCAAAGGGAAAAAGAAAACTCTTTCCTAAAGATAACAATCTTCCAAAAGAGAATCAAAAGAATACTAATGTCAACACCACAAACTCCAGTCCTACTAAATCAACTAAAATTAAAGTTTTCACCATTAAAAGAAAAGATGAAACAACTTTTGTTAAACGCACATACATGGTTGATATTTTCCTTACTATTCCTTGTCCTGTAAAAGGCTCACAAGGACCCAAGAAACTTTGGGTTCCTAAATCTGCTTAATATTTTGTAGGTTATTCGTGACGAGTAGTTTGATGAAGAATGGTACATTGATAGTGGCTCCTCACGTCACATGAGAGGAAGGAAGGAAGAACTGAGGGGGTTTCATTCTCTCAAAGATGGTGACATTGTAAAGTACGGCAACAACTCATTTGGTACTATCAAAGGCTATGGAATGATCACTAATGGCGAGTTCTTTATAAGGAAATTAGCTTATGTTGAAGGACTTCAACACAATCTTATCAGTGTATCACAACTGGTGGTTGGCACTGAATTGAAAGTATCATTCGACGATGAAGGCTCAGAGATTGTCGAGAAGAAAACGAACAACGTTCTGTTGAAGTCAAAACAAAAAGGGGAAATGTATCCTTTGAACCTCAACCCAATTCGAGGAAAACCAGCTGTGTGCTTACTCACAAGGGCTCACATTGATGAAAGCTGGTTATGGCATAGAAGACTATCTCATCTTAATTTCAAGGATATCAACTAGTTGGTCTTGGGTGATCATGTTCGAGGTTTTCCAGTTCTAAAATTTGATAAAGAACATCTTTGTGCAGCATGTGAAATGGTAAATCATAGTAGGCAGATTCATCCTTCTATTTTCTATACTAAGGTGATAGAACCATTGGAGTTATTGCATATCGATCTATGTGGTCCATCGTCCATCGAAAGTATTAGGGGAAACAAATACATTCTGGTCATTGTGGACGATTTCTCAAGATTTACATGGGTATTCTTCCTCAAGCAAAAGTTTGAAGCCACTCCAAAGCTTAAGCTCTTTATTAAACAGATAGAAACTCAACTAAGAAAGGTAGTTCATAATGTGAGGAGTGACAATGGCTTGGAATTCAAGAACAAAGATTTTGAAGATTTTCTTGCTGAAAAGGGGACAACTCACAATTTCTCAGCCCCTTATACTCCACAGCAAAATGGCATCATTGAAAGGCGAAACCGATCCCTATGTGAAGCAGCTCGAACTATGCTATGCTTCGCGTCCTTACCTTTGTATTTCTGGGCTGATGCAATTGCTGTTGCATGATATACTCAAAATAGATCATATTTGAATAAGCGGTTCTCCATTACCCCTTACGAGATCTTGAATAATCGAAAACCAAATGTGAAATTCTTTCATGTGTTCGGTTCAAGATGTTTCATTTTCAACTCCAGAGAGAATCGAAACAAGTTCGATGCTAAGGCTGATGAAGGAATTTTCTTAGGCTAATCTCTGAACTCCAAGGCGTATAGAGTTCTCAATAAACGCTCAAAGAAAATTGAAGAAACATACTATGTCACCTTTGACGATAGTTATGTTAAGAAGATGAAATCAAAAGAAGATGCATCGCAAGAGATCTTTCCAAAGAATGGTCAAGTTACTATCTTTATCTCGAATCTTTTCGACCAGTTCATGATCCTGTTTGATGAGCCTCAAAAGGCGATTAATTCTGAATCAACTGCAAAATACAACAAAGTTGATAATCTGAAACAAGTTGTCAACGACGCTGCTAAAAAGATAGCTGATGATCAATTTAAAGAAACCGAAAGGGCAGAAGCAAGCGAACCTTCATGTGACCGTCCTAATGTCCAAGGGGAGGGTCCAACTCCTCATCACGATCAAGGATCTTCATTCTAGGGGGAGAACTCATCGCCACATACCTCAATTTCTACTGAAATTCCAACCAAAGAAGGGGATACCAATACTGGTCCTGAACAGGAGTCACTCTTTGAGGGGGAGAACACCAATGTTGGTGATGATGACCTTCTGTCTGAACTAGAAGAAGAAATCAATGCTGAATTGGATCCTATCTATGATCCAAATTTTCCTCCACTTATAAAATGGACCAAAGATCACCCTCAAAGTCAAATTATCGGGGAATCTTTAGAAAAAGTGTTAACTCGTTCTCAAATCAAAGCGAAACAGACTACACTCTTTTCAAAATTCGAGTTTTGTATGTTCAACTCCTTTGTTTCCAAAGTTGAACCGAAGACTGTTAACTCAGATCTTGATCATTCAGACTGGGTTCAAGCCATGCAAGATGAATTAAATGAGTTTGAAAGAAACAAGGTATGGCGTCTTATTCCAACTCCAAAGGATGCTTCGGTTGTCGGTCTCAAATGGGTATTCAGAAACAAGATGGACAAGGAAGGGAATGTCATTCGTAACAAAGTGAGGCTGGTGGTCAAAGGATATTATCAGGAAGAGGGAATCGATTATGAATAAACCTTTGCTCCAGTTGCAAGATTAGAGTCTGTTCGTATCTTTCTTGCATACGCAGCTCACAAGAACTTTGAAGTCTATCAAATGGACGTCAAATGTGCCTTCCTCAACGGTGAACTTGAAGAAACCGTATATGTTGAGCAACCGCCAGGCTTCGTGAATGAGAAGTATCTCGGTCATTGTTATATCCTTGACAAAGCTGTATATGGCCTCAAACAGGCTCCCAGAGCATGGTATGAAACTCTCACTCGTTTCTTAAAAATGTCTAAATTCAAACAAGGTTCAATTGACCCAACCTTCTTTCGTAAACGAGAAGGTAACCACCTTATGATAGTCCAAATTTCTGTTGATGACATCATCCTTGGCTCCACGAATCCTAGCTTAACAGCTGAATTCAGAAAGTTGATGTAAACTAAATTTGAGATGAGCTCAATGGGTCCAATTAACTTCTTTCTTGGATTGAACATTAGACAGGGACCCGAATACATTTTTATTAATCAGGAAGCATATACCAAGACTTTATTAGCCAAATTTGGGATGATGGGAGACTCCAAAGTGAAAGTGCCTATGGCCTTTGGAACCAAACTTACACCCTCTTTGGAGAAACCAGTAGCTGATATGACACTCTATCGACAAATGATTGGGTCTCTGATGTATTTTACAGCTAGTAGACCTAAAATCATGTTCTCATTCTGTTACTGTGCATGATTTCAAGCCAACCCACGCGAACCTCATCTTCAATCCGTGAAAAACATCTTTCGCTATCTGAAGCGAACCTCCTCTCTCGGTCTGTGGTATCCTGCCAACTCAGGATTCTTTGTTCAAGCATTTTCAGATGCTGATTTAGGTGGCTGTGGATTAAATCGTAAAAGCACCACTGGAGGATGTCAATTTCTAGATGGTAAATTAGTCAGTTGGCAATCGAAGAAACAAACCTATGTTTCGCTATCTACTGCAGAAGCTGAATATATTGCTGCGGCATCCTGCACATCTCAGGTCGTATGGATACAAGGTCAACTCAGGGATTACGGGCTAAACACGAAGAAAATCCCACTATATTGTGACTCTGAAAGCGCAATTAGGATTTGTCGCAACCCAGTGCAACATTCAAAGACTAAGCATATAGCACTGAGGTACCATTTCATCAAGGATCACGTCGAATATGGTAACGTAAAAATTCACTTCGTCAGAACGACTAATCAATTGGCAGACATATTCACGAAGGCCTTACCTGAAGCAAGCTTCAACAAGATTCTACAATGCCTAGGAATGATGCAAGCCGAATCTGTACCAAAATCGCCTTCCCTTTCATAAAGGTAACAAGCAAAATAGAGCGAACCAAAATGAACCGAACATTCGGTCTATTTCGGGTTCGGTCTATTTCGGGTGAAGATCGACCATGAACCGAAATGAACCGAACGTTCGGTCTATCTCAGGTTCGGTCCATCTGAACTCGTTCGCTTCTTTTTCTTAACAAGGCATTTCAACTGTGTTCATTTGTACACTTTTTCATTACTTCTTTTCTACTTATAAACACCCAAAAATATTCTTTTCGTTTAATTGGTCAATTCTCACAAAATTCAAACATATTTTTTTATTTTATTATATATATATATATATATATATATATATATATATATATATATATATATATAAAGTTTTTCCTTTTGTTTAAGTGTGATTCTCGATGGCGAAACTACGATAGGTAAATGGTTTTCTTAGTTAGGAATCCCAAGAAACATGTTGTTGTATGTTGCCTAAAGCCTCAAAAGATTTTGAGTGAAGCCTTAATAACATGATATATACCAATCATGTTTCCCAATCCAGGCTGGCAAATTCACTCTAATCATGAGCTACCTTACTCTACTCACACTGAGGTTAGAGTTTTCTGCTTGGTCCTTCTTTTCTTTAAAGCATAGGTACATTCGCTTCTTATACCATCTCCATCACTTTTCTCCATTATACTTCATTTCACCAATACAACCCCTGAGACTCTCAGTATTAACCACTGAGGTTTACGGTCTAAGTGAAACCCAAAGTTCAACACCACTAATGAATTGACGGTGAATTCTAATATTCAAGATCTTACTTGTTACCTAATGAAATCTCTTTTTTTCTTTTGAGTGATCTTTTTAAGCTTGTCTTTCACCAAGTCTTCTCTTACCCTAAAAGATCCAGTTTATTTTTTTTTGAGATTTCCTCACTTCCTTTCGTCACTATAAAGTTTATCTTACCTACTTGTTCAACAGAACACAATGATCTCACAAGTACTTCATTCAGTTTCGGTCTTATGTCAAGTATCGAAGTTATGAATTGAAGCAAAGCCACCCATTATCACCTTTAAAAGATGCCTTTCAATACTTCTCAACAAGTAATTGATTGTTATTCAATGGGAAACCAAGCAAGCACTTTAATGTCTCTCTTGAATTTAAAGGAAGTGATTTATGCCCAGTATCCATTGTTTTATGTCTACTTAAGACATCACAGATTATACCTTAAATTTTGCTTTATTTCTTTATCTTTTACATCCTATGCACTAAAATTTTTAATTTTCCATACACTAGTTATTTTATGGCTGTTCAATAAAGCATTATAGGCAACGGAGATTCAAACGTATTACGAAGAGACGATTGGGATAAAGTGAAAGCTGACTCAACAGCTATCCAAAGAGTTTGGCGAATTGAAAAAGTGCATTTTATGGAATGGCGTGTAAAAAGGAAATGTCCTTTCTCTTTCTTGCGTCGTCTTCGACATGCCAACTGTCCTTCCATCAAATCAAGCGCTACTTTTGAGATAATCCAAAATCTCAGCTGGATTTTTCTCTCTCTTCCTTGTACGTATAAAAGGAATTGGACCGGTACTCTCTCAACCTTTACCACTTACCCTTCTCTCTCAAAGAACACCGGCGATTTTCTGCAACTGTTCATCTTCTTCTCCAAGCTATTACAATGGCAGACTCATCATCAGTTCACGATACTTCCGTTCGTCAACCACTTCTCACCATCAAACCCCAACAGAACCTGATCATCAATCTCACCCCGTTTATCTATGATCCATACATGTTGTATGTGGTTGAGTGTCTCAAATACTCACCTCTCGTCGACGCACTGAGTAAAGTCGAAGTTGTTCCATTGTCTTGCATGTCTCTTGTCTACTCTACTACCTACTACGACAAGGTTAATGAACGAATTCACTTCGAACTCCACGATGAGAAGACCTCCATCTCTAAGCATCGATTATGTGCCCTAATTGGTCTTTCTCAAGATCAATCTCTGGTAAACCCTGACTCCATAACTACTGGTCAATTGTTTTCTATGTTTTATCAGATGGGGTATATCGAAACCCTAACCACCATCACAAAGTTCAAGAAGTCCTGCCTTCCTCCTCAATGGAATGGCCTTTTCACGCTATTGTTCAAGGGACTTTCTGAGCGAAGCGCTGGCTCAGATGGTGCGAGCAAGTCTTTCATGACTGTGTTGTATGGGTTGTACCATGGGATCGACCTAGATTATGGGTCTATTATCTGGCAGCAGTTGGTTCAAAGCTTGGTCTCTTCATCCACGCATTCTGAGATCTCATGTGGGCGTTTCTGGTCTACAACCACCAACTGGGCAATGGACCGCCTTCGTGTTCCAATAATGGCGGATTCTTTATTCTCATCCATTGCTACCTTTCATACGAAAAAAATCATTGTCACTGATCCAACCAAGTTTTCTTTTATTGGATCCATTCCTGAAGCAATGCTCGGTCATATCTCTGTGTCGAGTAACGTTCTCCAACAGTACAGGAAGCATCCATTGGCTGGTCCAAGAGAGCTTACGCCAGCTATGATTCGCTCTATTGAGGAGGCTGACAAGCCAGCCAAAAGGGGTAAGAAGCCTGATACACAGAAGGAAGGCCCTGTCATTAAACCAACTAAGGGCCAAACCCCCAAGAAGCGAAAGTCTGATAAGGCTGCAACTTCTCAGACTCAACCAAAGAAGCAAAAGAAGCCTGCTAGGAGGCTTATTCTTCAATCCATAAGTGATTCAGATTCAAAATATGTCCCTCCTAAGCATAAGAACGCTCCTCCTTCAGAATCTGAGAGCGAAAGCTCTGATGAAGAGGCTTGGGGCAAGGTGATACTCCGCCTCGTTCCCTTACCCCAAAAATTCAAGTTCGCTCTAATCCTCCTTCACCTCCACCTGTAACCATCGCAGTATCCATTCCTCCTATATCTCCCATTACCACCTCTCAACCATTCACTACAATTCCCATCCCCACTCCCATTTTCACAGATACCACTACTACTACAAAAGCTCATTTTATTGTACCCAATCCACCAGTAACCGAACCACTTGTCACAACCGAACCTCCACCTTTTTCAAAACCCTTATCTCCCACACAATCCACTGAACAGCCCCTATTCTAGGCGGTGACGACTTGGAATTTAATTCCACATATTTCCGTCCTTACCGAGTGCAGAGCGTTGATGATGACGATGAGCCTGTTACAAAGCATCATCTCAAGGCGGTAAATGAAAAGCTTGATCAACTGCTTTCATCCTCTTCCTCTGGTACTTATTCTGAAGATGCATTAAAGGCCTTGTTCTCCTCCGTCGTTACAGAACACAGTGCCACTTTATCTGCTGCAGCCAAAGCAATCAAAGCCTCTACTTCCCAATGTCAACAAGCCTCTCTTGCTGTTGATGCTTCTACTAAGGAGTGCAACGAAGTGACCGCAAAATTCGATAAACTAGTTTCTGACGCTCATTTGTTTTTAGATTCCTTGCAGGCTGCTGCTGCTAAGAACGCTCAAACTGTCAACGCTTCAGTAGAGGACCTTCAACGGTCTCTTCAATTTGAACGCTCAAACCTTGAAGCTACACGCCAAGCCATTGAAGTAGCCAATGAAACTTTACATGCTAACGTCAATGACCGCTTAACTCAACTGGAGGCAGAGTTAGTTGTAGAGAATCGTATTATGGATGAGCTGGACAGACACACTGTATAGCTAAAATTGCAAACCCACAAGCTGTGTACTGCTAATACTGAGATTAATGACATAAAGTCAGAAAGGGAGGTCATTAGGAGTTCTGCTGCTGATGTTCACTCCATCCTCCTTCATCTCATCGAGGCTCACAATCCGCTCATCACTATAACCATTAGGCATCATCTGGCAGATAAGATCAGACCGGCATTGGACATCCTTAGTCGTATCGAGGGTGTTCCGGTGACCGGGGTCCAACTGAAACAAGGGGGAGAGAAGGTGACAACTCAACCTCCTTCTGGGCGAACACCATCTACTGAACCGAAGGGTAATGAAGCTTCGGTCAGCAACAAGGAGAAAAAGAAGAAGAAAATTGGCGAGGACGACACAGACAATGAAGATGATGTCTATGCCGATAATCCCAAGAAACCCTTCCATAAGGTTAAGACCTCTGAAAAAGAAATGGAAGAAAATATCAAGAAACAACGAGTTGAGCTAGAGCAGAAGCGAAAGGAGGCGGAGCTCCTAGAGAAGAAAAAGTCCATGTTCCCTGTCTGGACCATAGACTCGCTTCAAAGATGTGCAATCGATGAGCCAAGCATTCTCTGGCTTGAGCCAGTAATGTCCTTTGGACTTGACAACTCCAAGGATGCTCAGTTCAATATGCCAATCACTCAAAAGGCATTTATCTTCCACTGCTTCAATTCGACTGCTGCTATTCCGTCCCCAGACCCGAAAGTAGACAGGGATCTTCTAGAGTTTTACTTGGAGTTTGCTCAACCCCAATACCTGACTTGGAGCTCAAAGAAACTTACCATTGTCAAGGTTATGAAGCCCTATTCAGCGGGGAAGTTTATTAATGTCAAATTTAGGATGACTCGAGAAACCGAAGGCTCAGTCTACCACTTTACCCTCGCTGATCTACCGAACCTTAATCCCCATGACTGGATACTCCTCAACAGCATTCTTCTGTCAAATCCTCAGGAGTATCAGCCAATAATTGATCATGTCAAGCGTATGCTTGTTTGCTACATACATGAGGTAGCGAAGATGGACCAGGAGATTGCCTCTGCCATACACAAGCGAACAACGATCAAGACTATGGGCAGAGTTGGCAATGTCAACACCATGATCAAGGGGAAAATTGATTCAAAGTACCACACCGTTATGTTCATCAGAGGCGAAGGTCAAAAATGCCTTTTCGCTCTAGTTGACAAACACCTCTTCTCAACGTCTTGCCTGGAGCACATCTTGGAGATCATTCAGAGGTGCGATCAGAACAGTGCTGCTGATAAGAAATTATTCACTGACATGCTGAGGTGGTACATACAGTTTAGACAGACACTTCTCGCTATAATTCCTCGTTTTTTTAAATTAATAAAGATGGTGAAGCCTACTCAGAGTAAATGATCTCTCGCCTCATTTGACGCAAAGGGGGAGATTGTTGGGTCTATTAGATTGCGTCATGGGCTCGGTCCTTAGCCTAGTTTTGATTGCCGGTATTAGGCCTGTCCAACCGTGCATATTTGTGTACTAGGGTTTAGTATATAAGCTGCATGCATGTAGAATTAAAAGTTATCGCTTTCATTGTTTATTTTCTCTGAGTTTTGTAAACCCTAGCTCGCCTCTACAGCAGAAGTTCTTCATCGAGCTCTGCTGAGGCGTGACTTTATTTTGAATCATAAGCATACATTTGATTCTATTATGTGTTCATTCTCTTACTATTCTTGACTTGTTTGATTTCTATAATCATACCTGTGAAAGATCTAATCGATCTAGAGTTTTATTCTCATCATTACAACTTCTAGTATGCATGTATACTTGTATACTTCTTGTAAAATACTTATATTTTAAAGTATACTTTTAGTTCCATAGCACTTCGACCCCTTTTAGTGTTTATAGTTGTATACCATGTAAGGTTCGGTATACTTAGTTCACTATAAACAATAGCTCTGATACCAATCTATCACACCCCAAAACTGAAACGGCGGAAATGTTCGCGGGTGGAGGACGTCATGTGTAGTATCACAACAATTGCATCATAGTAATCAAAGTAAACACAACCATTAAATTGAATATATATATATATATATATATATATATATATATATATATATATATATATATATATAAAAGGTATTTACATCTGTTTGATTCATATTCATATGCATCAAAAGTAGCAAAATACCAAGACGTGACTCTATATGCTCCGTCTTTTCAAAAGCCTGCGGGAGTACCTGTCTACTGATTTCCTGAGAATACAAGCGGTTTTGAAAGAGTATCAGCATTATTTAGTATGATACTCTTGTATTCAGAAAGTAACAATGTATACCATAAACTATATCAGACATAGTTTATATGATTGTTAGTGTATAATCCTACGATGGTAAAACTGTGTATTGAAATCCCAAACCATACCTATTATAGTTTGCACATGTGTTAAGTATTCGGTTCATGTATTGTTTTGAAAACTATGCAATTATAATTGTGAGTCGAAAACTTCCCTCGTGATCAGCATGATAAAAAAAGGGATAAGATATATAAACATTTTATAAACGTGGTGCTCTTTTGGTTGTATTAATTGCATCAGTTTTAATCCTAATGAAATTCTGTGTATAAAGTTCACAAAAACTATTTGTGTTTGGATTGTATCTACCCGTGAAAACATTAAAATAATAAAACCGTAGGGGTATGAACTCACTGTTGGTTGCATGTATGTGTCGGACAACGAGACTGGAAACGAAAACCCTCGAGTTGATATATGTGGCACTTAACGGGATCCGAAACTCGATCGAAGTGGAAAAGTGGGTTTGCAGCCAAGATTCCCGACCTAGGGATGATTGCGGTTGTGAAGGGAATAAGTTCGTGAACGGTTCCTTTTCTTTAAAGGGTTTATGGTCCTTGAAGGGTTCACGGTCGGTTCTTGGTGTTCTTGGTGAAATTATGAAGATTTGAAGGGTGTACGACCGTGAACTCAAGAACAGAAACGTTTGATTTAGAAGAAAAGGCGGATGTTTGATGCTCCAAAACATGTTCTAAGGTGGATTGATAGATAGATGAAGAGAAATCTTGGGTTTTTTGGGTGATGATTTTAGAGAGAGAAAGTGTGTTTTCGGCCAGAAAAGTATAAATGAGGGTAGAACACACGCATATATATATATATATATATATATATATATATATATATATATATATATATATATATATATATATATAGGTTGGGTTCATGGTCGGTGGTGGGGTCCACCAGCCGTGAACGGGTTTACGGCTGTGAAAACCAATCAGACCAGATTTTGCTGATTTCAGGAGAAAACTCGGGTTTTTGCGCGATTTTGGTTCCTACTCTTATAAAAAATTTAATTATATAAATTAATGATTTTCCAAGCTATAAGAATTTGACGGAATGAAATAAAATTCCAAATTTATTTAACAGAATTGAACTAACGTTAACGAAAAAAGGTTCGGGTGGTCACAGAATACAGTCGCGATTCCTAACGCGAGTTGTGACAACCCAAAAATTTCCGTTAGTTTTAACGCCGAAATTAATTACGTCAAAAATTAATCAAATTTATCCCGAAAATATTTTTGACCGGATTTAAACCCGTTGGAATATTTTAAATAATATTCGTCAAGCGAACCAAAATTAAGGCGGTATAATTTTAAAATTTGCCTTGATTAACGATAGTCGTGAAAAAACCCCGTTCGCGGTTGGTGTCAGGTGAACCCAACCAGGCCATAAACTCCATCCTATATAAGGGATGACTGGGTTTCATTCCCACCTTAGACTCTCTCTCTCTCTCTCTCTCTACTTTCTCTCTCTACAAAACGGGTTTTGGTCAAAAATCGCCCCTCTGAGCTTCAAATCGGTAAGTTAACCTTCCTAGCTTGTTGTTTATCTTAGCTAGCTTGCAAATTTGTGGATTAATCATCCAAAAACCCCAAGAACAAGAGTTTACGGTCTTGGGAGCATCCCAAAACCGTAAAGCCCTTGGAAGAGGGTTTTGATGCCCAAAAACCCTTCCAAACCACTTCTAATGCTTAGCAATGACTTAGAGGCTTGCATGAAAGGACTTAGAACACCAAAATCGTAACAAATGGGGAGTAAACATGAGTTTACGGTCTAAGAACATTCTTAGACCGTAAACCCATCTTCATGGACCATAAAAACTTATTTAAGTGTTAAACTACCCCTCAAACACCTCCAAAAGCTTCCATGAGTGCCTAGAGCCTTGTAATCCTTCATTTGATGCACCAAAACACATGATTCATGGACTAACATGAGTTTACTGCCATAAAATCATGTGTTTAAGGTAGTAAACTCCCCAAGAACACCTTCTTAGACCGTAAACACCTTTCCAAGGTGTTTAAGTGCCTTTAACACCTTCCTATGCTCATATAAGTGACTAGAACCTTGCATGCATGAGTTAGAACCACCAAACAACAAAAGGAATGGGCTGTCACACCCCAAAACCAAGAACGGCAGAAACGTTCTGGGGCGGAGGGCGCCATGTACAATATCACAACAATGGAAAGTAATAAACAAGCAACAACATCATCCATTGCATTAATAATATAAATTTAATACAAATGTTCTGTCAAATTATAATAGACACTAAAGTATAAACAAAATGAAAGATGAGTCTTGAACGAGCTTCATCTTCTCTAAACCTTACATCGGTACCTGTCTATCGTTGACCTGAGGATACAAGTTATTTTGAAAGAGAGTATCCACTTTAAAGTTGGTGAGATCATAAGCATTTTAGTGTCTTAATTTGTATGTAAGTATTTGTATGTATATGAACTGTAAGTATTGAACATGTATATGAACAGTAAGTATGAAAATGTTTGTAGAACAAATGTAAACGTTTGAAAAACCCTAGAAATCCCTATGATTCCTACTACTATAAAAGGGAGTCTTCTACCAAGACCTAACTGTTCTGAATGTAGCCTTCTACCAAGACCTAACTGCTCTGAATGTAGCCTTCTACCAAGACCCGACTGTTCTGAATGTAGCCTTAGTATTACCCTTTGGTACCAGGGTAACTAACAATGTTAATTGGTGACATACGTAGATGTACATTTACCTCTGGTTCTAACAGCTGGGTATAGGAATAGTTAGTCCCTTAGAGTATACATGTAATGGTATCAACCGTTGACATCCGTGGATGTGCTTTTACCTCTGTAGCTAATAGAGATTCTAGGAATGGTCAATCCCGCGACGTATCCTTTGGTACTAGGATATTAAATCCAATCTATCTCGTCGATTATGTGATTGAATCACAAGGTAAAGATAAGAATGAGGATTATATAACAGAATCTATACATATAAAATGTACTAGTAGTTCGTGTAAGTGTACTCATGTAAATGTATCTATGTAAATGTAGTCATGTAAGCGTATGTATGTAAACGTATTCATGTAAATGTACTCATATAGATGTATCTATGTAAAGGTATTGTAATGTTCTGCGTGTACTAGCTGTAACGTGTGTTCTCTCTCTATCTAGCATGTATAGTAATGTATTGTGTGTACTAGCTGTAATGTGTGTTCTCTCTATCTAGCAAGTATTGACTCATGAATTAACTGATTCATCGTATGATATCGCGTTCTAGTATCTTCCTAAACTACCCATATGGTAGCTTACTAGTAATGTAACTGGTACGTATGAACATGGATGTATACCCTTGCTACCCAAGGGCATTGGATGAACTGGAAGGACCTTTATGACTATATATGTACATATGATATATAACTAATATTTAAACAACCTTCGAATGGATACCCGATGTCTCACCAGACCACATCTCAAGAACGAAAAAGAAATAGGGTGGATAGCCTTCCTAAGTCTTTTAAACATTTCTTATATATCTATACATATATAGGCATGCAATTCATAATATAAAAGCATAATATAAAAGCATAAAATAATTTTTGTAAAACCTTTGAACATAATTATTATCTAAGAAAAGATCGACTTGATGTCAATCTATAAAACGGTTTAAAGGCATGGGTTTGATAAAACAGTTTAAGTATAAAGAAGCATTTGTTTGAAACACAATTGTAAATGAGTTTGAATGAAACATACAAAGTAAAATGTGCAGTTTAAAAAGGAGTTTTAAACATAATAAGTGTTTATGAAAACCATTTGAAGGAAACTGTTTGGTAAAACGGCTAAGGAGTAGCCAATCATTTGAATGCTGCTTATTAATCACATGTGATTGATATAATAAGTAGCATGATTCTACTTGTATCCCCCCATAAAGTATTTAAAAACATTTAAAACATTGATTAAGGGGTATGAACTCACCTGTTGCGACTAGATTGGATGGAAGTGTCGGACAAGTGCTTGGTGTCAAGTGAAGACTTAGACACGCACAAAGATCATAATTACATATGAGGGCATATGTATATAAACAATTAGTCTTTAAACAACTAATAAACAAGTCAAGACACTCTAGGACATGACAAACACTTTGTAAAAGTGTTATAAGTGTTCAGGAGTGCATCTAAGTGTTGTAGGGAAAGGCTAGTATGATTGGGGTTCAAGGAACACTCTTAAAATGAGTTTACTCCCTAAGGACCAACACCCCTTGAGTTGACGATCGTAAACTCTTGAGTTTACGGTCGTAAACTCCTAACCTTTTGACCATTTGTTGTTTTGAAGTCTTCTAAGCTATTCCAAGCATTCCTAATTCATGATTTAGCCTTAGGAAGTGTTGTGTGGCATCAAAACACTCCTAAATCGAGTTTACTACCTTAAACTCATGAGTTTACTACCTTAAACCCATAAGTTTGGTATTTGGTGGTTTTCAAGTCCTTAGCTCAAACATGGCAATAGTCTAGGTTAGATTTAGACATAAGGAACAACCGTGGGACATTTATGGGATTTTTAAACATCATTTAGGGTGTTTATGGTTTTAGGAGATCCCCAAACCATAAACACATAAAAATGTATGATTTTGGTTCTTTTTTTGTGATAAACTCTTCAAGGATGAACCTAGACAAATCCCTAAGGCATTGTGAACCATCTGGGCACCCTAACACACCACTTTGGCCCTAAACTTGGTGTTTACGGTTTTGGGACCTCCCAAACCGTGAACACCTTTAACTTGGTGTTCTTGGGACTTTTCCTTGGTATAAACATGCATAGCTAGCTTTAAATGACTCTAGGATAGAAGTACTTACATAAGGAAGCTTGAATTGAGCTAAAAGTCCAGGAACACTTAGTGTGTGTTCTTGGTGTTTTTGGAAAACTAATCAAAACACAAAAATGGATGGATTAAAGGATGTATAATCACTAGATTAAATGATATACAAACTTGAAAGGGCTAGAAACACTTACTAGATTGAAGATCTTGAATAAAATCTTAGATGATACTTGAGAGGATATTTTAAAGTGTACTCTTTTGGTGTTTGGGAGTAAACTCAAGAATGACTAGTCTTGGGGAGTAAACTCATAGATAATGTAACGCCCGCAGATCCGGGCTAGTCAATTTAGAGGCAATAGAGGTCGAAAACAACTTTTTGACAAAAGATTATTTAGAATAAATAATCTTAACCAAGTTGTAGAATATACCTCAAGGTTTCCGTACATATAAAGAACGCCGAAATCCGAGTTATAACGAAGAAGTTATGACCCGTCGAAGTTTTACGGCAAAACCGGCACGACACCAGGAAGCGTAAATACTAAATTTATGATGGAGCGAATTTTAGCCTTAGCAATCTAAATGAAAGTTGTAGTATATGTTAAATCGAGAACATACAAAAAACGAACACCCAAATCTGACTTCGTATGAGGAAGTTATGATTTTTCTAAGATTCGGCTTAGCAGTCCACGGCCCCAAACTCAAATTTTAGTTCGAGCGGTTTTTAGCTTACGCGACCTAAATGAGAGCTGAAGATCTCATTAATAGGAACTCAACGGTAAAAATATAGACGAAAAATGAGTCTGTATGAAGGAGTTACGAATTCTTCGCGGTCATTTAGCAGTCTAATCTCCTCCTACTGTTAAATTTAAGATCGGTTGAGAATTAGCCGACAGAGTCTAAACGAAAGTTGTAGATCTTGTTTTTACCTACGCGTGGACATAAAGAACGTTGAAAACGTAGCTCGTATGCGAAAGTTATGAATTTTTGAAAATCGGCTGATTTCCACCCTATGTGCGATGCCACGTGTCAGCACCAGGCTGCGCCTAGCTG
The DNA here is from genome assembly GCF_002870075.4 of Lactuca sativa. Classification (NCBI taxonomy): domain Eukaryota; kingdom Viridiplantae; phylum Streptophyta; class Magnoliopsida; order Asterales; family Asteraceae; genus Lactuca; species Lactuca sativa. The sequence continues at coordinate 169,270,731 of NC_056629.2, read as the reverse complement.
TAGCCAGCCTAGCTCACGATGTGAATATTAAAAATTCACGACGTGAACCTTCCTCCAGTCCCTATAAATAAGTAGTGAGGCCTCCATTCATTCCTCACACCTCCCATAACTTCCCTCTCTCTCTCTAGAACTTCTCTCTAGCCCCGAAACCCCTCGAAAAGCCTAGGGAACCTCCCTAGCACAAGGTGGAAGCCCCGAAGCGCCCGACGGCTCCGAGAAGAAGAGCCTTTCGGCTCGGGAACGCTGCTCCAGCGGCGCCCGGTTTTGAGAGAAACCCGATGTAAGTGAGCTACGCCTATCATATCCTTAGTATAACTTATGTTTGGATATAGTAACTTTATTAGGAACTTATAATAAATACTTGGGCTATTATAATGGGTTATATAAGTATTGTTTAAAGCTTATGCAAAAGTAATAATAGCTAGACTATTAATTTGTCGCGGTTATCGTTAGACTAAACCCTAGTGGTAATGGTATTAGGTTTTATCGAAGGAAAATTGTTTTGAGAGTATCGAAGCGCTGTCCGAGTGCTGAGTCACCACCTTTCAAGTGAGTGCATAGTTACTTTCATCTTACACATATATATGAAGTATTTTATATAAACTACGTGCTATGTGTGCATATTATCTGAATACTTACTGTCTATGCTGGATGAATGTTTTATACATGTTTTAAATGATTTAAACTGTATAGGTATTTTATATATACGAATTTGTTGGGTATGACATGGGTAGATGAATGATGAGAGATAAAAGATGACGTGAGTAAACATAGGCAGCTATAGACTTGGTGCCTAATAAATAACCTCGGCAGCTATGGACTTAGTGCCTATTGGACAAACACTTGTAGCTATGGATTTACACTACTAGAAAAAAGGCCTTTTACGACGCTCATTGCGCGTCGTCAAACGCTCAGACGACGCGCAAATGCGTGTCAAGGAAGGCCCTGTCATAAAGAGAGACGACGCGCTTTTGCGCGTCGTCTATAGACGACGCGCAATTACGACGCGCATTTATGACGCGCATTTACGATGCGCGTTTACGACACGCAATGCGTATCAAGGAAGGCCCCGTCATAAAGGAAGACGACACGCATTCGCGTGTCGTAACCTTACGACGCGCGTGTTAATGACACGCAATGCGTATCAAGAAAGCCCCTGTCAAGAAAGGCCATGTCATAAATGAAGATGACACACATTTTTGCGTATCATAATTCTAAATGTTTTAAAAAAATTATTATATTATTGATTTACTAATTTTCAAATTAAATAATACATTAAAAATCTCATAATACAAAATAAAATACCATAAGTAACAAAGATAATTCATTTCACTAATATGTCAAATACAAATAATTATTCCAATATTGAGTAATTGTAATAAAATAAATGAACTCAAGAGAAGTAGAATTTATATACAATCGCATTATCTAGCTTACTATGTGCTAACAACTCTCTGGGTGTTTGCTTTTGCTTGAGTTTTGTTTCCTCCAAAGCTTCTAGCCATGCCAAAGTATGAGTCTTGCTTTTGCTTGAGTCTTATGCATGTCCAAATCAAGTAAAACATTGCTAAATTATATTCATCAAGTCCTTGCTGTGAAGTCTTACATAGATGCTTAACTGTAATATCCAATCCTTCTAGCAGGCCCTAGAGATCAACCTGCCAAAATAGTACACCAAATTAATCAGAAGCTGAGATGCTACCTATAGGACAATCCAAAAACACAATAAATCCATGGACTTACTGTGGATCAATAATTACATACACCAAAGTAATGAAAACAGATGTTTGTTGGCCACACAACACACATAACAAATGTAGCAGAAATGACACATACCTTCTTGGAACTGAATTGAAGTCACCACAGACGAACATTGGAATATCTGCACTTGCAATTATCTTTTCCAATCCTTTTAACAGTGTGTGAACCTTCAATTTTCACATTTATATAGTTTTTAAGTTATTAAACAAGAAGAAAAAGTGTATATATACAAACAACAAGAGACACTTATCTTCTTTGTTGTCATTTCTCTTCGACAAAATCTACACTAAAAAAATGTGCGCATGTATGTTAATGTCAAAATTCCTATGAGGGCAAAATGGTCATAATAATTCGGAACAATCCGGAAGAGTATTTTTGTCCGAGTGGAAAGTGAATCTTGATTTTATACATTATATATATATATATATATATATATATATATATATATATATATATATATATATATATATATACACACACACACAACACAACACAATATCAATGTATGTCAGTGTGTGTGCTAATAACCGAGAAGCTAAATAGCTTCCTAACATGGAAGATAACATGAAAGTAGCAAAAATGAAACCATGTGGAATGTCTTCACCATTTGGGCTTAAAGCAGGTGTCCATAGAAACACAAAAGTGTACATTGAACCCTCGAATAAAGATTGTATTGCACCCAATAATGCTATCTTTTCATTTGTTTTTACACAAAAAAAAAAAAAACTATTAGGTCCAAATTTAGAAGGCAGAATGATATGTATGCATAATTACAAGATTGCCACTTTGGATTCTTCATGCTTCTCCTGTATATGTATGAGAGAGAGAGAGGGGGGAGAGAGAGACCTGATGCAATTGCAACAGCAGCACCCCTGAATTGGGTCATTAGATCTTTGCTTTCTGATGAGTCACCATAATTTTTAGTCCATGATGATATGATGATGGCCATTCCAATGGCAAGAAAGATTGAAGCTGCATCAAATGGAGCAACAGGTCCCATGGCCAATGAACCAACTAAAAGATTTCCAAATAAACCAGCTAAAATGGCAACCAGTCCATTCCCAAGAAATATTGCCTTAGAGAATGTAATTGATAGCCATTGTTGCTCAAAACCTCTCTATAGATGCATCAAAACAAGAGCATTAGAACCATACACAATATAAAGGGTGTATTTAGAAATGTAATATTATATCTCACCTTGTTGTGTTCAGCAACAAGCCATGATTCAAAGGCTGAAAAGAGGAGAGAGGTGGCAATCCCTCCCAATATACGCCACACCATTAGAATTCTGTACTGAGGTGAATGCTTGGTGATGCAACTCATAATGTAGGTTATGCAGTAAGTAATTGAAGCTCTTTTTCCTTCTCCTTGTCCTTCACAACCCCATTTTTAACAAGTTCTTGCTCTTCTAAGGTTGTTTTCTTTGAATTTTGATCCTTAATTTTCACCTTTGATTCAGGTTCCTTTCGTGACAGATCTGGTAAACTTTTCCTCACTACATATTACATAACAAGATTTGTAAGCATCTATCTCACTAACAGTTGAGTAAGGAAAACTGAAATTTGCTTTGTACTTTATTTTTTACCCATAGCAGCAACCTACTTACATACGTACGTCTCCTTACCAATAATAGCAATGTACTTGATTTTTACCCAAAATGGCAATGTTGCATTTTCTACATATATATACAAGCATTTTAAGTTATCTACTACATAATACTACTATCTGTAAAGAAAATATAAGTTTGTTGCTACTAAAAACAAGCTATCAAGATTAAAATCCAACATTGCTATATTGTTATTATGGGTAAAAATACAGTACAATGCCTATATTGGTAGAAAGAGTATAGTATGTTGTAATTTCTTGCAATATGCCCTTAAAAAGAAGGGAAAAAAGTACAGCAGAAGTACTTGGAGGTCTATTTTTGGCCTTTGCAACACGTCAATTTGCTTTTCCATCATCAGAACTGCTACTTCCACTTTCTGTTTCATTTGAACTCCCAAAGCTCCTAAAGTAAGTCCACTTTTACAAGTTACAAATACAATATTATATGAAAAGAGATTTAAGTTTTATATATATATATATATATATATATATATATATATATATATATATATATATATATATATATATCAAAAGCAACTATTTGGACCTTCTTTTTGATCTTTTGCCAGACAACCGTCTCTTTTCTTTCCGTTTGTTCTTACGCTGTTTGACTTCTTTCTTTGTTGATCTCTTCTTCCTCCTGTTACCACCAGCAGATGAACTTGAAGAATCGGAATCAGCTTCTTTCTTTCCGTTTGTTCTTACTTCACAGTTTTTTTCTTTTTACCTATAAAGAAAATGTAACAATAAATTATATAATCAAATAAATGTTATTCATGGTTAATAAATAACAACAACAATACCTTTTACGGGTTCCACCACATTATTCTTCTTATCTTCAATAACTTCGCCAAAATCCACAATTTTTACCACACCAGAAGGTTTTCCATCATTTGTTCCAGATCTTATCACAGTAACACTACATATAAGTAACATTCCCATTAAGACATTTCCTGTAAGGAAGAGACTGGATAACACGAAAAAGAGAGAAACGATTATGAGAAACAGATATACATACCTTCTGCCTCCTGATTCTATCATTTTCTTCTTCCAATCATGAGATTTTGTTCTCCAACTCATATGTGTAAGCCTGTTAAACAATACAACATTTTCTCATCACATATTTATAAAAGGTAAAATGAGAAAGAATGCATGAGTTTAGTATCATACCTATTTTCTTGCTCGAGAGCGTGCATCAGATTCCCTATAAACGGTCTTACAGTTCAATGAAAGTTAGAAAATCTCAGGGTGCCGTGTAAAGATACGTCTAAAACCCTAACAATTCTTTTCTCCATTTGACTCACTTTATCAAGATTTTAAGAAGAGGCAGGCAGAAATACGACTAAAATTACAACATTGGCTATCTATGGAGGGTGAAGGATTAACAAGAAATTACTCGACTAAATCTTCAAAAGCTTCCAAGTTTTGTATGAAATTCATGATTGAAACTTGGAGATCCCGAATTTTGATAGCTCTGTTCCAGAGGATTAAGAGAGATACAAGACAGAGAAAGCCCTAAAAGAAATTGTAGAAGATTTCAATTCAATATTGATATGGCGATGTTGGGATGAGAGAGGAGAAAAGAGAGCACAATCGAGATTTATATAGGTAAATGGAAATAATCTCACCTGAACATCGGGAATCACTCTAACTTCAGCATTCGCAGTGTGGCTGCAGATGTAATGGTGGCAAAGGGGGATTTATGGAGAACAGATGAGAAATCTGTTGGAGAATTGAATGGAACTGAATTCGAAGCCGTAATCGCCAAAATCAATGAGTCGTTCAGTAGATGGTGATGAAGAAGAAGACCAATCGGAAGGACCGATGAAAGAAACAACAACTAGGTAGAAGGATGACCAGAAAAAGGCGTGCGAGCATCTTCATGTTTCTCTCTTTTTCTCTCTGTCTCAGAGGGAGACTAGGGCTTGAAATTTCTTGATCTTAGAGTGACACTAGAGCAGAGATCTGATGAGATGATTAACAAGTAAGGTCAGGAGAAAGAAAATGTGTGATGCGAGGGGAAACCGGGTAGAGCAAAGAATAAATCCGGCGATGACAAGCATGTTGTTGCTTTTATGGATGCCAACAACCAGAAAGAGAAGGTGGTGGCGGTCGGAGTACGAGTGAAAGAAGTTGCGGTAGTCGTCGCCAATTACGGAGTCGATCCAACTGTCGATTTCATCAGATGCACTCTGAACTCTTAGAGATGATGGGGTTCGATGGTGTTGGTCGCGGTTAGAAGGAAGTGAAAGTCGATCGGAGAAGAAGGGGTTTGCAGAGAGAAAGAAGGGAGAGAATGAAGTTGATTTGGCGGGTGTAAAGAGTAGAGAGGAAGAGGAAGCGGGTGTTCAAAATTTTGGGGGATTTAGTTTCCCCCCTGAGTCCCAGAAACGCGTGTTTATTAAAATTATAAAGCGACATTTGTAGAGGACGCCCTTTTTATTATAGGTGCCCTCCGTGTTTTTAATATTTTTACATGAGACACTAATTTAAGGGCACTCAGTAATGCGCGACCTAAATCCTTAAAATTTTTGAAGAGATGACACTTTTTTAATGTCGCTCTCTAATGCGTAACATAAATCAAAGAGCGTCGTGTTTTGCGCGTCGTAAAAGGTCTTTTTTCTAGTAGTGTTAGTACCTGTTAGGAATTGGTAGCTATGGACTTAGTACCTATTAGATAAACACTGGTAGCTATGGATTTAGTACCCGATGAATAAACTATAGCAGCTATGGAATTAGTGCTTTACGAACGCGCATTGGCAGCTATGGATTTAGTGCCAGTCCTATAAGCCTGAAAGTAAGGGACTTCAAGATAAACGAATGCAGGATAGATGACTCTTAGGATAAATCCTTAAGAGTAAAGAAGATAACGGGGATGAGTAATTGGGTTGATTGTTTGATTTTTTAAACATAATAATTATATTATTGTGGGTTGAAAACCCTATGTACTCACCAGGTTTCCTAACCTGACCCACTTAGTTTATTTATATCACAGGTGTTGATATGAAGTCACATTATACTGAGAGATTTAAAGAGATGTAGATCACTAGTGTAAATAAATGTAAGTTCTGTTTATGCTTGTATTAACGATGACATCCCAAACGTTTTAAAATGAATAAAATACATTTCTTCGAAAATGTTTTAATAACGTATTTATCATGTTTTTCTGGGAACAAATTCCGCAACATTTTTATTAAAAGAAGTACTCTGATTTTTATAAAGCATAAACAGAATCCGTTTTTTCTGGTCGTGAAAATGGGGATGTCACAATTGGTATCAGAGCATTAGTTTAAGCGAACTAAGAATTTGTAGGAAATTTCTAGACTTAAACTTAGAATGCTAAGCGATGATTGTGAGATGAGTGTCTGTTATATTTTAGACACAAGCACTGGTTTATTTTAGGAAAGATGCCTAAAATGTTTTATGTGCTAAACATTTTATGTTATAGCTATAAAGATGCCTTATATGCTATTATTTGTTCGGATCTATGGTCTGTTGCCGACCGGATCTGGAAATTTTATGTGTTCAGATTCTAAACATTTGATTACGATATTAGAACTGCCATGTAATTTTTCAAAGTAATAAGGAGGAATATGCGTCTAAACCTTCCTCTATCTATATTCTCGTCTCGATACACCGAACGACTGCTTTGGTGTGCAAAACATCACGGTGAAAACTCGTGGAGAATTAAGTAAATGGAGGAAATGAAAGGCTTACGATAGTGAATGATACCTATCGGAAGATATCATAAGAGAGGTATCTTGCCTTTACAATACGTCTGATAAAGTAGTTGTACGTCTAGAGAAGTACGGTACATCTAAATGTACACATTTGATTGGTGGGATGATAGAACGACTGGTGTAATTCCTAAAGTTTTCCTATCATATGGAATTTCCATCACCAACCGAGTTGAAGCAGAATTAATGATTGAAGATACGCATGAAAGAAGTCCTAGTAGAGTCTAGGGAAATTTTTATGATTATTTGGACACACTCGTATGTGTTAAATTGTTTTGTGATTTTAGGACTTGGGGATTGCGAGACAATACTTGGGACGTGTTTGAGTAGGTGTGAAAGGTAGTAGATGCATATACTACCGGAAGCACAGGACTCACATTGGATCAGGGAAAGTCACAAGGTTACCAAGAAGCTAGTAAATGATTTCATTTTATTCAAGCATGTCGTTACCATTGTTTCGGTAATGACTAAGAAGATTGTTGATATTCCGACCCTAGTGGTCATACCAAATTGAGTCCGACTACGATGAGTATGATACGTGGTTCAGAGAACCAAGTTCGATGTAGCATCTGACTTAAACCAAAAGATTGAAATGAAGGCTAACCAAGACGGTCAGTAAAAGTATCACGATGATTGTTAAAGAAGTTGGTAGCTAGAAATGCTACATATTGAAATGTGATTGTATCACATTAGAGCATGAAGGAAGGTATACTCTGTTCTGGAATTTGACTCTAAGAGACCTGAGTCTGAGCGTTGCAACATACGATGAGAAGTCATTAGAATATGACACATCGGTCCTTTGTAGTAATAAAAGAACTTATCTTAAGTTCATATCCAGTGAGGATCAAGATTGTGACTTGAAGGTCATAATCTGGAGTCTAACGTGAGATAGGGAGCAAGTGCAAGATCAAGCACCGACTACAGTCAAGGAGTCCAAGAGTTAGATACTCATTCGAAGAAACAAGGAAGTTACGATTATTACCTAGGATGAAGATATAATGTTTGGAGTCATTATACTGCCCTGTTTTGTTGATGATTCCGGGACGTAATCATCCTAAGGGGAGATAATTGTAACGCCCGCAGATCCGGGCTAGTCAATTTAGAGGCAATAGGGGTCGAAAACGACTTTTCGACAAAAGATTATTTAGAATAAATAATCTTAACCAAGTTGTAGAATATGCCTCAAGGTTTCCGTATATATAAAGAACGTCAAAATCCGAGTTATAACGAAGAAGTTATGACCCGTCGAAGTTTTACGGCAAAACTGGCACGACACCGGGAAGCGTAAATGGTAAATTTATGATGGAGCGAATTTTAGCCTTAGAAATATAAATGAAAGTTGTAGTATATGTTAAACCGAGAACATACAAAAAAAAGAACGCCCAAATCTGACTTCGTATGACGAAGTTATGATTTTTCTAAGATTCGGCTTAGCAGTCCACGACCCGAAACTCGAATTTTAGTTTGAGCGGTTTTTCGCTTACGCGACCTAAATGAGAGCTAAAGATCTCATTAATAGGAACTCAACGGTAAAAATATAGACGAAAACGGAGTCCGTATGAAGGAGTTACGAATTCTTCGCGGTCATTTAGCAGTCTAATCTCCTTCTACTGTTAAATTTAAGATCGGTCGAGAATTAGCCGAAGGAGTCTAAATGAAAGTTGTAGATCTTGTTTTTACGGCGTGGATATAATGAACGTCGAAAATAGAGCTCGTATGCGAAAGTTATGAATTTTTGAAAATCGGCTGATTTCCACCCAATGTGCGCACGTGTCAGCACCAGGATACGCCTGGCTGTAGCCAGCCAGGCTCACGACGTGAATATTAAAAATTCACGACGTGAACCTTCCTCCAGCCCCTATAAATAAGTGGTGAGGCCTCCATTCATTCCTCACACCTCCCATAACTTCCCTCTCTCTCTCTAGAACTTTTTTCTAGCCCCGAACCCCCCCCCCCCCCCCCCGAAAAGCCTAGGGAACCTCCCTAGCACGAGGAGGAAGCCCCTGAGTGCCCGACGGCTCCGAGAAGAAGAGCCTTTCAGCTTGGGAACACTGCTCCAGCGGCGCCCAGTTTTGAGAGAAACCCGCTGTAAGTGAGCTACGCCTATCATATCCTTAGTATAACTTATGTTTTAATATAGTAACTTTATTAGGAACTTATAATTAATACTTGGGCTATTATTATGGGTTATATAAGTATTGTTTAAAGCTTATACAAAAGTGATAATAGCTAGACTATTAATTTGTCGCGGTTATCGTTAGACTAAACCCTAGTGGTAATGGTATTAGGTTTTATCGAAGGAAAATTATTTTAAGAGTATCGAAGCGCTGTCCGAGTGCTTAGTCACCACCTTTCAAGTGAGTGCATAGTTACTTTCATCATACACATATATATGAAGTATTTTATATAAACTACATGCTATGTGTGCATATTATCTGAATACTTGTTGTCTATGCTGGATGAAAGTTTTATACATGTTTTAAATGATTTAAACTGTATAGGTATTATATATATACGAATATGTTGGGTATGACATGGGTAGATGAATGATGAGAGATAAAAGATGATGTGAGTAAACATAGCCAGCTATAGACTTGGTGCCTAATAAATAACCTCAACATCTATGGACTTAGTTCCTATTGGACAAACACTGGTAGCTATGGATTTAGTACCTGTTAGAAATTTGTAGCTATGGACTTAGTACCTATTAGATAAACACTGGTAGCTATGGATTTAGTACCCGATGAATAAACTATAGCAGCTATGGAATTAGTGCTTTACGAACGCGAATTGGCAGCTATGAATTTAGTGTCGTTCCTATAACCCTGGAAGTAAGGGACTTCAGGATAAACGAATGCAGGATAGATAACTCTTAGGATAAATCCTTAAGAGTAAAGAAGATAACGGGGATGAGTAATTGGGTTGATTGTTTGATTGTTTAAACATAATAATTATATTATTGTGGGTTGAAAACCCTATGTACTTACCAGTTTTCCCAACCTGACCCACTCAGTTTATTTATATCACAGGTGTTGATATGAAGTCACATTACGCTGAGAGATTTAAAGAGATGTAGATCACTAGTATAAATAAATGTAAGTTCTGTTTATGCTTATGTTTCTGTATTAACGATGACATCCCAAACGTTTTAAAATGAATAAAATACGTTTCTTCGAAAATGTTTTAATAACGTATTTATCATGTTTTTTTGGGAACAAATTCCACAACATTTTTATTAAAACAAGTACTCTGATTTTTATAAAGCATAAACAAAATCGGTCTTTTCTGGCCGTGAAAATGAGGATGTCACAGATAAGCATGAGTTTACAGATTTTTGGGATGATTTTTCAACCTAAACAAAATAGTTTGGCCGGGAACTTCTAAGACACGAGGTGTTCGCGGTTTTTAAAATTTAAAACCTGAGACGACACTTTCTTTCACCCGTTCGTTTAAAAATAATATTAAAATAATCAAACGAACTTTATTTTTCCCAAAAACAAGTAAAAGTGAACTTGACTTATAATATGAAGTGATTGACTTTTAGGGTTTGACCGAATGAAAATTACGGGTTGTCACATCATCCCCCTGTTAAAGGGAATTTCCTCCCGAAATTAGAATTTAGGTAAGGAAGTAAGTATGAATGATCGAGTCGAGAGGTGGAAAACTTCCTAATCGATTGGTTCTCGTGCTCCTAAGTGAAATCGGTCCTCAGTTGGTATCCCAACGAACCTTCACTTATAGGGAGGTGGCGCTGCTTCGTCCGCTTGACCACTCGGTCGAGGGTCACTACGATTCTAATGCGAAGGCGAGGTTCTTGTTAATCTCGATCTCATCGAGTGGGCTTACGAGAGTCCTAATGGAAAGGTACGGTTTCAAGATCGAGATGCAAAGAGTAAAATGTACGTTACTGAGTTCGCGGAGTAGGTTTAGTCTGTGAGGTACAGGACCGATTCTAATAACAATCTCGGGGGTCCTGACTAACTTGGATTTAGCTTTCCACGTGAAGCGAAGCGCATTAAGCCATTCCCAATAGTGAGTTTTCCTAAAGAACTTGGTCTCTCACTTGGAATCTCCAAGGTTTCTTTTTCTTGTTTAACTTCCCGGTCAAGGGCCACCCCCTGCTGGGTCAAAGTCGCCAGGTTTCTGTGATTTGCGAGGAGTTATGGATGAACTATGACAATAGGCCTATAAGACCTAGAATTTGGCGAATGTCTGTCGGCGTCTCTGGTGTCGACAAATTCTCAACGGTTTTGACAAATTGTAAGAGTACTCAAAATTTCCCACATCACTAATAGTGTGTCATAGAAATTTGACTCTTCAATTTCAAAACTCGTGCTTAGAGAACTTCGTGAAAGTTCCTCCGAGAGTAATGTTTCCATGGGTTCCTTCTTACTACGAGGGTGGATAAGTAATTCATTACATGGAGAAATGACGAAATGATCCAAGTAAGAAAGACGTACCCTACACATTTAGCTCACGAATACTATGGGCGTATTGGTCCTATCCGAAGGGTATCACTACGGAATCGAAGTGTCCGCATTGAGTTCGGAAGATAGTCTTCCAGACATCCTTCCCTAACACTCGAACTGGTGATCTTCGGATCTCAGATCCATTTCTGAAAGTAATTCTCTCCTTGCGTTTGCTCAACCAATTTATCTATGCGAGGCAGAGATAACAATTTCTACTGGAAAATCTTGACGGAGTCCTCCATAGCCGAGGTACATACGATGCAATCCGTCGATCTCTGGAAGGATAAGACCGGAGTTCTCCAGGGTGAGAAGCCTGGTCTTCCAATTCTATTTCTGTGTAGTTCGCTAAGTTTTCCGAACTGTTCTTGTATCTCCGTAGGTGTTTAGACTGAAGGGAAATCTGTTTACAGAAGTCTTACTGGGTTCGAAGTTTGTTCACATGAGGATGCGATTACTCGTAGTCTTGGGCAGTTCTCCGTCCTGAAGTTCATTTTAGAATCCATACTTGGTTCAACGATCGCCATCTCGGGTATACGAGTCGTATATAATTAAGATTGAAAAGATAGTCGAATAACTGATTCTTCTTTAAGCTCACATCCTATCGAGGAAAAGAAGTTAAAGCAGGAATCATCAATTCTAAACCTGTAAAACCTTGATTACATATCGCCCCTATGTATACATTCTTCAGCGACAGAGCAACCGTATGGATCTTTGGATTGAACTTGACGTACTGTACGAGTGGTACTTCTGGGATTTCTTCGGAAAAGAGAAGAACTATGAGGTACTCCACGCATGAGTACTTCGGTGTTCTGATATGACGGTTTCGCTAAAAAGACGTTTACTGACAAAGAGATGTACGAATGAAGCTGTTTTTGTGAGGATCAAATTGAATAGAGTCGTATGATAATGTCGGAATCATACGGAAACTTAAAGACATTAGATCTGAACATAAGGCGTTTATAGAAAAAACATAACCGTGCAACCATTAACAGAGTTTCAGTACTTTAGACTACTACAAGACCATTGCTGCGAATGAGGTATACTACAAAAGACAAGAACACGTAGCACAAGCATCCTTATACAGACAGGATCTCACAAAAGGTAAGACTCTAGTTGCACTAGTTTTGGATGGGTTATAAGTCTGTTACAACAAAACGCCTAAATTACATTAACAAGGGTCCGACGTAGTTTCTCCTACAGTTGTGATCCTGAGAATCTTCCCATCATCACCCGAGTTCTTCACTATCGGGCAATCCTTCTTGAGGTGTCCAATTTCACCGCATTGGTGACATATCTGGACAGCACCAATACTGGTGGTGGAAGTGAGGTATTTAGCCAGTGTTATGTGGACACGAGTGCCTTCCTCATTACTTCACCTTGGAAATTGCTTCCAAAAGCGTTCGGCTTTATCACTACTTTTGTGGGTAGGGCTGGTCCTGATGATAGGGACTTGAGTGATGGGTCGTGCTGGTGCTCCACAGTTACGAGCATGGTGCCCTATTTTTAGGCAATTGCAACATTGCATCTCATGGCAAGCCCCATGATGATGGAAACTACACTTATCACACTTCGGTAGTTTTCCCTCATATGGCCTGCTCGGTACGGGGATGGCAGGGGTTTCCACTTGCTGTTGTTGCATGGCCAGCCTTTGGGATTTCTTGCGTTCTTTCTGGTCTTGACGCTTTCGTTTCTTGTTCTCTGTTTTTCGGCTTTGCGAGCCTGTGACTGTTACCGTTTGACGGCTTCCTGGATGGATACTACGATCGGAATCTTCTACCCTATCATCAGCATTGATTGTGCTGATAGCGCTAGGTGCGCAAGGACAGCGGTTACGACAGCCATTACAGTAGCTGTAACTGCGGTTTGGAAAGTAGTGGCGTCCATTGGGATAGCGGAGGTTTCGTTGTTCGACTGATTGCTTCCTGATGACGACATGATTTTGTAACACGAAAGATAAGGATTTTGTGAGCGATTTTGGTTGACCCTAGATGTACTTCGATTGCTCAATCAAAGAGTAAGATTATGTTCTCGAAAGGTTGACCTACATCCCTATGATGCAGTCCTAGTACGGATTGGAAGTATGTTCACGGAGGTTTGACCTACATCCCTATGATGCAGTCCTAGCACTGAGTGGAAGTGTGTTCGTAGAATGGTCTTAAGACGTTTTTCGTTCAAGACAAGGTATCGTTGGTTGGTGGATAACATGATCCAACCACTGAAAGAGACTTGGAAATGTCTCCGGAGCTAAATTACTATAGTCCAATGACTTGACTAAAGCATGTTTCAGATAGACTCTAATGAAAGTATGATAAGAGTACTTGAATAAAGAATGACACAGAAGTTTGCCGACTGTCAATATCTTTGATATTCATGACGTAAAAGTTCGGGAAATGACATTGCAAAAGGTCTTACATCATATCCAGAGAAGATAGTCCTTAACAGCATAAGGACCTAACCAAAAGTACTTACAGTACAAGATAGTTTCATAGAAAATGCCACATCGGGCAAAGACAGAAAAACGATTCCTTTTAACAAGGAAAATAAAGTAAAACATCTACTACTGGCGACGGTCATCCCTCTGGTGAACTCTTAGTTCAGCCAGTTGACGTTCCACATCAAGTAGGTGTCTTTCGTACACCCTTTGGCGTACGTGGAGTTCTATGACTTCGGCTCGTGATTCACCCAGTGCTTGCAGCAGGGTTTCATGGTTTCTCTCAGATCTCTCACGAGCATCTTCTAGACGAATGGTGCGGAGGGTATGCATTCTCACATCAGCGACAACTTCTGTGATCTGATGTAGGACTGTCCTGCCTGGAATCTCATTTTGGGCCACTCTGCGGACCAAGATTGGCAAGATTATGTCTGCTGAGCCCCCCATTGCTCAGGTCGTAAAGGCTTCGGTCACCATTAAATGGCATGGGCTGATCTTGTCCTTGGCTCCATGTTTCCAAGCATTCCACCCACTCAGGCGTCGGGCCATGAAAAGTCGGACGAGGGTTAGGAATTGGAACGGGAGCTGGCTGGGGTAGGTTCTCAACCTCGGGTTCAGAGCTAGCATCATCTGCAAGTTCTTCATCATGGTGATCATTCAAAGGGATAGGATGATCATTCTCTGGTTCTTCTCCAAACCAACCAGCTATGACTTCGTTCGGAAGATACTGGTTGCCGTGGGGATGGAGTCCAGCCATGTTATCTACGCGAGAATTAGGGTAAGAAAATAATTATTAGACGAACTATCTAGATAATTATTTAGAAAATCTTCATTAGTTACATCGCTACTTGTGATGTGCATACTAGTTATATGTAATCGAAACAGGATAGGCCTTCGAATATGTGACCTTTACTCCAAATTCACACAGAATAGGGGTAACGTAAAATTTTCACAGATTCTAAGTCTATAACATCCTAGTTACATATAGCCTTAGTGTATCCACTTAGAAACTATCAACTTAGTAATGAAGATCCCGTTTTAGTTCGCAAGTATAAAGTACTTATAGTAACACCAAATACTCTTATAGTATTTTAAGTTTAATGTTATGTTCTACTGTTCTCATTGTGGTAGGGTTGCTAAGATTTTAGACTTGTTGCAACCACACAACTACACTTAGGCACATGCTAGTCAACCCTCGGATAATATAGTTGATCAAGCTATATCTTCCCGGTTTTGACTATATGTCTCTAAGTCCACCTGTGTTGCCCAACAATCGTAATTCTTTTGTACTGTCCTAGTGACACTTATTTTAGTATGAATGCAACACGTATACTTAATTAAATATTTTATTATTTAAAGTATAAACTCTTGGTCAGAGTATTTTTAATACCATTGTATTTATAGTCTGTATATCTTTTATGGGTTGATATACTTAATTCACTATAAACAATGCTCTGATACCACTCTGTCACACCCTAAAACCAAGAACGGCAGAAACGTTCTGGGGCGGAGGACGTCATGTACAGTATCACAACAATAAAAAGTAGTAAACAGACAACGACATCATCCATTGCATTAATAATATAATTTTAATACAAGTGTTCTGTCAAATTATAATAGACACTAAAGTATAAAAAAAAATGAAAGATGAGTCTTGAACGAGCTTCATCTTCTCTAAACCTTGCATCGGTACCTGTCAATCGTTGACCTGAGGATACAAGTTATTTTGAAAGAGAGTATCAGCTTTAAAGCTGGTGAGATCATAAGCATTTTAGTGTCTTAATTTGTATGTAAGTATTTGTATGTATATGAACTGTAAGTATCGAAAATGTATATGAACTGTAAGTATGAAAATGTTTTGTAGAACAAATGTAAATTTTTGAAAACCCCTAGAAATCCCTATGATTCCTACTACTATAAAAGGAGTCTTCTACCAAGACCTAACTGTTCTGAATGTAGCCTTCTACCAAGACCTAACTGCTCTGAATGTAGCCTTCTACCAAGACCCGACTGTTATGAATGTAGCCTTCCACCAAGACCCGACTGTTCTGAATGTATCCTTCTACCAAGACCCGACTGTTCTGAATGTAGCCTTAGTATTACCCTTTGGTACCAGGGTAACTAACAATGTTAACTGGAGACATACGTAGATGTACATTTACCTCTGTTGCTAACAGCTGGGTATAGGAATAGTTAGTCCCTTAAAGTATACCTGTAATGGTATCAACAGTTGACATCCATGGATGTGCTTTTACCTCTGTAGCTAACAGAGATTCTAGGAATGGTCAATCCCGCAACGTATCCTTTGGTACTAGGATATTAAATCCAATCTATCTCGTCGATTATGTGATTGAATCACAAGGTAAAGATAAGAATGAGGATTATATAACAGAATCTATACATATAAAATGTACTAGCAATTCGTGTAAGTGTACTCATGTAAATGTATCTATGTAAATGTAGTCATGTAAGCGTATGTATGTAAACGTATTCATGTAAATGTACTCATATAGATGTATCTATGTAAAGGTATTGTAATGTTCTGCGTGTACTAGCTGTAACGTGTGTTCTCTCTCTATCTAGCATGTATAGTAATGTACTGTGTGTACTAGCTGTAATGTGTGTTCTCTCTATCTAGCAAGTATTGACTCATGAATGAACTGACTCATTCTATGATATCACGTTCTAGTAATAGTTCTAGTATCTTCCTAAACTACCCATATGGTAGCTTACTAGTAGTGTAACTAGTACGTATGAACATGGATGTATACCCTTGCTACCCAAGGGCATTGGATGAAATTAAAGGACCTTTATGACTATATATGTACATATGCTATATAACTAATATTTAAACAACCTTCGGACGGATACCCGATGTCCCACCAGACCACATCTCAAGCGCGAAAAAGAAATAGGGTGGATAGCCTTCCTAAGTCTTTTAAACATTTCTTATATATCTATACATATATAGGCATGCAATTGATAATATAAAAGCATAAAATAATTTTTGTAAAACCTTTGAACATAATTATTATCTAAGAAAAGATCGACTTGATGTCAATCTATAAAACGGTTTAAAGGCATGGGTTTGATAAAACAGTTTAAGTATAAAGAAGCATTTGTTTGAAACACAATTGTAAATGAGTTTGAATGAAACATACAGGGTAAAATGTGCAGTTTAATAAGGAGTTTTAAACATAATAAGTGTTTATGAAAACCATTTGAAGGAAACTGTTTGGTAAAACGGCTAAGGAGTAGCCAATCATTTGAATGCTGCTTATTAATCACATGTGATTGATATAATAAGTAGCATGATTCTACTTGTATCCCCCCATAAAGTATTTAAAAACATTTAAAACATTAATTAAGGGGTATGAACTCACCTGTTGCGACTAGATCGGATGGAAGTGTCGGACAAGTGTTTGGTGTCAAGTGAAGACTTAGACATGCACAAAGATCCTAATTACATATGAGGACATATGTATATAAACAATTAGTCTTTAAACAACTAATAAACAAGTCAAGGCACTCTAGGACATGAAAAACACTTTGTATAAGTGTTATAAGTGTTCAGGAGTGCATCTAAGTGTTGTAGGGAAAGGCTAGTATGATTGGGGTTCAAGGAACACTCTTAAAATGAGTTTACTCCCTAAGGACCAACACCCCTTGAGTTTACGGTCATAAACTAGTGAGTTTACGGTCGTAAACACCTAACCTTTTGACCATTTGTTGTTTTGAAGTCTTCTAAGCTACTCCAAGCATTCCTACTTCATGATTTAGCCTTAGGAAGTGTTGTGTGGCATCAAAACACTCCTAAATGGAGTTTACTACCTTAAACTCATGAGTTTACTACCTTAAACTCATGATTTTACTACCTTAAACCCATAGGTTTGGTATTTGGCGGTTTTCTAGTCCTTAGCTCAAACATGGAAATAGTATAGGTTAGATTTAGACATAAGGAACAACCGTGGGACATTTATGGGATTTTTAAACATCTTTTAGGGTGTTTACGGTTTTGGGAAATCGCCAAACCATAAACACATAAAAATGTATGATTTTGGTGCTTTTTGTGTGATAAACTCTTCAAGGATGAACCTAGACAAATCCTTAAGACATTATGAAGCATCTAGGCACCCTAACACACCACTTTGGCCCTAAACTTGGTGTTTACGGTTTTGGGACCTCCCAAAACCGTGAACACCTTTAACTTGGTGTTCTTGGGACTTTTCCTTGGTATAAACATGCATAGCTAGCTTTAAATGACTCTAGGATAGAAGTACTTACATAAGGAAGCTTGAATTTAGCTAAAAGTCCAAGAACACTTAGTGTGTGTTCTTGGTGTTCTTGGTGTTTTTGGAAAACTAATCAAAACACAAAAATGGATGGATTAAAGGATGTACAGTCACTAGATTAAGTGATATACTAACTTAAAAGGGCTAGAAACACTTACTAGATTGAAAATCTTGAATAAAATCTAAGATGATACTTGAGAGGATATTTTGGAGTTTACTCTTTTGGTGTTTGGGGAGTAAACTCAAGAATGACTAGTCTTGGGGAGTAAACTCATGGATAAGCATGAGTTTACGGATTTTTGGGATGATTTTTCGACCCAAACAAAATTGATTGGCCGGGAACTTCTAAGACACGAGGTGTTTGCGGTTTTTAAAATTCAAAACCCGAGACGACACTTTCTTTCACCCGTTCGTTTAAAAATAATATTAAAATAATCAAACGAACATTATTTTTCCCAAAAACAAGTAAAAGTGAACTTGACTTATAATATGAAGTGATTGACTTTTAGGGTTTGACCAAATGAAAATTTCGGGTTGTCACATGGGCTAAAATGAGTTTACGACCGTAAACTCATGTGTTTACGGCTGTAAACTCCTCAAGGAGTGGTCATGAACTGTAAACTCCCTAAAATGGTCCATATGAGGCCTTAAGCCCTTCCTATGACCTAGAATTGAACCTAGCCTAATTCTATGAGTGAGATAAGACCTTAATGCCTCAAAGAACACACCACCCATGAGTTTACGGTCGTAAACTCATGGAGATGAGGTCTTAGGGTCGTAAACTCTATAAAGAGTTTACTCTTGAAGAGTAAACTCCCTAACTAGGCCATACACTCCCTTAGATGTTACCCGGGACACTCCTAGCATTTGAACAAAGTGTTTTCCGCATTTTAGGATGCGTATACGTGTTTAAATTAGTATTATATTTACTAATTGTATGTAAACATATGTCATCATATGTTAATAGGTTACTAAGTCTGTTTAAGTCTTTACTTGACACCGAGCACTCAACTGGCACTTTCGTTCGATCCGCTTACAACAGGTGAGTTCATACCCCTGAATTAACCTTTTAAATGTTTTACATGCTTTTATAGGGGGGAATACAAGTTAAAACATGCCAGTTTTCATATCAATCATATGTGATTAATAACCCGCATGCACAAGGATTTATTACACTTTCAGTTATTTTACCAAGCATGACACTATAAATGGTTTTTCTAAAACGTCTTTACTTGTTTAAATATTTTCTCAAATTGTCTCTCGCGCTGTATGTTTACTTTAAAACCAGTTATAGTAGTATTTTAAACAAAGGTTTTTCTTTACTTATATTGTGTTATCAAAGTTATATTCAAAACTTGTTTATGAAAGATTTTCAAGGATTTATAAAGGTCTTCAAACTTATTTTACGAAAGGATATCAAGTCATGATTTTCTTAAGTGTAAAGGTTTTCCAAAGTTTTCGTCAAAGTTTTCTTCCATGCTTCTATGCTTCCACTTCGTTAGACTCTTCTGCTTCGTTAAACGCTTCTGCTTCGTTAAACGCTTCTGCTTCGTTAAATGCTTCTACTTCGTTAAATGCATGCATGTACTTGTATAGTTATATAAAAAATGCTTAAAGGACTTAGGAAGGCTAGTTCGCCCTATTTCCTTTTCCTCGTTTGGATGTGGTCTGGTGGGATCGGATATCCGTCCGAAGGTCGTTTAATCATTAATTATATATCATGTATACATGTATAGACATAAAGATTTACATCGATCAGTTCATTTCCCTTGGGTAGCAAGGGCATCCTCCCACTCGTCACTCATAGATCAGAGACACTAGTAACTATTATAGGAATAGTTAGGAAGCTCTATTCACTCTTTCTAGTACGAGAATTCCATAGGAGTCAATTCATACGCGAGTCTATATCATTTCTCCAGCGCCTCTATTAGAATTCAGAATCCGAGATGCATCTTCAAGACACGGATATCCCCGTTGTTGAGTTGGTAACCAGAGTCTCCTGTAAGGAGAGCATGCATTGTGTGTATAGATCTATACGGGACTGACACTCCCACACCCTGACTGCTAGCTACAGTCGACGGCCTACCAAGCCAAGGGGTGTCAAATGTCATATTTATTCTGACGCTTGCAGGGCGTCAAGTACTCTAGTATCAATCAGTATGGTTACGATTATCTCCATGTTACCTTATAATTCATGGCCTTAAGGTAACGAGAATTAACACTGTATTCTAGAAACAACACTCTTAGGATTACCCTTTGTCTTAGACCTTGCTAGCTGTATCTTTCATTTGATACTGTCTGGGGTCTGTGTTTCTTTGTTTTAGACCTTGCTAGCTGTATCTTTCATTTGATACTATTTGGGGTCTGTGTTTCTTTGTTTTAGACCTTGCTAGTTGTATCTTTCATTTGATAATGTCTGGGATTTGTGTTCCTTTGTTTTAGACCTTGCTAGCCGCATTGTACATTTGATACCGTCTGGGGTATGTGTTTCCTTTTGTTAGACTGAGCCAGGCGTGTCATTCATTCGATACTCTCCTAGAGTCTATGAATTCTTTGCCTTAGTCAGCAGTATTTTCTGCTAAGGCATATGTTATTTTCCCCTAGTATTTTTACTAGTGATATTCTCCTACTTTCTTTAAAGTCAAATACCATATTTTGGTAATGATAGCATTTCAGGGAAAATTTCTATTTAAAACATAACACTATCGAGTCTTGGTAGGAGACTGCTTTTAATTAGAAAATATAGGATTTTCTGGAAAGGACGCTAATACACCGTAGAATCTAAACTACTACTTCTTATAAAGTTATTTTGAATAAAATGCTTACTTACACAAATGACACTAAATACTTATGAACTCACCAACATTTATAAAAATGCTGATACTCGCTTTCAAAATAACTTGTATTCTCAGCTCAGCAATTAGACAGGTACACCCGAGAGCTTTTGTGAAGCCAACCTAGAACCGAGCTGCATCCATACTAGTTTCTGTATTACTTTAATGTCTCTATGAAATGTAACTTATGTAAAACTATTACTATTAATGCAATGGTTGTTGTACTTTGTTTACTATACTGCATATGTTGTGATACTTGACATGACGTCATCCACTCCAGAACGTTTCCGCCGTTCCGGTTTTGGGGTGTGACACGAGTTTCCACCAAAAGCCAACTCGGTACATCATTCGTAACCATAGATCCGAGGATATAAACTTGCATCTCATCCAAAATTTTCTGATTCCCAACAACCCTTTACTAAACCTGAATATAAAGATACCCATCCATCGTTGAGACTGCTAGTCTCGCACGTGGTCCTACCACTAGGTTCCTAAGAGTCCAATTGACAAGGTTGCCCTAGCCTAAGCATCACTCTGCGACACGCGCTAACCATATAACCATTCCTACAAAAAGCAAGATCCAATACTGTAACGCCTGTGTTTCTGGGATTGCCATTTTTAGCAATGTAATAGTCTAGGTTAACCTTTGTAACCCCATTTTGAAATAATAAAATGTATTATTTGTGAATTTGTGTATTATGTGAGTTATGTGTTTATTTGCTTAATTATGTGATGTAATTAAATTAAGAATAAAATAAAGCGTCAAAATTAAAGTGTGAGATAAGCCCGATATCTTTGCATAAAGTTGTAGTGGTTGAAACAAGGATTCCGGAGATATAAGGAATGCCAAAATCCGAGTTATAACAAAGAAGTTATGACCTGTCGAAGTTTCACGACGGAACCGGCACGACGCCGAGTGACGTAAAACATGAATTCAAGATAGAGCTATATTTAGCCTTAGCGATCTAAACGAAAGTCGTAGATTTCGTTAAACCGAGAGCGAGCGTAAAAGGAACGCCCAAATCTGACTTCGTATGATGAAGTTATGATTTTCTGAAGTTTCGACGTGGCAGTATGCAGCCCGAATACTCGATTTGAGATCGAGCGATTTCTAGCCGAAACAATCTAAATGATAATCGAAGATCTCGTTGTTAGTAGCGAAACGATGAAAAGATAGGCGAGAACGGACGTCGGACGAAGAAGTTATGATTTTATAACGAAGTTTTCCTGTCCGAGCCTTCTAAAAATAATTAATAAAAATAAAAGTCAAAATTAGCCGACGGAGTCTAAACGAAAGTTGTAGAGCGTAGTCTCACCTTCGCGTGGATATAAATAACGTCGAAAACGGAGTTCGTATGAAGGAGATATGAATTTTTGAAGTTTTAATAAATATTTAATATTTATTTTAATTTAACCCCGATATTATCTGAAGAGAAGTGAGGCGGTCTATCCGAAGTACGCAGCGCGTACTGCTGTACGCCCCGCGTATAGCGTAGGGCACTCGAGTTCTACGGAGTAGTGAGTCGTATGCAATGACGAAGGTGGACCGGTGACGTAAGTGCTGACGATCTGTGAAGCACTACGCCCCGCGTACCCCCGAAGTTACGCCCCGCGTAACCCCGAGGATCAGGCTATAAAAGGAGGTCCAAAGCAGCTTCTTTTCTTTTGCAAATTCCTCATTCTCTCTAGCCTTTTTGCCTTGATTTGCGTGCCGATTATACCCCGAAGCCCCGATATTATCCCCGAGCCCCGAAGCGAGATCCGAAGCCCCGAGAATCCCGAAGAGCGTTATTCCCGAGCCGAAGCCCTGCCCGCGAGGAGCCGGTTTTTTTGTGAAGATCTTCCAGATCTACAGAGAGACGCTACTTCTATAAGCCGTAGTACTGTCGGATCATCTTCTGATCAAGTGAGTGTGTAGTTATTTTCTCTCCAACGCAATATTATGAAGTATTTAATATAAAATACGTGCTACGTGTATATATATTTTGTGGTTATATGTATGAATGTATATTCTCTATGAAATACGTGTTATGTGTGTATGCCTCATCTGTTATGTGGAATATGTATTGATTAAAGCATGCTATACAGGTTTTATAAACAATGTATAAAAATGTATATCTTTATCTACTAATGTGTTGGGTAGAACATGGGTAGATAATTGGTGTGAAATAAACAGATAGGAGGCCTCGGTGTTATTGGTGTTATTCTAGTCATTCAGCGGAGTATGGATGACGACCACGGACTATTCTAGACTGTCCTGTGGAACACTAGCAGGCTCATTACCTGTAGGTGTTGTGAACGACGTGTTCACCGGTGTACTCTATCCCCCACATGGTTGCCTTTAGGACACTTATCGTTGAGGAAGCCCCTCTGCAGTAATGTCCGTCCCGATGAAAATCCTGAAATAAGTTCCTTATAATAGACGTTATTTTTAGGAACGTAAGGTGAGGATAACGGGAATGGGTAATCGGGCTTATTGTTGATTGTTGTAATTAAATATAACTATTGTGGGTTTGAAAAACCCTATATGCTCACCAGGCTCCCAAGCCTGACCCACTCAGTTGATTTGTATTACAGGAAGTGGCGCAAGAGCTTAAGATGGGCGAATCATCAAGTTGTTTTGTTTACAAGTCTGTATATGTATATATTTGATGAACGACTTGTAATGTTATCGTTTATGCTTTATGATCTATATCGGAACATGACATCCCGACTTTTGATTATGAAATGAAATCATGTTTCTATATGAAATGTTTTGATAAATATCTATTTTATCATGTTTTGTTTTTGGGAACAAATTCCGCATCTCTTTTAAAATCAAACGGATTTACTCTGAAAATGTATAAAAAAGCATAAATGAAATCGGTCTTTTCTGGCCGAGATTTTGGGGATGTCACAGTTGGTATCAGAGCATTAGTTTAAGCGAACTAGGAATTTGTTGGATTTCTAGACTTAAAACTTAGTATGCTAACTGGAGATTGTGAGATGTGTGTCTGATAAATTTTAGACACGAGCACTAGTTTATTTTAGGAAAGTTGCCTAAAATGCTTTTATGTGCTAAATGTTATATGTTGCCATATATGATATTATTTGTTCGGATCTACGGTTTGTTGCCAACCGGATCTGAAGGTTTATGTGTTTAGGATTCTAAGCGTATGTATACGATATTAGAACTAGCATGTAATCGTTTGGAGTAATAAGGTGAAATTATTCGGTGTGTAGATCAAAAATGGTGAGAACAAGAAGCGGAGTTGGAAATGCTGATGAAAACAGGAATCAACCGCCTGTAATTCAACAAGTACCTGTCGTAGCTGATGCACCTAAGCCGATAACAATGGCTGGTGTACAAATGATGATTCAAATGATGTTGGATCATCAGATGGAAGAAACAAGACGCCTGCTTAGGCAGAATCGTGAAGAACCGTCAATTCAAGCAGAAGAGCCCGAGGAAAATGGAGGGCAATCTGGAGGAGAAAACTTTAGTGGAATCATTGGTCAAGACGAACAACCAGTGGTTAGACGTAATAACCAGTATGGAGGAAATGATGGTCGTGGGTGCAAGTATAAGGATTTCATGGCATCCAAACCACCATGTCTATCCGGAAGCCCGACGCCGGTGCAAGTTATGGACTGGGTCTCCGAAATGGAGACTATGTTTGAAAGTTGCGAATGCAGCAACAGGCAGAAGACCGCTCTTGCGATCCCTCTGCTAAAATCTGGCGTGTTGAGTTGGTGGAAGCTGTTAGCTGACTCTATGCCCAAGGGAGAAGCAAGCAAAATGTCTTGGGAAGACTTTGTGGAACAACTAAAACTGCAATACTGCTCCGAGCAGGACCTGCTGGAAATCAGTAATGAATTTCAGAATTTGAAGAAAGGGAAATTGAGCGTTACTGAATACGCTGCAAGTTTCACAGAAAAGATGAAGTTTATCCCATATTTGGTGCCTACAGAACTCTCTAAGGTCAACAAGTTTGCCCTTGGACTACCAGCGGACTATGGTCCAATGGTTAAGCAAGCAACCACATTGAAAAGCCGCCATCTGGGCTGCTAGAAATGTTGAGACCCAGATCAGGGAAAAAGGCCTGGAAAGGTCAGAGGTTGGCGAGAAAAGGAAAATCGATGGATTTTCAGGGTCCAGCAAGAAAAGTAAATTCTCGAAGTCTAGTTCGAGGGGAAGTGGAGGAAAGGTAGAAGCGAAATGGTGTGACAAATGCAAAAAGAAGCATTATGGGAAGTGTGGCGGGGAAACCACATGCTTCAAATGTGGAAAGCTAGGGCATTATGCCAATGATTGCACCTTCACCAAGAATGTTTGTTATGGTTGTGGTGAGGAGGGGCACATCTCAAGGGATTGTCCGAAAAAGAAGGAAGCAGCAAGACCCAACATTCCGCCAAAGCCAAAGGCGAGAGCATTCCAGATGACACTGGAAGCTGCTAAAGATGAAGCTGATGTCGCTTCAGGTACCTTTCTCGTTAACAAATTTCCTGCCCAAATTTTATTTGATTCTGGAGCCAACTACTCCTTTATATCGCATGAATTTGGTAGAAAACTAGCTTTGCCCGTTGATAGACTAGATAATGCTTTATTAGTCGAAGTTGCTAGTGGAAAGTTTGTACCTGTTAGCCATCGTATGAAAAACATCTTAATTGATCTGAATGGGAATAAGTTCCACGAGGAATTATTGCCTATCGAACTTAACGGTTTCGACATCGTTTTGGGAATGGATTGGCTTAGCGCCAATGATGCTGAAATTTTATGCAAGAAGAAAATAGTGAAAGTGAACCCGCCTGGGAAGGAATCGTTTATGGTGTACGGAGATAAACACAGAGTAAATTCTGGGATCATTTCTCTAATGAAAGCCAGAAAATGTTTGACCAAGGGGTGTACATCATACTTAGCATTCGTGATCGACGCTAAGAAGGAAAAGAAGGTGATGCAAAATATTCCTGTTGTGTGTGATTATCCGGAAGTATTTCCCGAAGATCTTCCTGGATTACCGCCCGATCGACAAGTGGAATTTCGTATCGACTTGTTGCCCGGAACAACGCCAATTGCAAAAGCACCTTATCGATTAGCACCGACGGAGATGAAGGAGCTAATGATGCAACTTCAGGAGTTATTGGACAAAGATTTCATTAGACCTAGTTCATCACCCTGGGGAGCTCCGGTGTTATTCGTAAAGAAGAAAGATGGAAGCATGAGGATGTGCATTGATTACCGAGAGCTGAATAAGGCAACAATAAAGAATCGATATCCGTTGCCGAGGATTGATGACCTATTTGATCAACTACAAGGTTCTAGTTATTTTTCAAAGATCGACCTAAGGTCAGGATATCATCAGCTGAAAGTAAGGGAGCAGGATATAGAGAAGACCGCATTCAGAACGCGATATAGACACTATGAGTTTTTGGTTATGTCGTTTGGACTGACCAATGCTCCAGCAGCATTCATGGATTTAATGAATAGGGTTTGTAATCCGTTCCTTGATAAATCGGTAATAGTATTCATAGATGACATTCTGATTTATTCGAAAAGCCAAGAGGAGCATGGCAGACACTTGCGAGAAGTGTTAAGTCTTGAAGAAGGAGAAGCTGTATGCAAAGTTCTCCAAATGTGATTTCTGGATTCGTGAAGTCCAATTTTTGGGTCACGTGGTCAACCAAGAAGGGATAATGGTTGATCCAGCGAAGATCGAAGCTATGATGAAGTGGGAACAACCGAAAAGTCCCACGGAGATCCGAAGCTTTTTGGGTTTAGCCGGATATTACCGAAGGTTTATCCAAGGCTTTTCTTCGATCGCTAGTCCATTAACAGCTTTGACCCACAAAGGAGCTACTTATGCTTGGAGTGATAAGCATAAAGAAGCATTCGAGAGACTAAAGAAGAAACTATGCGAGGCACCGATACTTTCTCTACCCGATGGAGTTGAAGACTTCGCTGTTTATAGCGATGCGTCTGGGATTAGATTCGGTTGCGTTTTAACCCAAAGAGATAAGGTGATCGCATATGCGTCTCGACAATTGAAAGAGCATGAAAAGAACAACCCGACTCATGATTTAGAGTTGGCAGCGGTAGTTTTTGCACTGAAAATATGGAGGCATTACCTCTATGGCACGAAGTGCAAACTTTTCACTGATCATAAGAGTCTCCAATATCTCTTTAGTCAGAAAGAATTGAATATGAGGCAACGACGCTGGCTGGAATTACTTAAGGACTACGACTGTGAGATACTTTACCACCCCGGTAAGGCCAATATTGTTGCTGATGCTCTCAGTCGGAAGGTCAATCTTGAAAAGAAAAGGCCAAGAGCGTTGAGAATTGAAGTTGTCTCGACTATTTGGAAAGTATAAAGAAAGCTCAAGGCGAAGCTTCTGAGAAGAATGACCGGAAGGAGGAACGTTTGGGCAAAACATTGGTGTTCGGTATAAACAGTCATGGACTGAAGGTGTTCCAAGATCGGATTTGGATACCTAAGACAGGAGGAGTCAGGGATCTTCTGATGGAAGAAGCTCACAAAACCATGTACTCGATTCATCCCGGTAGCACAAAAATGTATAGGGACCTGAAACCCTATTATTGGTGGCCGACGATGAAGATCGACATTGCGAAGTATGTGGCTGAGTGTGTGACTTGTGCAAGAGTCAAAGCACAACATCAGAAACCATACGGGAGTTTAGAACCATTACCTGTGCCTATGGGTAAGTGGGAAGACATTGTTATGGATTTTGTCACTAAACTACCCAGAACAAAAAGTGGTCACGACATGATTTGGGTGGTCGTTGATCGATTCACTAAGAGTGCGCATTTCATAGCAGCAAAAGGAGAAATGGACTATGGAAAAGCTTGCGAATTCTTACGTGAAGGAAATTGTGAGGCTTCACGGTGTTCCGTTAACAATTGTGTCGGATCGTGATAGTCGTTTCACCTCACGATTTTGGAAAAGTCTACAAGAGGAATTGGGTACCAAGTTGTGTTTAAGTACAGCTTACCATCCGTAGACTGATGGTCAGAGTGAAAGAACGATACAAACACTTGAAGATATTCTGAGAGCGTGTACCTTGGAATTCCTAGGTAATTGGGATGAACATTTACCTTTTTGTCACAACTAGAAATTTTGTGTCATGTAATCTATACATTCAAGCTAATGTGAATCAAAAACTTCAATCAAATACATCATGCAAGTACTACAAATAGTCATCAAGCAATTGGAGACCTTAGAAGTCCTTGCTTAAGTCCATTTTGGACTAGGACTCCCTTATTGGATCCAAATGGACCAATAAGCTTCCAATTAGACTATCATGGGCTTAGAACCCTAATTGGGCTCTAATTGGACCCACATTTATTTATTTCAACATTTTGGGTCATATGGGGCCTAGAATGAAATGAATTAAAAGCCTTGATACATGAATAACCTAAACTAGTCCAATAAAAATATAAAAATCCTACTACATCCTTTTAAGCTTAAAACATACCCAAGGCTAACCCAAATATTGGGCTTAAGAGCAAAAGGCCCAAATTTCTTTTTTTTCCTCCATGTTTTCGGCCCAATACCCAAGCCCAAGAGGAGTGAAGATAGTTGACTTTTAAGTGACACATCATTATTATCCATAGGACATCCATGCAACATCTCATACCTCCATGCAAGCATCACTTCAAAGATCACTTCACTTCTTCTCTTCCTCTCTCTCACCCTCGGCCACATCTCAAACACACACACACACACATTTCACAAATTCCCTCAAAGAACATTCAAGAAAACTCTCTCATTTCCTCCCCATAAATTCGAGATTTCAAGAAGCTTTCAAGGAGATCTTTCAAGAAAAATCACCATCTAAGGTAAGTTAATGTTTAACTTATGATCTAACTCCCTCTATTCCATTAAAATCTCTTCTAAATTCATTCATATTTGTGATCTTGCATCCTAGAGGTCGAAATCTTCACCAAAGGGTGCTTAGGCCAAAAATCACTTCATTTTCCTTCCATTTTCTTTGCAAAACCGAGCCCCCACACCAAGGTGAGCTTCATACCCCCTATCTTCTGTTTTTATGAGTTTTATGGGGGGGGGGAATACAAGTGAAAGTGTAGATCTATATGTGTTTTGTATGCCTTGTATGATTTCCATGCTTATATGTATGCTTTTATGTGTTTTAATGATGGATCTAGCCATAAAACCCCTCAAAAACCGAGATATAACTTATGTTTTATGATTTTAGCTTCAAATATATTTCTACATACAAAGTGTTTCAAGAAAAATGGCTAAGTGGTTTAGTAATAATTTTCTTTGGGTTAAAAACACAAATTTTGGGCCTAAAATGTGAAAAATACAAAATTAAGGGTCCAAATTGGCATATCACGGATTCTGCTGGATGAAGTGTGCCAAAACAGTTCCCATAAATCAATTTCTGAAAATATACTCATTTAGGGGATTAAAAACATAAATTCCAAGCTTAATGGGCTAAAAATGACATTTTTGGCCCAATGAGGCCCATTATGCGAATTTTTCTGTTTTGGAGGGCCAAAACTGTGATTTTCTGTAAAACAGTGGACTATAAGTGTTCCAAATCCTTTTCAAAGGTTTAAAATGCTTTTTAAATTTAAAAAGGACCAAAGTTGCAAAAAATTTCCAATTTGGGCCAAAATTGCCAAAGTTGCGAAAAAGAAGGGTTAAAACCGAGAAAACTGCATTTTCAGGGACTTAAACTGTTTTCTATGAGAAATATGCTGAAAAATATTAATTTCAATAATTTTTGGTGTTAAAATGTCAAGAAAATTAATTTAAGGACCAAACCGGGAAGTATTTAATAAAAGGGTTGAAAATGTAAATTTTACAAACAATGAGGGGCTGAAAACAGAAAAATTTCAAGACTAATTTCATATACACAATTTGATCAAATAATGGCACCACGGCTATCGACGAAATACAATACATCACAATACCAAAAGTTGTTGTTAAACGAATTGGCTCGGTCTCGATCCAATAGAAATCTACAACTACTAACACTACGACACTACGATTTATACAAGTAACGTTTGGTAATACATTATACATGCGAGTGTGCACAGACGTCTACGCACCATCTTTGGGCCCTAAAAGTGTAAAATCTTGTTCGTTGAGCCTAGCTAGCCCAATGACCTGATCTTAAGGCCCGAAGACATTTTTTTTACGGAGTGTTGGGTTTTACCGATCCGACACAACGTAAATGGACTTTCAATGGCTTGTATACCACCGGTCCCCAAGGGTCCTTTGGTATAGCTAGTAAAGTCTACATTTCATGCGCGGCGGGTCGGGGACCCCTCGTACATTTTTATCCCCAACCGGTTAATGGAGTCACCGGGATCTTCGTGACCTCTTTCTCTTCGGATGTGGGACTACACCTAGTCAGGGCGATTGGATAACGTGATTAGTACGAACGACGCCTTCGGGATCGTTAGTATAGCTATAAACTGGGCGTTTGTGTAATGCGGGTTTGTAGCAATTAATCATGCTCGAGAACTTTCCAACGTCGCCTAGGACTGACACTATACGCTACACAATGGTTTCAATGTAACTTCATGTAATACAAGAAATTAGGAAAACATCGGGTTTTCCTAGGGTTTTTTTTTTCCAATACATACAGATTCAAAATGCATACAACCTTAACGAACAAATTTTCTTTAAGTGTAGAAACAAACAAGCATACCTATGGATCTTCACAACATTTTCAAAAGCTTTTCTTTTCAGAAAATATCGGATTTTCTGGTGGTTTTCAAACAATACAAAACATTGGATTTTAAACACTACTTATGAACTCACCAACATTTCATATGTTGACGTTTTTCAAAATACTTGTATTCTCAGGGAACCAGTGAACCAAAGGAAAACATATTCAGTGATGGTTGCAGTTTACTTATGTATGAACCGAACAATTTAATTTTTGGAAATGTAATGATTTGAGACAATGTAACGAATGTAAACCTCATCAGTTGTAATATTCAAATGTTGGTGATGAATGATGTTATGTTTCATGTATATTCATTGTGATGGTATTCAATTGAGTCACGACAGCCCCCGGACGTTTCCGCCGTCTGGTTCGGGGGTGTGACAGGTTGGTATCAGAGCTTTGTTTATAATGAACTAGCATGTCGAGCCATACATTGATATGCAACTATAAACCAAAAAGAGGGACTAACATAACTCTGAACAAAACAAGTAAATAAAACACACTTGCTTGCATTAGGGATAAGGACCTAATGCTGAATCAAACACAATAATACTGGTATCTCGGTCAATTCGGGACTGTTCTTAGTGATACCAAGGAGTGAATGTAGCCTGATCAACTACATTCTCTCCAAGGTAAAACTAACACACGTCTTGATGAGATCGGGATAGCTAGGGAACCTAAAACTATACCCTTTATCACCAAAAAGAGAACGTTCGCTTAGCCTGTACAATAGTCATAGCACCTAGGAATAATGTTAGCATATTTACATACTCGCGCAGACAGCATGGCTGGTTTTCATCACCCGGGAGACCCCTACTTCCCTAATCAGGGAAACAACGGGTGGCTAGAGGAGGAGGAACCTGAGGAAGAGCCTGAAGAGGAACCTGAGGAGGACCCCGAAGAGGAATCTGACAGGGAACCGGAGGCAGAAGTCGAGGGCGAGCCTGCCGAACCCGAAGAAGACGAGGAACATTCCGAAGAGGAGCTCGAGGACAGCGAAGGGGGTGATTCGGACGCAGAGTCCGAGGTCATCGACCCCCCTTACCCGATCAGGGTGCCTGCTTACCGTGTGGGCCCCACTGGACCTACCCCTCCTTGGGGCATTGATCTCTGGAGATGGAGCAGACATCAGGGACAGCGACCCCCGTTTGGCATGTCACGTGAGTTCTTTGACTTGAGGGACGGAGGACCGGCCGACCGAGCCCTACCGGTCATGGTGAGACGATTGCGGGACACCGGCGACCTTGCTCAGGGCACTGCTGATCAAGTACGCCAGTTGTGGACTAGGGTCGAGCGTGCGGAACAGGAGACGCGTGACGTCCTCCGGGAGTTTCACATGAGGCAGGTGAGGTGGGAGTCTCGACTTCAGGACGCAGAACGCCTAGTGGCTCGTCTTCAGGGAGCATCCACATCTTCAGCACCACCCTCTGATGCAGCTCATCGCGGTTAGGGATAGCCTTATCATAGTAGGTCATTAGGAACTATGTTATGTACTCCGGCTCTATGTTTAAGTGATTACACTACTCATGGAGCCGTTATGCTGTCGGATTAGTGTTACTTATGTATGCTCTTACGAGCAAATTTTCTTGTATTACCTGCGGATAATATCAATGAACTTTTGTGTGTTTTGCTATGATATTACCAATTGTTATGTGTTGAGATGTTATGATTGTATGCTCAATGGTAGTGATGTTTAGGTTCGTATCATACACCTAGTTAGTAGGATCGCAACCTCACAGAAACCACGTACACTCAACATCTTTCCGTTTCATGACAGAAAGATGCCTCGCCCAGCTACTCGCGGAAATCCCGAACCAACCCCGCCCGAAGTTGACTCCACTGCTTTCTAGGCAGCCGTGTCTGCTGCGGTCACAGCAGCTATGGCACAACTTCACCGAGGGAACAACGGAGGAGGTAACGGGCAAGGATCCGGAAGTTCGAATAACGGGACGAACCAAGGACCCACTAAAACGTGCACCTACAAGGATTTTGCGAACGCTAAACCCCGAACTTTCAACGGTACTGGAGGAGTGATCGCTCTGAAGCGATGGATCGAGAAGGTAGAGTCGGTATTCGAGATATGCGAGTGCCCCGAGCAGATGAAGGTGAAGTTCGCGGCCTGCACTTTTGTGGACCAAGCACTCACTTGGTGGAATGGACACGTAGAAGCTATGACACTCCCTGTCGCCAACTCTATTCCCTGGGCAGAAATGAAAGAGATGTTGACGGCTGAGTACTGCCCCCGAGGCGAAATACAGAAGATGGAACAGGAACTATGGAATCTCACGGTGCAGAATGGGAACATCGATGCTTACATATCGAGATTCAGCGAACTATCTCTGTTGTGCCCGGGAATGATCACATCAGAAGGAAAGAAGATCGAACGATTCATCTGGGGACTGACACCCCCCATTCAAGGGAATGTGATAGCTGCGAACCCTGAAACGTTTGACAGTGCAAAGAGATTGGCAAAGAGGCTATATGATCACAACAACAAGAAGGGCGAGAAACCAGTGGAGACTGAGAAGAAGAAGGAGGGTGATGGTAAGAAAGGATGGAACAACAAGAGAAAGGGGCGTCAGGGCCCCGAGACCTCTAAAAAGCAGCAAACAGTGGCAGTTAACGCTGTCACTGCGCCGGTTTCAGCCACACCACATGCTCCAGCCTCAGCTGCTTCAAATGCTTCAAGACCCTATTCCGGTAATCTTCCCAAATGCAACAAGTGCGGTTTCCATCACCAAGGAGAATGTAGGGAGTTCCATTGCACCAGTTGCAACCGAAGGGAACACACTGCAAGGTTCTGCAGGACTTATCCTTCTCAGAACCAAAGTTAGGGAAACAACCAGAACAACAACAACCACCGCAATAACAACAACACCAATACCGGCAGCAACAATGCAGGGCCTAGCCATACCTGTTTTGGGTGTGGAAGGACGGGACATTTCCGTCGAGATTGCCCTAACAACAACAACTCAGGAAACAGAGGAGCAGGGAGAATGCTGACTATGGGTCAGAGTGATGCAGTTCAGGACCCCGCAGTTGTGACCGGTACGTTCCTCCTAAACCACACTTATGCATGCAGCTTATTTGACACCGGAGCGGAGCGAAGTTTCGTAAGCGAGAAGTTTAAACATTTATTAAAACAACAACCCCATAAGCTAAATGAAACCTATACGGTGGAAATGGCAAATGGGAAAACCGAATCCACTAGGGAGATCTACATCGGATGTACCCTAACCCTCAATCAACACGTCTTACGAATAGATTTGATGCCAGTATCAATTAGGAGTTTCGATGTGATTATTGGCATGGATTGGTTAAGCCCCCACCATGCTGAGATTATGTGCCATGAAAAGGCCATTCGCCTTCGTCTCCCAAATCACGAAACCCTAGTAATTTACGGAGACAAACCTAGCACGAATCTTCGCCTCATCTCGTGCATCAAAGCACAAAAACATCTGCGAAAGAACGATTTGGCATTCTTGGCTCACATAGTGGACAAGACCAAAGAAGAAACTAACATCCAAGACATCCCAGTAGCGTGTGAATTTCCGGACGTGTTTCCCGAAGATCTTCCAGGAGTACCCCCAGAGAGATAGGTTGAGTTCCGAATCGACCTCGTTCCAGGAGCAACTCCTCTTGCTAAATCACCATATCGATTGGCTCCTGCTGAAATGCAGGAATTGTCCAGTCAACTTAGTGAGCTTCTGGACAAGGGATTTATCCGACCTAGCTACTCGCCATGGGGAGCTCCGGTGCTCTTTGTCAAAAAGAAGGACGGATCTTTCAGAATGTGCATCGATTACAGAGAGCTGAATAAACTCACTGTTAAAAACCGCTACCCACTCCCACGAATCGATGATCTATTCGACCAGCTCCAAGGAGCTAGTTATTTTTCTAAAATAGATTTACGGTCTGGATACCACCAACTCAAAGTCCGAGACGAAGATATTCCTAAAACCGCTTTCCGAACCCGCTACGGACATTATGAATTCGTCGTAATGCCCTTCGGTCTAACAAATGCACCTGCTGCATTTATGGACCTAATGAATCGAATCTGTCGACCGTTCCTGGACAACTTCGTCATTGTATTTATCGATGACAACCTCGTCTATTCTCGAAGCAAAGAGGAGCATGGCCAACATCTCCGACAAATCTTAGAGACTCTGCGAACGGAAAAGCTTTACGCCAAACTCTCCAAGTGCGAGTTCTGGCTCCGGAGTGTGAATTTCCTAGGCCACGTAGTTAGCCAAGACGGAATTCATGTGGATCCTTCTAAGGTCAAAGTTGTGGAAGGATGGGCAACTCCGACTACACCCACAGAAATTCGTCAGTTCTTAGGCCTAGCAGGCTACTATAGGAGATTCATCCAAAACTTCTCTAAGATCGCCAAGCCGCTTACCTTGCTTACGCAAAAGGGCGTGCCATTCGAGTGGACCGACCGACAAGAGATTGCGTTTCGAACCTTGAAGCAAGCTCTCTGTAGCGCTCCTGTGCTATCTCTACCCGAAGGAACGGAATATTTTGTAGTCTACTGTGACGCGTCGAATCAAGGCTTAGGTTGCGTTCTCATGCAACGTGGAAGAGTGATAGCATATGCGTCCCGCCAGCTAAAGACGCACGAAGTGAATTACACGACCCATGACCTAGAACTGGGAGCCGTGGTCTTCGCCCTAAAAATTTGGAGGCACTACCTGTACGGTACAAAGTGCACCATCTTCACGGACCACAAGAGCCTCCAGCACATCTTGAATCAGAAGGAGCTGAACATGAGACAACGAAGATGGGTGGAATTGCTAAACGATTACGAATGCGAGATCAAGTACCATCCAGGCAAGGCCAACGTGGTAGCCGATGCATTAAGTCGGAAGGAGTACTCTAATCGCCGTGCGAAAACGCACTCGATAACCATTCAGTCTCATCTGGCCACTCAAATTGCATCAGTCCAGGCAGAGGCTATGAAAGCGGAAAATAGAACTAGCGAGGCATTACGCGGGATGGAGAAGAACCTAGAAGTCAAGGAGAATGGGGTATACTACTTTATGAACTGTATTTGGGTCCCAAAAATCGGAGGATTTAGGGAGACCGTTATGAAGGAAGCCCACAATACACGATACTCCATTCATCCTGGTTCGGACAAGATGTATTTGGACATTAAGCAACACTATTGGTGGCCTAACATGAAGGCGGAAATCGCGACTTATGTTGGTAAGTGCCTTACGTGCGCCAAAGTAAAAGTGGAGTACCAGAAACCTTCCAGATTGTTACAGCAACCGGCAATCCCTGAGTGGAAATGGGAGGGGATTTCTATGGATTTCGTGACCAAGCTGCCCAAGACGTCGGACGGACTGGACACCATATGGGTAATAGTCGACCGACTGACGAAATCTGCCCATTTCCTGCCAATCAAAGAATCCTACAAGATGGAGAGACTGACGCGGTTGTACCTACGGGAAATCGTAAGACTCCATGGAGTGCCAAAATCTATCATCTCGGATAGGGACAGTAGGTTCACATCGCGCTTTTGGCAATCGCTCCACAAGGCAATGGGAACTCATCTCGATATGAGCACCGCGTATCACCCACAAACGGACGGTCAAAGCGAACGAACCATTCAGACACTTGAAGACATGCTTCGTGCTTGTGCAATAGACTTTGGAAAGTCTTGGGATACCCACCTGCCGTTGATCGAATTCTCATATAACAATAGTTATCATTCGAGCATCAAGGTGGCCCCTTTCGAAGCACTATACGAGCGTAAATGTAGATCACCGTTATGTTGGGCTGAAATAGGTGATACCCAGCTAGCAAGAACACATACGTCGGATAGAGCACTAACAGGACCGGAAATCATTCGCGAAACCACAGAAAAGATCGTTCAGATCAGAGCTCGATTACAAGCATCGCGTGACCGACAAAAGAGCTACGCCGATAAACGGCGAAAGCCCTTAGAATTCCAAGTCGGCGATCGAGTACTGTTAAAAGTCTCACCCTGGAAAGGGGTTATACGTTTCGGAAAACGGGGAAAGCTGAACCCGCGATACATTGGACCTTTCGAAATCGTCGCCCGAATAGGCCCGGTGGCATACAGACTACAACTACCCGCGGAGCTAAACGGTGTACACCCTGTGTTTCATGTCTCTAACCTGAAAAAGTGCCTATCAGATGAAACCCTTGTCATTCCTCTTGACGAAATCGAAATCAATGAGAATCTCCTGTTCGTCGAAGAACCAATCGAAATCATGGACAGGGAGGTGAAGCGTACTAAGCAGAGTCGCATCCCGATCGTGAAGGTACGGTGGAACGCAAATCGTGGGCTAGAATTCACGTGGGAACGCGAAGATCAAATGAAGCAGAAGTACCCTCACCTATTCTAGCATTCTCAAATCTAGCTTTCAAATAGAATTTCGGGACGAAATTCCCTCTAACGGGGGGATGATGTCACAACTGGATATTTTGTGTCATGTAATCTATACATTCAAGCTAATGTGAATCAAAAACTTCAATCAAATACATCATGCAAGTACTACAAATAGTCATCAAGTAATTGGAGACCTTAGAAGTCCTTGCTTAAGTCCATTTTGGACTAGGACTCCCTTATTGGATCTAAATGGACCAATAAGCTTCCAATTAGACTATCATGGGCTTAGAACCCTAATTGGGCTCTAATTGGACCCACATTTATTTATTTCAACATTTTGGGTCATATGGGGCCTAGAATGAAATGAATTAAAAGCCTTGATACATGAATAACCTAAACTAGTCCAATAAAAATATAAAAATCCTACTACATCCTTTTAAGCTTAAAACATACCCAAGGCTAACCCAAATATTGGGCTTAGGAGCAAAAGGCCCAAATTTCTTTTTTTTCCTCCATGTTTTCGGCCCAATACCCAAGCCCAAGAGGAGTGAAGATAGTTGACTTTTAAGTGACACATCATTATTATCCATAGGACATCCATGCAACATCTCATACCTCCATGCAAGCATCACTTCAAAGATCACTTCACTTCTTCTCTTCCTCTCTCTCACCCTCGGCCACATCTCAAACACACACACACACACATTTCACAAATTCCCTCAAAGAACATTCAAGAAAACTCTCTCATTTCCTCCCCATAAATTCGAGATTTCAAGAAGCTTTCAAGGAGATCTTTCAAGAAAAATCACCATCTAAGGTAAGTTAATGTTTAACTTATGATCTAACTCCCTCTATTCCATTAAAATCTCTTCTAAATTCATTCATATTTGTGATCTTGCATCCTAGAGGTCGAAATCTTCACCAAAGGGTGCTTAGGCCAAAAATCACTTCATTTTCCTTCCATTTTCTTTGCAAAACCGAGCCCCCACACCAAGGTGAGCTTCATACCCCCTATTTTCTGTTTTTATGAGTTTTATGGGGGGGGGATACAAGTGAAAGTGTAGATCTATATGTGTTTTGTATGCCTTGTATGATTTCCATGCTTATATGTATGCTTTTATGTGTTTTAATGATGGATCTAGCCATAAAACCCCTCAAAAACCGAGATATAACTTATGTTTTATGATTTTAGCTTCAAATATATTTCTACATACAAAGTGTTTCAAGAAAAATGGCTAAGTGGTTTAGTAATAATTTTCTTTGGGTTAAAAACACAAATTTTGGGCCTAAAATGTGAAAAATACAAAATTAAGGGTCCAAATTGGCATATCACGGATTCTGCTGGATGAAGTGTGCCAAAATAGTTCCCATAAATCAATTTCTGAAAATATACTCATTTAGGGGATTAAAAACATAAATTCCAAGCTTAATGGGCTAAAAATGACATTTTTGGCCCAATGAGGCCCATTATGCGAATTTTTCTGTTTTGGAGGGCCAAAACTGTGATTTTCTGTAAAACAGTGGACTATAAGTGTTCCAAATCCTTTTCAAAGGTTTAAAATGCTTTTTAAATTTAAAAAGGACCAAAGTTGCAAAAATTTTCCAATTTGGGCCAAAATTGCCAAAGTTGCGAAAAAGAAGGGTTAAAACCGAGAAAACTGCATTTTCAGGGACTTAAACTGTTTTCTATGAGAAATATGCTGAAAAATATTAATTTCAATAATTTTTGGTGTTAAAATGTCAAGAAAATTAGTTTAAGGACCAAACCGGGAAGTATTTAATAAAAGGGTTGAAAATGTAAATTTTACAAACAATGAGGGGCTGAAAACAGAAAATTTTCAAGACTAATTTCATATACACAATTTGATCAAATAATGGCACCACGGCTATCGACGAAATACAATACGTCACAATACCAAAAGTTGTTGTTAAACGAATTGGCTCGGTCTCGATCCAATAGAAATCTACAACTACTAACACTACGACACTACGATTTATACAAGTAACGTTTGGTAATACATTATACATGCGAGTGTGCACAGACGTCTACGCACCATCTTTGGGCCCCAAAAGTGTAAAATCTTGTTCGTTGAGCCTAGCTAGCCCAATGACCTGATCTTAAGGCCCGAAGACATTTTTTTTACGGAGTGTTGGGTTTTACCGATCCGACACAACGTAAATGGACTTTCAATGGCTTGTATACCACCGGTCCCCAAGGGTCCTTTGGTATAGCTAGTAAAGTCTACATTTCATGCGAGGCGGGTCGGGGACCCCTCGTACATTTTTATCCCCAACCGGTTAATGGAGTCACCGGGGTCTTCGTGACCTCTTTCTCTTCGGATGTGGGACTACACCTAGTCAGGGCGATTGGATAACGTGATTAGTATGAACGACGCCTTTGGGATCGTTAGTATAGCTATAAACTGGGCGTTTGTGTAATGCGGGTTTGTAGTAATTAATCATGCTCGAGAACTTTCCAACGTCGCCTGGGACTGACACTATACGCTACGCAATGGTTTCAATGTAACTTCATGTAATACAAGAAATTAGGAAAACATCGGGTTTTCCTAGGGTTTTTTTTTCCAATACATACAGATTCAAAATGCATACAACCTTAACGAACAAATTTTCTTTAAGTGTAGAAACAAACAAGCATACCTATGGATCTTCACAACATTTTCAAAAGCTTTTCTTTTCAGAAAATATCGGATTTTCTGGTGGTTTTCAAACAATACAAAACATTGGATTTCAAACACTACTTATGAACTCACCAACATTTCATATGTTGACGTTTTTCAAAATACTTGTATTCTCAGGGAACTAGTGAACCAAAGGAAAACATATTCAGTGACGGTTGCAGTTTACTTATGTATGAACCGAACAATTTAATTTTTGGAAATGTAATGATTTGAGACAATGTAACGAATGTAAACCTCATCAGTTGTAATATTCAAATGTTGGTGATGAATGATGTTATGTTTCATGTATATTCATTGTGATGGTATTCAATTGAGTCACGACAGCCCCCGGACGTTTCCGCCATCTGGTTCGGGGGTGTGACACTTTGGTAGAATTTTCCTATAATAATAGTTTTCACTCGAGCATAAAGATGGCACCTTATCAAGCATTGTATGGACAGAAGTGTCGTACGCCGTCTTGTTGGCTTGAGGCTGGGGAAAAGCAGTTTATGGGGCCGGAGATAGTCCATCAAACTGTAGAAAAGTTGAAAACAATTAGGGAAAGAATGTTAGCAGCTCAGGACCGTCAAAAGAGCTATGCTGACAAAAAGCAAAGATCGATGACTTTTGAAGTTGGAGATTCGGTTTTACTTAAAGTCTCGCCATGGAAGGGACTTATAAGATTTGGTAAAAGGGGAAAGTTAAGTCCAAGGTTTATTGGACCGTTTAAAGTTCTTCAGAGGATTGGGAACCAAGCTTACAAGCTCGAACTACCAGAAG
The DNA here is from genome assembly GCF_002870075.4 of Lactuca sativa. Taxonomy (NCBI): domain Eukaryota; kingdom Viridiplantae; phylum Streptophyta; class Magnoliopsida; order Asterales; family Asteraceae; genus Lactuca; species Lactuca sativa. The sequence continues at coordinate 169,230,081 of NC_056629.2, read as the reverse complement.
AACTGAATGGAATTCATAACACTTTCCATGTGTGTTATTTGAGGAAGTTCACGGGAGAAGTTCCCGACATAATTCCACTTTCGGAGTTGAGGATCGATGAGAACAAAAGGTTGATTGAGGAACCGGAGGCAATCGTTGACCGAAAGACTAAGAAATTGCGACGTAAGATGGTTGAGTTAGTGCTTGTCCAATGGAAACACACGAATGGGCCGAATCTCACTTGGGAGATGGAGAGTGACATGATGAGTCGCTATCCGCATTTGTTTGCTGGTGTGTGATTCCGGGGACGGAATCATTCTAAGGTGGAGAGAATTGTAACGCCCGTGTTTCTGAGATTGCCATTTTTAGCAATGTAATAGTCTAGGTTAACCTTTGTAACCCCATTTTGAAATAATAAAATGTATTATTTGTGAATTTGTGTATTATGTGAGTTATGTGTTTATTTGCTTAATTATGTGATGTAATTAAATTAAGAATAAAATAAAGCGTCAAAATTAAAGTGTGAGATAAGCCCGATATCTTTGCATAAAGTTGTAATGGTTGAAACAAGGATTCCGGAGATATAAGGAATGCCAAAATCCGAGTTATAACAAAGAAGTTATGACCTGTCGAAGTTTCACGACGGAACCGGCACGACGCCGAGTGACGTAAAACATGAATTCAAGATAGAGCGATATTTAGCCTTAGCGATCTAAACGAAAGTCGTAGATTTCGTTAAACCGAGAGCGAGCGTAAAAGGAACGCCCAAATCTGACTTCGTATGATGAAGTTATGATTTTCTGAAGTTTCGACGTGGCAGTATGCAGCCCGAATACTCGATTTGAGATCGAGCGATTTCTAGCCGAAACAATCTAAATGAGAATCGAAGATCTCGTTGTTAGTAGCAAAACGATGAAAAGATAGGCGAGAACAGACGTCGGACGAAGAAGTTATGATTTTATAACGAAGTTTTCCTGTCCGAGCTTTCTAAAAATAATTAATAAAAATAAAAGTCAAAATTAGCCGACGGAGTCTAAACGAAAGTTGTAGAGCGTAGTCTCACCTTCGCGTGGATATAAAGAACGTCGAAAACGGAGTTCGTATGAAGGAGATATGAATTTTTGAAGTTTTAATAAATATTTAATATTTATTTTAATTTAACCCCGATATTATCCGAAGAGAAGCGAGCCGGTCTATCCGAAGTACGCAGCGCGTACTGCTGTACGCCCCGCGTATAGCGTAGGGCACTCGAGTTCTACGGAGTAGTGAGTCGTATGCAATGATGAAGGTGGACCGGTGACGTAAGCGCTGACGATCTCCAAAGCACTACGCCCCGCGTACCCCCGAAGTTACGCCCCGCGTAACCCCGAGGATCAGGCTATAAAAGGAGGTCCAAAGCAGCTTCTTTTCTTTTGCAAATTCCTCATTCTCTCTAGCCTTTTTGCCTCGATTTGCGTGCCGATTATACCCCGAAGCCCCGGTATTATCCCCGAGCCCCGAAGCGAGATCCGAAGCCCCGAGAATCCCGAAGAGCGTTATTCCCGAGCCGAAGCCCTGCCCGCGAGGAGCCGGTTTTTTTGTGAAGATCTTCCAGATCTGCAGAGAGACGCTACTTCTATAAGCCGTAGTACTGTCGGATCATCTTCTGATCAAGTGAGTGTGTAGTTATTTTCTCTCCAACGCAATATTATGAAGTATTTAATATAAAATACGTGTTACGTGTATATATATTTTGTGGGTATATGTATGAATGTATATTCTCTATGAAATACGTGTTATGTGTGTATGCCTCATCTGTTATGTGGAATATGTATTGATTAAAGCATGCTATACAGGTTTTATAAACAATGTATAAAAATGTATATTTTTATCTACTAATGTGTTGGGTAGAACATGGGTAGATAATTGGTGTGAAATAAACAGATGAGAGGTCTCGGTGTTATTGGTGTTATTCTAGTCATTCAGCGGAGTATGGATGACGACCACGGACTATTCTAGACTGTCCTGTGGAACACTAGCAGGCTCATTACCTGTAGGTGTTGTGAACGACGTGTTCACCGGTGTACTCTATCCCCCACATGGTTGCCTTTAGGACACTTATCGTTGAGGAAGCCCCTCTGCAGTAATGTCCGTCCCGTTGAAAATCCTGAAATAAGTTCCTTATAATAGACGTTATTTTTAGGAACGTAAGGTGAGGATAACGGGAATGGGTAATCGGGCTTATTGTTGATTGTTGTAATTAAATATAACTATTGTGGGTTTGAAAAACCCTATATGCTCACCAGGCTCCCAAGCCTGACCCACTCAGTTGATTTGTATTACAGGAAGTGGCACAAGAGCTTAAGATGGGCGAATCATCAAGTTGTTTTGTTTACAAGAATGTATCTGTATATATTTGATGAACGACTTGTAATGTTATCGTTTATGCTTTATGATCTATATCGGAACATGACATCCCGAATTTTGATTATGAAATGAAATCATGTTTCTATATGAAATGTTTTGATAAATATCTATTTTATCATGTTTTGTTTTTGGGAACAAATTCCGCATCTCTTTTAAAATCAAACGGATTTACTCTGAAAATGTTTAACACCGTAAATTTTCAAACAAATTTTTCATTTTAAAATCAGGTAATTCTCATAATATAGTTCACAAAAACCCCAAATGATAATGTTTTCAAAATACATATTCATAAAATGTTTTAAACACAATCCAGGATCCTCAAAACGTAACTCCGCCCCATGTGTACAATCAATCCGGCGCCTTCCCCATGTGTACAATCAATTCATAAAATGTTTTAAACACAATCCCTGAGAAGTACCTGAAAAACATAACACATAACACAGTAAGAACGAAGCTTAGTGAGTTCCCCAAAATACCACACACATCTCATTAGCCTTTTATGTCTATACTCAAATAAGACCCTCCAGTCACTGTGTCTCAGTGGAACCCTCAAGTCCCACAACTCGGGTGGACCCTCCCGTCCTAACTCAGTAAGCTCAAAAAAATACAAAACATAAATCACAAAGACATAATGCAGGATATCACAATACTCAATATAAGCACATAAGACCCTTCGGTCACACAAAGGTTACTACTATAGGTAAGTATAGTGAGAAGACTCACCTCATAAGCAAGCAAGGAAGCTGAATACCCCTCGAACAGTATAATCCCTGCCTACATGTAATAAGCATCTCTAATTAACACTTAAAGATCACAAATCTAAATAAATTCATGATAGTCCCTCTTTAACTCCTGGGATGGGTAAAAGACCATTTTACCCCTCCATGACCTCTATCCCTCAAGGTTGACCAAACCCTAAAGTCAACAGAAGTCAATACTTGAGTCAACAGTCCATGTTGACCCAACTCGTCGAGTGCATCTATGTGACTCGTCGAGTCCCTTCAATTCCTCAGAACACTCATAAAAGTCCAACTCAACTCGCCGAGTTGACCCGTCAACTCGCTGAGTTACCGCGTGTTTAGTCTCATCAGGACAAACTCCAACCGACTCGTCGAGTCAGCTCATTGACTCGTCGAGTCCCTTAAGTCGAATTCTCATTCAGATGTGTTAAGGCGGACCTGATACCCCATACCTTGGATCTATCTTCCTAAGGCTTGAATATCATGTAAAGCTGCAAGCTTTACATGCATGTATGGCATATTTGGCTCATAATGCCAATACAAGCTCCAACAAGCGTTAGATGCACAAGAGCTTGCCTCCAGCTCAATAAAGCTCAGGTCTTTGGACTCACACGGCTCCCTACAGTCCAGATCTAAGCTTGCAACCTCAAGCCATGCTCAAATGACTTAATGACACAAGATGGATGGGAGAAAACCCTAAAAACTCCCTAAACCAAGATCTCATAAGGAAATGATCAAGTTAGCATCTTTTTACCCCCAACTGAAGCGAATCTCTGAGGAATCTTTGGATCCAAAAGCCTCCTCTTGATCTAAGCTTTGATGCTCTCCTCTTCGCCTTCAAAAGATCACAAAATGCCCAAGATTAACTCTCTTTTCTCTATTGGCTCAATCTAGGCGATTAGGTTTTCACACAAGGGAGTTGGGTGGCTGGTGAGGCGGAAATGAAGGCTTAAGGCCCTTTAAATAGCACACAAACCTAGGGATTTAGGGTTTCCTCACACAATGCCAACTCGTCGATTCGGCTCTCTGAGTCATCGAGTTGGTTATTAAACCCACGTGACCAATCCGACTCTACTCGACGAGTCGGGCATACAACTCGACGAGTCACTCATTTAATCCTAAAAATAAATATATAAATATTATACCTGAGAGTTGGGATGTTACAATTCTCCCCTACTAGAATCAGACTTTGACATCGAAGTCATGCTCCGGAAACAACTCAGGGTACTGCTCGCGCATCTCAGACTCGGGTTCCCAAGTCCACTCGGATCCCCTACGATGCTCCCACTGCACCTTAACCAACCGCACCTCCTTGTTCCTTAGGATCTTAACTTTTCTATCCAAAATTTCTACCAATCACTCAATGTAATTCAGGATAGCATCCACCTGAATGTCCTCTAAGCGTACCACTACCGTCTCATCGGCTACATACTTCCTCAACTAGGACATGTGAAAGGTGTTATGAATATGTCTCAACTCTACAGGTAGCTCCTACCGGTAGTCACTCTGAAAGGACTGATATATCTGGGGCCCAACTTGCCCTGCTTCCTGAATCGGATCACCCCTTTCCACGGGGATACCTTCAGAAGGACAAAATCTCCAACCTGGAACTCCAGCTCGGATCGTCACCGATCTGCGGAACTCTTCTGGAGACTCTGGGCTGTCGATAACCTCTGCCTGACCTGCTAAATCTACTTAGTCGTCTTGAGCACTATCTCAGTGCTACCCATCACCCACTGCCCTACCTCTCCCCAACAGATGGGAGTCCGACACCTCCTCCCATATAGGAGCTCAAAGGGAGGAATGCCAATACTGGAATGATGGCTGTTGTTATATTAAAACTCAGCCAAGGGAAAATAAGTACCCTAACTTCCTCCAAAGTCCATAAAACATGCACGTAACATGTCCTACGGCGTCTGAGTTGTCTACTCACTCTGCCCGTCTATTTATGGGTGGTATACGGTGCTAAAGTGCAATCGGGTACCCAACTCCTCATGAAACTTCTTCCATAACCTGGAAGTAAAATGCACATCCCGATCTGACACTATCGATGTCGCCACTCCATGTCGAGCCACCACCATTCTCACATAAATCTCGGCCAACTTCTTTGCGGAAGATCTCTCACTGATAGCAAGGAAATGAGTACTCTTCGTCAACCGATCCACAATCACCCATATCGCGTCGACACCTCGCGCGGTTCTTGGTAATTTGGTGATAAAATCCATGGAAATCTGTTCCCACTTCCACTAGGGAACCTCTAGAGGCTGTAACGAGCCATGTGGATGTTGGTGCTCTTCCTTAACTCGACGACAGGTCAAGCACCTCTCAGCTACCTAGGCTAGATCCCTCTTCATACAGGGCCAACAGTAGTCTTTCTTCAGATCTAGATACATCTCAAACTCGGAAACCTCTCCGATCACCCGCTCCGTCTTGAGGTTCTCTGGCTTCACAGCTTCCACCTGAGCCTCACGATTGGTATCGAGGACTAGAGTCATCATCGTCATCCTCATATACACGCCTTAGATTGGGGAACTCTATGCTCTACGGATCAAGGCATTGGCTACCACATTAGCCTTGCCTGCGTGATATAAGATCTCGCAGTCATATTCCTTCACTACGTACAACCATCTTGTCTGTCTCATATTCAGGTTGGGCTAATCCATGAGGTACTTCATACTCTTATGGTCTGTGTATATGGAGCACCGGACTCCATACAGATAGTGGCGATAGATCTTGAGGGCGAACACCACCGCCACCAGCTCCAAACCGTGGGTGGGATACCGTGTCTCATAAGGCTTCAACTACCTCGATGCATAGACTATCACATGTCCCCTCTGCATCATCATGGCACCCAATCCTGATATAGATGCATCACAACATACTACAAAATCCTTCAATCCCTCGGGAAGGGCTAACACTAAGGCTTCGCACAATCTCTGGCGAAGAGTCTCAAATAAGGCATGCTGCTCGGGCCCCCATGCAAAAGCAACACCCTTCCGGGTCAATCTGGTAAGAGGAACAACAATCTTGGAAAAATCTATGATAAATCTCAGATAGTAGTCGGCCAAACCCAGAAAGGTCCTGATCTCGGACGGGGATCTCGGCACCTCCCATCTCATAACCGCCTCAATCTTGGCTAGGTCGGCCAATATCCCATTCTGATTAACGAGGTGCCCCAGGAACTGGACCTCTCGTAACCAGAAATCACATTTGGAGAATTTAGCATAAAGCCTCTCCATCCTCAGTACTCCAAGAATCTCTCGAAGATGCTCCTCATGCTACTCTCTGGACCTCGAACACACCAGAATATCATGAATGAATACGATCACTGATCGATCCAACATGGGTATACACACCCAGTTTATGAGATCCATGAACATCACCGGTGCATTGGTGAGCCCGAAAGGCATCACCACAAACTTGTAGTGCTCAAAACGAGTCCTAAAGGCCGTCTTCTGAATATCCTCCACGCAAACTCTCATATGATGATATCCAGATTCCAAATCAATCTTGGAGAACCAAGATGCCCCCTGCAACTGATCGAATAAATCGTCGAGCCTCAGAAGTGGATAACGGTTCTTGACCATCAGCTTGTTCAACTCCCGGTAACCAATGCACATCTGGTGTGAACCATCCTTTTTCTTGACAAAAAAGGATCGGAGCTCCCCACGGTGAGCTACTCACTTCCCCAGCAGCTCCTGGAGATGTGATGACAACTCATGCATCTCTAGCGGTGCAAGGCGATAGGGTGCCTTGGCAATAAGCATCGCACCCGGAACCAAATCAATCCGGAACTCCACCTGCCTCTCGGGAGGCACTCCTGGAAACCCCTCGGGAAAAAACATCCGGAAAATCGCACACTATTGGAACCTCGAAGAAAGAGCTCGGCCTCCCTGCAGTGACCCGCATATCCATCATATACGCCAAAAAAACTATTCTACCCTGTTATAGACTCTGTCTCGTTCTGGCAGTAAAGCAGAAAGCTGACCCGGATCTGGTATCCTTTCCATACACCGTAAGCACTCCCCCACTAGGGTCTCGTATAGTCACCATCTGGCGCTCACAATTGATCATAGCTCCAAACCGACTCAACCAGTTTATGCCCACTCTGACACAGACATCACCCATCGCGATAGGTACCAGGTCTATCAGGAACTCGACACCAAAAATCTCTAGTACACATCCTCGGAATAAATCAATAGTGAAAACCGCATGCTCGTCGGCTATCGATACCCTCAAAGGTCGACTTAACGCCTCACGTCGGATACTAATGTGACGACTAAAAGCTAAAGACACAAAGGATCGACTCGCACCCGAGTCAAATAACACCAAAGCAGGTGCAGAACTCACAAGAAAAGTACCTATAAATAACACAGAATAAGCACAACAAATCTCAAAATAATATAAATAAGGAAATACGTACCAACCTCAACGTCGGGTGCCGCACGGACGTCCTCCGTTTTCAGCTGAAAAGCTCACCCACGAGCCCTCGGAACGCCGGCCTTCACCGGACGACTATCAGTAGCATGCAAAGCAGCATGTGTAGAACCCTGAGCTGATCCCTGAATAAGCTCAGGGCACTCGGCCTTCCAATGGTTGGTCTGGTTGCAGTGAAAGCAAACTACAAGCCCCTTGGGGCAATCCTTCGCCATGTGCCCCTCTTTTCCGCATTTGTAGCAAATCCCTTCCTGACATGATCCCTCGTGGCTCTTGCCGCACTTACCACAATTGTGGCCCTTCTGGCCCCAACTCTCGTATCAGCGGGCTTAGCCTGCTTCGTTGTCGGCTGCGACTACACTGGTCTCCGGTCCCTTCGCTGGGGCTTTCCCTCCTCCCTGGCCTGCAACTCAAGCTCGATCTCCCTCCGAATGAAAGTGGTCTGAAGCTCATCCAATGTCCTATATGATGAGTTCGCCATGAAATCCCATATATCCCTCCTCAATATGCTCAGATATCGGCTCACACATGCATGCTCGGTAGACATGTGTTCAGGGAAAAAGAGCGCCCTCTCATGGAACATCCTCGAAATCTCAGTCACAGTTTCTGTCTTCTGCTTGAGAGACAGAAACTCATGGGCCAACCGTTCCTTCTCCACCTGGGGAACATACTTGTCTCGAAAAAACTGAGTAAACCTATCCCATGTCACTACCACATGGTCTGCAGGAGTAAAACTGGCTGTCACAAACTTCCACCAGTCCTCTGCTTCGAAGCGAAGCTGGTTCAACACAAACCGAACTCTCAAATGCTCTAGACACGAACATGTGTAAAGGCAACCCTCAATATTAGAGATCCATCTCATAACAACAATTGGATTATGTGTCCTATCAAACTCTAGTGGCTTTGTGTTGCTGAACTCCCAAAACAACAACGAGTCACCCCCCTGTGGCTTGGCGGCGGCAATAGTCGCGGTGGCTGCAGCAGCAGCGGCCTCAGTAACAGTGGCTTACCGCTCATCAAAAGTATCGATCAGGGTGGTCTTAAATAGACCCAAACATCTCTAGTATATCCTTTCGAATAACTGCGGCCACCTCCTCATGGATGATCCTGCAGATGTCCTCGTCACTAGTCCCACTGCTCTCGGGGTTGTGGCGCGTACCCACCATGATGTCTCTGAAACACAACACAAAAATCATCAGAGACTCGCTCGAGCATACTCACACTCGATTTATGCACCTACATGCTCCTTAGTACCCTAAGGATTCTTACTTGGGTTGCATACAGATCCAGTGTTTTCAGTAGTACGTGCCCACTACTACCTTCCACACCAACCTGTAGTCACCCCAAGTCCTCCTCCTAGTATTCCAATTCACAAGTACTCTATTTCTCACAGATATCAGACTACTCTCTCATTAGACTCCTCATATACTCATCTAGATATCTCTCCTAGATTAACCCTTGACTCAGAACTCTTTCTAAGTTAAGGCATACTCAAGGCAACAACAAATAGCAGCAACTCCTAGGTTAAGGCATCACAAATTAGGAAACTCTATCCATGAATGAGAAATACCTAGCCTATCCACTAGAATGCATCCCTAACATCTCATAAATATCTCCTAACACAGATAAGTAAGGGTATTTTGGGAAATCACCGTTTGGGCTCTAGCTGATTATACACACGGCTCCATCTCATTTTTCTCTTAAACTCTTCCTCATTTTGGAAAAATCATTTCTTTTGAAATTTTTTCTCAAATCCTCAGTTTGAGTCCAGATACACCCGAAGGTATATCCGAATCACTGAAACCAAAGCTCTGATACCAACTTGTAACACTGTAAATTATCAAAGAAAATTTTCATTTTAAAAATTACGTAATTCTCATAACATAGTTCACAAAACCCCCTAATGATAATGTTTTCAAAACACATATTTAGAAAATACTTTAAACACAATCCAACATCCTCAAAATGTAACTCCGCCCTATGTGTACAATCAAGCCGGCGCATTCTCGTGATCCTTAGAAGTACCTGAAACACATAACACATAACACGATAAGCACGAAGCTTAGTGAGTTTCCCTAAATACCACACATATCTCATTAGCCTCTCATGGCTATACTTAAATAATACCCTCCGATCAATGTGTCTCAGTTGAACCCTCTGGTCCCACAACTCGGGTGGATCCTTCAGTCCTAACTCAATGAGCTCCAGATAATACACAACATAAATCACAAAGACATAATGTAGGATATCACAATAATCAATATAAGCATATAAGACCCTCCAATCACACAAAGGTAACCACTCTAGGTAAGTATAGTGAGAAGACTCACCTCGTAAGCAAACAAGGAAACTAAATACTCCTCGAACAGTCTAATCCCCGCCTACATGTAATAAGCATTACTAATTAACACTTAAAGATCACAAATCTAAATAAACTCATAATAGTCCCTCTTTAACTCCAGGGATGGGTAAAAGACCATTTTACCTCCCATGACCTCTATCTCTCAAGTTTGACCAAACCCTAAAGTCAACAGAAGTCAACACTCGAGTCAACAGTCCATGTTGACCCAACTCGTCGAGTGCATCTATGTGACTCGTCGAGTCCCTTCGGTTCCTTAGAACCCTCATGAAAGTCCAACTCAACTCGCCGAGTTGAACCATCAACTCGTCTAGTTACCTTGTGTCCAGTCTCATTGGGATAAACTCCAACCGACTCGTCGAGTCAGCTCATCGACTCGTCGAGTCCCTTAAGACGAATTCTCATTCAGAAGTTTTAAGGTAGAACTGATACCCTATACTCCGAATCTGTCTTCCTAAGGCTCGAATGCAAGCTTTACGTGCATGCATGGCATTTTTAGCTCATAATTCCAATACTAGCTCCAACAAGGGTTAGTTGCAAAAGAGCTTGCCTCCAGCTCAATAAAGCTCTGGTCTTTGGACTGATAAGGCTCCTTACAGTCCATATCTGAGGTTTCAACCTCAAGCCATGCTCAAATGACTTAATGACACAAGGTGGATGGGAGAAAACCCTAAAAAATCCCTAAACCAAGATCTCATAAGGAAATGATGAAGTTAGCATCTTTTTACCTCCAACTGAAGCAAATCTCTAAGGAATCTCTGGTTCCAAAAGCCTCCTCTTGATCCAAGCTTTGATGCTCTCCTCTTCTCCTTCAAAAGATCACAAAATGCCTAAGATTAACTCTTTTTTCTCTCTTGGCGCACTCTAGGCGATTAGGGTTTCACATAGGGGAGTTGGGTGGCTAGTGAGGCGGAAATGAGTGCTTAAGGCCCTTTAAATAGGACACAAACCCAAGGATTTAGGGTTTCCTCATACAACGTCAACTCGGCGATTTGGCTCTCTGACTCGTCGAGTTGGTCATTAAACTCACCTGACCAATCTGAATCTACTCGATGAGTCGGGCATACAACTCCTCGAGTCACTCATTCAATCCCAAAAATAAATATATAAATATTATACCTGAGATTCGGGATGTTACAACTTCGACCCAAACGGTCTCTACTAGGTCCCACCTATATTTCCATAATCACACGGGCCTCACCCACATGTCCCACCCAATCTATACCAAAGAACAGGCCATGCTTACAGGTCCCACCCCTATTAGAGCTACACAGGACCAACCCCACCTTAGATCCTAATGGTCATCCTCCTAAGACAAAGAAATTCTCTCCGACAAAACTGTCTGTCCTACCCAATGCACAAAATGATCCTCCTTTATACTCATGACCACTTGAACGACACTCTACCTCAAACTGGTGAATGTTACGATCCCATCATAGACTTACAACACTTTTATCCTATCTGTCAATCCAATGAACGCAACAACCATCACGCAGTCTTACGACACGTCTAACTAGCCATGGTCTTACCATACCTAAACCATATCAACCCTAATCATCCTGAGTTGAACACACATCCAACTAAATTCCAATCAAGTTTTCGGTTCATGCTTCGACCACAAAACCTTCATCAAACAAGAACAGGAAGTAAGGCTCTAACACAACCCTCAACCTGGATTCCATCCACAAGAATACTATATATCACAATGGAGACGCCAACCAGCTGTTGGAACTTTCCTGAACTCCCAACATACACAACTTCAGTCTAGACGGCCACTTGAGTCGTCTCTCCTCCTGACTGGGATGTGAAACTGGCCCTACTTCCATACCCGATCCAACTCTTGGAATTTTGAACGATTCTCCCCCACTTGGATTCTTCTAAGCTCTCTCATCCCACAAAATTGATGGATTCCTAACTGTTGAGAATAAGTCTGAGACGACGAATATGGAATATCAAGAACAATCACAAATTAATCACCATGATATGCAAGTAATCTGTTAAAGGTTTTGTGTATATTAATTATGATATGAACATACAAAGAAAACCCTAATCAGGAAAAAGCTTACATAAAAAGCTTACGTTATGATTCTTGATAGGGAACATAAAATATTTACCAAAAATATAAAACCAATGCCTTAGAAGAGCTCAATGAAGAACTTCTACTATAAAGGAAAAGTAGGGAATCACAAAACGATTAACCCTAAAAAGGCTTCCCTAAATAACCAAACATGCCATATACGTTTCAATATCTAAAATACTCAACAATCTCCCCCTAGACGTTGAAACTGATGAAGATCACGGTTTTCGATCTTCTTGGTATTTCTCCCATACATTGAGACTCATCAGCACATGGGGTCTTCAAAGCGAGAGAAACAAATATTGTCTTCCAAATACGAACTCCCCCTTGAATAATCATCACTCCACCTTGAATCTTCAACAAATACCATGGAGAGAATCCGGAAAGTTAAGAAAAATCACCAACAATCTTCGCTATCTCATAGAGTAAGTCGTATAACCTGCTCTGTAATAAGGAGAGAGTTTGCCAAAATAGATCTTCAAAACCCTCATATTTGATGAAATAAATCCTTTTTGAATATTCACGATTCTCAAAAATTAAAACCGAAAAGATAACAAAAATTAATTTGTATTTTTTTGTTTTTAAATATTAGACAAAAAGAATAGAATAAGAAGCAACTATTTAGAAGGATTAAAAAGAATAAGACCAAAGAAAATGATTAGAAATGAAAATATTTTGGCAAGAAGAGGTTAAAATGGTAAAATCCAAGAATTTATGAACAGTTTGGAAAAATGGGTTGAAACTGCCAAGCTAATAGAACTCCGAAGACTGAAATTGTAAACGGAAGCATCTTCTTCATTTAATCGGATGCGAACACCTTGTTTGATTTTCAAAAGTCAAAATCACATCTGATGAAATCAAATACCTTCGATCAACTGCATACTTCTACTATTCAAATTATTACTCCGATTTGTGATACCAATATCAGCATCGATTTTGAAAATCTGAGTACATCATTTCGATTTCCAATTAAATACCGAACGAGACTATCAATTCCAAAACTTGTTAACTATGAAAGAATACAACTTCTAATTCCAATTTTAACTTCCGATCCCGAGACCACAGGGATGTAGGAAACCGAATGCAATTTCTTTCCGATGAGAATGTTCCGATTCCGAATCGTTTATGAACTTCCGAATGCGATTTCAATTTTGGGACTAAAACTCCGATTGCGAAGCGATTGCAACATCCGAGCCTAGAACTCCGAACGACTCCGAGCGCTCGGAGATGAACAGTGAGCTCCGAATTTGATTGTGCCTCTGAGTTCCGAATGTTGATATTCGATTGCGAGAGAGTTGAAGCTCCGAATCTGATTTTGGTTTTTCAACGTCGTTTTACTGGAACTAATTTAAGCAATTGACCAAACCTCCGAAAACATCCTTCACATTTTAAAGAAATGACAGATTATGCCATTAACTCCGAAGATAACTAATTTTATGTATTATTCCGAATCTAACCCTCTTTTTTGAGTACACTGACAATTTCAGCCCATTTTTTGCTGTAATGTTAGATTGCAGCCCCTTTTTGCAGAAAATGTTATTTTTCACCCACTTTTTCAACTTTTCAGCTTTTTGTCATTACCAACCATTAAAAAACAATAAAAATTAATTTCTTCAACAAAATTTCACATCTTTGACTGGAGTTTCACCAGATCTCACCATATTTTTTTTCCTTTTTTTAAATACGAAACTTTTATGAGACCTTTGGTACCCATTTAAGATTGAAGATTGAAGTTGGTTTCTTGCACACCCATTTATTTGAAGAAAATCGATCATCTTCTGAAAATGATACCCGCTTTTTAGGTGGAAAACAAAAATTTCCAGAAACTTCATTAAACCAACCAAAATATTATTTTCTCTTTTCTCCAACTTCTAACATATTCATCTAAAAAAAATATGAGTGGAATTTTCTTTCAACATGCTTAGCTTCAGCTTTCTGAACATTTTCACATGCATTAGGGACTCGTACCTTGGGCATCTAAACTTTCTTCGGTTTACTCTTGTTCTTCTTCTTCTTTCTTTTCAGATATCCAAGCTTCATAAACGAATTTAAGATCTGAACAACCTTTTCACCTTTCTGAATCTGAACATTTGAAGTCTTTTGATCACAATCCTTAGGTGTTTGGTAAATCTGAACATCTTGAATAATTGGCTTTCTATAAGGAACCAATCCTTCAAAAACATCATCAGAACACAAGAGATCATCTGTTTGGGTTCCAATAGAACAAAACTTCCTTATTATCACTATTTCAGAAGACTTGATTTGCGATTCACTGTTTGAAACACCAGATTTGGAGTTAATGACTTCAGAATCTCAAACCTTTGAATGAACATCTGACTCCCCCCTCAACAAAAGCATCCGGAGTCACCTTTTCTTCAGAAACATGGAAATCATTATGAACTTCACCAAGAACAACAAGAACATCTTCATCTTTTTTCATAGAATATTCTTCTCTTTTTCTTTCTCTCATAACATATTCTTTTCTTTTTCTTTCTAACTCCAACTGCTTTTCATTTTTCAGATCTAAATGTGCTTTAATAATACGAAATTGATCTATCAAAACTTCATTATTTGCTAAGACACAACTTCCATATTGATTACAACTTGTGAACTTTTCTATCTCCCCATCAACAAAGAGATTATACATCTCAATAGCATCTCGATCCACATATTGGTTGTACAAATGCCAATATTTTCTTAATTCCAGATGAAAATTTGGATAAGTGATCTTTAATCCAAGATAAAAAAAATGGAAGACAAAAACAATGAGTTTGGTGAAACCATTAGATCTTCAACAAGTGACGGAACTTGAAGAGAGAGGAAGTAGATTTGATAACAATTCTAGAGAGAGAAAATAAATCTGAGATGGTTTTTAGAGAGATAAAATAGATTTGAACACAAATACTTTGACAAAACACAAAATTCTTCTTCTATTTTTCTTCCAAAACACGAATCAAGAACAAATCATATGATAGAATGGGTAGAAGATAATAGATCTAAACAAGATTTTGCAATAATACGAGGTATTCGACTTTTTCTTTTTAGAAAACTTACAAAAATTGAATCACAAGGTGAGATTCATGATAAAATATCACCATAAACAAGATTGATTCTTGCAATAATCGCAAAGATCTACAAGAACCCGCTCTGATACCAATTGTTGAGAATAAGTCTGAGATGACGAATGTGGAATATCAAGAACAATCACGAATCAATCACCATAGTACGCAAGTAATCTGTTAAATGTTTTGTCTATATTGATTATGATATGAACTTACAAAGAAAACCCTAATCAGGAAAAAGCTTACATCAAAAGCTAACCTAATGATTATTTATAGGGACCATAAAATATTTACTAAAAATATAAAACCAATGCCTTAGAAAAGCTCGATGAAGAACTTCTACTGTAAAGGAAAAGTAGGGAATTACAAAATGATTAACCCTAAAAGGATTTCCTAAATAAGCAAACATGCCAAATCAGTTTTAATATCTCAAATAATCAAAACCAACCCATCTTACCTTCGTATAACATAAACCGACGATGACCTATGCTTACCAATACTAGCGTTCCATTACTAGCCAAACTTGATGATCCCCCAACAATTGAAATCTGGATGAATACTCCCTGAATTGTTAGCAAGTCTGATACCCCCAATCACTTCTTATGATACCGCACCAAATCCTTAAGTCCTTTATGTTGGTGACAAAGACCTTAACCCTTGCTCTGAACTGGCGAATCTTCAGCCCAACTCCCCATCCTCTGCAAAATCTCTGAATTCTAACCATCACCAATCCTTGTGATAGTAAAATTCCCATGGTACTTCTAATGACCAAACAAGATTATTCAGTTTCCACCTTCATCTCCTTGCTACCTTTCCTTCCCTAGCAACAGTAGTGATTGGATCCAAAGGTCCTACCGAAGACGACTGCCAATCCCACCTGAACAATGCTATCACGCCCACACTCCAACTTTAATGAAGAGTTAATCCTGCTGATTCGACTAAAGATCTCTCAACCAAACCTCTGAACTGAACCCCACAAAGAACCGATACAATCACCCAAACAATTGAATCCTACTCAGCAAGATACGACCCACGAATGACTCTTGGCATGCAAAATGGCATATAACAATTCTTAATACTACAACCCATGCAAAAATAGAAAACTAACCCAGAGATAAAACTTACCCATACCCAACATGATACCAAAGCAATATAAATAGTGATAATAATCAAGAGGAAAGAAAAATATAATATACATGCGCTAGCATCTGAAGAAATCCTGACCTCCTCTTCCTGTCGAATTAAGTACCTGCGATGGAAGCTGAGCTGCCCCAACCACTAAGTGTGGGCAATTCACCTTGATATGACATGGATGATGACAACGATGCCACAATTCCATCCCCAGGGTGCATTCTTGGCGGATGTGGCCCTTCCATCCGCACCTGCCGCACTTACACTTGCTGCGCACATGCTCCTGTTCCTCTTTATCCTTCGTGCAAACATCACGACCCCTCGAGTCTCTAACACTAGCCATGGCAACGTCCACCTTCTCAAATCGCCAAGTCGGACCATGAGTCTGCTTCCTCTTCCGCAGTTATCTAACCGAACCAATCTCCTGCTCCTGGGTTACCTCGACGATTCCATCATTCGTCTGAATAGCCAAGGTCTGACCCTCAAACCTAGTGACCAATCTATCAGTGACATGCCCAATGATGTTGGGTAACTCTTCGCATAAAGCTCAAGAAACCTCTATAGCAATCCAATCATGAGATCGACCCCCCTGAAAAAATGGTGCATAACCCACCTCCGATCCCATATGACAAGAACTAGCAATATGATCCTCCTTCCTGAAGGATTCTAGGGTTCCACCAGCATTGGGCTCCAGGTGAGCCCCCAACTGCCCTGCTAAAATCTCGGCCTGAAAAGCCCCGAGACGACCATCTAAGAGCTCCAAAATCCCCTCCTTGACCAAACCAAAGATCACAGGAGTCCATTCCAAAATACCGCGGGTAACCTCCGATGAGATGAACTCCCACATGCGCTCATCGGTCGGCCCAACACCTGCACCTGATCCTGAATCCGAACCCGAACCTCCTTCACGAGTGCTCATTACCAATCCGAAGAGAAACCACATAAATAATCAGAACATATCTAAGAACCCTCATCCCACAGGCTTCCTAGATTCTGCAAGTCTCTTCTCGATTTGATTATGGATCATGTGCTTTCAGTAGTACGGGCCCAATACTACCTTCCGCACGTATCCATACTTTCCTCGAGAATCATCCTGAATCCTCTAAGTCACCTTCTCAACTGATACTACAATGCTTGCTAAACAACGCAACTAAACCCACCGAAGCACTTCGTAGGATTTCCTAGGTTTCCAACCTTACCTTACCATCAACTGCTGAAGAACTTCCCATAATGTCAGTTACCCACCTCAGGAATACAATCACATGTAATAACCTTACCTCGTCCTTACAACGGTTGGACTCAAACGAGAGTTGCGCAATAGGGTCAAATTCATTACTCTGAGATTATCCAACCCTTGTCACATGTGACTTGACATATTCACTTAATAGCTAACTTACATCACTTAAGAGTTCCACAAAGCACAAAGCAACCAACATTCGTGCATTAACATTCCAATCCATAGAATAACCAAAAACATCCAATCTCTCACACTACAACTCCCGTTAGGAACGTCCACACTCGCTGTCGATTTCCTTACGCATACAAACTATACCCAATTTAGCATCCCATGCTTCCTAGGCTACAAGGCATTACATATCAAGCCAATTTATCGCTAACTGATCAAAACTAGCATGCAAGTCTGCAAGTTCATACAATAGGCATACAATACATCTCTCCTAGCATTCTATCATGCAAACACTGAGTAGATCCTTATCCCTAATCTAGCATGCAATTCTCATAACATATAATCATATATAATAGACATGTATGGGTATTCTGGGAATCACTTACTTGCGCTCGGCTGATTGCACGCACCATACCCCTTTTTTTCTGTATAAAATCCTTTTTGTATTTTATTCTTTTTTTCAAAATCTTTTTAGAAACTCCTCTTTCCTTTTAAGAAAAATTACCAATTCCTCAGGTTGAGTTCAGTCACACCCGAGAGTGTGTCCGAATCCCTCAAACTAAGGCTCTGATACCAACTTGAAACGTCCCAAAATAAGACCCAAAAATCTTTCATTTTTAAATTAATAAATCATATCATTGTCATAAAACCAAGGTAATCAAAGTTTATCAATACATCATCATTATCAAAGTAAATCACAAAATGCAGAATCGAGTGGTGTGGGCTCTATAATCATCCCTGACTCTTCCCTTTGAAACCAGAAGTACCTTAAACATAAACTTAAAATCGTAAGCACAAAGTTTAGTGAGTTTCCCCAAAATACCACATACCATACATAACTAAACACATAATGGGCCCCGCCCAATGAGTGTAACGGGCCCCACCCACACTCGCGTAACAGGCCCTACCCACTGAATATAATGGACCCTGCCCACTGAGTATAACAGGCCCTTCCTAAACTCATATATCATGCCCCGCCCAAACTTGCATAACAGGCCCCGCCCACATACAAATCATATAAGCATAACATGATAATAACATACATGATAACTATCGGGCCCCGCCCGGCATCGGGCCTTGCCCGATAAGCATACCAACATGTAACATATTCAAGATCACGAAGACATCTAGCATCCTAACCAAATAACCTATGGGCCGGCATTAATTCCTTCGACCTGCTAAGCACAGTGAGGAAACTTACCTCACACTGTTGAATTCCACAGATAAATCTCTAGCTGTTGGCTCGCTAAAATCCCCACGCTATCAACCACAAAATAACTTCCAATTAATAATTGGATCCCGAATCACACTAAGAGTCCAAACTAGGGTAAAAGACCTTTTTACGCTTTACCCAACTTGGCCCAAGGATAAGGCCTAATTCAGTTGTCCAAAAAGCCTAAATTCCAAAATAATCACCTAAATCCCAATGCAAAATTGGACCCAATCCCTTTCATGGGCCTTCATCCATAAGAGTCGACTAAAATATAAACAACCCAACAATGGAATTCTGATGGCCCAACAAGGCTCAAAACAACTAAATTCCAAGATGGCCCAAAACCATGAGCCTATAAGTCTAAAAACCAATCTGCTGAGTACGCTAGGCGTACTCAGCTCATATGCTCAACATACTCACTTGGGGGCTTGTACGTATAGCATAACTACTTGTAGGCCCAACATAATCCACCATCTTGACTCACTTCCCATTTTCAGCTCTTAATCGATTAAGACTTCAACCCAAACCCATATTTGACTTCCTTAAGGTGGTTTATCACGTAAAGTTGCCAAATTTACGTGCATGCATGGCTTAATGGGGCTTTAGATTTCAAAAGAGATTAATAAAAGACTTAACACATATATGAGATCGAAAACCACCATAAAGTTTGCTCCTTTATGCTTAGGAAACTCTTAATATGTCCAGATCTACAAGGACACACTTCCAAAAACAACATTAGCTCACAATCACAAACCAAAGGAAACCTAAAATGACCAAAAACAAGACAAAGAATAGATCTATGAAATGAGATGACAAGCTTTGAACTTTATACCTCAAAAGCCACAAAATGAAGGTGCTAAAGCTGAATCTCAAGGTTGTCCTCCAAAGAATGAGTCTTTAAGTTTCTTCTTCTACCACTTCAAGATGCACAAAACCCACTAAAAGCTTTAAAAGAGCTCAAAAGCACCACACAAAGGCTAAGGAATGAATTAGGGTTTTCAAGGGTATGGAGGCTGGTTAAGAAACGCAAAAAGATGCTATCTTATGGTTTATATAGAGTACAAGCCCTAAAATTAGGGTTTCCAACTTGCTCATGTACGCTAAGCGTACTCCACGTAGGTCCATCATACGTGGATGAGCTCTGTGACCACCATCTGCTAGTACGGCCAGTGTATTGCCAATTTCCTGAAGTTGGCAGTTTTACCCCCTAGAGACAAATTCTGCAAAACATAACACACCAAGGTCTAAATTGAAAAGTACTTTGAATAGAGTGTTACACCGATCTCCTTAAAAATACTAATATATTCTTAATTCCTTAATAACATATTTTATTTCTTTTTATTATTTTCTTAATATTTATATGTTTTAAATAATAGGACCACCTACCTATGACCTACCCTACATCACACCAACCCAACCCCCACCCCCAACTCATCACACTTGCTGCTATGCCACTACCTTTGTCTTCTCCAATAAGACAATGACCTTCTTCACGGGCAATCAACCATTTGAACTAAGTAAACCACACAAATTATATTGAGCTAAAAGCATATTTCAACCGGATAAACAAGACTAAAAGAAAGGAACTCAAGACCAAATTCATAACAAACCTACATCAAATCTTGATTTCAACAGAAAAAAGAAAAAAAATACAGGATTAGAATCAACATATTCAAATCCACATATGTAATCTTGATTTCAAACTTTAGATTTCAACCATTTGACCTAAAGTTAACCACCATCTGGTTCATAACAAACTTGCATCAAATATTGTTTTTTAAACATCAAAAAAAGGGGGACTAGACTCACCATAATTGCATCCAAATATGTATCCTTGATTTCAAACATCAATTTCAACCGGTTGACCAAAAATAACCTACTTACTCAATTCATATCAAACCTACATCAAATATTGCTTCATTCATTAAATCTAAATCGTGCGTCATCATGCTCGAATACATATACATAATTTGGATTTTCCTAAAGTCGATGGTGTTCCATCCACTTTATACTGCTTTCCACGATGGTGAATTAGTGATAGGAGATGAAGAATTGGCGAAGACGATGGCGACTCGGTGATAGCATATTTCCATGATGTTGAATCAATGATAGCGATTGCATCTGAATGTAGCTTTGCTTCTTTACATAAAAAGAATGGCATGGGCGGTGGCCAGACCACCGGATGGTGGGGGCGCCGACTTTGTACTTGTCAGGGACGTTGGAAAGGGCGCCAACATGCTCGAATACATATACATAATTTGGATTTTCCTAAAGTCGATGGTGTTCCATCCACTTTATACTGCTTTCCACGATGGTGAATTAGTGATAGGAGATGAAGAATTGGCGAAGACGATGGCGAATCGGTGATAGCATATTTCCATGATGATGAATCAATGATAATGATTGCATCTGAATGTAGCTTTGCTTCTTTACATAAAAAGAATGGCATGGGCGGTGGCCAGACCACCGGATGGTGGGGGCGCCGACTTTGTACTTGTCAGGGACGTTGGAAAGGGCGCCAACATGTTTTAAGCGGAAGGAGATATTATGGGGGGAGTTAACCGGAGGTGGAGGCATGGATGTAGGAGAAACGTCGGAGATAAAAGTGGCAACCAATAAGGATTAGGTTTAGGCTCTTTTTATTTTTATTTCTGACATTTATTTATTTATAAATAGTATTAAACGAATAAATCATTTAAAAGTTTTAATAAATCTTTAAGGGCATTATGGTCATTAAAAGTTGGTCAGGGACTAACGCCAAAACAAAAACAAATAACAAGGATGGTTCAAGTAGGGATCGATGGTGCAGATTACCCAAACTACTGTGACCATTCACTATGTTGGACTTCATTTACCAATTTAAACACGTATTAGACCTCTTGCATAATATATAGATCCACGCCTAAAAAATAAAGGTCCATCAAGAGTTAATGGTTATAATAATGCTCTTAGTTACACCAAAATTCAAACTCACTAGGATGTTGCATGCTGATAACGAGTATAAATTCAAACTCGTAGGTGTCAAACTTAATCAAGGTGATATAATTAAGAGTAAATTACATGAATGGTCCCTATGGTTTAGGGTAATTTACGTGTTTGGTCCCTAACTTATTTTTTTAACTTGGAAGGTCCCTACTGTTTGTTTTTGTTACGCATTTGGTCCCTATCACACCTAAAAAGACTATTTTGCCATTGAATTTTTAACTTATTTAAATAAACACACCCTCAACCCCAATCCCCTCACATTATCCTACCTACCACACCATTTTTCCCTATTTAAATAATAGTCTTTTTAGGTAAGACATGGACTAAGCGTGAAACAAAAACAAAAAGTAGGGGCCAAGCGCGTAACAAAAACAAACAAGGACTTTCCGAGTTAAAAAAATAAGTTAGGGACCAAATGCACAAATTACCCCAAACCATAGGGACCATTCATGTAATTTACTCAATAATTAATAGGGATGTCATTTTTAAAGATTCTGGATTTTATTTCATCTTCCATATTAAACTTTTGTATAAATTGTTAACTTAAAGGATTAAGAACTCAAGATATACTATGGTATCTATAAAAAAAATTTCTTTTTTAAACACATCATTATAAAACTATATACTTATTTAGTTTAATGTAAAAAATTACAATAAAGTCGATCTAATAAGTGTATCTTGATTTGGTTTAATTCAAATATCATGATAATATCTATCTAAAAAATTAAGGATGTCTATCTAAAAATAAAATATAATATAAATGTCAATTCAAGGAGTATCAATGGACACCCTTTGCTTCCATGTAGAATGGTTGTGGTGACTTGGTAAGGCATGTGGAAGATATGGTGGATAACCTATTGACTCATGTTCAAATCATGACACTACTCAGCCCTTGTGGCCATGGAGGTTCGCCTGTGACTCCAGGGCATGAGGCAAAGTCTCATGTTTGCAGCGGGGGATTAGTCGGTGCGCGTAAGCTGGCCCGGAAACCCTCGTTAGGGAAGTTCCCTTTCCAAAAAAAAACTTCGTTTTATCATTCGAACATACTTAGCTTGAATATAGTAATCACATCCACAAAAAGAGCTTGAGCCATCCGAATAAAAGTGCATTGCTATTATTCATGTGAACTAGATTATGACCCGCGTTAAACGCGTGGAATATAAATTGAATACATATCATATTAATAGGTGACATTGTCTTAGGTGACCTACCAATCAAACAACTTATTTTTCATATAAATAAATATCACAAATCTACAATTTACACTTTATATAATATTCTTAAATTATATCTTACATTTTCATCTTTAATGGTCACTAAGACCTCTTTCTGCCCTATTGTTGTGACATGAAAGAACTATAGAGTACACACATGTTTAATCGTACTGACAAAAATCAATATTTTTGTATGATAACTATTGATATAAGTTTAAATTATCTAATAAAAAAGTAAAATGAAATATGAGGGTAAAAATAATCCAAAAACTATTTAACGTAATGTATATTTCATAAATGGAAGTTAAGTATATAAACCTCATCTACTTGTTGAAGATCAGCAATAACATGAAAATTAAACTTATAAAGGAAATCATCATTTGCAGAGTAGATGATGGAGGACAAAGCGTTGCTACAATTAGCATATATGCTTTCTGGACTGGCTTTGACAAGAAATCTTAACAATAAAGAAGATGTTATTTTTGTTGCTTTAAAATAGGATTATTGATAAAGATCCTAGTCGTTGTGAAACAATTGTGATGGAGAACCATTCTGAAACGATACATAATGAAGTTAGTATAAATGTATATTCATTTATAGTAAAAGGAAGAATAATATTTTGAATTTTTTTTAAGGTGTAAGTTGTGAATCAGAGTAATGAACAAACATATATAATAATATATTTTTCCGTATTGAATAACAACTACCATAGGAGTTTGTTTGTTATTTTTTAAATAGTATGCAAATTGTTGTGCATACTTATCCTAGAGTGTTACATTTATTTGTTTGCTTCTATAAAAACCAAATAGATAAATAAATATACAATATAAAATGACATTATAAAGTAAAATTTGACACAAAATTTTAAAAAGTAAAAAAACATCATCTTCCAAAAAAGTGGGATCCTAAGATATTATCTTGGAGATTTTCGGCTATTCATTTGAAAAAAAAATTAAGATATCAGTTATATTGATTCAAAATTTCAAATTAATTGACATGCTTATTTAATGAGTTTTAAAATTCAAACCAATATCTCAAACTGATTCATTTTATGTGGGATATACTGTGAGATAAATTATAAATAATATTGATTTAATTTTAACCCCCAAATAGTTTGCTGATTTAACGGGATTAGATTAGATTTTATATGTTAATAATCGAATTATTGATATACTTATTTAATGAGTTTTTTCAAATAAAAAAAAAAGAACGGATTTGAATTTTGAAGTCAAAAGCTATAAATAAGGAAGTTAAATTAGGAACAATATTGATTAGAGAAACTATATATGTTATATAAATAGAATGATATGTTTTAATTGATAACATAATTGATGAATTTAAATATTCTATAATTAAATGTAATTTGTTTGAATTCTATTTGGGAAAGATGATGTCAACAATTTGATCTAAAGGTGAAAAACAAAGCATTGAAATACAATCAAAGGCTCTGATTGCTTCATTGATTAATTAAGGGTTCTCTTTTAATAATATTAAAGATAAATGTTAGAGATTGGTTGTCTCGAAGGGTTTTTTATAGAAATCTGAAATTGATATTCCACAATTCGAAATTCATACTCAAATTTGAAATATAATTTTTATCAGGTAAATATACTTTGATGATACATAAACATAATCCGACATATCCAATTCCCAACTATTTTTTAAAACTACTAATTAAAAACCAAATTATAAAAACAAAAATACACATTTATGATGGTCATTTTCGAAAATGTCTCAATAAACACCATTCTTGTGTTTGATCGGATGTGCAAACCGTGTGATCAAAATAATCGGAATGTTATGTGCAAAACACAATACGGAATGTAACATCTAGGCCAAATACACGAAAGAATTTTCAAAAATAAAAATATGAGGCTGGCATAGAAGTCTCTCGTGCGGTAAAGTTTGGAAGACCATGACTGATCCTGAAAGGGAATGAGTGGAAAAAATAGCATGTCGTATCAATTAAGAGTTCTGAGAATAATTTATTCCGGCTCGGTACAAAACCTTCTTTAAATTAGTGAAAGGGAGAAAACCGAAGTCAATTTCAAGTTGACATCCCCTCTCTCCCACTTCACACCTCGGAACGCGCCGTTCTTATATATATATATATATATATATATATATATATATATATATATATATATATATATATATATATATATATATATATATATATATATATATATATATATATATATATATATATATATATATATATATATATATATATATATATATATAAAAGCTTGGTTATAAAATTTTTGCATAATGGTAATTGCTTTAGGCTGTGTTTGGCGCGCCACAGCTAGCTGCAAAACTAGCTTATTTTTCGAATTTTTTTAAATTATTATGTTTGGGAAGCTAAAAAATAGCTTATAATCTAGCTTTTTAAAAAACTATTTATACTAGCTTTTTAGGAGTTTTTAAATTTTTTTTCCAAATATACCCCTTAATTAATTATAAAAACACATTCTTTTAAATATCCTTTTATGACATTTCTTATTTTTCAGCTAGTTTTACCAAATGTTATTTTTTATTAGTTAATTTTTTAGCTATCAGGTAGTTGTTTATTTAACAGCTAGCTTTTTAGCTAGTACCTCAAACATAATCTTAATTGATTGTATTTGACAACTATTGATGTACATATAGACTTTTCTAAACGAACTTGGCATACAATGAATTAGTTTACTAAAGGCACGATGGTCTTTTCAAATAAAGGATCATATATTTTATTTATATAACAGATACGTATTTGTTTTGTAAATCCAAACCAATTATATATAAATATATTGCAAATCATAATGCAAATTTCAATCTAATCTTGAACATCATCCATCTATCCCTGAAGCAATTTGTATAACCCTACAAAGATTGGAATTGCGTCGTATGAAATTTATATGTATCATATCTTAGCTCTCTTTTTATTAACATATGCTTTTATGAAAAAGAAAACTAATGATAACAAAATGTGGATCATTGGATACAATTTGAAGATCGTGGTTTTACCATATCAATTTGACATTCTTGTACTTGCCTTCGTGTTAAGAGGTAAATACAACTTTCGATTCTATCATGACCAAATCTTATAGATGCCATAAATATGCGATAATTTGGTCGTGTATGATTCAGTTTCGGTTTGTATTTTTGTAACCAATTTAATATGTAGAATAGTAAAAAACCCACAACTAATACAAAACCTCAAAACAATTACCACCTTTTTTAGAAAGAAATTATGTTTAAGTAAGCAAATAGAAAAAAGATGTCATGGTTACAAGAGTATATCTATCGCATATAGACTTTAAGGGCATCGTGGCCTAACCGTCGAGGTGAAGTCGGAACCTAAAAGATCAAATAGAACAGTGCAATAGACAACTAAATTCCTTCTGAATTTTATGGTTGAAATCAAAAAAGATTCTCCTCTCTGCTCCTACTCCTTCTCCTTTATTATAGGATCGTCGTTAGTCCTTTTTTGCACTAAAAAACTAGTTAGAAGGTCAACAAATACAATGTAAACAACAAAAACATAATAAAATCAACAATAAATTACTGTGAAATGTAGACAATCCTCAATAGCAGCGGAGAATTGCAGAGAATGTAGTACGTTGGAAATAAAAGAGGGAAAAAAGTTTTACAAATAACACCCAAAAAATAAAATTAAAAATTACAATTGACAACCGACAAGATCCAATCTAACATAATAAATAAAAATAATTTTGCCACATGTCCTATTCTTTTTCATTTTGACACTTGTCATTTTCTAGATTTTTTTGAATTATTTAATATACACTTGTCATTTTTATAGTTTTTTTGTTTTTTATTCAAATCTCATCTATTAAATGTTACCTCATATTAATTAATTCTATAAATATATTAATTAATATACATAATAACTTTCTATTTTTGAATTCCTCTTTGTATTAATATATTAATTAATGTATATGTATATTAATGTAGATAATACATTCCATTTGTGAATTCATATTAATTAGTTTTATTAGTATAGATTAATTTAGACCAAATTATATAAATAGTCCATACGGTTTATCAAAAGGTTACAAACTCAATCGTTACTTAATTTTTTATGAACATGGTTTTTGTGGTTACTAAAACTTTCTTTTTAATAAATTTGTGTAATACACGAATTTCACACCTAATACAAAATAAGCAATGAAAAAGCTGGCAAGATCTGGTACAAAATAACCAATAACAATGCAAGGAAAGAAATTCACAAAACGCTGAATTTGTCACGTGCCACTTGCAATTTTACTTTTTTTTTTTAGAATTCACAAACTTTAAGAAACTTTCAAAGAGAAAGAAAGGTACCAAAATTAACAAACTTCAACAAATTTTGGGTCAATTATATAACCAACTAAAATATACTGTTCATAAGCTCTACATAAACTTTTATATATATATATATATATATATATATATATATATATATATATATATATATATATATATATATATATATATATATATATATATATATATTAGGGGTATATCCGCGCAAAGCAGCGGACGACAAATAGTTTTTTTTAGAAATTAGTTTCTCTTCGGCAGACAATTATTTGTTTAAATTCAGTAATTAATTTATTTTAGGAAACATGTCATATTAAAACAAGACATAATATATTGGCAAATACCACCAACCGCAATGCGATGAGACATAACCTTTGGGGGTAGTGCAATTTTGTATAAGACTTTCATTTATTCATTTGATGCCTAATAAGATGGTATCTCGTTAATTATTAATATCATCGTGATCTGGATTTATGGAAAAAAATATACATGAATTATAAGGTGGTAAGTTTTAACTTATTATATATATATATATATATATATATATATATATATATATATATATATATATATATATATATATATATATATATATTAAATACAAAAATGAGTTTGTGAGAGGAAATCACTATTCATTTGGTTTACATTTTCCAGAGCTAAAACTATCAAATTCATATCATATTATAATTGTTAAACATTTAATACAAAATTCAAATAAGGTTATATTTTGAAATAATTATTTTGACTCTTCCAAACTTTTATATTTACATTCTTTCTCCTCATTTAATTTTGAAATAATAGTTTTCATCATTAATTATTATAAAATTATATAATTGGTATTTTGTAAGTTTCGATTTCGGTCCTTATTATAATTTAAAGATACATTTTGCGCCTCTTACATAATTTGTTTTTATAGTATTCATTTTCATTAATATTAATTTTATTAATTATGTTAATTTTAATTAATTGTCTTGTAGTATTGTATCAAATATGATATATTTCAAAATTTATTTTTGTCAGCATTTTCTATACATAATTGTTAAGTTAGAAACATTATTTTTATACTTTTATGGTACAATTTGCAAAAAGTTACCTTGGGATCTCTAATTTTTTAGCACATTGCTTATGTTCTTATTTTTTTAAGATGATAAAAGATTAACAAACGCTTAAATGTAATTACAGTTCTGTTTTTTTATTTTGGCTCGCGATCGTCACCATAAAATTGCATAAATTGGCATCATAATGGTAGGAAATAACATTGTAGTTTGCAATTTCGGGCTATGATTGAAAGTAATTATGTTGAAAGGTGTCTCAAAATCAAGACCCTTATCAATATCGACATGTGTTTCTTTCGGCAATTAGTTTCATTTAGTGTCCATGTAATGCAACGGTTAGTAATAGGTAAGAGATCTTCATTGTGTTAGTGTTCAAAATATATGAAACTTGTAAATAATACCTATTTTTAGATTACTAAATCAATCTCTGTGATTTTTTTCAATAATTGGTTAATCAATCTAAAGATACTTGAAAATGTTCTTCAAAAATTTTATGTGGACAAATTATATGGATTAAATGTTCCATACTAATACTTCAAAATAAAATTATAGATTGACAAATTTTATAAGCTCTTGATATCATGTTCAATTTATGTTCATTGTTTTAGAGAACACATGATTTATTCTTATAAAAGTAATTACCATTGCTTTCTTTATGTATTTTTTATAAATGTTTATATTATTTAGTTATTTACTTAAATATATCAGAAGTTAAATATCACTAAAGAACCCAATAATCACCCAATATTTCAGTTGTCCGCTAATGAATTCCGGTCGTTGTACATGCTTAATGGAATTTAGTCACAGTATCAACACTGTGCATTGACTTGCATCCAATATATATATATATATATATATATATATATATATATATATATATATATATATATATATATATATATATATATATATATATATAGTTGTATTAAAGAATGCCTAAAATGTCAAAATTTACAAAACAGTAAAATTACCAAAGCAAACATTTCAAATGGATTCTCTAGAGGAATATAATTAAAATATCATATCCATGCTTGGCAAGTTCTTCTTCACCTGGTCTTAGATTAAAAACAATTACAACATTCAACAAAACCCAAACCAACTGCCCATATTCTTGACCCTTAAACTTCCATTAAAAAACCAACACCCATAAAAATAAGCATGCTTAATGTATTAGAAAAAAATTGTAAATTAGTAAACATTATTAAAAAAATATATGCTCTAAATCACGTACAAAAATCCATTTGTGGTAATAAGCTGCAAAATGAAAAGGTCGGTCACAAAATACAATACATTCTACAAAAAACGCTACAATGTCGTAAAAGAACAATACAATATATGTAATTTTACAACTAATATTAAAAAAGAAGAGCAAACAAACCTGAAAAGCTAATCATCGTGCTAAGATTTTGGTGAAGCCAGAAAACTTTTTGATATTTATCATACATTATGTCTATGTCACACAATAACATTGGAATAGTAAGTTTTTAAGGAATATAATTGATAAAAAAAACTTGGAATTACATTTGGCTTGATCCACCATCTAACTTTCTTGCGGATACAAACCACAATATTTTATCAACCTTTTTAATGACAAAAATACCCTTTCTCTTCTTTCCTAACATTTTTTAATAACAAATGTACACAGGAAATCTAAATTTCATAAAACCTTACATATTTTTTTTCCTTGCTTTCGAAGTCAAGAATGCAAAAAATACTTAAAAAAATACAT
This sequence comes from Lactuca sativa, assembly GCF_002870075.4. Classification (NCBI taxonomy): domain Eukaryota; kingdom Viridiplantae; phylum Streptophyta; class Magnoliopsida; order Asterales; family Asteraceae; genus Lactuca; species Lactuca sativa. The sequence continues at coordinate 169,199,984 of NC_056629.2, read as the reverse complement.
TTTCTTCAAGCTCTCTGATCACTGTTGTTGACACGCATACACCAATTAAAATAAATAAATAAATAATCCCAGAGATAAACTGATGCTTACCCGAGCTCTCATGGCAACAACACGACCTTGACCACACCAAGTGCTGAACGTTTACCCTTCAACCCAGAAATTTTTCATTTTGTATCAATAGTGCTAACAATATATAAAAGAATTCAGAATCTAAAAAAAAAAACTATCTAAGAGCATTCAGAAAGTAATTTTAACTATTACTTCCAAATCGCTTGAAAATAAGAGTGTTTTTAAGCATGTTTGGTATGATCATAAACCTGCAAGAATTGTTCACATTTATTGTTACTGTTACTCTTAAAATGAAAGTGAAATGAATACTAATAGTTATTTACGAGGATAATCACACACACCAAACTTTTTTGCCTCGAATAAACACATGCTTAAGTTGTGAGATCTTTCCATCCTATTGTTAATCATCATAAAAACATCAGGGTTCCATTATTTTTGTAAATAAAGTACTTCAGAAAATGATGTGGCAATTGGAGAAATGAACAAAAATAAATAATAAACAAACTCATTATATTTGTGAATAACCTAATTATTTTTTATAAAAAATGTTAGGAAAAATAAATTCATAAACGGACCTTGATACCATCATAAACTGATTAATAACTCATGGATGATACTTAAATAACATAATTTTAATAGTTGGCTAAAGTTGGTTGCCATTATTTAGAATTGGGAAAAGGTCTGTGTGTTTGTGCAAGGTTTCTCTCCCATTTTATCTCATCCAATTAAAAAAAAGGCGTTTGCTCCAATTCAGAGTAAAAAACCTTGGCTATTTATTTTGCAAAAATGAGAGTAAATTACATGTTAGCCCAAAAAATCAAATGCCTTAAAGATTCACTGATGGTTTTTTGTTTTGATTCCCATATCATAAAGAAATCATACACAAAAGTCTTAATGACAATTTCTAATACTGATTCCCATATCATAAAGAAAACATACACAAAAGGCATGTGAACTAAATGTACATAATTCTAGAAAAAACCCAAAAAGTCAAGCTTCATTTTATCTTAACAATACCTGGTGACAAACATAGAACAATCCATCAGAAACAAACCAAACATAGTGACATGTAACTTTCTGAATGATGAAATCTGAATAATAATAAAACATGAGAAAAAGTCAAATGCATAAAAATCTAGGTATTTTTTCACCCTTTATCTCCGGTCGTTGGTCCATTCCTTTCTAAGAAACAAGAGCATCAATATGGGTTTTCGTTCATTTCCAATCTTCAATCAAAGAAAACATGAAAAAAATTGAAAACATGAGCCGTTGGAAGTGGTTTTACCTCAGATTATGAGTAAATCAAGGTCAAGAATACGAACCTGAAATGGTATAGATAGAGAAATAAAGCGGCTGCAATAGTTATTGTGATGTGTAAGACTTCTTACATCGTTACATATATTCTAGCAAGTAAGTTAAACATAAGTGAATAAAGAAAAGAGAGCATTCAAAGATACCCACCCACTGCAACATGTTGTTTGAAATTCATGAGTCATATTTTGACTAAAGAAGCAAATACAATGAATCAAAAATTGTTAAGGAAAAAACAACTATAGTAATGGTGTTCGTTACAAAATATTTACGAGAAGTTCCTATTTTTTGATTTTTTAATCCACCTGGTAAGACCAGATTTTAGACCTCTTTTCTTTGTTCCATATACAGATCCACCAATCGTGACCAATATTCATACAAATACAAGGTCTTAGTATTACCAGTGAGTGATAGTGGCGATGTCTATGAGAAAATACAAAGATGAGGAGAGGCAGTTGTTCCGTTGAGGGTTGTCACGATATCGACCTGAAAAAAAATCATATAGATTTCAAGAAAATAAAATAAGAACATATAATTCCTAGTTAAATTGTTTTAAATGGAGATGGAATTGAAGCATTAGAGAACCATGCCTCCTAGATCTTCCATTCCAAACACATAAAGAGACATGGACGGAATTTGTAAGCATATCGTTCCTTGTTGTAATCTAGGAGCGAGATGATATCAACCCTAATAATTGACATCGATCGTTATGTTAGAGTGAAAGAGAGATGGAACTGCAAATAACAAAATAAAACCAGAAGTTTGAAACGATGATGGTTAGGGTTTAGAGCAACAGAGATGGACCTGTGATCAAATTGAAGTGGAGAAACAGAGATAATAAGATTTGGAAAGATATTTGGAAAGATAAGGAAGCTGAGTCAAAACGAAATTCAGATCATTTATATATTCCATTGAATGCTTGTATGTATTGTTTTACCAATTGTACCAATCAAAAATATTATTATTTTAATTATGGTTTGTTGTTCTGTAAGCTTAAGGACTTGAACGTCTTAAAAAAATATTATTATTATATTAAATTTATTTTTAGAAATAATAAGATTTGTTTTATAAGATAGTATATATATATATATATATATATATATATATATATATATATATATATATATATATATATATATATATATATATATATATATATATATATATATATGACGCTCGGGTTTCGGCGCTAAGCATTTTAGATGATGTAATAGTCTAGGTCAACTATTATAACTCATTTAAAGTAATAAAGATGAAATATTTGAGTATTATATGAATTATGTGTATTTATGTGCTTAATATTTAATTATAAATGTAAAATTAATAAAGAATAAAAATAAGCGTCAAAATTAAAGTATGAGATAAGCCCGATATCTTTTTATAAAGTTGTAGTGGTCGAAACAAGGATTTCGAGGATATAAAGAACACCGAAATCCGAGTTATAACAAAGTAGTTATGACCCGTTGAAGTTTTGCGACGGAACCGGCACGATATCGCGAAGCGTAAATAGTGAATTTACGATAGAGCGAGATTTAGCCTTAGCGATCTAAACGAAAGTCGTAGAATACGTTAAACCGAGAGCTTCCATAGAAAAAACGCCCAAATCTGACTTCATATGAAGAAGTTGTGATTTTTCGAAGTTTCAGATTAGTAGTATACAACACGAAATTCGAATAATAGATCGAGCGGTTTATAGCCGACACGACCTAAACGAGAATCGAAGATCTCATTAAGAGTAGCGTAACGAGAAAAAGATGGGCGAAAACGAACGTCGGATGAAGAAGTTATGAATTTTTAACGGACCAATCATGTCCCGACCTGTTAATAATATAACTTTTAAAATAAAGTCAAAATTAGCCGACTGAGTCTAAACGAAAGATGTAGAGTATGTTTCCACCATCGCGTGGATATAAAGAACGTCAAAAACATAGCTCGTATGCGAAAGTTATGATCTTTAGAAGTCGAGAAGGAAAATTGCGAAACTGAGATGGCGTGGCAACATCCGGACCATCCATCACTGATCATACCTCGCTTCGGATTACGCCACATAACCCCTCGCATTACGCCCCGCGTCCGAGGTCAAGTACGCCCCGCGTACCTTCGCTTCTTATTCTACTGGTGTGCGAGACAGCTGGATCCGAGTGGCAATCTTATCCGAGCCTTACGCCCATCGTAGCCAAGGACTACGCCCAACATAATCCGAGGCCTCACAGGCTATAAAAGGGGGCCGAGAGTTCCTCCATTTTCATACCTTTCTTCACTCTCTCTCTAACTTATTTCTCTCTCTAAGTGTCCTAAACACTCCTAAACCCTAGGGAACCTCCCTAGCACCCGAAGGAAGCCCCGAGGCTCTCGGAGTCCCGAGAAAAAGGGTCTTTCGGTTTCGAAAAGCTGCTCCGACCAAAGCCCGGTTTTCTTTAAAATCCGTTGTAAGTAAGCTACGCTTACGCAATTTTTAATATAGCTTTCAAATAATTTAGTAATGTTATTAGGTCCTTAAAATAATTATTTGAGCTATTATTATGAGTTATATTGAGTGTTATTTAACGCTTATATAATAATAATAATAGCTAGACTATTAATTAGTCGCGGTTGACGTTAGACTAAACCCTAGTGGTATTGATACTAGGTTTTTATCGAAGGAAAATTGTTTTAAGAGTATAGAAGCGTTGTCCGAGTGCTGAGTCACCACCTTTTAGGTGAGTGCATAGTTACTTTCAGCTTACACATAGATATGAAGTATTTTATATAAATTACGTGCTATGTGTGCATATTATCTGAATACTTGCTATCTATGCTGGATGAACGTTTTTATACATGTTTTCAATGATTTAAACTGTATATGTATTTTATATCTACGAAAATGTTGGGATAAAACATGGGTAGCTGTAATAGGTGATGTGTGATAAAATGATGAGAGGCCTCGTTGTTGATGTTGTTGATCCTGTCATCCAACGGAGTATGGATGATGACCACGGACTCTTCTAGACAGTCCAGTGGAACACTAGCAGGCTCCCAACCTGTAGGTGTTTGTGAACGATGTGTTCACCAGTGTACTTCATCCCCCACATGGTTGCTTTAGGACATTTATTGTTGAGGAATCCCCTTAGCAGTAGTGTCCATCCCGATGATGATCCTTAGGCTAGGTTCTTATGATAGGTGTTTAGGGACGTAAAGTGAGGATAAAAGGAACAGGTAATCAGGTTATTGTTGATTGATGAAATTAATAAACTTATTTATTGTGGGTTGAAAACCCTATGTGCTCACCAGGCTCCCAAGCCTAACCCACTCAGTTTCTTGTATTACAGGTAGTGGCGCATGAGCATAGATGTGATGTTTTGGATGAGGGATTACGGATATAGGCCTGTAGATATGAAATAATGTAGTAAGGCTTATATTATGTTGTTTATGCTTTTGATCTGTAACGAACATGACATCCCAAGTCTTTTAATGAAATTCATTTCTTTGGAAATACTTTTGATAAATCTTTATCATATTTTGTTTTGGGACAAATTCCGCAACACATTTATTTAAAATGTTACTCTAATTTTTAAACAAAGCGTAAACAAAATCGGTCTTTTCTAGCCGTGTAAAATGGGGATGTCACAGTTGGTATCAGAGCATTAGTTTAAGCGAACTAGGAATTTGTAGGATTTCTAGACTTAAACTTAGAATGCTAAGTAATGATTGTGAGGTGTGAGAACTAGCTTATTTTAGGAATTATGCCTAAAATGCTTTTATGTGCTAAATGCTCTGTGCCTGATATGCTGTTATTTGTTCGGATCTATGGTCTGTTGCCGACCGGATTTGGAAACCTTATGTAGGGGTGTAAGTGAGCCGAGCTACTCGTGAGCTACTCGGAATCGAGTCGTTAAAAATTCGACTCGAACTCGATTTAAACGAGCCTGAGCTTTATTCGGGGCTCATTTATTAAACGAGCTCGAGCCCGAGCTTTTAAACCGAGCTCGACTAGGGCTCGCGAGCTTAAACGAGCCTATATAAATTATAATATAAATATATTTTTCACTCCTTATATTATATATTTATATTATTAATAATATGTTTCCTTAATTTCTTTAATCTTTATATTAATTGAAAGCAAACCAACCGCCTTTGCCGACATTCCCCTTACTCCACACACGCATACGGCATATACCCTACGACTACGAGCCTATGACGGTCGAACATGCCATTACCCATTTACCATCTAGGGCGACGATAATTAATCCATGATTCCCAATTGACAATCGATTGTAAGTACGTAACAATTGATTTCCGAATCCAGTGGATGTATCAATTGACTGATTGAGTATACGACGGTCTGCGGTCGACGTTGCCCTCCCGAATCCATCTCGTTCTCAACAGACAACACTCAACAGCCAAGAGGTATTAATAATATTTCATTCCATCGCAGTTTATATTGAATCGATTGGTATCAGTAATGTGATTGAATGAATCGATTGTAAGCACTAAGCAAATAACCTGTTTGTCAATTTTTGTAATTAAAATCGGCACTCCTCAAATCAAAAGGTATCTGTTTGTAAGCAGTTTATATTAAAATCGGCACTCCTCAAATTGATTGGTATTAGTAAAATCGGCACTCCATTGATTGGTATTAGTAAAATCGGCACTCCTCAAATTGATTGGTATCAGTAATGTAATTAAAATTGGCACTCCTCAAAAGTTCATATACTTAGTTTTCTTTTCTTTTCTTAACTGTAAGATGCTCATATAATCATATTAATTCACTTGTTTGGAAATTGCAACGTGATGACATGTTGGATGTTTTCAATTCACATTTTTGACCCTAATGTTTGACCAAATGCTAGAAAATGACACACATATTTTTCAAATCACATTGAGTTATTTACTTTTGCATAAATATTATGTGTACTTGTTGGTGTTCATGGTGTTCCAGTGAGTTGTTTATTGTTGCATAAATATTATTTCAAATTGATGTATCTATGATTTGTATTGTTTTCTTATGAAGATTCAATGGATGATGGAGGGTCTACAACAAACCTATTAAGTCCAAACAAAGGAATGGGGGTTGAAACAGGTGTTGGGATTGATAATCCGTCATCACAATCAGTACATGGTATGGATCACACAACCACTCCAAATGAAGAAACAACTAGTCAAATCCCTAATGAAAATGAAAGTGTGAGAGAAAAAAATAACGAAACCGATGAAGATGAAGTACAATTAACGAGAAAACGGAAAAAAACATCAAAAGTATGGGACGACTTTGTTGTAGTTACACTCCGGGATGGTAAGAAAAAAGCCAAATGCAAACATTGTAAGTCAAGGTTGGCTATTATTGGTTCAGGTCCTACATCATCATATAAAAGACACCTAAACAGCTGCATCCCCCATAAACAATCGCTAAAAAACCAACAAATACTAAATTTTCAGCCTAGTGGGTGTGATGTGGATTTTGTGCCACCATTGATCGGATCGGATACAAAATATGATGAAAACAAGATGAGGGAGGCCATAGCTAATTGGATACTAAGTACTGAGCAACCGTTTGCTACTGTGGAAGATGTAATGTTTGTGAAAATGATGAAGACAGCTACTCCATTATTTGAGAAAGTAAGCAGAGTTACAATTACGTCAGACTGTTTTAAGGTATACGAGCATGAGAAGAAAAGGTTGAAAGCCCTTACAAAAGCTGCCTCTAAAATCAGTTTAACAACTGATTGTTGGAAGTCCTCGCATCAGAAAATTGAGTATATGGTTATTACTGCACATTTTGTAGATCATAATTGGAGGTTTAACAACTTGCTCAATTTTAATATTTAATTATTTATCTTTTTCTTTCTATCATATTTTAATTATATCTCAACGTTTTTCTACAGATTACAGAAACGTGTATTAAGTGTTGTACATGTTCCTCCTCCTCGTACTGCGGTTGATATTGCTGATGGTATTTACAAGTGTTTGCAAGAGTGGGAAATTAAAGATAAGATTTTCACCATCTCAGTTGACAACGCAGCTTATAATGACAAAGCTTTAAGAAGATTGAAAGAAATTTTTTCGCGTGTAAGAAAACTTTCATGTGGTGGTAGATTGTTTCATATACGATGTTGCGCACACATATTGAATCTTCTAGTGAAAGATGGTCTTGCAATAATTGATCATATCATCGGTGATGTTCGTGAGGGTATAAAGTATATTGACAATTCGGAGGGTAGACGTCTAAATTTTTCAAAGGCTGCACATCAAATGCAAATACGTGATCGGAAGTTAATGCTTGATGTTCCAACACGATGGAATTCAACCTATGATATGTTGTGCATGGCTTTAAAGTTCAAAGATGCTTTCCCAAGGTATACTCAAATATACCTTAAAGTTTTTAACACATGTTCATATTCACTAACACTTTAATTGTGGTTTTCTCAGGTATGCAGAGTATGAACCACATTTTCATCACTTGCCAACTGACGAAGATTGGGAAAATGTTCAAAGCGTATGTGAAATTTTGAAGGTTTTTAAGGTTTGTGTTTAATATGCATAATATTTTATTAATAAATGATTTTCTTTGTTGACTAAATCCAACGATTATGCTTAGGTGTGCACGAATATCATCTCGGGCAGTGATTATCCTAACTGCTAATTTATATCTAATTGAAGTGTTTAGAGTGAAGCAAACTCTTGATAAAGGTTCATTATCTACAAACGATTTTATTCGTGATATGGTGAAGAAAATGAAGGAAAAGTTTGACAAGTATTGGGGTGAGTGTCACCTTGTAATGGCAATAGCTTTTGTGTTAGATCCACGGTTCAAGATGAAGTTGGTTGAATTTTGCTTTCCAACACTTTATCAAAATTCAGACGAGAACATTAAAGAAGTGAAGAATGCACTTTATGAAATGTATTCGGAGTATTTAGAGATGCATGACACATTAGTTAGGGAATCTGCAACACATGGAAGCGAACATGAAAGAAATGTTTTAGGGTTGAATGAAGGTACATCACTTGGATCTGGATGGGAGGCATTTGGAGAGTTCATAAAGACTGCAGATTTGGAGAGACCAGAAAAGTCAGAGCTTGATATGTATTTAGAAGAAGGTGTTTATAGGGAGAAAGGACAAACAGGAATGGAATCATTTAATGCTTTAGAGTGGTGGAATGTGCACAAGTTAAAGTACCGTGTTTTATCATTGATGGCTAGAGATGTACTTGCAATCCCAATTTCTACGGTTGCATCTGAAGCAACTTTTAGTGCCGGTGGTAGAGTTATTGATCCATATCGAGCTTCATTGGGGTCCGACACGGTACAAATGTTGATTTGCGGAGGAGATTGGATTAGGCAAGTTCATGGAGTCAAGAAAAAATTAAAGGTATATTTGAAAAAAAATCAAAACCACATTATAATTGTTATTTTAATAGTTTAAATTATTAATTGTCAACCTTTTTATTTTGTAGAAGGAGGAGTTTCCTATTAAGGTTTTACTGCCTGAGGTGAACACAAAGTAATTGAAGGTAATTAGATGTGTTAAACAACAAATTCTTAATCTGAAAAATATTTCAAAAAATGATTCCTTTGTACATTTTGCAGGTTTTGTATATCTGAGGAGTGAAGTTGCATAAAGGAAGATTTTTCTATTTCTAGTCGTTCAATAATTAGGAGTTTAACTACTATTTTTGTAATTTGAGCTTTTACTCTTTATTTTCTTTTATTTGGTTATATTTTAGACATTAAATCAATGCAAATGGAGAATCTATGAATGTCTGTTTTGAAGTTAGAATTTGGATTATTCCCTTGAATATATGATAATAAATTAAACGAGCCCAAAAACCATAAACGAGCTCGAGTCGAGCCTAAGCTCATTTAGGCTCGCATAACAAACTAAACGAGCCGAGCCCGAGCCGAACTCGAGCTTCTTATTTTTCCTACGAGCTGAGCACGAGCTTTGAAATTGGGCTCGAAACGAGTCGAGCTCGAGCTCGAGCCAACATACAATCAAACGAGTTCGAGCCGAGCTTGGGTATGTTCGGGCTCGGCTCGGCTCATTTACACCCCTAACCTTATGTGTTTAGGATTCTAAACGTACGACTACGATATTAGAACTAGCATGTAAATGTTTCAGAGTGATAATGATGATTTAAACATCAGTCCTAAATAAAGATCTAAATTCACCTTATTAGGTGTATAGATCAAGATGGCAAGGACCCATAGCGGAAACGTAAACGCAAATGGAGATAGGAACCAACCCCCAGTGGTTCAGCAAATACCTGTTGTAGAAGAAGTTGCACCTAAGCCAGTTACCATGGATGGAGTTCAAGCCATGATTTGGGCTATGCTAGCTGAACAAAGGGAAGAAATGAGACAGATGTTCCACAAAAATTGGGACAAACGTACCATACATGTTGAGCCGACCGAGCCAATTCCCGAACAATCTGAGGAAGGGAACTACAGCCGCCAAGTGAGTCAACTAGGGACTCAAGGTGAGCAAAGGGATGACCCATAAAGGAGAAACAACAAGGATGGGCGGATGTACAAGAATTTCTTGGGTGCAAAACCACCAAGTCTCTCAGGAAGCCCAAAGCCTGTTGAGATTATGGATTGGATCTCCGAGATGGAGATGGTGTTTGAGAGCTACAACTGCAGCGAGAAGAAGAAGACCGTCTTCGCTGTGAGACAATTGAAAACTGGAGTCCTCATCTGGTGGAAGCTATTGGCGGATACAATGCCGCGAGAAGAAGCTTTGAAAATGTCATGGGATGAGTTCTTGGAACAACTGAAGGCACAATACTGTTCGAAGATAGATCTAATTGATCTGAATAATGAGTTCCAAAACTTTAAGAAGGGAAGAATGAACATCGACGACTATGCTACTGCATTCACAGAAAAGATGAAGTTGTTTCCATACTTAGTGCAGACCGAACTTTCCAAAATTGAGAAGTTCGCAAATGGACTGTCAGCCGACTATGGCCCAATAGTCAAGATTGCAACCACTCTGAAATCAACCGTTCGAGCGGCTAAGAATATGGAGACCCAACAGAAAGAAAGGGGTCTAGAAAGGGCTGAGGTTGGTGAGAAAAGGAAATTTGACGGATCCTCGAGGTCCGGAAAGAAGAATAAATTCTCGAAATCTGGTTCGAGAGGAGGAGCCGAAGTGAAGTGGAGTGAAAAGTGCAAGAAGAAGCACTCTGGGAAGTGTGATGGAGGGGTGACTTGTTTCAAATGCGGAAAGCTTGGGCACTATGCCAATGAATGCACCCTCACCCAGAAGGCCTGTTATGGGTGTAATGAAGAAGGGCACGTTTTGAGGGACTGCATGAAAAAGAAGGAGGCAGGAAGACCCAACATTCCACCGAAGCCGAAGGCGAGAGCCTTCCAGATGACGCTCGAGGCTGCAAAGGAGGCAGCAGACGTCGCTTCAGGTACCTTTCTTGTAAATGGTTTGCCTGCAAATATACTATTTGATTCCGGAGCCAATTACTCCTTTGTGTCGCATAAATTTGGTGGGAAATTAGCATTTCCTGTAGAAAAACTTGATAATGCCCTGATTGTGGAAGTTGCCAGTAGCAAATTCGTACCTGTTAGTAATCGTATTAAGAACATAGTCATCGACCTAAACGGAAACGAATTCCATGAGGAGCTATTACCCATAGAGTTAAACGGTTTCGACATCGTTTTGGGTATGGGTTGGCTTTGTGCCAACGATGCCGAGATATTATGCCGAAAGAAGATAGTAAGGGTAAACCCACCCAGAAAGGAATCATTTATGGTGTACGGGGACAAACGCAGAGTGGATTCTGGAATCATCTCCCTGATGAAAGCCAGGAAATGTTTGTCCAAAGGATGTGCATCATACTTGGCATTCATAATCGATGCTAAGAAGGAAAAGAAAGAGGTGCAAAATATACCGGTCGTATGTGATTATCCGGAAGTCTTTCCCGAAGATCTTCCCGGATTACCACCTGATAGGCAAGTGGAGTTTCGTATAGACTTGTTACCAGGTACAACATCGATAGCAAAGGCACCTTACCGATTAGCACCGACGGAGATGAAGGAGCTTATGATGCAACTTCATGAGCTGTTGGACAACGGTTTCATTCGACCTAGATCATCACCCTGGGGAGCTCCGGTGTTATTCGTGAAGAAGAAGGACGAAATCATGAGGATGTGCATAGACTACCGGGAGCTGAATAAGGCAACGGTGAAGAACAAGTATCCATTGCCGAGGATTGATGACCTATTCGATCAGCTACAAGGTTCGAGCTACTTCTCAAAGATCGATCTTAGGTCCGGATATCATCAACTGAAGGTAAGAGAGCAGGATATTGAGAAGACTGCATTTAGAACAAGATATGGACACACGAGTTCTTGGTTATGTCATTCGGACTAACCAATGCTCCAGCAGCATTCATGGATTTGATGAATAGGGTTTGTAAACCATTCCTCGATAAATCCATTATAGTGTTCATCGACGACATTCTAATCTACTTCAAAATCCAAGAGGAGCATGGCAAGCACCTACGGGAAGTATTAGAAGTGCTGAAGAAGGAGAAGCTTTATGCTAAGTTCTCCAAATGCGACTTTTGGATACGAGAAGTCTAGTTATTGGGTCACATGGTTAACCAAGAAGGGATAATGGTTGACCCCGCAAAGATCGAGGCTGTGATGAAGTGGGAACGTCCGAAAAGTCCCATAGAGATTCGAAGCTTTCTAGGATTAGCCGGATATTACCGACGATTTATCCAAGGCTTTTCCTCGATAGTTGCTCCATTAAAAGCTTTGACCCATAAAGGAGCTACATATACGTGGAGTGAGAAACACGATGAGGCATTCGAGAAGCTAAAGAAGAAGTTATGTGAAGCACCGATACTTTCTCTACCCGATGGAGTTGAAGATTTCGCGGTTTATAGTGACGCTTCTGGAGTCAGTTTGGGTTGTGTTCTAACCCAAAGAGAAAAGGTGATAGCATACGCCTCTCGACAATTGAAGGAGCACAAAAAGAACTACCCCACTCATGATTTGGAGTTGGAAGCGGTAGTATTTGCCTTAAAGATATGGAGGCATTGCCTCTACGGCACGAAGTGCAAGCTTTTCACTGATCATAAGAGTCTCTAGTATCTCTTTAATCAAAAATAATTGAACATGAGACAACGACGCTGACTAGAGTTACTCAAGGACTATGACTGTGAGATACTTTACCATCCCGGTAAAGCAAATGTTGTCGCTGATGCTCTCAATCGGAAAGTCAAACTTGAAAGGAAAAGGCCAATAGCGTTGAGAATTGAAGTCGTCTCGACAATTGTGGAAAGTATCAGGAAAGCCCAAGAAGAAGCTTTAGAGAAGAATGACCGAAAGGAAGAACGTTTGGGCAAAACGTTAGTGTTCGGTACAAACAGTCGAGGACTGAATGTATTCCAAGATCAGATTTGGGTACCTAAGACGGGAAAAATAAGAGATCTTCTGATGGAAGAAGCACACAAGACCATGTACTCGATTCATCCCGGTAGCACTAAAATGTATAGGGACCTAAAACCCTACTACTGGTGGCCGGCAATGAAGCTCGATGTTGCGAAGTATGTGGCTGAGTGTGTGACATGTGCGAGAGAGTTAAGGCACAATATCAGAAACCATATGGGAGTTTAGAACCTTTACCTATACCTATGGGTAAATGGGAAGACATCACCATGGATTTTGTGACTAAACTGCCCAGGACGAAGAACAGTTACGATATGATTTGGGTAGTCATGGATCGTTTCACTAAGAGTGCACACTTCATAGCAGCCAATGAGAAGTGGTTTAAGGATAAGCTCGCAAATGCTTACGTGAAAGAGATAGTAAGACTTCACGGTTTTCCCCTCACAATTGTATCAGATCGTGATAGTCATTTCACGTCGAGGTTTTGGAGGAGTCTACAAGAGGAGTTGGGTACAAAGTTATGTTTGAGTACTGCTTACCATCCGCAAACTGAGGGTCAGAGCGAAAGAACGATTCAAACACTGGAAGATATGCTGAGAGCATGTACCCTTGAGTTCCAAGGGAATTGGGACGAGCACTTACCTCTGGTAGAATTCTCCTACAACAATAGTTTCCACTCGAGCATCAAGATGGCACCTTCTCAATCCTTGTATGGACAGAAGTGTCGTACGCCGTCTTGTTGGCTTGAAGCCGGAGAAAATTAGTTTATGGGCCCTGAGATAGTCCATGAGACTGCTGAGAAGTTGAAAGTGATTAGGGACAGGATGTTAGCAGCTCAGGATCGTCAAAAGAGCTATGCTGACAAGAAAAGACGACCAATGACTTTTGAAGATGGAGATTCCGTTTTGCTTAAAGTCTCACCGTGGAAGGGACTTATACGATTTGGGAAATGAGGGAAGTTGAGTCCAAGGTTTATTGGGCCACTCAAAGTTCTTCAGAAGATTGGGAACCAAGCTTAGAAGCTGGAATTGCCCGAAGAACTCAATGGTATACATAACACCTTCCATGTGTGTTATCTGAGGAAATTCACGGGAGAAGTTCCCGACATAATTCCAATCTCAAATTTAAGAATGGATGAGAATAAAAGGCCGATCGAAGAGCCTGAGACAATTGTTGACCGTAAGACTAAGAAGTTACGACGCAAGATGGTCGACTTAGTGCTAGTCTGATGGAAACATTCGAATGAGCCTAATCTCACTTGGGAAACAGAGGATGACATGATGAGTCGCTATCCACATCTGTTTGCTGATGCATGATTCCGGGACGGAATCATCCTAAAGGGAGACAATTGTAACGCCTGGGTTTCGGGGCTAAGCATTTTAGATGATGTAATATTCTAGGTCAACTATTGTAACTCATTTTGAAGTAATAAAGATGAAATATTTGAGTATTATGTGAATTATGTGTATTTATGTGCTTAATATTTAATTATAAATGTATAATTAATAAATAATAAAAATAAGCGTCAAAATTAAAGTGTGACATAAGCCCGATATCTTTATATAAAGTTTTAGTGGTCAAAACAAGGATTCCAGGGATATAAAGAAAACCGAAATCCGAGTTATAACGAAGAAGTTATGACCCGTTAAAGTTTCGCGACGGAACCAACACGATATCGGGAAGCGTAAATAGTGAATTTACGATATAGCGAGATTTAGCCTTATCGATCTAAACCAAAGTCGTAGAATGCGTTAAACCGAGAGCGTCCATAAAAAGAACGCCCAAATCTGACTTCGTATGAAGAAGTTATGATTTTTCGAAGTTTCGGATTAGCAGTGTACAACCCGAAATTCGAATAATAGATCGAGCGGTTTTTAACCGACACGACCTAAAAGAGAATCGAAGATCTCATTAAGAGTAGCGTAACGAGAAAAAGATGGGCGAAAACGGACGTCGGATGAAGAAGTTATGAATTTTTAACGGACCAATCCTGTCCTGGCCTGTTAATAATATAACTTTTAAAATAAATTCAAAATTAGCCGATGGAGTCTAAATGAAAGTTGTAGAGTACGTTCCTACCTTAGCGTGGATATAAATAACGTCAAAAACGGAGCTCATATGCGAAAGTTATGATTTTTAGAAGCCGAGAAGGAAAAATGCGAAACTGAGATGACGTGGCAACATCCGGACCGTCCATCGCTGATCAGACCTCGCTTCGGATTATGCCACATAGCCCCTCGCATTACGCCCTGCGTCCGAGGCCAAGTACGCACTGCGTACCTTCGCTTCTTATCCTACCGGTGTGCGAGACAGCTGGATCCGAGTGACAATCTTATCCGAGCCTTACGCCCAGCGTAATCTGAGGCCTCGCAGGCTATAAAGGGGGGTCGAGAGTTCCTCCATTTTCACACCTTTTTTAATGTCTCTCTAACTTCTTTCTCTCTCTAAGTGTCCTAAACACTCCTAAACCCTAGGGAACCTCCCTAGCACCCGAAGGAAGCCCCGAGGCTCCCGGAGTCCCGAGAAAAAAAGTCTTTTGGTTTCGAAACACTGCTCCGAGCAAAGCCCAGTTTTCTTTAAAATCCGCTGTAAGTACGCTACGCATACACAATTTTTAATATAGCTTTCAAATAATTATAGTAATGTTATTAGGTCCTTAAAATAATTATTTGAGCTATTATTATGAGTTATATTGAGTGTTATTTAACGCTTTTAATAATAATAATAATAATAATAATAATAATAATAATAATAATAATAATAATAATAATAGCTAGACTATTAATTAGTCGCGGTTGACGTTAGACTAAACCCTAGTGGTATTGATACTAGGTTTTTATCTAAGGAAAATTGTTTTAAGAGTATAGAAGCGTTGTCCGAGTGCTGAGTCACCACCTTTTAGGTGAGTGCATAGTTACTTTCAGCTTACACATAGATATGAAGTATTTTATATAAATTACGTGCTATGTGTGCATATTATCTGAATACTTGCTATCTATGTTGGATGAACGTTTTTATACATGTTTTCAATGATTTAAACTTATGTATTTTATATCTACGAAAATGTTGGGGTAAAACATGGGTAGGTGTAATAGGTGATGTGTGATAAAATGATGAGAGGCCTCGTTGTTGATGTTGTTGATCCTGTCATCCAGCGGAGTATGGATGACGACCACGAACTCTTCTAGACAATCCAGTGGAACACTAGCAGGCTCGCAACCTGTAGGTGTTTGTGAACGATGTGTTCACCGGTGTACTCCATCCCCCACATGGTTGCCTTTAGGACATTTATTGTTGAGGAATCCCCTTAGCAGTAGTGTCCATCCCGATGATGATCCTTAGGCTAGGTTCTTATGATAGGTGTTTAGAGACGTAAAGTGAGGATAACGGGAACGGGTAATCGGGTTATTGTTGATTGATGAAATTAATAAACTTATTTATTATGGGTTGAAAACCCTATGTGCTCACCAGGCTCCCAAGCCCGACCCACTCAGTTTCTTGTATTACAGGTAGTGGCGCATGAGCATAGATGTGATGTTTTGGATGAAGGATTACGGATATAGGCCTGTAGATATGAAATAATGTAGTAAGACTTATATTATGTTGTTTATGATTTTGATCTGTAACGAACATGACATCCTAAGTCTTTTAATGAAATACATTTTTTTGGAAATGCTTTTGATAAATATTTATCATATTTTGTTTTGGGACAAATTCCGCAACACTTTTATTTAAAATGTTACTCTGAATTTTAAACAAAGCATAAGCAAAATCGGTCTTTTCTGGCCGTGAAAAATGGGGATGTCACAATATATATATATATATATATATATATATATATATATATATATATATATATATATATATATATATATATAAAGGCTTAAACAAGAACAATTATATAATTGAGAACGCGAGAACAAATATGGGCCACATATTTCTTTTGTTGCCGCAAAACGCTCCAGCATATCGAGCCGACGGAAGATGAGTAATGTTCATATATGAATATAAATATAAATGTATTCATATATGAATACACCACCTCCCCTCCACTACCAATCACCACCAATGTCACCACCAACCACCATTGTCAGCTCCGCCATCTCCACAACCACCCACCACCAACAACCGTCACCCCAGCCACCACCCACCGCCTCCATATTCATTTATGAATAATCACTTCCACTATACTCAATCATATATGAATATATTTATTCTTATATGAATACACTTGCTCATACTTATTCATAAATGAATATGATTTGTTTCGTCGGTCCAGGACGCTGGAACGATTAAACGGCAGATTCGAAATGAGTGACCTAGATTTATTTCTTTGTTCTCAACTTTTTTTCTTAATTAAACTCTCCTTTATATATATATATATATATATATATATATATATATATATATATATATATATATATATATATATATATATATATATATATATATAAAATAAACAATAATGTTTATTAAATGGTGATTATTGAATAAGAAGATAATTATATATATATATATATATATATATATATATATATATATATATATATATATATATATATATATATATATATATATATATATTAAAATTGTCCACCTTAGATATACCTTAGATACAGTAAAATGGCTAAAAAAATTGGCAGAAATAGTCCATTCTCTTATACAAAGTTGTCAAATGTGGTAACTTTTCAAAAGCGGTCGTGGCCGGCAAGTCTTACTTACAGATACGTGTCCGCTTTCTCTTTCTCCACCGTTTTGTTCTCCAATCAAAGTGTTACAAATTATCATCTCTCTCTCGATCAAAGACTATTCGCTACCTCCAACCGCTTTGCAATTATAGCATCGTCCCTCTTTCCTTTTTTTCTCTATCTCCACCCGATTGTTAACTTCTACATGTTCCTAATTTTCCAGATACCACCAACGGTGGCGCTTCTCTGAAATCACAGATTAAATCCGAACCTCCTTCTCAGCCGATAATCAACATATGATTGTGGGTAATTTCTGAAAACGAAAATTAGGGGTTACCTGTATAAAAACCTTCGATAGAGAGACGAAACAGGGCTAATGACATCGATACTGGACGAGGTTGCTTCTGGTATAGGTATTTCTACTCAAACTCTAACTTTCCAGCACTAAATCAAGTTTTTGTGTTATCTTCGTTATCATCTTCAAGGATCTTCCAACTTCTATAACGCTTATAATCCTCCAACTTCCGTTTTTTGCTGCCGCCGTCGACAACAAACGAGGCCAAAAATCAAGGCTTTCAGTTGGAATCTATTGGACTGCAACGACAAGTTCAAGCTCTCCAGTTGTTTCCTACCGACTGGATTAGAAAGAGAGAGAAATGGGGGATCTGTATCCGTTGGATATCGATGGAGTTCTGTGTGATAGCTACAGAGAGAGCTCGATTTCTGCTGTTAAGGTATCTTTTTCTAATTCAGACACAGACACACACACACACACACACACACTCTTCTACGGTAAATTGAGCTTTTTGTGTAAACGTATATGTAAATTTACGTATGTAAATCGGTAGAATTGAAAGATTAAATTGGTTCAGCTGACTGAGATTGGTATTTTTAATCGACTGTTACCCCTAATTTCTTTTCCGGTTTCGTTTTTGGAGTTGAGTCCGACATCTAAAGGCTTGAAGACAAACCATTGTTTCCCTACGATAATTTGGGTTGTGTATATTCAACTTTGTTTCCACATCGAATCTTAATTTGTTGTTTTCGCTGTAAAAAGATGTAGCAGAGCGAAGAAAGGGAGCTGTAGAGTACCCATTTGCAGAAGAGATTGACACACATCATTTGAAAAGGAAGGTTTCTGGTGTAATTTTTTTATCTTATTCCTTCTCAGACTAATGGGCAACAAAAAAGGGAGCCGAAAGAAAATTGGTTCTTTTCTTTTTGTTCTTTTGCTGCTTAATTCTCAATTGGGACCAATATTTTGTTGGTTTGGTTCTTACTTTATTAACACGTAGTTTGAATCTATGGTTTTAGTGTTTTCTGTGTTCTTTACACTTACTTTTTGCCTGAAAATTCTATATTTAATTAAGTTTTGGTAAATAACATAAGGGCTTCAACATCAATAATTTATCTGCATAGTTTTTATTATTAAAGATATCTATTTCAGTTGTTTTTTGTGAGTTTTGACAGTATAATCAACGATTTTTTACAAGTGGTTGTTGATGGGAAGAAAGAGAAAGTATGTGATCTTTAGGACATCTTTATGGATATCTAATATGAAAGGTAGGGAAGTTGTGACAAAGTAAATCAAACAACAACACCTTCTAACTTATATTTTTATATTGAAATTGTCCATATCAGATCTATAAAAAAAATTTACCACTTTTTATAACTATAGCATCAAACTTTAATTTTATTAAATATTTTACTCTTTTTATAGGTTTAACCCCGAGGTGACTAAAAAAATGTTGTTTTTGTAGGAAAAACAGGTGGAAGTAAAACTTTAGACTGGAGAAACCAAAATTTGCAAGAGGACATCATATATGATTGTGGAAAGAGCTTGAACCCTGATGTGGATTTTGGGACATGTTGAAGAAGCTTTTAACGACAAATAGAAAACTTGGACTTTATCCTAAGATGCAATTCCAACAGGTTAAATTTCATACTAAAATTTATTTATTAGTATGTTACTTTTCAGTTATAAACATTGATTTTGTAACTGAAAACATTTATTTGGATTGCTATTCCATTTATTTTAAAAAATTACCATTCCGTCCCTGCAAGAATAATCACAATGATGGTGAAACAGATTAAATTTATACAAACACGATAAAACATAATAGAAACAAACACAATATTCTTTTCACTATTATTCTAGCGAAGCACATAAATACAATTCATCGGGCTACATGCTAGAATTAGCAACGTACTTTCATTTTATTGTTTAATATAGCACCTTACTTTGATTTATATTTCTTAATTTTGTTTTTTTTTTTTAAATTACTATAATGTCTAATGTAGTAACTTGCTTTCATTTAGAAATGAAAGTGCATTGCTATTTAAAATTAACATGTCATATTAAACTGTAAAATGAAAGTACATTGGCACTTCTTGCATTTAGTCATTGATTAGGATGAATGCTAGAAATGGCAATGTATTTTCATATTGCTTATTTTGTTTATTTTTTCTTATTTTATTTTTTTATCTGGATATGCATGTGTGGTTGCGAGAGGAAAGTCATGGTTATTTTGTCATGATATATTGTCTTCATTTTTATGGGCATTTCACCCCAACAAAAAAAAATTCAAAAAAAATGTAACACCTCTTAACCCATGCATAGCATGGGTTCACCACCTAGTTGTTAATAAATAGTAAATTTAATATTATTTTTTGGTCAATTTTGTAACCATTCAAAAATCGAACTAAATGGGTTCCAATGCAAAATATTTGTTAATTGGTTTTATCCGTAGCAATTATACATAATTTACTTTCTAATTCATTTGATAACTCTAATAAATCTCCCTCTCCTAATAAACAAAAACATGATATGCCATATGTCCCATTTCTACCATTTCATATTGCCACGTGACATTTCTAAATAAATCTTTTATTTTACAAAAAATAAATCATAAATCCACAATTATATCAAAAAATACATTTAATTCCTTTAACTAGGTCCACTTTGTTTGGATACAATATCAACGACCGTTCATTTTTTTTAAATACAATTCATATCTTTTATTGAAATTTCTTTAATTCCTCCATTTCCAAATCATAAATCCAGAATTATTAATAGTAACCCCGAAATTATATAAAATATACTCTAATTAATTCCATTTTTTTGGTAACAATAGAAAATGCCGTTCAGTTTTAAAATACAAATCCAATCTTATTTTGAATTTTGAAATTGATAAAATAATAACCTTATAAATTTTTCAGGATTTCAATCTTAAATATTATTAAAATAGAAACCTTATGACATCATCTTAAATAATCTGGATCATTAATTGTATTTCAATCTTATTTTTTCCACCCTTAAATCATATTGCTGACATCATCTTCCCCATATGGAATGTATTTAATTCCAATAAATGTTTTCCAATCATCAATCAATAACTTCCATTCGTTGAAATGGAATGTATTTAATTCCAATGAAAACTTTCCATATTTTATATCTTGAATTTTCAGTTATGAAGATTTTAATATCAACAATTTTAAAAACATATTACTAGCAAATAATTTCAATCAAGGCTTAATATCAACCATTAATATAAATCCGTTTATATTAGTAAATCATTAATATAAAATCTTTTTTATTAGAAAATCATTAATACCGAAAAATTATATTCAAATTATCACATACATATACGATTCATCATTGAATCCGCGACTCACATTTATTTTCAATCGTTTCTTTTCTTCAAACCTTCTCCTACAACATCGTTAATATTGCTTATAACTTCCATCATCATTCTCTGCTATAAATATTCGCTCTTGTGCGCTAGAAGGTCAGTACCTTCTTTCGTTTTTTATATTTTTTTCGATTATTTTTTGTTCCTATATCAAATGTATGTATTCATATATTTCGATTTTCTTTGTCACAAATTACATGAAATCAGTTCACTACTTTTCTGAAACTTTTCAAATAAACATGAAAAGATATTAGGTGCATTTAACAAAACAAAAGTTAACTATCTTGGGAACTGACATTAATTACGAAAATGTTACTTTTATATATTAGGGATGATTATGATTTTTTTTAAAATTTTTATGTCATAAGAATCCGGTTAATTTTGGCATGATTTTAAAATATCATTGAAATTATTATGTTTTTGTATATCATATCAACCTACTTTTTTATCTTTGTATAGTAACAATAAAATTTATTAATTTACACAACAAATATAGATATTTCAAATTTTGTAATATTATTATACCTTACAAAATACAACTCCCTCCAAAATAAATTTTCGCCAGTAATTTCATCCATAATTTCAACAAATTTAAATTTGTATTTTCTTTATATAAATTTTTTTTAATGATCCTGATTTTTTTCTCCAAAAATATATCAAACATTTACGTCTTAGATGATGCTGCCCTATTATAATTATTATTTTCCAAAAGTATATTCGTTTAATGAGGAATTAGATATAATAAAGAAAGTGAATGTTAATTAAAATGAGATATATATATTCCATAATTATTACATGAGTTTATTAAAAAAATTAATATCAAGGTGTAAACATTAAGCATTTTTAAAGTGAAATTTCAGAATACATACAAACGATGATGTTGTACAATGAAATATAAAATTGAATAGACTGAAAAAAAACACTATTAAAGCAGTCAATCTTGAAAATAACATAGTTATGAAAAATTATAAAGTAGGATAAAAATTATAAGATATTAGGAGATTTGTAAAAGTTATATTTAGTAAAAGCGTTACGGTTATTATAAAAAAATAAGACCGTTAAGATTAGTGAAAATACAATATATAAACTAAATTATCATAATAATAATGAAATGTCATTATTTGATATTTCATATAATTGACAGATATATCAAATTACATTGATAATATACTAAAATTATTCAAAGTTGCGCCAAAACTAATGCAAAGTTCTTGCGAACACTAAATAAATAAGAACAAACATAAAAGCTAGCATTTATATTTATAATCAATTTAAAATAAACCAATCATGATTTAGAAAAGAATCTCCATTGATGATATATTAAAATTAAATATATATACCATTTAACATTTTATAAATTATATTACATAACTTTATTTGAATAAATAAAATAGTTGTCAATATTTAATGCAATAGAAAAAACGGTATATTGGTTGTCAAAATATGTTTAAATTAGGTAACATTATTATGCAAGGAACGTCTAATTAAAATGCTTATAAATATATAAATATCATAACTATATAAGATGAGGAAAGTCGTTCAACTAATAAAACAAAAAATGATGTCTACAAAGAGATGTTTCAATGATTATATATATTTATCGTTTTCAATGTATTTTCTACCATTTCAATAATACCAATAACCATATATTTTTTTATAATCATTATACAATATCTATGAACGATTATATGTTTTTTTATGCGTTTCCCACGTTTAACGCGGACTATAATCTAGTTAATATCAAAATACAAATCCTATCTTATTGTAAAATTTGAAATTGATAAAATATTTTGAATTAATTTCACTTACCATGGAGAATCTCATGCTTTCCTTTACAATTATTATTTCTTTTGTCTATACAAAATATTTAATCATATCAACTGTGGTTTCCATGGTTTCTATGGGTTTTAAACCTAGTAAATAAATAAATAAAAGTAAATAAATAAATAAAAGGACTTTGTCAACCAAAGAGTTTACAAATTTCAATTCTTGTTTTCCAATTTTCTTTAAGATTTTTAGTCATTTGACAAATTTTATTATTTCCAAAAACATTCTATGTCTCCCTAAAGTTTGTTTAGGTCATTTGAAAGGAAAAAGAAACATTTTTGTAAATATAAACCAAACAGCAGAACAATGTAAAGTTTAAATAGTATATATAAAAGGTTGACATAAAATGGCCCATGAACACACTGTGACTATAAATATTATGTAGATAGTTTTTATTTATTTATTTCCTATCACAACTCTGCTAACCCCAAATAATAATTGTCCATGATATGTATGTATATCCTTCTAGAAAACTATATTGACATAAGCAATGATGTATGACTATCTTGGCATTCTCCATACAGACGGCAATATCACCACCAGATTATTCTGAGGCCACTGCAATTCAATAGCTTATTTTCCTCAACCACAACGAAACGAATTCTATAGATAACATAAATCTGATGAAAATAACAAATGAATTAGCAGATACGTATTATTTATGATTAACAAAATTCTTAACACATTTTTTTGGACCAGCAGAATTGTATTAAACCCTAACAAGGTGCAATGAAGAAACAAACAATTACACAGTTCATAGAATAAATATGGTTTCTAAACCAACCAACCCAATTAACTTTAAGCTTAAATATCCTATTATAAAATATAAAAGAATAGGATTTTGACACAATAAATTTAAAGTCGGTGGTCTTCCTTTTTTTTTTAACCGTTTCAAATATCGTGTCATTACAAAACCTTCAAATCATCCAACATAAGGTGCTTCTTCTACGCAATTAACTTCGAAAAATTTGCAAACCTTGGATCGTGAAGTTCCATCGTCGAGCAATCTGTTAAATAACAGATTGATTGATTTTTAAAAGACAATTACATAAAAGTATATAGAGAATACCTAAACCCTAATGGCTAAACCCAAAAGGGCATGAGCCTAAACCCTAATCACTTACATTCCCCCCACTACTAAAAAAACAGTCTTTTACGATGCGCAATGTATCACACCCCAAAACCAGGAACGGTGGAAACGTTTTGGGCGGAGGACGTCATGTAAAGTATCACAACAATGCAAATTAGTAAACAAGCAACAACATCATTCATTGCATTAATAGTTAATTTTAAATACAAGTGTCTTTTTTCATAGAATAACAATAAAATGAATATTCAAAATAAAAGACGAGTCTTGTCTGCTCCGTCTTCACAAAACCTAGTCATCGTATCCGTCTATTGGTGACCTGAGAATACAAGTTATTTTGAAAGTGAGTATCAGCATAAAGTTGGTGAATTCATAAGTATTTAATGTCATTATTTGTGAATAAAACTTGTAATAAAAGACTTGTAATTGTTTTGAGGAAAGGTGTGTATAAGTATGAAAACCCTAGAAAATCCCATATTTCCTACTAGTATAAAAAATAGTCTTCTACCAAGACCCCAATTGAAAGTAAGTTAATAGTCTTCTAACGAGACTCACTGAAAGTAAGTAAGTAGTCTTCTCACGAGACCTGCTGTAAGTAAGTAGTCTTCTCACGAGACTCGCTGTAAGTAAGAAGTCTTCTCATGAGACCCGCTGTAAGTAAGTAGTCTTCTCACAAGACCCGCTGAAAGTAAGTAATAATGTGATTGATAGTCCCCATACTAAAAGTTCTCCTTAGAAGAGATTCTGGGAAACTAAAGGTGACTTCCGCAATAAATCACTAGGTTGAAATCCACATTTACGTAATCATATATATATATATATATATATATATATATATATATATATATATATATATATATATATATATATATATATATATATATACCCAAAACTATACATATAATAGTTTACTAGAAATATATGAATGTATACCTTTGCTACTCAAAGGTGCTAAACTGACTGATTAGAACCTTTATATCTATATATGTATACATAATATATAACTAATATTAAGACGACATTCAGACAACTAACCTACACCCTAAGGCCACATCCCAATGAGGAAATGGAAACAAGGCCAGTTAGCAGTTCTAAGTCCTTCAAACATTATTTATATAATTATACATATATAGACATGCTTTTAACAATTGTACTAGGAATAGTAAATAGTATCTCCTAACTATACCTATTATAGTTACTAGTAATGTAAGTGAATAACCGAAAGTATGTCTTTGCTACCCAAAGGTACTGAATTGACTGATAGAACTTTTATGTCTATCTAGGTATACATGATATAAAACTAATAGTTAGACGACATTCGGACGAATAACCGATACCCTAAGGCCACATCCCAACGTTGAAAAGGAAATAAAGCGAGCTAGCCGTCCTAAGTCTTTTAAACATTACTTATATAACTATACATATATAGGCATGCAATTTACAATATAAAAGTATAAAAGAAGTTTTGGTAAAACCTTTGAAAAGTTTAATAAATAAGAGTTCATGACTTGATATCAGTTTATAAAAACGATTTGAAAGTAGTTTGTTTGACAAGACAGTTTTATAAAGAGTTTTAACATGTAAAAACGTTTGAGAAAGCCATTTGAAGTAATATGTTTGGTAAAACAGCTAAAAGTGTAGTAAATCCATTTGTATGCTAGTTATTAATCACATGCGATTGATATAATAACTAACATGATTCAAGTTGTATCCCCCCCATAAAAGCATTTATAAACATTTCAAAACATTTAAAAGGTTAATTAAGGGGTATGAACTCACCTGTAGTGAGTGGTTTGTTCGTAAGTGTTGGACAAGGTGCTAGGTGTCAAGTGAAGACTTGAACACACACAATGATCCTAGTTAACAGATAATAAACATATATGTATCTAATTAGACACTTAACAACTAATTAATCAAGTTAAGACACCCTAGGACATGGAAACACTTTGAATAAAGTGCTATAGGTACCAAAGGGTTGCATCTAAGGATTATATGGCATGGCATTGGAGTTTATGGCCCAAGGACCACTCCTTATGGATTTTATGGCCCATGACCATTTCCCCATAATTTTATGGCCGTAAACTCATGGTACTATGTGCCAAATTGTTTTTTGAGGTCTTACAAGTCATGATTGAGCTTCCGATGATCAAGTCCAAGCCTTAGGAAATCATTAGGGGCACACTAACCATTTCTTGTAGATTTCACAGACTAAGGACCACTTCCTTAGGTGTTTACGACTGTAAACTCTCATGGGGACTTGTTTTGATTGTTGTTTAAGGTCTTAAACGCTTCTAAGAAGGATCAAGGTTGGCATCCAAGGCTTAGGAAGGAAGTAGGGTCCATTTAGCCACCTTAAGAGGGGTTTACGGCCCAAGAACATCCTCGGCCGTAAACTCCTTTGTTCTTATGATTCTTGATGATTTTGAAGTGTTATTAAGAGCATACTAAGCACACAAGAAGCTAAGGAAAGTGTACTTACAAGATAGAAGCTCGATTGGGTGTTTAAGGTCGAAGAACACTAGTGTGTGCTCTTGGTGTTCTTGGTGTTTTGAAGAACACTTGAAGATCTAGTTGAAAAGCAATAATGAATGGATGAAATGACGTATAAACACTAGGTGATAGGGTATAACAACAAATCAAGTCGAGAAACACTTACGTTTTCGGAAGATCGAACGAAGAACGGGATGATAGTTGAGAGAGAACGAGGAGTAAACTTGAGGGTGGAAGTGAGAAATGAGGAGTTTGGGGAGTAAACTCATGCCTAAGGCATATGTTCATGGCCACACAAGAGTTTACGGCCCAAACTCTAAAATTTTTGCCCGTAAACTCTTTATTAGGGTGCATTGGGTGGGTTTGCTACTTCAAGACCCGAGAAGGTACATCATTTCCTTCGTTCGTTTGAAGAATAAATAATTATAACAATCAAACAAACTTTTAAATTGGCTAACAACTATTAAAATGTAATTGACTTTGAATCGAAGTTATTGACTTTAGAGTTTGTACGAATGAAAATTCCAGGTTGTCACACAATGCGTGTCGTAAAACGCTCAGACGACGCGCAAATGCTTGTCAAGGAAGACCCTATCATAACGAAAGACGACACGCTTTTGTGTGTCGTGTATAGACGACGCGCATTTACTACATGCATTTATGACATGCAATGCGTATCATTAAAACCGCTGTCAAGAAAGGCCATGTCATAATTGAAGATGACACACATTTTTGCGTATCGTAATTTTATATTTAAATATATATATATATATATATATATATATATATATATATATATATATATATATATTTGTATATATACGAAATAAAATACCATATACGAAAAATACAATCCATTGCACAAAAGTTAGTGTCATACAAATAATCATTCCAATAGTAGACAAATGTAATACATCAAATGTGAAAGAGATGAAAGTCATCAACCAATAATAGTTGAACTACAAGAACTAGTTGCCACCTTCAGAACACCCAAGCTACTTTTCTTGACACTATGTACATCAACAAGACCTACAAATTTAAATAGTGCAACCATCGGATTCACATAAACCAACAAATCCCAATATTTAAAAATAAGCCAAAAATAAAAAAAAAAAATAACTTTAAGAATCGTGTAATGAGGTTGAAAGTACCTGGCAACCAAATTTTAACATACTACTTCGTGTACAATCACCCTTCAAAAAACCAAAATAATATGAGATAATTATGATTAGTAGCTTTTTAAATAAAAAAAATTACAAATTAGGTCATGGGGTTTAAAATACCATATTGTATAACTATTTTCATATAAGGTAATAATAGACTATAACTATTGAAAATCTGTACAACTAGTGTTGTTATTTTACACAAACACAGACACATAACATATACCAACATTAGTAAACATCTGAAATGACAACTTTGCCCTCTATTAATTTTCCAAAAAAAAAAACAACTAACCTTAGCAAATATAAAAACAATTTTAGTGAGATACTGGTTGTTTGGTCCTAGAAGTATCGTGCCTGACCTGTAATAGTATAAAAAAACACATTAGATAAAAATTAAAACAAATCAAAGTAAGTTGCTATATATGTTAGTTATATATACCTTTCGATAGAGCCTTTGAAAAAATAATACAAAACTGTTAAGTAAATAAAAAATAAAAAATACAAAAGATTATA
Source organism: Lactuca sativa (assembly GCF_002870075.4). Classification (NCBI taxonomy): domain Eukaryota; kingdom Viridiplantae; phylum Streptophyta; class Magnoliopsida; order Asterales; family Asteraceae; genus Lactuca; species Lactuca sativa. The sequence continues at coordinate 169,171,755 of NC_056629.2, read as the reverse complement.
TTTAATGTACCTCCAAATTTATAAATAATGTTATTAAAGAAGGTAAAACTTACAATGACAGGAGCGGTAATAAGAGGCACTGTTTGAGCTACTATACTTTTTACATTCTCCCCTTCATTTAAAAACGGTTTAGCAATTTCAATCACCTCCTAAAAGAAGAAATTGCGTCAAATGGATTAATTTGGTCAACCGTATACCCACTATATGGTTCTGTTTAATACAATAGAAACAAATCAAAATACATTAGATCACATTATTTCAATTTCTTATAAAAAAAGAACACAAGGTTCAAAAGGTTCTCATAGATTCTATTGTTGTTTTAGTATCCCTATAACTTTTCTAGACCTCCCTACTTCCTACTTTCAAGTGATCCCTAAAAAAAAGCATTAATGCAACAGGATGAAAATGTGTGGTCAATAATAATCAGGTAATCTGAATAACACAGCTACCTTAACTAGATCTTATCCACATACAACTTACTCGATTGTAAAGCAAGAATGGCATATACTATCTTTTTTATTCCCATGCTTGAGAACATAATCCACAAGGCCCGACTTGAGGCCTTCAACATTTGTTTCTGAAGGTAAATCAATGCACTCATTTGCCACTATAACATTTGCACATTGGTGCTTAGGAAATTCTGCCTTGTTAACAATCAGTTCAATTCCAACCTTCTGATAAAACAAAAACAAATAAATAAAATACAAAGTAGAGTCATTCATATTGAAAAATGAACAATGGTTACAACAATATTTTCAAGAAAATCATAATGAGTTTGAACTAATACTTACAGGAATCTCCATAATAAGCATTTGCAGAATTGATCATACAAACAGAGCACAAAAAGAAAAATATTAGGTGATGTAGCCAAAAAGAATAAAAGATTATTAGATCATACAAGATTTATCTAACCAAATCATTTTATTACTTAATTCATAAAAAACACTACAATGATGACATGTGAACACGTACTGGGTAATAATTTCCAGCAACTGGTTCATTCACTTGCAGCTCCCAATCTGTTCTGAAATCATGAACCTGCAAAACAGTAAATTTTATCATGTGCGAGACAAGTACAGAAACAATATTCTATAACGTATATACCCTTTTAATGAAGTCTTTCCTGTTAGAATCCATATAGAGTGTTTTGTTTGTCTTCAAGGCACTTGTGATCTGAGTTGTTATTTCTTTCCCAACACCATCATCTATAGGGATAGGTACAATCTGATAGTACCAAAAATAAGATATGTAATTAGAGAATACACACACACACACATTCTGGTCAAGTGTCAACGAGAAACTGCTACAACTACATTAAATCAAAAAGGAATAAAATTCTTACGATAAACTCAACATCAACATGTTCCTTCTCCTTGTATACACAGGTGACCTGATATATCCAGGAGTTTAACTATTGGTGCACTTCATCCATTAGTGGACCCCTTATGATAGTAAAAGCTTTCTGTAACAAAAAGAAATCGTTAGTCACTTGCAACAGACAACAGTAGTAGATAACTACCCCAAAAGAGTATGGTTTACCTGCCCTTGAGATTTTATTGGAAATGTGGCATTGGGAAGGAAGATATAAGCTCCAGAAGCCTTCAAAAGTTAGGAACAACATCAAAAAATGAACAAAATTTATGTAACTAACTTCACTACACACACACACACGTTCTAGTTGAGAAATTGAATATACCTGGTCTGTCCCATTATAACCAGAATAGTAGCTGTACGAGTGTTCCATGGCTCCTTCAACCTTCAATCATGTACCAAACATGAGAAAATAAATGCGAATGGAGGAATCGAGCAGAAAACCCTAGCTTACAGATGAAATCAACATAAACAGATCAAATTTAGATGAGAGAAAGAGAAAGTACGGTGCTATGGCGACAATGGTGAAACCAAAAGCAACTAAACATAAGATGATAACTAGAAGATGAACTAAGGATGAGCCTTTTCCTTCTCCCATCTTTCTTGTGCTGCTGTTGCTGCTTCTTGGTTGTTTGTATAGAGAGAAAGAGTGGAGTGAAAAAGGGTGTGCTGCTGTTGATTAAGTAAGAAATGAAAAAAAGAGCGGTGAGAGACATACCTTCTTTGAGAAGTGAGAGATCGAATGACGGTACTGTATTCAGACACATTGTTGGCGTAGTTTCTCTTGGCATAATTGTCGGTGGAAATGGAAAACTGACGACGACCAAGTGCTGCGAGCAGTGGTTGATAATTGGCTAATGAACCAACAATAGTGAAAATGAATGCGATTGAGGAGTCGTAGACCCCCAATCACCGACTCCATGAAAGATATTGTGAGGTTCGATTTTTGGGGAAGGCGGGGTACTTGAATTTTTTAGGGATTTGGTTTCGCTGCTAATAGCTGGTGTCGCCGCTAATGATGCTACGGTGTCGATCCACGTCAAATTAACCATATCCATTCGATCTGCTTTTCATCCAACGGTGGGAAATGAGGAAAAAGGGCGCTATATTTTCCCTCCAGGGGTGTCGTTGCTAATACCCTATTGTCGCCGCTAAAACCCTAGCGTCGCCGCTAATACGCATCGCAGCTAATACTCGTCGCAGATACCCCCCACTGCGTCACTTTCCTGTTCGTTCTGCTTCCTTTCACTCCTCTAACGATAATCGGCGACTGCACCTCCGATGACGACCTCGTTTGCGCCACGTGACTCGTCTCCGGCAACCATTACTGCCGGCCACTGGTGGAGCTCCATTATTACCGGCGACCACACTCATTTCCTGCGACAAAAGTTCGATTTAAGGTCTGATTTCTTCCCTATTTTCTATTCAACTTCTGTTTTGAAGTTTTCTTTACTGGTTTAAGTGTTTACTTTAATGTTTTTTGAACCCTTGTCGGAAAATCTACTTCTGTCGAATCTATTGCCGGAATTGTTGCCGGAAAACTGGATTTCTTACCGGAAAATCACTAAATTACACTACCACATGTTCCTTTTCATGACTTTTGAAATTATATTTTTGATTTGTATGTTTTTGTATGTTATTTGTATGGTATTATTTGGTTTGGAATTTGGAATGAATTGTCGCCGGAAATCTGTTTGTGTGTTATTTGTATGTTTTTGTGTGTTTTTTGTATGGTTATTATTTGGAATTAGGTTGCTATAATAGAAAAATAAGTATTATGCTATAATTAATATGTGTAAGAAAATGTTTATATGTATTTGTATGTACAGTGTGTGTATCTATGTATGTAATGTGTGAAAAACAAAGGGTGTATATTACAAAGTGTAATTTTCAAATCAAATTTAATATTTATGTGGTATTTTTATGTTTTTGTGTGTTTTTTGTATGATTATTATTTGGAATTAGGTTGTTATAATAGAAAAAGAAGTATGATGCTATAATGAATATGTGTAGGAAAATGTTTATATGTATTTGTATGTATAGTGTGTGTATCTATGTATGTAATGTGTGAAAAACAAAGTGTGTATATTACAAAGAGTAATTTTCAAATCAAATTTAATATTTATGTGGTATTTTAGTTTTAAAATTATTCATAATCATAAATTGCTTTGTAAAACTATTAAATTAAATATTCTATTATTAATTTAGATATTAAATATAGTTATTTATAATCATAAATTGTTTTGTAACAGAGGTGATGGCCGATATTATGGGCCTTGGTCACGGAGGTGATGGAGCTGGGGATCCACCATCTCCAGGAGGCTTTGGTCGCGGACAACATGAACAGGCCGATATTATGGGCCTTGGTCACGGAGGTGATGGTAAGTTTTATTATGATATATTTATTAGCTATTTTAATTAATTTATTATAAGTTATCGTGACTAATATTTTTAATTGTATTTTTTCAGTCGAGCTTCAAAAGAAAAGAAGGGGCTTGTCAAAGAATATAGAGCTAGGAAAGTGGATAAGGGCAAACAAGGGAAAAACTGTGGATTTGAATTTTGACAGGAGATCACATATTCCCCTGTTGGGAAGCCTGTTAATTGGTTCATACATGAAATTGGGAGGTATTTGTGCAACAACGTCCCTTTAAACGTATCTGGTTGGGACAATGTTTCCCCCGCGTTAAGGAATGCGACAGTTATGCATCTAAAGGTAACTTGAATAATATTTTAAGCTTCGGTGTGATTGTTATTTAATTAACTAACTTTTTTTGTATTTGTAGAATAAGTTTGATTTGGATAAAGTTAACTTGGATCCGGAGCGTGCACAATTGTTGCGGAGCATTGATTCGAGTCTTGCAAAAGTTTACAGAGGCCGAAAAAGTAAAGCCCATTCTTATTTTAAGGATATTGGGGGGCCTGCAGATATCCCAATGGCACTAAACAACCCCCCCCCCCCCCCCCCCCCCCAATGGTATGTCACCAGAAAATTGTGCGAAGACAGTCGAACATTTTCAATCGCCCGAATTTTTAAGTCGTTCGACGACAAAGAAGTCCGTGCAAAACAACTAGTTGTAAACAGAGGGGGTCAAGCTCGTACAGTAATCCATGCTTCAAAGAAGTAAGTTATAATATATTTAAATGTTTATTTAAAGTATAATAAATCTATTTTTTTTGTTAAATAGGATATCACTCGAATCGAAGCATTCCATAAGGCTAATTCCAATCGCCAATGGGTGTTTTACAGTCCTGCAGCCGAGCAACAATATGTAAGTAGTTAATTTGTATTTTCATATACGTATTTATATCGTCATGGGTATTTAGTAATATATTTTTATGATGTTTATCATTTTTTGAAAATACAGAATGCTTTACTTCAGGAGATCAATCAACAAACCTAAGCTTCTTCTTCAGCAAGCGGTCTAACGCCAAGTGATACAAGAAGATGTTTTGAAAAAATATTAGGTGTTCGAAGCGGACATATTAGAGGCATTAGGCGTAAACCCCCTACCGTTGTGTCTATCTATGATCAAGAACAACCGATGAGACAGGAACCACCACAATCACATGTAATTGTTTGTTTAAGTTGAAAAGTATAATGCTATAATGCTATAATGATATGTTGGTAGTTTTTGAAAAATATAATACTATTATGATATATTGGTAATATATTTTGATTTCTTTGTAGATGGAAATGCTACAAACGATATTGAAGGACCCGACATGTTCTGCGGCATTAGAAGAGTGGTTTCGTTCATTGTCACCACCAAATAATGAAGAAAATGATGAGAGTGATGGCGAGGAGTATGAATTTTAGGATTTTGTGAAATGTTTGTTTAGAAGAATACTTTAATTAGGTTGTATGGACTAATATTTTTGATTGTGGATTAATATTTTATAATTGTTATATTGTTTTTGGTTGTGTATGGGTTAAATATAACTGATTTTATAAAATTGTAGATTTATATTCCATAAAATTGTAACAAATAAAAAAAAAATGAAAAGAGTCTTTTGCAACGACGCTTTTAAGCAGCGACGAGTTTTTAGCAGCGACAGGTAAGTATTAGCAGCGACATATAAGTATTAGCGGCGACAAGAAGGGCATTAGTGACGACGTATTTGCGGCGACGCGTCGCCGCTAATACTTTTAGCGGCGACAAACCTACTTTTTTGCGGCGACAGCTGTCGCCGCTAATACCCGTATTTCTTGTAGTGATCTCTACACGAAACCCACTTAAATTTATGTGCCTTCCGTGTTTTTAATTTTTTTCGTTGGACATTAATTTTAGGGCACGCACAAATGCGTGTCCTCTATCCTTCAAATTTTGTAAAACTGACATTATTTTTTAGGGCACGCACAAATACGCGTCCTGTATCAGCGCATGTCATTGTTTGCGCGTCATTAAAGGGCTGTTTTCTAGTATTGCCCGCAGTTTAATCGGGTGGAGACGATTAAACTGGAAAAATAAACAAAAGAAGAAAACATAAAAACTAGATGAAGATAGCGGCATCGACGGTGGTAGAGCTCTAAAAATGATGGCTAACATCGACTGCTCGTCAGAAAAGAAGAGAGAAGAAGCAACAACCATAGGTGATTCCTTTGTAGGAAAAGAGAAGACTGGTTGCGGCGGTAATGGTCATGCAACCAACGTCAAGGGAGTCCGAAGAAAGGAAACGGGAAAGAAAGAGGATTTGAGTTGCGGTGGATAGAGCCAATTCCAGCGAGATCAGCAACTGCAATGTTGATAGAGAAAGAAACGACTACAAATCAGAGGCTACCCGATGGAGAAAGTGCCATTGGAGGGAGGAAACAACAACATCAAAAGGGTCTGAATCGGAAAAGAGATTTGAAAAATTAGCTAGCTGAGGAGAAGTCAGAAGGCTCAGAGGCAAGGTTCATCTGAGGAGGAGACAGAAGTAGACGAGACAGTGGAAGAAACCGATAAAAGAGCTCTAGTTTGATGTCGGTGGCTGTTTTATTACTTAGGAGGAAAAGAAAAAAAGGAAAAATACAGAACATAATGAAGGCACCTCCAATGACTATTAGAGAAGGTCGTTGGAGGTGGAAGGCGGTGGTTGCAGGTTGTGGTTAGCAGCATGGTTTTATCCTAAAGCATATAGGGAATACCTAAAGCCTAATGGCTAAACCCTAACAGCTTGGATGTAAACCCTAATCACTAACACAATCTGTGCCCAAACACCAGGGTTGATAAGAAAAAAAGTATGATCAAGCTTCTCTTTTCCCAATCCACAAATATGTTACAAATAAGGCTGTCCAAATAAATTCCATTGTTGCCAAGTTTATATTTGGTCAACAACTTGTGTAGCTTTATCTTCCATGCTAAAGCATTTCCCTTTATCAGAACTAGGTTGTTCCAACAACATGTAGGTGAACCATCAACAATTAACATGCATTCGCCAATTAAACGTTTTATCGATGACAACGAATAATCCTCATTGGCTTTGAGATCCCACCTCCATGGCTCCATCTATCATTTTGATATGATAGGACCACACTTTGCAAAGTCTCCTTAAAACGACCCATTGATCCGATTTGGCCCTCCTCGAGGTTCATGGCACAAGCATGATTGCCAAGCTTGGATTAGAAATTAGATATGAATAAGGATAGTTTTACTGATTTAATATCAAGACAAAAAAAGTCTAAAAAAAATAAAAAAAACGAGTTTCTAATGGAATTTCACCCAATCAAATTTCATCCAAAAACCGATTGTTCTTAGCATTCCTCGTATTTTCACACAAACTGTTCAATGTTAACATTTATTATTTACGTGTGTAGACGAATGTAAAATGTCCACCTAAGGGGGCTTACATAAATGGAAGGAATGGAAGTTTTCTGATGCCCATCTTCACCATAGAGGTTTTAATAACTTGTAGCTATAAAACATCTGAGTTATTAAAAAAAAACTGTCACTTCCATTGAAAAAGTGCTATATTTAAATCAGAGAAAATTCTCACTCCTAAGTCACCATCATCTTTTCTAGTCATTACAATTTTCCATTTTATCCATGTGAATTTTTTCGCACCCAACTCACTACCAACAAAAAATGATTTCTAGAAGAATATAACGTGCTGGAGTCCAAATATCTTGGAGGCATGCAAATCATCATCAAATTCAAATCGGATGGGACAGCTCAAGTGTTCAAGGAAAATAAAAGCATTTGGTTGAAATGTTTTAACTGGTTATATCATATGGGGAGGAAAGTGGTTCATTTTGAGAGAATTTCATAGGTCAAGATCACGAGAATACCACTTCATGATTTGGATGAACCAATTTTGAAGCTGTGGCCTGTAATTTCAGGAAGGCGTTGCTAAACACAGTCCATTTTGGACTCGTAATGATCTTTCTTATGGAAAGCTATGTATTCTAACTGTTGCTAGGAAAAGGATAAACGATGGTGTGAATGTTGTCTTTGATGGACTTGCATGCAGAATCGATATAATTGAAATTGTTGATGAATGCACTCCATTCAAGCCCTTCTCGTCGAAATCAAATGAGGAGTTGGATGATGAGTTTGATGATGATGTTGACGGGGTTTATGATACCCGGATATAGGAGAATACGACCCTTGATGATGGTGAGATTGATCCAAAAGAAAATGATCAAGCCGGTGGGCGCTCGACAACTCTGATGGCTGTGAATTCTCCTGTGGGTATTGGAATGGACAAGACCATGCATGCTCATGCAGAAAACGAAGAGACAAAGTTTAGAGAGTCCTTATGCATTGATGGTGGGGGTCATATGGCGCATCCCAAAAGTTTAGAAAGTGAAGAGAATAATTGTGTAGGGTTTAATTTGTCGGGGTCCACTCTTGCTAGGTTGAGTAGTCAACTTGGTGGTACTACTGTTGAGCTGAAGTCGCCTAGACCTAATTCTAGGCTGCAGTCCATTAGAGCACAAAATAACATATAGTTCGAGCTTGGTGCATCTACTCTTAAACATTATCGTACGAAAAAAAAGGAATTGGTGATCATGATCGGCGTCTATCTTCAAAATTCGGCTCCATTGACTTAAATCAAATTGTCATATGTCCATCTGGTGAGCACAAGAGCGATAATCCTGTTGATTCACCTTAATTCACAACCTTTTTCTTCCTACGAGTTAGAGTGCACCATTGATGTTGGTATTTAAGTGGGGTTTAAAATTGACAGTGGTAATCAAGCTTTCTTGGATGTTGTCAATGGAGGTGGTATTATCAGAAATTCCTCATGAACCTCCTATCTCTAAATATTAGGGGGATGAGTGAATCACATAAACACGATTATCTCAAGAGATTGAAAATGGAGAATAAGGTCTCTTTCTGTTGTCTTCAAGAATCGAGATTCACTATTCTTCCTTCTGATATTGGAGACTAGTGGGGTAGTTGCGATTAGGGTATCGAATTTTCTGGAATATGTTGGGAAATCTAGTGGCCTAGTTAATTTATGGGATTAAAGCCTTTTTACTGCTATTACAGTCATCAAGTCTAGATTTTTCCTGGCGGTTGTTGGTTATTGGAAAGGTATCATCGGGGAGACTATTTTTGTTAAGGCCTTCCGTTATACCCACCACTAACCATTATAGTGGTGGGTGTCACCTCATCACCACATTTGACCACTAAATCTATGGGATACCCACCACTATATTCTTCTTATTTTTTAATTTTTAAATTAAAAAATATATATATTTTAATTAATTAAAATGTAGAGAGAGATAGAGAGACATGGAGAGAGAAAAAAAATCTATTGGATGTTGTTGTCCGTTCTCCCCACTACATTTGACCACGAATTTTTCCACCACTGACCACCACTAAGAGTATGGGGTGGTGTTCATATTTTTTGTTCGTCGCCACATAGACCACGGACATCATCGTTATGAGTATACCATAAGGCCTAATGTATATGCTCAATAAGCGCCAGTTGAGAAGAAAATTCTCAGGGGAAAACATCTTAATCTAATGAACTTGAGGACCAGGAATTGGGTTATTTTAGCGACTTCAATGCTGTCAGGAGACCGGGGGAAAGGCTTAATTCTTTTTTCTGCCCTAAAATTGCACCCGACTTCCACAAATGTATTTGTGATGCTGGAATTCTTGATCTCAACAAGGGAGGTGGATGTTTTACTTATTGATGTGATAAACGCTGCAAATTATGCAAGATGGATCGTATTCTAGTTTGTTCGTATTTCATGTTTGTTTTCCCCAACACTTCTATCACCTACCTTCCCAGGGAATTTGTCACACCCCCGGACTAAAACGGCGGAAACGTCCGGAAGCGGGTGACGTCATTGTGCAGTATCATAACAATTGCATATAAATGAAGCATAGCAAATCCAAACATCATACATCAATATAACAAACTTATATTGCTTTACATCTTGTTTATGTTCTTGAAATACACAAAAGAGACAACATTGAATAAATTCCAAACTACGTCAAAATAATCTTGAATCCCCATGTCACTGACCCGCCTATTGATTTCCTGAGAATACAAGTCGTTTGAAAAACGTCAACATATAATATGTTGGTGAGTTCCTAAGCATTTTGTATAAAAATACGTGTTAGATGGAAAACTAGAAAATCCCATATTTTCTTATCAAATGGTTATAAGTCTTGTTTCTAATCAAGTATAGTTGCATATGTGTTCTAGTTTATCGTTTTTGGTAATCATATAAAACCGTTTTCCCCAGAAAATCCTATATTTTCTGATCTATAAAAATGGTAATACTAAAACCCTAGGATTTGTGTGGTAAAAGCTTCGTTTGATATATCCAGACGTTAGTTGTTTATAATCGAAAGGTGTAAATTGTGTAAAGTACTAAATATTAACTGTTGTATTATTAGTGAGTCGTTATAACCATACTAATATGACGGAATGCCTGTTCTGAAGTTCTTCAGATGTCGGTTTCGTTTAAGACATTTGTCACCTTAGACTGACCGGTCTAGTTGTAGCGAACAGCGAAGGTGCGGGGTGTCAACCCCGTATAGATCTATACATAAATTCCTGCTCACCCTCCAAGAGACTCTGGTTATAACTCTTACAGGACTTAAAGTGTACACTATTTTATATATATATATATATATATATATATATATATATATATATATATATATATATATATATATATAAATATAATAGTGTAGGTACTATGAATATGCGTCTGACTAGAATACTAACAGGTGTTTGTATCAAAAATCGTTGTAATCCGTTATTTATTACATAAATACCAACGGTGTACTCGTTGACTAAATATTTCGTTTCCGTTTGTAGAAAATATTCCTGTTTAAATCTGGTTTGTCCAAATGACTCAATATTCTTGATGTTGGCAAAATGGTCCTTCATTTTATAATTTGTCAAATAAGACTCATATTTGTCAAAAGGGGGCTCAAAGCTATGTGAATTATTGAAAGTGGTCCAGTTCCTCCAAAACACTTGTTTAAGCAATTTTTGACGTAAATACTTATGGTTTTTGTCATAAAAACTTGTAACTTATATTTTGTAACATACTAGTTCTTGCTTCTTTGTATAATTTGTGAAATATGATTCAGACACTTGAGACTTACCCAAGATTTCTAGTTCTTGGAGTTTTCATAACTTTAGCACATATAATTTAGCATACAAGCATAACAAGCAAATAAATCAAAGTTTAAAACTAGGTTTTGACTTGTATTCTCCCACAAAAACAATAAAACAAACTCGAAAAAGTAGGGGTATGAAGCTCACCTTGGTTTAGCTTGTTGGATGATTTGAAGAGGTGTTAAGGAGTTTCCAAGTTCTAACGCTTGAAGGGTTTGATAACTCTTTGAACTTTAGAATATCCTAAGAATATGTACCCATAATTTTTATGTGTAAATATAATGAAATTTACAGAATAATGTGGAGAACCACTAGTCATGAAGATGAGATACTTACAAAAAATTTCAGGCAATTGCTTTAAAGGAATCTAACTTGAAGCTTGAATAAATTGAGAGCACACTTAGGAGTTCACAGAGTGTGGATATGAGAAGTGGGATATGAGGAAGAGTAGTTCACGTTTTCTAATAGGGAGGATAAGGAGTGACTTGATACTTGGTTGAAGTACTGGAGGACAAAGCTTTGTTATCCATGGTTATTTTGTGTTTTATAGGGATTTGCATGGGAAATGGGGAATCACATCAAATCATAAAGTCGAGCCCCCTTATCACGTTATGATTTAATATAATACTTTTATAAATATTAATTATTGTTTTATGAAAATATGTTTAAAATATTCAAATTTGGCATAAAATAAGGGTTTAAGGGGTCTAAATTATGTAAAATACGAGTTTGGTGGAATTCCCGTTGTCAAAATACCTTAAAATGAAGAAAAGGTCCAAAATTGTCTAAAATCCGGAGTAAAATTGTGAGTTCCGGAGTCACTTGGTGAGTTCCGAAGTTCATCTCAAGTTCTGGAGTCGGTTCTTAATTTCTGGAGTGGATTCAAGAGGTTCCGGAGCAAATCCTCCATTTCCGGAGTTAAGCCTTTGTTCCGAAGCATGCAAGATCTTCCAGAGCTAAACAGGAGGTTCCGAACTAGGGAGAGGGGGGGGGGGGGGTTCTGGAGCGAGATTGTCCTGATGGGAGGGTCCGAAGCCTCCAAAGGGTTCTGAACTGGGCTTGCTCCTTCAAGTTTTCTCCTTTCATTTTGAGTTGGTTTCGACTAAGAAAACTTCATAGGCAGATTTGGGAGAAATTTGAGATCCATAGAGAGATTTGGGAGAGATTTGAGATATATAGAGAGATTTGGGTGAGATTGAGAGACATATATGCTTTGCATTATAAAAATACGGTTCATTAGGAATCACAATGTAAACTTTAAATGCGTTGATACAAGCCTTACAATAGTTGATGTTTTACTTGAGGACATAATTTCCGAGCTAAAAAATGATAGTTGTGTCATCATCCCCTCGTTAGAGGGAATTTCGTCCCAAAATTCTTCTGAAAGGTAGGATCATGAACGCGAGAATAAGTGAGGGTACTTCTGCTTGATCTGGTCTTCGCGTTCCCAAGTGAATTTCGGTCCACGCTTAGCGTTCCATCGAACCTTCACAATCGGAATGTGACTCTTTTTCGTGCGCTTCACTTCCTTATCCATTATCTCGGCTGGTTTTTCGATGAACAGGAGATTCTCGTTTATCTCAATCTCTTCTAGAGGAATAACAAGGGTTTCATCTGATAAGCACTTCTTCAAATTTGATACGTGGAACACGGGGTAGCTGCAACTTATAGGCCACCGGACCAATTCGGGCAAGAATCTCGAACGGTCCAATGTATCGCGGGTTTAACTTTCCCCGTTTCCCAAAACGGATTATCCCTTTCTAGGGAGAGATCTTTAATAGCACTCGATCTCCGACTTGGAACTTCAGGGGTTTTCGTCGTTTTTTAGCGTAACTTTTTTGTCGGTCACGTGATGCTTAGAGTCGGGCTTTTATTTGGATTATCTTCTCTGTAGTTTCTCGAATGATTTCTAGTCGTGTAAGGGTGTTGTTTGGCGATTGCCCTTTGACCAGCTGTGTGTCACCCACTTCAGCCCAACAGAGAGGTGATCTACACTTCCGGCCATACAAGGCTTCAAAGGGAGCGACTCTTATGCTTGTGTGATAGCTATTGTTATATGAAAATTTAACTAGGGGCAGTTGGGTATCCCAGGCTTTGCCAAAATCTATTACACATGCTTGGAGCATGTCTTCTAGAGTCTGAATAGTTCGTTCACTTTGGCCATCAGTCTGAGGGTGGTATGCAGTGCTCATATCCAGTCAGCTTCTCAATGCTTTCTAGAGCGACTGCCAAAAACGAGAGGTGAATCTACTATCCTGATCCGAGATAATAGATATGGGGACTCCATGAAGTCTCACCACCTCTTTTAGGTATATTCACGTTAGCCTTTCTATTTTGTATGTCTCCTTTATTGGCAGGAAATGGGCGGATTTTATTAATCGGTCAACGATCACCCAGATAGTATCCAGACCGTCTGCCGTCTTGGGTAATTTGGTGATAAATTCCATTGTTATCCTCTTCCATTTCTACTTGGGTATTTGGGGTTGCTGAAGTAGACCCGAGGACTTCTGATACTCCACTTTAACTTTGGAACAAGTAAGACACTTGCCAACGTAAGTAGCAATCTCTGCTTTCATATTCGGCCACCAATAATGTTGTTTGATATGCAGGTACATCTTGTTGGAACCTGGATGGATAGAGTACCTTGTTTTTTGAGCCTCATTCATTATCATGTACCGAAATCCACCGAACCTTGGTATCCAGATTCGGTCCATAAGATAATAGGCTTCGTCTTCTTTGACTGTCAGATTCTTTTCCATTCCACGCAATGCTTCATTGGCGACATTTTCTGGCTTCAAGGCTTCTTATTGAGCCTCCTTGATTTTTGAGGATAGATGGGAATGGATGGTCATTGTTAACGTCTTTACTCGACGACCCGAGTATTCATTTCGACTTAAGGCATCGGCTACCACATTCGCTTTGCCTGGATGGTACTTGATTTCGCACTCATAGCTCCCAACAAATATATTTCTGATAAGCTTAATTTTGTCAAAAATTCCATTAAACTTTGGAGAAGGGGTGAATTTGATAAATAAAGTATTGCTTTGCTTGAACTTAAAAAATTGGTGAATGATTTGGATATTGAGGCCGAGAAGAGTCTATGAACCTTATTGAAGATAGCTAAATTAAAAGAAAGTAGAATCAAAATTACCGATATGGAGAAACTTAAAAAGGATTATTTAATTCAAAAATAAAAAACTAAATGGGTAAGTCATGGAGATGATAATTCTATCATTTTCCATATTTCGCTCAAGATAAAAACCAAGAGACCTTGCGTGAACAGGATAATGATCAATGGTAATTAAGTCACCGATGTTGAGTAAATCAAGGAGGAAGTTTGAATTATTTTGGAGAAAAATTTCGTGAAAACTGATCTACCAGACCTTCTTTCATCAATCGGAATTTCGCGAGGCTTTCTAATGCGGATAGAATTTGCCTAGAGGCACCATTTGAACTTGAAGATATAAAAAGGTTATTTGTAACTGTGGGAATGAGAAGGCACCACGACCCGATGACTTTAATTTCAAATTCTTAAAGCATTATTGGCCTATTATGAATGATGACATCATGCGGTTTGTCAAACATTCTAAATCGGTTGGGAATATTTCTAGAGGAAGCAACTCTTATTTCATTACCTTGATTCCTAAGGTAAAGGACCCTCTTTCTTTAAGTGATTATCGTTCCATTAGCCTCATCGGATATGTCTATAAAATCATCGCAAATATCCTTAATTTTACATTAAAGAAGGTGGTTGGTTATGTGGTTGATGAAGTTCAAATGACGTACATTTTGGGGTGTAATATCCTTGACGGTCCCATGATTATTAATGAGATGTATTCCTAGGCTAAAAAATCAAAGTCCAGAATGTTCTTATTGAAGATTGATATCAATAAAGCTTTCGAGTCTATCAACTGGAATTATTTGGAGTTGGTGATGTCGCAAATGGGTTTCAGTGATAAATAGCGATTTAGGATAAAGGAATGTCTCCCATCTTCACATGATTTGGTCCTTTTAAATGGATCAACAACAAAGTAATTTCCTATTACGAGGGTGTCTGCCACAGTGATCCTATTTCTCTATTATTGTTTATTATTGTCATGGAGGGTTTAAATGTTGCATTAAGATTGGCTCATCAAAACTCTTTATTTCATGGCATTCAAGCTCCTAATGGTGGTCATATGATCTCTCACTTCTTTAATGCCGATGATGCCCTTTTTGTTGGTGAATGGAAATGTTCCAACTTCGCTAACCTAGCTCGTATTTTAAGGCGTTTTCATGCATCGTCCGGTCTAAAATTTAACTTTCACAAGTCATATATATATATATATATATATATATATATATATATATATATATATATATATATGGAATTGGTGTTTCGGTGAATAAGGTCTCAAGTTGTGCTCGTATCCTTGGTTCCGATGTGGGTTTGTTCCCCTTCAAGTACTTAGGGGTTCCAATTGGTGCTAATATGGCCCTTAAGAGATATTAGATACCTATTGTTGATAGAGCCTAATCATCTTTCATCTTGGAAGGCCATGACTTTATTCTTTTGTGGGCGTTTAACGCTTGTGAAGTCGGTTCTTGGAAGCCTTCCTTTGTACCTCTTTTCTCTGTTTAAAGCTCTGAAGTCGATTATCAGTATCTTAGATAAGATGCGGAGATGGTTCTTATGGGGAGGTAATGAAGAGAAAAATAAAGTTAATTGGGTCGCTTGGAAATTAATTCTTGGTGCTAAAAAGAAGGGAGGTTTTGGAGTTGGATCCTTACTGTCGCTGAACTGGGCTCCCCTAATCAAATAGTTTTCGAGTTTCAAGACAGGTCCTTTGTCTCTTTGGAGGTGTTTTATTGTAACGCCTAGTTCCTATGTAAATTCCTTATATTCTATATGTTTAATTATTTTTATTTTGTTTTAATATGTTGGGTGTAATTCAGGTATGTGGGGCGTACCTTATTGAAGTTTGGATACGGGGTTTTCCCCCTGGTACGTTGGGCGTACCTAGAGTACATAGGGCGTACTCGATCTTGGGGAAAGCCCCAAATTTTAAGGTTTGGACTCTATTAATTAATCACCTTAACCTCAAGACCCTTTTGATTATCAGCCTCCTTCGTCTCAAAGAAGTTTCTATGAAACCCTAACCCCTTTGAGAAATGTTTGAGACCTTTGAGTGGTTTTTGTGGGTTTTTAGTGCTCTTAGAAGAGACGAAGTCCACAATTGAAGCTTGGAAAATCTCAAGCTCTTAGATCCAAAACTTCTATCATCCTTGCAAGCTTATGAAGGTATAAAGCTTGAACATTTATGCTTCTTTTTCTAGATCTAGATTTGGACCATGTTATGTTGTGTTTTTGGTCCCAAGATTTGGAATTTTGAGACTTGGTTTGTTCTTAATCGTTTTGAGTGTCATTTCTGAGCATTTTGAGCATATAAAGTCATAAAGTTAGGGGGCTTGTACGCCCCCATTCATCCATGCATGAGATCTTGGATATTAAAGTATAATTTGGACTTATGGTTTGGATTTGTGCCTCTTTGAGCCATGAAAAGGCATCAAGTTGATGACTTTGTCATTTAAGACATCCCCAAGAGCAAAATATGTGGTTTGGATGATGAGTCTTAATGCATTAAGTACTTAACGTGACTTTTGGCCATCAAGGGAGTACGTGGGGCGTACATATGTATACTCTCAGTGTAATGTGTCCTACTCCCATTTTATGTTTCAGGTACTTCTAGTTCGAAGGGAAATGGAGTGGCTTGATCGCAACGTATCCACCCATGTTTCTGCATTTTTATAATTTTGGGATTTGTACTCTGATAACTATTTTCACATTAGCATACTTTGATGGTTTGATTTGATGATTTGATGGATGTTTAGTTGAATTAAAAATGATTTTTTACTTATGAATTTTGTAATGTTACAGTTATCAGTGGGATTTATAATCTTGACAAAAAACTTGTCAAGTCTATGGCTTAAAAATCTTTCCAAGGTGTGTGGTAAAATATTTCTACGGTGGATCATGATATGGCTGATATCAAAATTCATTTTTATTCCATTTTTTATATTTGCATAAGGTCGGGTGCGAGTACTCTCTTGTGGCGTGATAAAGGGATTGGTGTGAACAACCTTGATACACTCTTCCCTCTCTCTTTGAACTGGACAAGAAAAAACTCATGTTTGGTGTCGGAGAGAATGGGCCCTAATTCGATTAATTAGGCATGGAAATGAACTCCCAACAACCTCGTGGAGGTTAATGAGTTTTCTGATGTCATTGCTTTTTTTTGGATTCTGTGGTTATAAATGATGGCAGGGATTCTTGGAGATGTTCTTGATCCTCGGATGGGAATTTCTATGTTCATGTCCTAAGAAATTTGAATGATTCTATATTGACTGATCCGGTGGAGAATCCTACTATTTATTGCAGGTAAGATCATCTTAAAGTGATTATTTTCAATTGGTGGGCTTGCATGGATCGTGTTCCTTCTGTGACCGCTCTCTCGTCGCAGAATTAACGTTCCTATCACCACCTATCATAGCAGCACGTCAAGGTAAGCTGATACTGAGCACATTTTTTTTGGGATGGTTATTTTCTCAAGATACATTACATAGAATCTTGGAAATTGATACCATTGGCAATGCAAAGTATGAAAACATTGTCCTAATAATTGGATTTTTTTTCCTAGAAGCTTCTAGGAGGTAGTTTCTTACGACATCATTAGCTGTAATGCATTTTGGTTGCATGATCAAATTAAAATTATGAGGTTTATTTTTTCTCCTAATATTAAATACATAACCAAATGATTTACATAATTAAAGAATATCCAATTCCAAATTTAAGTAAACAAGGTAAAAAAGTAAGTTGTGGTGTTTTTTCAATTATTTTGAATATTCTAACCTAAATTTGGTTTTTTTCTTTTTTCCTACCATACCATCACAACTCCTTTGTGTATGAGTACGTTGACAGTGGAAATTTGGAAAAATGGTTGCATAGGATAGTGCTCTCCATAACTACCTTTCATGATAATGAAATTTGGCAGATGGATGTCAAAACCACTTTCCTCAATGTGAAGTTGGTTGAAGATGTTTACATGAGTCAGCCATAGGGTTTTTTTATGTTTGTTTTATGTGATAGTTCGGGATTTTCCGTGAGTCAGAAGTCAGAGGTCTCAACACAGTTTGGCATTGTGAGGTGAGTCTTCCTCACTATACTTTCAGGTCGAAGGCACCAAGGCCGAGGCGGTGATGCAGGACCTAGAATTCCTCTAACGTGGGACATCCGAATTAATATTACTACTGGGACTGCAAATGCGTATGTCCACATTTCCTTTTATTCATGTCTTTTAAGGCTTTATAAGTTATATAACGAAACTAAACTAGTACATTGTTATTATTGGTAAATCTAAAGTAAATATACTAATTATATATGTTGGACCGACTATTCTTTAGGTGTATGAATTACATGAACAAGTTCGAAGGCACAAAGAGATTCATGTAGAAATACAATGAAGACTAACTCAACTGAAATAATAATCAGCGGGTTTTATGAGATCATTTAACAACCACTAAGTTGTTAAACATCCAATATATTTTGTATGTAATTGTATTAGACATTTTTAATGTATTAGACAATTTGTATTATATGCTTGTTAATTTAAGTTGATCAAAATAATGTATATGATGTTAATTGATCAATATTTAGCATATAAATGATTTTAAGTTCGACAATAGTCATTAAAAAAAAATATATATAATTAAATGTCAATAATAGTCACTGTTTAATCTATTGTGTGTCACTAAAAGTCAATTATAGTCATGAAAAAACAAAAAATATGACTAAACGTAGTTTATGGTCATGGTTTAGTATATTATGTGTCATTAAAAGTCAGAAGTAGTAATGAAAAAAGAAAAAAAAGATGTGACTAATAGTAGTTTATGGTCACAGTTTAATAAAAGATATGTCACTAAAAGCCAATAATAGGCATGACAAAGGAACATAACATGTGATTAAAAGTAGTTTCTGGTTATGGTTTGATATATTGCGTGTCACTAAAAGTCAACAATAGCCATGAGAAATGAAAAAACATGTGACGAATACTAGTTTATGTTCATATTTTAATATATTACATGTCACTAAAAGTCTGCAATAGTCATGAAAACAAAACAACTTGTGAGAGAAAGTACTTTATGGTAACAGCTATCAAAAAATGATTGAAAAACTACAAAAATCAGTACCCTACGGTGACGTTTTTACCTATAGTAACGGTTTTTTATGAGTTATTATCACCACAATAAACGTCACCATAACTTACCTTTAATAATGTGACCTTTCCTTTCACAACGAATGAAAAAAAAATCATCATAAAATATCTATAGTGATAGGTTTTTGTGTGGCTAAAGACCAGTTTTGTACTAGTGTTTCATAGCCTCGACCTTATTGAAAAATCTTAGGTCAAATTGCTCTTATAAAAGGATCGCTTAGAATTAGTGTAACTCTAAGAAAAAACATGTAATTTGACGGTTATCAATAAAATCTCTCTCTCTCTCTCTCTCTCTCTCTCTCTCTCTCTCTTTTCTATTTCTCTTTTATTTGCCTATAGACGTATATCGATTTATCATATTGTGTGAACCATGTTAAATATTGTGTTCTTATTTCTTATTACATTATTACTTTGTGTGTAAGAAGTCATTTACTGTTTGTCGAAGTGCTTAATCTCTAACATGGTTCTCATAAGAATTTCAAGATAAAGATAAAAAACTCTAAAAGATTCGTGGAAAAGGATTTTAAGATGACTAACTTGGGATTCCTACACTCATTCCTTGGTATATAGGTAAAGAGAGAAAAAGATATAATCTCCATCTCCCAAAAAGGTAGACCAATGACTTATTTGTTAGATTTAACATGAATGATTCAAGTTCATAATCTACCCCATGGGATATAGTTTGAAACATTCAAAGAATACCTCAGAGATGAACTTTAGTCCTAGTATATGTTGTAGTCTTCTTGGAGGTCTCATGTATTTAACTATTACACAATCAAATATCACTTTTGTCATCAACATAATTCAATGGTTTATGGAGGAGCCAAAAAAATTCATTAGGAGACTAGTAAAAGAGTACTAAGGTTTGTGAAAAATAACTATTAACCATGGGATCATATATTGAAAATTTGATAAATAAAACTAGTAGTTTTTAATGATAGTGATTTTGGAGGCAATATAGATGATAGTAAAAGTATAGTAGGCTATATTTTCAGTTTTGGATCAGGGGTGGTGTCATGGCAACCTAAGAAGCAAGTGTCAGTGTCTTATCATCTACAAAGGTCGAATACATGTCTCTTTCTATTACATGGTGACAATATTTGTTGGTATGAGTACTTCTGAATGAGTTAATCCATTCTGAAGGGGAAGTTACATAAATTTTATGTGATAAAAAATGCTATTGCTCTATGTCAACATCATGTATTCCATAAAAATAACAAGCATGAAGGATAATGTATCATTTCATTCGTGAATTGGTCAGCAATCAAGAATTGGAAGTGAACTATTCTAGTACTAAAGATCAAATGATATGACATGTATGTTCATAAATTTTGTGCAAGTTGGAGATTCTAATCACTTGAAGAAAAAATTGGGAATGAAATAAGTCTAGCTTAAGAGGAAGTACTGGAAGTATAGGTTATAACGATTGGAATTGAATGGTTGTGACTATTGGCTTGGAATGGTTGCAATAGTTCTCTCACTATGTTTATATATATATATATATATATATACATATATATATATATATATATATATATATATATATATATATATATATATGTGGGTAGGTTCTAATAACGACCACATCATTGTGTGGTCGTGGGAACAATTATGGACCAACGAATGAAAAGAATGAAGGGATATGATTTTGGGATGTATGGTATTAAAATGGGAGAGTATATAGAATATAATAATACTAATATCATTGTAAGTGTATTTCAGTCAATTACACTATATTAAAACAAGAAAACAAATCCAAAATTTAATGCATATTTAGTACTCTATATTTAAAACATTTATAACATGCATAGATATTGTATGTATTCATAACCAATTCTGAAATCAGCTTTAAAATTCATCCATTTTGATTTTTACAATAGAATTCTTTTACAATTCTTATGTGTACAATATCATCATTTGACAAATCTTATGTGTAGAATATAATTCTTTGTGGATACATAGAAATCTAATTTTTACCATATCATTCTTTAAGAATACATAGGAATCTAATTTTTTACATATAACATTCTTTAGGAAAACAAGAATAATACATTCTTAAGTCCAATTTTTTGAAATATAATTTTTGCATATAACATTGTTTAAGAAAACAAGAATAAGTATTGTAACGACCATAAAATTCCAACCAATTTAGACTTTTCAAAAACAACCCGACTTCACAAAATTATTACAAAAAGGTTTTCAATACAATTATTTCAGAGTATTCCCAGAATCACTTCACAAAACATAATCATGAGGAGCGGTACGATCTCGCCTTTGCCTTGCCACGGTCTCCTGAAGAACCTTATAAAACATTAAACCATAACTGTAAGCCCGAAAGCTTAGTGAGATATCCCCAAAATACCAACCACATATACCATACACGCATAACATGCCATAACATAATAGAACACAAAACAACCATGCACTTCGGGTCTATTGTGTGACTGGTCCGCCGCACCGGCCAACAGTCCACCTGGTCCACCCTCCGAGTCTAGCCATATACATCGAGTCTACAATGTGATTGGTCCGCCCGCACCGGGCCTTCAATCCACCTGGTCCACTCTCTGAGTCTAAAGTATGACTGGTCCACCCACACCGGGCCTGCAGTCGGTCTGGTCCACTCTCCGAGCTTCGGCACGTCTGGTCCGCCCTCTTGGAGCTTGCAGCCTATCCGGACCGCTCTCTGGGACTTCAGGATAACCGATCCGCCCTGGGTATGTTGGCCTACAGCACAAAGCAGATCCCGCCTCAAACCAACCCCAGTCCAACAACCATGTGCACATAAACATTCAATCATATAACATATCGCATCCAATCAAGCCGATCTAACAGATCACATAGCATAACATCATCCTAACCAGGATACCGACCTAAACGATCACTAGCATAGCATCATCCTATGTACCAGGATTCCGACCTTAACCAGGTCTCTAACATATACCATCCTAACTACTAGGATTCAACATAGCAAAGCAATAACATAACAACGATACACGGATCACAATCCGATAAAGGGCCGGAGTTGGTGCCGTAGACCCTGTTGATATAGTGAGGATAACTCACCTCGCAACTGCCGACTGAAAAGATAAACCCAAGCTGCTCCGACCACTGATACGATCTCCAACACTGGCCAACACCAAAACTCTGAACTCAAAACAAAAGCCAACAATTACCAAAATGCCCTCGGAAATCAACTGGTCAACCCTTGGTCAAAGTCAAAGTCAAAGTCAACCCCTGACTGACTCTACTCACCGAGTCAACCCGATGACTCGCCGAGTCCCCATGCACAGAACTTCCCCAATCTGTGACTCAACTCGCCAAGTCACCCCGAGACTCGCCGAGTCCAACAACTCTGAGTCCTTTCACACTCGACTCACCGAGTTATCCCTTGACCCACTGATTCACAGCTCAACCAAAAGAAAGGTTAGGACCTCACGACCAAACTCGCCGAGTCCAAGAACAGACTCGCCGAGTCCAAGGCTATCTGCAACCAACTCGCCGAGTTCCTGCCCATATTCAACCAACCCGCCGAGTTGTTCTTCTAACTCATCGAGTTCCAGCCTATCTTCAAGCAACTCGCCAAGTACAACCTTGTGACTCGCCGAGTACCCCTAGATCTGAAACCATACAGAGGCTTTCCAAGCCATGCAGAAGCTCTAAACCATAGATCTACTCTTTTACAAGCCATCCATCATGTAAAGTGGCAAACTTTACGTGGATCCAAAGAGATCTAGGCATATTACACTCTAGGGCTAGGGTTTGGGACAAAAGAGCTTCACCAAACACTCTAGAATCGGGACTTTATGACATATAGGACCATCACAAGCTTAGATCTGAAGTAGCATCCTCAGATCCAAGCTTCTATCTCAATTTAGATGTCATATTAACCACCACACATGAACCCATGAAGAAAATAGCTTAAGGAAATGGTTCCTTACCCCTGGAATGAGCCCAACCAACTGTAGATTCCTGATCTCCCCAAGCTTCCTGATACAAGCCTCCAATCTTCAATCTTAAAGCACCAAAGATCCTTCTCCAAGCTCTAATTCACTCAACAATGAGGTCTCCACACGAATTTAGGGCTTCTGGAACTCAAGGAATGGTAAAGAGACTGGGGAAAAGATATGATGTTCTTTATATAGGGCTCAACCCTCGAAATTAGGGTTTTCTCCACTCAACACCAACTCGCCGAGTCCATCCATGCTACTCGCCGAGTTGGTCACTTAACACGCGACTAGAGACACGACCCTACTCGCCGAGTCCACTCGTGGACTCGCCGGGTTGCCCTTTCCCATTTACACTTTTAGCCCTTCAACTCTACTCTTGATATTCCGGGATGTTACAAGTATATTCTGAAAGAATACACAAAAATGATTATAAAACTAATAATATATCAAATAATTACATTGTCTGAATGTGATAAAAAAAAACGTTCTTGAAGAATAATGACATTCTGAAAGAATAACAAATGAAATTCTTTAAGAATAAAACTTAAGATGTTTAAGATGCTTAAGACGCTTGAATCTTGATAAAACTTATGAAACAATTCAGGAGATTCGTGAAGAATATGGTAGTGCTTCTCCATAAATGCATTGCCAAATATTTTATGGCGGTGCTTGTGTAATAACTTCATATTCAATATATAAATGATTAATTAAAATTTTATCCAAATGAAACAGTAGGATTCCTAAAAAAAATTTAAAATCGAACAAATAAAACTATGTATTCTTTAAAACAATCAAACTATAAGCATTCTAAATTCAGTGCATTCTAAAAGAATAAAGCTAAACATTCGTTAAAAAAACATAAACTATACATTATTAAAATAATAGTTGAAACATGTTGCATTCTAAATTTAGTGAAATAAGTCATACATGAATCCAATAAGGTTTTTGTATTGGCAATTTGTTTTTGTTTAAATCAAAACATGCATATTCTTTTTGTTTATTTTAGTTTTTGTAGTCATTTTGAAGTAACTCGAGTCGCATAGACAAATAATAACAGAATATCATATTTTGAATTCCAAACCAATTTTAGGTTAGAAAACCAAATAGTAACAACATACCATATTTTGAGAGAAACTAGCATTAAAAGAAAGTTAATAAAAATTCATATTAGGTTACAAAAAGATCAGAATTTTAAATCCTAAATCAATTTACTATGGCAATGATTCGCATCAAAGGAATTGAATGTAAACGTTTCAATGAGATCTGATGGGATGTCAAGTCCACTAAGGAAATTACACCATTTGTTTGCAAATAAAACGTATATAATGGTAAATATGGGTATCGATCCCCGGGGAAATGGTTGTATTCAATCACCAATGCAATCTAAGAAAAATAATGTAATAAAACCAACTAACTACAACTAAACTAAAGGGGGGGGGGGTTGTGATTGCTTGAAAACTAAAGGACTAACTAACTACAATTAAACTAAAAAGGGGGGGCGCGGGTTGTGATTGTTTGAAAACTAAAAGACTTGAATAAGTTAAAGGATTGCAATTAAGCAAGATAGTGAGACGCTTAAATATTGGAGAGAATTGGTTAACCCAGGCAATTCAACACAACGAACATTTGTGTTTTTATCATTAGGATTCAATATGAAGCTTATCATTTATCCTAAATTGGTTACAGGAATCATGAAGCATGCTATGCCAAGATTCATCATAGGTAATATGGAGGTTGGGGAAGCCCACAACACACCTTCTTAATCAAATCAAGGATTCAGTTGAAGCAATTGAATCCAAGAAAGTTGATTAGCCTGAAGAATGAAGGATTCCCTAATTTCTAGAGGATGTCAATGCTTACGCATAAATAAAGGAGTTTTGATCCATAAGCTAAATATGATTTCTATCATCATAAAGCCCTTGTTCTACGAAGATTCAATGAGTTAATGCTAAACCAAAGAAATAAAACAAGAATTGTTCATTCAAGTACCGAGCTCATGGTCAAAGTATTAAATAAGCATAAGAAATATGAACTAGAATCATAAACATAAGATAAATGACAATCAAACATGAATCCTTCTCGTTTGATGGATTTGTAAAGCCCATTGACGAATTGAAAACCCATAAAGCTCATCTCCAAGCTAATCTATAACTGCAACGAGCTCTAAAACCCTGCAAAATACCTCATGCAAAATAGAAAGTACCCGACCCGATCCATGATAAAGAAAATAAAAAATATACAACGCAATACTAATGAAAAGAGCTAAAATTACTAAAATAAACTATAAAAAAAGAGGGAAATAAAATAAAATATCTAGATCATTATTAGAAATCAACTAATTGGGTTTTATACGATTTCATTTTATTTTGAAAAATGAATGTTGTGTCCAAATCGATTAATAGTTCAACATGGAGTTTAATTCAAATTTGATTTTATTTAGAAAAAAAAAATTATACATGTTTATGATTACACATGAGTAATAGTTGAGAGTGAAGCATTTTGTGAGATAGGTAGCACTTTGCAAGGGAACACCCTCTTTGATATCCGATGATTGTGGCGTTGGTATATGGTGGTAACCGCAGACCTATTCTGGTGATGAATGACGTTGGTCAACGGTGTGGAGGATTAGGAAAAAAGGCAGTGGTGAAATGATAATGAAGATGATGCATAGGTATGTGTCGATGATAAAGAATGTCATGAGGAGTCAATGGTTTCTATGGTTTTAAAAAGATTTCCCTAATTTAAAGGGATATTAAATGTTTTAAATAATAACTATAATTAAATATAGTTAAGATTACTATTATAATTTTATATTATTTATTTGTTATTATTATTTTTTTTTAAATTTTGATTGGTTCCTACATACACACAATATATACAAAAAACATATAACTCTAGCTCTTATATATATATATATATATATATATATATATATATATATATATATATATATATGTGTGTGTGTGTGTGTGTGTGTGTCTCTGTGTGTGTGTGTGTGTTAATTTCAAAATTTTGATGTATTGATTATCTATTAATAAATACATCAGTTTGTATTCTTTTTTGTATTCAATTTCTATATTTCGTCTTCCTTCTTTCCCCAAAAAGATAGAAAGAGATTATAACGAGAAGAAGATAAATATTGGAGGTTCAGGCCTTCTCTATAGGCACCCTCTTCAGTGGTTTCCAGCTAGATAAAATGGTACATAGAACATACAATAAGATAAAGACTGACAAGTTTTCGATCAAGAGAATAGTGGCAAATTGTCACTCTATCTGGTAGAGAGATAGATATTTGGTTTTAATATTATGTGGCCCATATGGGGCTCTAGAGGCAGACATAAGAAAAAAAAAAGACACTATAAAGAGGCTAACATAGAAAATATTTGAGTGAGTTTATGTGTTAAAGAAAATTTCCCAGCAAGAGGATGGTCAACTAGGGGACTTGAAAACAATTTAGTGCTTTATTTTATTTTCTAACAGAGGTGTACACCAAATTCCGATGCATATGGTAACTTCATTATAGCGTGCCAACACCTTGATATTGTAACATCCCAAAAATCATGACCATAAATTTCATTTTTAATAATTAAATAAAACCATAGTTATCAAAATCATCTCATCAAAACATAAGTAATAGTATCTCATATCACCACATTTGTCAAATATATCAAAATAACCAATCCCAGGCAAAAAACATCATGGTGTTTGCAATGCACTCATCCCGAGCTCTTCCCTTTGCTACCGGATGTACCTGAAACCAAAACTAAAAACTGTTAGCACGAACCTTAGTAAGTCTCCCCAAACTACCATATACCATACACATAATCACATAATCACATATAAACATATTATGAGCCCTACCCCTTCATCGGGTCATGCTCGACATCGGACAATTTCCGACATCGGGCCCCGCCTGGCATCGGACAATGTCCGACATCATGCCCTGCCCTGCATCGAGCAAAGCTCAGTATACACATAACATATCAACAAATACACATGAAACAATCACCTATCATAAACATATAAACATTCCTCAGGCCGTGCCCGACATTAGACCGAAATCTGGAAGCATACAAACATTCCTCGGGCATTGCCCGACATTGGACCGTAATCTGGACACATACAAATACAGACACATGCAAGAATCGCGAAGACATCAAGCATACTAAATCCCTCAGGCATCACCCGACATCAGACCTTAGTCTGGAACATGCTAACATAACTATACGGGCCGACATTGATGCCTTTGACCCATTCATACAGGAGGAAACTCACCTCATAAAGCTAAATGCAGAATCTCACGGTAAGGAATCTCTAACGGCTGCCCCGACGACCCCCATGCTATCGTTACCAAAATAACACTTAGTTTGAAACCAATAATCCTTTTTAGGGCAAAATGACCATTTTACCCTTGATTTAATTTGGTCCATGCCTAAGGCCCAAAACGATATCGTGAAAAGTCCAATACTAGGTAGAATTCCCAAGCCCGCTAATGGCCTAATTTTTGTAAATTAGGCCCAAACCCTCTAATAGGCCTAACCCTAGGCTCAAAATAAGACATAGTCCATTAAAGCCCCAAAACCAAGTCCAAGGAAAAAAGGTCTGAAGTCCCACTGATGCCCCAAATGCACGACATTCCCTGGTTGAGCGTTGGGCGTTCGCCACCGACTCAGATCGCAGACCCAAATCGGAACGAAGGGTGTTCCTCAACCCTACACGGCGCGTTAACATGCTGGTTCCAAAAGTCTTATTAGGTACTTAATGCTTAAATCCATGCTACCCAAACGTAGATCCAAGCGATTTAGGACCTCTAGAATCATAAAGTCATGGACTTTGTGACTTTGCATGCCCCCAAAAGTCCCAATCTCAAGAAATAGAAATCAACTTCCATAAAAGGGTCTTAATCTCATACATGGGCTCATCAAGACCCTCAATTCGGTAACATTTCTGTCGTTGGGACTCAAATAGCACTAAGGGTGGCAACCTTAAGCCGAGAAACGGAGTTGGAACAATAAAGCTTCATTCTTGGGACCAAAAAGGTCCAAAATCCCATTACAAAATATCAAAGTATTCATGAAGCAAGTTTTGAACTTTTTACCTCAAGTGAGTGCTAAATGATGATGATAACTCTGATCCTTAAGCTCAAGCTACACAACTTCTCCTTCACTAACTTCCTCTTTCCCTTCTTCCAAGGCTCCAAGCTACTAAAATGCACTTCACAAGATCAAGATCACACAAAGATGAAGAAGATTAGGGTTTTTAGGGTTTATGAGTTAAGGAGGCTGGTAAAGAGGCTGAGGTATGGGACATAGTGTTCTTTATATAGGTCCCAAACCCTAAAAGTTTGGGCTTGCATTTTGCACGTGAACGCAGTGCGTTCCTCAAGGGAACGCCCCATGTTCAGGCTCCGCCTCCAAAATCTCGAATTGGCAGAAACAGTCCCTCCATCCTTCAAACTTACTAATTACAAGGTCCAAAAGCAATAATTCAACATATAAGGGAACAAAATATAAATAATACCTAGACTGAGTGTTACTAATTACAAGGTCCAAAAGCAATAATTCAACATATAAGGGAACAAACAGGGTAATGCTCCCCCATTTCCTTCTCCAGATCCAATGTCCATTCCGATCCCTTTCGGTGTTGCCACTATACCTTAACCAACTCCACAACCTTATTCCTTAAGGTCTTCCCCTTTCAATCGAGAATCGCTATCAGTCTCTAAATACAATTCATGTGTTCTTCCACCTGAATATCCTCTAAGGGTACAACTTCAGAATCATCCACTAAACACTTCCGCAGCTAAGAGATATGAAAGGTGTTCTGAATCTGACGGAGCTCTACTGAAAGATTCAAATGATAAGCAACCCGACCCACCCAAGCCAAAACCCTGAACGGACCGATGTACCTGGGGCCCAACTTTCCCCGCTTCCTGAACCGGATGAGACCTTTCCAACATTACACCTTCAGGAGGACCATATCCCCTACCTGCATCTCTAGGTCTAATCGACACTTGTCGGCATAGCTTTTCTGCCAACTCTGAGCAGTCTGGAGCCTGCTTCGGACCTGTAGGATCTTCTATGTGGTCTTGAGTACCACGTTAGTACTCCCCATGAATCTCTGACCGACCTCACCCTAACAGATTGGGGTCCTACACTTCTTCCCGTAGATCATCTCGAAGGGTGGTCGATCTATGCTAGCATGATAGCTGTTGTTATACGAAAATTCCGCTAACAGAAGATATGTATCCCAACTCCCTCCAAAATCTAATATGCATGCATGCAACATATCCTCTAGAGTCTGAATCGTCCTCTCACTCTGCCCATCCATATGAGGGTGAAAAGTTGTATTGAAGTCAAGACGAGTACCTATCTCGTCATGAAATCACTTCCAAAACCTGGAAGTGAAGCGAACATCTTGGTCTGACACAACCGACACCATCACTCCATGATGTGCCACCACCTTACGTACATAGATCTCGACTAGCTTCTCAGCCGATATACTCTTCTGGATCAGGATGAAATGAGCACTCTTGGTCAACCGATCCACAATGAACTAAATTGAATCCACTCCATGTGCAGTTCTGGGAAGCTTCGTGATGAAATCCATAGTGATATCTTCGCATTTCCAAACGGGAATATCCAACGGATGCATCTTGTCATGAGGTCGCTGGTGTTCGACCTTGACTTTCATGCAAGTCAAGCACCACTCCACATATCATGTTATGTCCTGCTTCATGTAGGGCCACCAATAACCAGGGCAAAAATCTCGATACGTATTCGTCACCCCAGGATGAATGAAGAATCTCGACTTGTGAGCCTCGTCCATCAGAACCTGGCGTACACCATCCCGGCAAGGAACAAAGACCCTCCGAGGTAGGGTCAACAATCCATGACTATCATAATCGAATGAAGCTACCTGGCTTATGATCCGCTCACACTTCTGGTGCTTTTGCTTCATACCCTCGACCTGTGCCTCCTGAATCCATTCCAACAACGGAGTAATCACTGTCATTCTCAGACATATATCATGATTTGGAGCCGCGACTGCCTTGCGGCTGAGAGCATCTGCCATTACAATGGCCTTCCCTGTGTGATAAAGGATTTCGCAATCATAATCCTTCACCACATCCAACCAACAATGGGGCCTCATGTTCATATTCGGCTGATCCATCAGGTACCTCAAGCTCTTATGGCCGTGTAAATGGTAGAACGAACCTAATAGAGGTAGTGTTGCCAAATATTGAGGGAGAAAACCATAACCCCTAGCTCCACATCATGCGTCGGATAGTTCGACTCATGAGGCTTCAACTTCCTTCACGTGTCATAGTAAACCACGAAATGGTCGACACCCTCCGGCAGAGTCAGAATCAGTGCCTCACACAACCGTTGTCTGAGAGTCTTGAAAGCTACCTGCTACTTAGTCCCTCAGCGGAATGTCACCGACTTCTTGGTCATTCAGGTCAAGGGAACAAGAATCTTGGAAAAATCTTGGATGAGTCTCTGATAATAACCCGCCAGACCAAGAAAACTCTGAATCTCAAATGGAGACCTGGGAATCTCCCACCGCATCACGGCCTCTACCTTGGCCGGATCGACTAGAATACCCTTCTGGTTGACAAGGTGCCCCCGATACTGCACCTCGCGCAACCAGAGCTCACACTTGGAGTACTTTTCGAAAATTCTCTCTCTCCCCAGTGTCTCCAACACCACCTGAGATGCTCCTTTTGCTACTCCTGAGTCTTGGAGTAAACAAAGATATCCTCGATGAAAAGTATTACAGACCGGTCCAACATCGGTTTGAACACGCGGTTCATGAGATCCATGAATGCAACAGGAGCATTGGTGAGCCCAAACGACATCATCACGAACTCATAGTGACCATAGCGAGTCTGAAAGGATGTCCTCTACACATCGTCACCCCTGAATCGCATCTGATGATAAATTAATCTTAAATCGATCTTGGGGAACCAAGATGCACCCTGAAGCTGATCAAATACATCGTCAATCCTCGGGAGGGGATAACAGTTCTTCACCGTTACCTTGTTCAACTCCCGGTAGTCTATACACTTCCGATGTGACCCGTCCTTCTTCTTCATAAATAGGATCGGGGCTCCCCATGGAGAACTACTCGGCCTAATAAATCATTTGTCTAACAGCTCTTGCAACTGTGTAGACAACTCCTGCATCTCGGGAGGAGCCAATCGATATGGTGCCTTGGCTATCGGAGCCGCACCAGGAACTAGTTCAATCCTAAACTCTACCCGCCTCTCCGGAGGTACTCAAGGAAACTCCTCCAGGAACACGTTCGGATACTCCCTTGCGATCGGTACATCATGCATTGTCACCTTACCCTTATGTCGGGTATCCATAAGATAGGCGACATAACCTGCACAACCCTGGTGAAGGTAGCGCATAGCTCTCGCTGTTGAACACTAACTCAGCCCATTATGTGGCCTCTCTCCCTGAATCACCAACCCTCCCCCACTTAGGGTCCTAACTCGTACAAGCTGCTACTCGCAATTGATCACTACCCCATTGGGGCTCAACCAATCCATACCCACGATAGCCTTATTCCCTCGCAAGGGAATATTGAATAAATCCATGGAAAAATACTCATCAAATAACTGATGTGTACATCCCCAATGAGCCCTCGCATCCCGAAGGGTGCTATCATACGCTATCTCTACATCAAGTGGACAATCCAACTCTCCTGGAGCTCCAACAAATGGCTTGCTTAGCACGAGAAATGCAAAAGATCGGGTAGCCCCCAAATCAAATAATTCCAAAGCAGATATATCATTCACAAGGAATCATCCTATAATAAAACACATAACATAAGCAATAATCGATACAAATAAAGAGATAAGGAAAAGATACATAACCATCACAACATCGGGAGTTGCACGTGCCTCCTCCGCAGTCAGCTGAAAAACCCTGCTCCTCGCCGTAGGGACCTCTGTCCGGCCCTAACGGCCATCGGTAATCCTCAGTGTCACAGGAGCGGGTGCTGCCACCTGTCCCGTTGCTGTTGCTACTAAACTCAGACATTGGGACCTCTTGTGGCCCCTCTGATTGCACTGGAAAAAAATCAGATCAGATACTGCAGTGGTGGTGGTGGTAGCAGCACAATCCCTTGTGACATGATCAGTCCGACCACACTTGAAGCAGCCCGAACTACCCACCATGCATACCCCCTTGTGCATCTTGTCACACTTGCCACAACAGTTGTGGTTCTGCTGGCTCCTCGATATGTGATCTGATACCTTGGGCTTCTTGCCTGAACTCCTTATCTGAACCCCATCTAGTTCCTCTTCCTCTCCATCTCTAAATCCAACTCCCTTTCCCGGGCCCTCGCTATCATATCCTCCAGCGTCTTGCAGCTGGAGTGGCTAACAAACTTCCTTATATCACTCCTCAGCATCTCATGATACCGGGCCTTTTTCATCTCCTCATTTACCATGTACTACAGAACGAGAAGGGCTGCCTCCTTAAGCATAGCGGTGATCTATGCCATAGTCAACTAGTCTACTAGAGATCCTGGAACTCCTTGGCAAGCTATTGCACCTTGATCACAAGTGCAAAATCGGCCCTGAATCTGGCCGATAAATCACTCCAGGTTATCGCATCAATTGCGGTATCATCTCCAATAGCTTGTCCAACCTCCTCCCACCAATCAAGGGCCCTATACTTCAGAAGTCAGGAAGCAAGTCAGACCTTGTCCGCCTTGGGACAACATCTAGTGCGAAAGGCGTTGGCAACTTCTGCTAACCACCTGCTGCTTGTAATGGGGTCCCATGCCCCATGATAGTCTGGAGGTCTAGAAGCTCGAAACTCCCTAATTGTGAACGTGTTTGCCCCTATCATTGTCGCCATCTCGGTGCGAAAAGCACCCAACCTCTCATCAAGAATCTCCAAATGTCCTCCTTAACCGTACTGAAGATCACAAGAGTCTGGTCCATAATACTGCGTGTAATCTTAGATGAAATAAACTCTCTCATCTAGTCATCGAGCTGCCCGGCTCCAGAGCCCGAGCCTAATCCCTCACTAGCGCCAGAACTGCCAACTGGTCTAGTGTGTAGCCTTACCACACTGAAAATACACCATAACAAACATCAGAATACTCATCATAACTCGAGGGATCACACATAATACAAGTTACCTAGATTCATCTCAGCTTTCCTTGACTCGAGTACGGATCCTCTGTTTTCAGCAGTAGGGGCCCATACTACCTTCCACATCTATCCCTACTTTCCTCCAGAATTTCCTAGACTCCACCAAGTCCTTTCTTCTACTACTTCTCTTCGCGCTAATCTCATCCTAGGCTTGCCCTAAGTTAATCTCCAAACCACTCTCTGCCATCAGCTGCATAAGAAGTCCCTCCTATCTCCTTCTAACTAGCTTGTGAATACCATTACATATTACTAAGACCAGATAATTCTTTGAATGAGAGGTCTCTCCCTACAACGGTTAGACTCGAACGAGAGCTACAGAATAGGGCTAAACCTAACCTTCTGAAATTATTTACTCATCGTAATATGTAAATTAACATATTCATTTACTAGTTAGTTAAAGATACTTAGAACTCCTAAAAGCACAAAGCAAGCAACATTCGTACATTGAGCAATCAAAATCAAGCATATCCTGATCACGCCTTCGTATCATTGACTAATCGGTACTAGCATGTAGTTCGATAAGCACATACAGTAGGCATACAAGGCATCCTTCCTAGATCCTTAGCCTTATTCTAGCATGTAGTTCTGATACACATACATCAGGCATACAAGGCATCCTTCCTAGATCCTTAACGCTAATCTAGCACGCAGTTCTTATAACCATATCATATCATAAACAACATGTATGGGTAATTTGGGAGAACTTACTTGATCTCGGCTGGTTGCATGCACGACACCCTTTTTTCTTTTTGGAAATCCTTTTTATAAAATGATTTTCTTTTGAAAATTTCCTTACCAAGTTCTTAGTTTGAGTTCAGATACACCCAAGAGTGTGCCCGAATCCCTCAAACGTAGGCTCTGATACTAACTTGTAACATCCCAAAAATCATGATCAAAAATTTCATTTTTATTAATTAAATAAAACCATAGTTATCAAAATCATCTCATCAAAACGTAAGTAATAGTTTGTCATATCAACACATCTGTCGAATATATCAGAGTAAACAATCCCAGGCTAAAAACATCATGATGTGTGCAATGTAGTCATCCCGAGCTCTTCCCATTGCTACTGGAAGTACCTAAAACCAAAACCAAAAACCGTAAGCACGAAGCTTAGTGAGCCTCCCCAAACTACCATATACCATACACATAATCACATAATCACATACAAACATATCGTGAGCCCTGCCCCTTCATCCGGCCCCGCCCTACATCGGACAGGGTCCGGCATTAGGCCCCACCCGGCATCGAGAAAAATTCGGTATACATATAACATATCAATAAATACACATAAAATAATCACCTATCATAAACATATAAAAATTCCTCGGGCCCCTCCCGACATCGTATCGAAATTCGAAAGCATACAAACATTCCTCGAGCATTGCCCGACATCGGACCGTAATCTAGAAACATACAAATACATACACATGCAAAAATCATGAAGACATAAACCATACAAACAATCATTGGGCATCACCTGACATTGGACCGAAATCTGGAAACCATATAAGTATACATCAGGCACCACCCGACCTCGGACCTTAGTTCGGAACATGCTAACATAACAATACGGGCTGACATTAGTGCCTTTGACCTGTTCATACAAGAGGAAACTCACCTCCCGAAGCTGAATGCAGAATCTCATGGTAAGGAATCTCTAACGACTGCCCCGACGATCCCCCGAGCTATCATTACCAAAATAACACTTAGTTAAAAACCAATAATCCTTCTTAGGGTAAAATGACCATCTTTACCCAATATATATATATATATATATATATATATATATATATATATATATATATATATATATAATACATCTATAGTTTAATTCAAATAAAACATGTATATTTTGTTCATCCAATATAGATATCAAGAACACAGATAATATGTACACATAGCATGTAATTTATAATAAATACTTCATATCTATGTGTAAGATGAAAGTAACTATGCCTCATTTGTTAAAGTGATGAATCGAAATTCGGGTAGCGCTTCGCTTCTAACAATCGTCTTTTCCTTTGATGAAACCTAGTATTATTATTGCAAGATTTTAGTCTAATATTCATTGTGAGAAATTATTAGTCTAGATTTACCATTAACTCAAAGTGTACTTTCAAGATCTATCAAGTAAGGAACAACCAGGTTCGATCATATTATAGGTAAGGTGCGATTGTGAAACATCCCAAAAATACGGTCCAAAAAATTCGTTTTTAATTTATAAATAAAACCATGGTAACCCAAATCATCTCATAAAAACATAAGTGATAATATCTCAAAACATCACATCAAAACATTTTATCAAAATCACATGTCCAAATATCAGAGTAAATCATCCTAGGCTAAATGTTATGGTGTGTGCGATGCAGTCATCCCGAGCTCTTCCCCTTACTAGCGGAAGTACCTGAAACCAAAACTGAAAATTGTAAGGAAAGAAGCTTAGTGAGTCTCCCTAAACTACCACATAACATACACATAATCACATAATAACACACATTGGGCCTTGCCAGCTACATCAGGCCCCGCCCGACATCGGACTGTAGTCCGACATCCAGCCCTGCCCGACATCGGATCGAAGTCCGGTATACATATAGAATATAAACAAAGCATATAATGTAAACACATAACATAAGCATATAAACCATTCCTCAGACTTGCCCCGGCATCGGACCGCAGCCCAGAACATACAAACAAACACATGTAAGAATCACAAAGACATCAAGCATACAAACATTCCTCGGGCTTCCCCCGGCATCAGACCGAAGTCCGGAAACATATAACCTACATCAGGCTAACCTCGGCATCGGACCTATGTCCGACATATGCTAACATACATAAACAGGACGACATTGGTGTCTTCGACCCATTCCTACTGAAGGAAAGCTCACCTTGCAAAGCTGACTGTGAAATCTCGCGGTGAGGAATCTCTAACGGCTGCTCCAACGACATCCTGACTATCATTATCACAATAACACTTAGTCAAAATCCAATAATCCTTCTTAGGGTAAAATGATCATTTTACCCCTGGTCAAAGTCAACATTCTAGGTTGACTCAACTCGCCAAGTTTACCCATCAACTCGCCGTTTCCATAAATCAGAAGCCCTGAAATCACCATCCAACTCGTCGATCCATCATCCTGACTCGCTGAGTTCCCTTGCTACTGGTAGTCATGGTAAAGAGAGTCAACTCATCGAGTCCCACCTCATACTTGTCGAGTTCTACCCTATTCAGAATCAGGACAAATCGACTCAACTCGTAGAGTTCCTCTATGGACTCGACGAGTTCTTTACTGTGTTTGGGCCATCTTAATGGATTAATCCCCTACTCTTCAGATCTAAGCTTCATGCTTCTCACATACACTAAAAATGTCATTTTAAGGGTAAAGTTTCCAACTTTACCCGTTAATACCTTTACTTAGTGGGTTTAGCTCAAACCCAAATTCCTTAGGACCTAGATCTTGGTCCACAAGCCGTCCATACTGTTGGGTTTTGAGCATTCTAACACTTCCTAAGTGTACATGCAACCCTAAATACCTTGGATCTATGTTTTCTCTATTATACATGCAAATAAGAACTTCCAAGGTATTATTCTAATCTAGCATACAAAACAATAACTATAGCAAGATAGAATACATACCTCTTTGGTGTAGACAATCTTCATGTAGCTTGAGTGCCTAGTGCCCCAAGTGTGACACCTCAAATGGAATCACAATCATCAAAACACTTGGAATGACTTGAGAGAATTCTACACTCTTCAAAATCGGCTAGCCCTTTCTTCACTATCTCTAGTGGCCAATTTTTCCTCAATAATAAGATGCTTATATAGTTACACAATTAGGGTAAACTCTTAATTGTCATGGCTTTCCATTTCCTTGGATCCATGGGTACAAATACACCATGGAGCATCCATGGACCATCCTATGGGTTTTAGCCCAACTTGATTATCCATGGAGCATTAGCCCACTATACAAGTATGGATGATTTACACAATCAACCCATATATTTAATTAGTCTTCTTTTTGATCACTTAATTAATCCTAGATTAATTCTTGATCAATACTAATTAAATAATCTTATTATTCTTATTATTAATATACTAGAACTTATAATATATTAATAACCATAAGTGTCTTATTTCTCTCATTCAAGTGCATGATGGTATGCAACCCAAATGGACCATGCCGGGTCGGGTCAAGTCTTACCAAATATAGTTATGGACTTAGACATTAATCCAACAGTCTCCCACTTGGATAAGTCTAAAACTATTATTGCGTATGACTTCAGGAACCAACCGGCAATCGTAGCTCTCAAAAGCTTCTGTCGAACTCTGACCTTGTAGATAAACTCTGACCTTTGTCAGTGACTTGTCCATTAGATAAGGGATCATATATTCCTCCATTCTAGATATCATATGGACTGAGACATGGATTATAATCATTCTCTCTGTCCATTTGTTGTTTCCCGATTTCCGATTTATGACGACTGACTAATTGAACAAATCAAATCAGTCCTGGCCCAGCCGAACACTTCCATTTGTCATCATCAAATCATCGAGGGGCCCACAGATATCACTTTTATCCCGAAGGTAAAAGGAACGGATAAACTTCGACTCATATGGCTTGTTCTACTACTTGTTGAATCATACACAAAGGCACG
Organism: Lactuca sativa; assembly: GCF_002870075.4. NCBI lineage: Eukaryota > Viridiplantae > Streptophyta > Magnoliopsida > Asterales > Asteraceae > Lactuca > Lactuca sativa. Next base: position 169,133,776 of record NC_056629.2, on the reverse strand, counting down.
TTTTATAGCACAGAGTTACCAAATGCGGTTTCGTGCAATCAATGTACTATCAACTCATAGTAACAACTCATATCTCTAGGTTTGAAGAATATAAGATATTATCGTCTCATGATCACTCGTGATAAAATCCATGAAGTGATTCCAACGAGCGCGGGTTGAATCCAATACTCAGAACTTATGAGCACTCATGATTGCTGTAGCCTTGTCCAACACCTTAGACCTCTACAACCCATCATGACAGTCTTAATTCATATCTACTTCCAAAATATGACCGACTGTGGATGGTTTGAATAACTTAGTCATTCCGGAAGAATAACCTAGTTTATTCGGGAAGTCAAAACATGCAAAGTGAAACACAACAATAATTGAATCCAATATGGTCTCAGAACTTATGAATATAAATAAAACACCTTTTATTTATCACCATATGATTACACATTATTCATTGTATACTGTTTCAGCTATCAACTTTATTCTTGAATTTAAAACAATAGTTGTCCCATGCTCCAAGCATGTACACTATGTTTTCTTAAACACTAGTCATGCCATACACCAAGTATGCATACTATGTTTGTCTATGATCTTTACTTTGTGAACTAGATCCATTGAACATAACTTCAATGATTCTCTTTTCACACTCCCAAATCCTTACTGCAAATGCAAGAATTCCAAATTCATGCCATTTACTGGAATCTGTCAGATTCTAAACTTATATGCATTGATCCTCTTGTAATGATTATGCACAAAGTCATAAAGACTTGACAACAAACATTACAGAGCATTCCAAAGGAGATCAACTTCTTGGAAACATCCTTCTTGCATTAAGTTTCCTTAATCTTACACAGATTTGAAAATCCTAACTTTGAAACATTTCCAGATTCCATTTTGACTATCACTTCTGAACAAGAGTTGCCTCCTTACAGATTATGTCAATATGGTCCTTCCAGAATTATCACTATACTTCCAATTGTCCTTGAGTAACCAATCTTTGGTAAACCTTAGATTGTCCTCGACAATTGTTTAATCCTTTTAGTCATATCCAGTTCTAAACCTTTTTCCCTTCTTAATGCCCCAGGCATTTGGAAAATTTTAGAACGGATGAATATAGCACATGTAATCGATCCTATATCCGAAGCATATGGGACACGATTCATGATGTCTCACATAAAGACTAAACTAGTCTTTTGCTATAATATGTCCATTTCAATTTGCCAAGTTCTCATAATTCAGATTATGAAAAGGGATGCCGTAATCATAATCAAATTTTAGAACGCAAATAATGGACCCATATACAGAATTTCCTTATGTTGAGCCTTTCCAACATGAAATTCATATATATATATCCTTGAGTAAATGATTAAAACCTCATGATCTAAGCTTATAGATTTGAGATGAAGTATAATTTCCTCTCCCTTAATTATAGCAAAACAACTCTTTCCCAATTGAAACTTTTGTTTTCTATAATTAACATTGCTAGCTTGCAATACTTAACATAATTATCATGCTCCCACTAACATGATGATTATTAGCATAACACTTATGCTCCCACTAGCTTTGACATGTACTCAGAAATCAGCTGACTTTCTTACCAAAGTTCAGATTTCTGATACTAGATTGTTTTGATAAAACTTTATCAAAATCATACACCTTCCCTTAGATAGCACACTTGTGTGTCTAAACAGTTATGAAGAGGTATGCCATAATCATAATGGTTAGACCTTTTTGCCACTTCTCACAAGTCCATATTAGTGTGCCGGTTAACCACACGCGCTCCACTAACGACTTTGAGAATGCAAATATCACAATTGCTATCTAGCTAAAATCTACTTAGTGAAAGAGTTTCCTCACCATCATTTTCATGAATCGGAGAGAAACCTTATGACACTTAGATTTAATGGTGTATGAGTTCCTACCCATATGAATTTGTCAAACCATAATCACAAGACAAAGATAATGACAAATCCAAAACCATATGGACCGAACTCAATCTTAACTTCTTGCCACCTGGCAGCTCAAGGGCCTGCCATTGCTTCCAAGTTGTTGTGCAACAAATTGAGAACTCTAAGAACTCATATGCGATACCAACTTTAACTGGAATGGGCACAGAATATGTCAACACAATAGATTATAAACCTCAAATTGTGTGCTAGAGAAGAACTTTAGGTTTTATTCTTGATTAGTTCTTGAGACTTTCAAGACCTTTAAGACTCCCACTGTCCTCTTGACCTATAAGACTCCCTTGTCAAATATCCAAGAGATAGTGTGGATTCTAATCAAGACAAACACTTCACACAATTGGCCTACGTTGGTCTTTGTTTTATCCAAAACATCACAACTTACCAATTTCAAATGTACAAGAGTAGAAAACTTTTACTCTTACATTTGACAAGTGTTTTAAACCTTCTTTTGAGACATGTCACTCAAGTTACAATCTTGGAGTATGACTCTAAGACTTGTATTGGAACGCAGTATGACTCATCTTCTTGATTTAACCATTTCAACAATTCAAGATCCCTCTTCTTAGTCATAAGAATGCACTAAGATTTCCTTAGAGAACTAATTGTGCTATGGTTTCTTAATCAGTAAGATGATCACAAAAGCTGATACTAAAGTACTCTCCCATCTTTTCAGATTTGAGAAACTTTTATCCTTCTGCCTAAATTGATTCTTCTTATTCGCTCTGTCATACATTGGAACCTTTTTCCAATGTCTCAGAGTTACACTTAAGCTTGTAAGTATAATCATATTTACTGAGCTTTAGTAAACTATGACGAATAGTTTTATCAATCTTTTGTGGTGGACTTAATCAGTGCACAAGACTATGCACTCGATCCCTTAGTCCATTACTTGACTCACACATCCATGTGAACAAGTAATTAGTCTTAATTTTCCAAAACTTGAAAGTTCTCATTCATCATGCTATACAACTTGCATGATTCCAAGTTCCGGTCCAATTGAAACTTGGGTGATGAGAATCTTTTCTTATTTGGTAAATTTTGACATTACCACAAATGAAAGAATCAATTTCATATTTCCACTCTTGCTCTTAACGGAATTATATAAGCAACAATTTTTTTCCTCAAATGCCATTGTAAGGATATTTTTAAAATAAATAAAATCAAAAATTTTTCTTTTATTTTAAAACTTTGCGGAAAAAACTTATCCTTACAATCCATATGAAAACTTGTTGTTATCTATTCCTAAGCAATATCTCATAACTCCTGAGAAGTAGCTCAAGAATCCGATCTTCAAACTATGCGATAGAAATCCATCTACGCCATCAGATTCAGCATATTCTTTCTTTAAGTTTCTTCACTTTTCTTTCATTCTTAAAACATCACCATGTGACCCAGTCACATCATGTATCAAGAATCTCAGAATAGAAACTTAACAGAGTTAGATAGTGGACTTTACCTGAAGTAGAGTCAAACTTATTGACTTTAACATCCTTAGGTAAATTTTGGCAGCTTCGCAACCAATGCCCCTTCCTTTGGCAATATAAACATATGGACCCTTTGATAATGGTACAAGGGACTATCACAGACTTAGCTTTTCTCTTTACCATTTGGTCAACCGAGTTGACTATGGCCGATCCCTTTCCATTGGGAAGAGAATGCTTTACTGGATATCCAATGTCATCATTGTCAATGTCCATAAAGTTTTAGGAAGTTGATCTTAGCAAATAAATAAGATCATTAAGGGTCTTGTCATAGTCTGTTTCATAGGTGTTCCAAAGGAACTCACTATGTGACTTAGAAAGTGATTGAACCACCAACTTTCTCAAGACTTTGACACCCAACTCTCCCGGCTTGTCAATATGTGACTACATCTCCAAGATGTGATCACACCTAGACCTTGCCTTGCCAATAGGGCTTGAGTGACCTTGAACTTGTGGGTTAGGGAGAATAATTGGAGGAGGTGAAAGAAGTATGATATCCAAGGGACATCATCTTCATTTAGGAAACCTTGTTTCAAGAGATTTGGGAAGATCATAAATGTCTAAACCAGACATGTTTTGGGAGATATTCAAGATAGTTGATCTTAAGTCCTTAATATGACACCCAATATGAAATATTAAGGCTAGGACCCAACAAACTATTTTATAACTTAGAAGAGGTATGCCGTAATCCAAGCTATAAAATATTTGAAGGTAGGTGAATGACGATTCACCAATTTCCACCAAGATAAACGAAATGTATTATTAGGTTTTAATTGGTTTTGAAACTCCTAGATCTTTGAGATTCATTGAACTGTTCAATGGCATGTTTCAATCTCGAGTGTGCCCTTCAGGTTTTGTGACTGGGATGCCGAGGATCACAAAACAAGGTGTGAAGTAACCATGCAAATCACTTGGTACCCTTAATAAATTACCCCTCAATCGATGTGCCGGTTAACCACACACGCTCCATCGATACTATGATAAGTATTAAGTCACCCTTTACCTACCTTGTTAAGTCCAAGTTAGTGTGCCGGTTAACCACACACGCTCCACTAACGACTTAGACAAAGTGTAAAGTGTAATTTCATGGATTAGCACCTTATTCACATTTTTCCTAAGTAACTAAGATTGGGTATTATTAAGAGTTTAGTTACTTAGTATTATCATTAATACTTTTAATGAAGGGAGAATTCTAGTCCTGTCAAACCTGTTCGGCTAACGACCCTCCACCAGTCAAGCAAGCGGTGGGTGAGAGTGGACACCCATTAAGTTGCCATTTTATAGGCAACAACCTTATACCCACCTTATAGACCGGCTTCGTGAATGAGGCGTACTAGCGGTAAGACTGACTTTACTCTTATACATATATATATATATATATATATATATATATATATATATATATATATATATATATATATATATTATTAACTTATAATATTATAAAGCATAAGGGTTGAATTTTAACTTTTAAAATTCTAAGGGCTAACTTGGAATTAAAGTATTCATACTTGAAAACTTTTCAAATTCCAAAACTTGAGGGCAAGTTTTGAAACTATTCAAAACTAATTAATTCCATAACTTATGTGTTTAAAGTAGTTTTAATCCAAAAACTCTTCAAGTTCCATAACTTGAGGACAAGTTATGGAAGACTTTAAACTAATAAAAGAACTAACTTTTTCTTTATTTTATAACTTATGGATTTAATTATTGTTACATATTTTTCTTTTAATGAAGTGACTCTTGAACTTCCATAACTTGAGGACAAGTTATGGAGTCATAAAAATTATTCAATGACACAAGACTCTTCATTTTGTAACCATTGCCAACTCTTATGAATTTTATGAGTCTTTAATGTGACTCTTCATGTAACTTGAGGACAAGTTACACAAACACATTTTATACTCAACTCTTAGATTAAAATGGATTGAAAACAACTATTTCACTCAACATTTCTATTAATCTAAGCAACTCATAAAACAAGATAACACAAAAAACTTTTGGTGATCCATAACTTATTCTTAAGTTATGTAATCCTTTAAAACATTAACACCAAATTTTGTAACTCCAAAAAAACTTTGAATCAATTTTTTTTTAAAACCTTTTCATATCCATAACTTATGGAGGTTTCAAAAAATAAAACTCTTTAGATCAAACTTTTAAAACTAATAAAATAATCATATTATTTTATCTTTTATTAAATTTGACCTAATTCAACTCATAAAGCAAATTATTCAAATTTTACAAATAATTAGTTTTTCACAAGAACAAGTAATTATCGTAAAATTTGACAAACTTCATGTTTTTTTTTTCTTTTTTTTTCAACTTTGAAAATAAAATATTTGCATCAATATAACATAAAACAACCCGTGGCTCTGATACCACTGTTGGGTTTTGAGCATTCTAACACTTCCTAAGTGTACATGCAACCCTAAATACCTTGGATCTATGTTTTCTCTATTATACATGCAAATAAGAACTTCCAAGGTATTATTCTAATCTAGCATACAAAACAATAACTATAGCAAGATAGAATACATACCTCTTTGGTGTAGACAATCTTCATGTAGCTTGAGTGCCTAGTGCCCCAAGTGTGACACCTCAAATGGAATCACAATCATCAAAACACTTGGAATGACTTGAGAGAATTCTACACTCTTCAAAATCGGCTAGCCCTTTCTTCACTATCTCTAGTGGCCAATTTTTCCTCAATAATAAGATGCTTATATAGTTACACAATTAGGGTAAACTCTTAATTGTCATGGCTTTCCATTTCCTTGGATCCATGGGTACAAATACACCATGGAGCATCCATGGACCATCCTATGGGTTTTAGCCCAACTTGATTATCCATGGAGCATTAGCCCACTATACAAGTATGGATGATTTACACAATCAACCCATATATTTAATTAGTCTTCTTTTTGATCACTTAATTAATCCTAGATTAATTCTTGATCAATACTAATTAAATAATCTTATTATTCTTATTATTAATATACTAGAACTTATAATATATTAATAACCATAAGTGTCTTATTTCTCTCATTCAAGTGCATGATGGTATGCAACCCAAATGGACCATGCCGGGTCGGGTCAAGTCTTACCAAATATAGTTATGGACTTAGACATTAATCCAACACATACTCCAAACAAAAGCATACAAGAAGAGATCTAGACCCTAAACACTACATGAACACATAAAGTTTCCACCTTTCACTCCATGCATGGCCTTTTGGAGCTTAAAAGGCCAAAATGACATCCTATGGCTTGCATGGGGCTTCAATGGCCATAAAGTTTGCACTTTTATGCCATGAAAGCCCTCCATGTTTCCAGATCTGAAGGTATACTCACTTGGGACGTTCATATCCCAAAGATCAAGCTTCTTGGACCAAAAATCCAATAAAATAATGATAAAGAGATCTAAGAAGCTATTAAGCAAGTTTGATACTTGTTTACCAAAAAATGATGAAGAAGATTCAGAGTCTTTGGATGTACTAGCTTCTTCTTGAATCCTCTAGCTTCTCCTTCCTTCACAAGCTTCAAAACACACAAAGTTTCACTCACAAATGGCTCACAAGTTCACAAATGCATTAGGGTTTTTGAATCTGCGGTTTGGGACTTGGAGGCTGGAAATGAGGCCGACAGGTGGGGATTAGGATGCTTAAATAGGGTGCAAAACGCCGAAATTAGGGTTTCATTCTGGTAGCCCTACTCGTCGAATTGAGGCCTCTCAACTCGTCGAGTAGGTTACTTAAAATCCGCGTCAATTCTGGTTTCTACTCGAGGAGTTTGGGGCTCCCAAGCCGTCGAGTTGCTCTACAAAAATGAATAAATTATAATTTAAATGCATACCAGGAACCAGGCATTACAATTGTCCTCTACTTATCTTAGACTTTGTCCTCAAAGTCTGCTGCATCGGGAAACAACTCCGGGTAACGCTCCCTCATCTCCTCCTTGGGTTCCCAAGTCCACTCCGAGCCCTTGTGATGCTGCCACTGCACCTTCACCAGCTCCACCCTCTTGTTCCTCAGCTCCTTCATCTTCTTGTCAAGAATAGCTACTGGTCTCTTGATGTAGTTCAGGCTATTGTAAACTTAAATATCCTCTAAAGGCACAATCGTTGAGTCATCCACCAAGCACTTTCGCAGCTAAGAAACATTGGAAGTGTTGTGGATTTGGCTGAGCTCTATTAGAAGATCCAAATAGTAAGCAACCCGGCCCACCCGAGCCAAAACCCTGAGCGGATCGATGTATCTGAGGCCCAGCTTGCCACGCTTCCTGAACCGGATGACACCTTTCCAAGGTGACACCTTCAGGAGGACCATCTCGCCCACCAGAAACTCCAAGTATGAATGACGCTTGTCGGCACAAATTTTCTGCCGACTCTGAGCAGTCTGGAGCCTACTCTGGACTTGCTAGATCCTCTCAGTGGTCTTGAGTACTACCTCAGTACTCCCGATGATCCTCTCTCTAACCTCGCCCCAACAGATTGGGGTCCTACACTACCTCCCGTAGAGCATCTCAAGGGAAGGTCAGTCTATGATGGTGTCATAACTATTGTTATACAAAAATTCCGCTAACGGAAGATACGTATCCCAGCTGCCACTGAAAATCAAAAACACATGCACACAACATGTCGTCGTGGGAGTGTGAATCGGCCTCTCGCTCTGCCCATCCGTTTGAGGGTGGAAAGCGGTGCTGAAGTGGAGACGAGTACCCATCTCGTCGTGAAACTGCTTCCAAAATCTGGAACTGAAACTGTCACACTCCCAAAACGGAACGGCTGAAACGTTCAGGGGCGGAGGACGTCATGTACAGTATCATAACAATGCATAATAGTAAAACAAGCAACATCATCCATTGCATTAATAATATAGTTAACACAAGTGTGTTCTGTGTACAGTTTGTAACACACCAAAATATGAAATCAACAAAATAATGACAAGTCTTGAATATGCTCCATCTTCTCAAAAACCTTGTCAACTGTACCTGTCTACTGGTGACCTGATAATACAAGTTATTTTGAAATAGAGGATCATCATTTAAGCTGGTGAGTTCATAAGTATTTTTGTGGCAATTGCTTTCATTAGTTTCACGAAAAGGTTTGTATATGTAAGTAAAAATGTTTGTATGTTTCCAAAAAATCCTATATTTTCTACTTAAATGAAAAGTAACCTTCTACCAAGACTCAACTATTTTGTATTCTTGTACTTTTGTAGAATGTATGTTTTCCCAAGTTTATGACTATCTTTACTAGAAAAATAGTTTGTGTTCCTCAATATGAGGATATCATGTATGAATGAATGGAAAATGCAGATGTACAGTAGTGTGGAATAAAAATACTCTATTGAAGCACTAACAACCTTAAAACCAATTTGTTTATTAAGGTTAAAAATGTGATTAGGTTATAACCATGCTTGATTGACTAGTATAAAACCCGACGTTCTAAAGAAGTCAAAAATGGTATGGCATTTGTCACCCGTAGACCTGCAGGTCCCACTATAGCTAGCGGCAAGGTGTAGGATGGTCAATCCCATATAGATCTATACACAAACTCACGCTCTCCCTCCAGGAAACTCTGGTTACAAAACGTGACACAACAAGTATATTCTTACGCCATGAAATACAGTTTCACATTTTAGTTGTTATGTTCTTGTTATAGTTGTTGGAATAGTGTCTAAGGCTGTAACTATATCCGGTTGTGCATGGTCCTTTTGGGTTGCCTTCACCATAGCAACTTGATAGGATGATTTATTAAGAGAGAGTAAATATTATTAATATATTATGTGAATAATATAATGAATAATATATTGTTATTTGATTAATATAAGTCATAGAATTAATTAGAATTAATTTGGTGACTTAAAGAGATTAATTAAATAAAGGGGTATAAACTGTCAATTGTTTGATAGTTAAGCTTTAGACTGTAAATCCATTTGGATATGGTATGGACGGATTCTAAGAGCTTTAGGAAAGCTAAAATCGTCCATATACTTATCTATGGAATGGATTTGGATAGCCTTAAGAGAAGATTATCCAATTAGGGTTTAAGTTGTAACCCTTAAGGAGTCTACAAGTATAAATAGACCCCATAGCATAGGGAATTCGACACATCTCCTAAAGCAAGAAACCTCTGGTCGAATTCCTCCCCTCTCCTCTCTCCTAAATCATTCTTATTGCTATTGGTGTTTGTAAGCCATTAGAGGAGTGACACTTGTGACTCTAGAAGCTCCAAGACCTCAAGATCAACAAGGAACTCAAAGGTATGATTCTAGATCTGTTTCAATGTTGTTATTTAACCTAATTAGTCATTAGAAGACTTGGATTCAATGCATGTTTATTAGAAAGCCTAGATCCAAGCATTAGGGTTTTGCATGCGCACATAGGAAAGATCTTATGGCTAAAACCCAATAGTGGTATCAGAGCCTAGCTTGGTTTTCTTTAAATTGTTGCTTGATTAACTGAAACAAACCTGCAAAATTCGATTTTTTGGTTTCTGTGTCACTGACTCGGCGAGTCCCAAGGTGGACTCGGCGAGTAGGCCTGACTCGGCGAGTCCCCTTGTGCACTCGGCGAGTCAAAGCGTCAGGAATGGCCAGATTCGGGATTTCTTTGTGTTTATCTTATGGAAACTTACCTTAATCATAATAGATCAACCTAAATCCGATTTTATGATAAATATGACTATTATCTTGATCTAGAAAAAGGTAATTATCAACTAATTAAATATTTAATTTCCTTATATGATAATTAATTAATTATTTAACTATTTTGGTAATTATCTTTCAAAGAAATCTTGAATAAATCAAATATAGATAATTAGGATATTAATTGTTAATTGGAATTATTTGTTATTTGATCCTCCATGTTTTAAATGTTTAAAACCTACCCTCTTGTTTTGAAATTTACTTTTGTGATTAAAAGTTTTAATTTAGACAACTTAAATTTCAAACCCTAGATTTTAAAAGTTTTAAAATACAACACTATACAAATATGATATTACTAGAATAATATATATATGTATGACTAAATGCTAGTCTTACCGTTAGTAGGCCTCATTCACGAAGCCGATCTATAAGGTGGGTATAAGGTTGCGTCCTATAAAATGGCGCTTAATGGGTGTACACTCACACCCACCGCTTGCTTGATTGGTGGAGGGTCGTTAGCCGAACGGGTAGGATAGGGCAACCTCATTCTCTCATTAAAAGTATAATAAGAAATATAAAGTAACTACATATATTTTTAAAATTTCCCAATCCTAGTTACTTTAGGAAAAGTGAATTGATGCAATCCCATGAAATTACACTTTGCACCTTGCTAAGATGTTAGTGGAGCGTGTGTGGTTTACCGGCACACTAATTGGTTCTAAGCGAAGGTGGCAAAGGGTGATTCATTGTTTATCATAGTTCGATGGAGCGTGTGTGGTTTACTGGCACATCGAATAGGTGATTGTTACAATGAAGGCACCATGTGAATTTGCATGGTAATTCACACCCACTTTGTGATCCTCGGCATCCCAGTCACAAACGAGAGGGGCATTTCGAGATTTAAACATGTCATTGAATAGTTTCAATGAATCTCATCCGAACCTAGGAATTCTCAAAAACACTTAGGACTAATAGTGTAAGTTTTATGATGGAGAATTAGTGAATCGTCATTCACTTACCTTCAATTTATTTGCATGTTAGATTACGGCATCCCTTTTCTAGTATGTAAATGTTATTGTTGGATCCTAGCCCTAATTTTCTTATTGGGTGATAATTGGGGATTCTTATTCTAATCTATCTTTGTCCTTTTCTAATTATAGATGTCAAACGCAAACAACGCTGCTGCTAGTTCTTTCACGTTGATGAGCCTTTGCCAAAAGGTCACCTTCGATGGAACAAACTTTAGCGAATGGATAAGATACATTCGCACCATTGCTCGCTATGAGGATAAGGAGTATGTCCTCGATGAGAAGCTCGAGAAAATCAACCCCGAAATTGCTACTCCCGCCGAAATCACCGCCTTTGAAACTCATGAGCGAGATGCAACGAAGGTACATTGCATCATGATCGCCACCATGAACTCCGAATTCCAAAAGTCCTACGAGGACATGTACCCATACGAGATGCATCAAGACTTATTGGAGAGGTACCACCAAAACGCGAGACAAGAGAGGTACGAGATTTTCACTAACATGATTTCCGCGAAGATGGGTCATGGAGAATCTCTTACCGTGCACTTGCAAAAGATGCAAAGGTATGTTGACCGCCTCCGCAAGTTAAATGTTGACTTCGGTGAAGACTTGGCGATCGACATGGTGCTTCACTCTTTGCCTCCGATGTACAACCAATTTAGGATGACCTACCACATGAACAAAGAAGAGGTCACCCTAAGCAAGCTCCAAGGTCTCTTGAGGGTTGCTGAGAGCAACTTCAAGGACAAGTCTGTTGCACCCACTCCCAATCCGCCCGCTGCTCCTGTCTTGGCTATTGGACAAGGGAAGGGAAAGAAGAGGAAAGCTTCATCGAAGAACTATCGCAAGGTGAAAGCCCAAGATGGTGCCTCTTCTAGTGGGACCAAAGTTGATCCCGCCAAGCCCTGCTCTAACCCGAAGGAGGCAGAATGCCACCACTGCCACAAGATAGGACATTGGAAGAGAAGCTGCCCGGATTACCTGCAAGCTATCAAAGAAGGAAAGATCAAGCCATCTTTCGCAGGTATATATACAATCAAATCTAACGATTCTAATCATGCTATTTCTTGGGTTCTTGATACCGGTTGTGGTTATCACATTTGTTCTAATGTGCAGGGACTAAGAAGAAGTAGGGATGTGGAGCAAGGAAGGATCAATCTAATCATGGGGAACAGAAGATCGTCGCCTGTGACCAAGATTGGAGTGTATTCCTTAGTGCTTAGGAATAGTTTAGTTTTAGATTTGAACAATTGTTGCTATTCGCCAGAAATGGCAAGAAACATCATTTCATTTCATGGTTTATATAGACAAGGATTTAGATTTTCTTTTAATAATGAGAATGGTTCTATTTTGGCTTATCTAAATGGTGTCTTTTACTTTGAAGCTATACCATGTAATGGAATATATGAAACCGTTATGATTGTTGATAACTTAGGAAATGATGTTTTGAATATTGATTCTTCCACTAGTATGGATAAAGCATCCTTGTGGCATTGTCGTCTTGGACATGTCAACGAGAAACGCATAGCCCAACTCCAAAAGGATGGAGTGTTGGAGTCATTCGACCTTAGGGAAGATGACACATGCGAGTCTTGTTTGCTTGGGAAGATGACTAAGTCGCCCTTCACAAATACATGTGAAAGGGGCGAGGGTCTATTGGACCTAGTACATACCGATGTGTGTGGACCATTTAGATCAACCACGAAGGATGGGAACCGCTTCTATGTGACTTTTACCGATGACTATAGTAGATATGGGTATATCTACTTAATCAAGCAAAAGTCAGACACCTTTGAAAAATTCAAAGAATTCAAGAATGAAGTGGAGAATCAATTGGGCAGGAAAATCAAGATGCTTCGATCCGATCGAGGAGGAGAGTATCTAAGTCTTGAATTCCACGATTATCTCAAGGAGTGTGGAATAGTTTCACAATTGACGCCTCCTAGGACACCGCAGTTGAATGGTGTGGCAGAAAGGCGTAATCGAACCTTATTGGATATGGTTCGCTCTATGATGAGTCGTGCTTCGCTACCAATCTCTTTTTGGGGGTATGCCTTAGAGACTGCCGCCCATATCCTTAACCGAGTCCCTACTAAGAAGGTTGCCAAAACACCTCACGAGATGTGGACAGGGAAAGCTCCCTCGTTGGCACATATCAAGGTTTGGGGTTGCGAGGCTTTCGTAAGACGAGATACTCACGACAAGCTTGAACCTCGAAGTGAGCGATGTATTTTCATCGGCTACCCGCAGACATCCTTTGGATATCTCTTCTATAGACCGAAGGACAATGTTGTCTTCGTTGCAAGGAGAGGAGTTTTCCGAGAGCGAGAACTCATAAGCCAAGGAGACAGTGGGAGGCAAATCGAGCTTGAAGAAATTCAAGAGTCGATAGATGAAGGAACCTCTACCGCTGGCACTCAACCCGAGGAGGAAACTCCGGTTGAACCGATTGACGAATCCTTACCTCTTAGACGTTCCGATAGAGTTAGAGTTCTACCCCAGTTTTATGGTTTTCATATTACTACCGAAGGGGACACGTATATTAGTGATGGTACACTAGTAAACCTTGATGAACCTAATAGCTATAAGGAAGCCATGGCAGGCCCGGAGTCTGCAAAATGGAAAGAGGCAATGGATAGCGAGATCCAATCCATGTATGATAACCAAGTTTGGAATTTGGTTGATTTTGTGCCCGGACGTAAGACCGTTGGGTGTAAATGGATCTTCAAGAAGAAGACCGACGTGGATGGAAACATACACACATATAAAGCACGATTGGTTGCGAAGGGCTTTACTCAAACTCCTGGAGTTGACTATGATGAGACCTTCTCACCAGTTGCGAAGATTAAATCTATTAGAGTGATGCTAGCTATTGCCGCATTTCATGATTATGAGATTTGGCAAATGGATGTCAAGACCGCTTTCCTTAATGGGAAGCTGGCTGAGGATGTGTACATGGCTCAGCCCGAAGGGTTTGTGGATCCGAAGCATCCGAATAGAGTGTGTAAGCTTGAGAAGTCCATTTATGGACTTAAACAAGCGTCTCGCAGATGGAATCTTTGCTTTGATGAGAAAGTCAAAGAGTTTGGATTTGTACGAAGCGAAGACGAGTCTTGTGTATACGTCAAAGCCAGTGGGAGTATAGTAAGCTTTCTCGTCCTATATGTTGATGACATATTGCTCATAGGAAACGACATCCCGACTCTGCAGGAAGTTAAGTCCTGGCTCGGGAAGTGCTTCGCTATGAAGGACCTCAGAGAAGCTTCTTACATTTTGGGAATAAGGATAGTGAGAGAAAGAAGTAAGAGACTAATTGGACTTAGTCAGAACACTTACTTGGAGAAGGTACTGAAACGTTTTAGTATGGAAAACTCAAAGAAGGGAGAATTACCAATACAAAGTAATGCCAAATTGAGTAAGACTCAAAGTCCGAGTACCGAAGCTGAGATAGCAGAAATGAGCCGAGTACCATACGCTTCCGCAGTTGGCTCAATCATGTACGCTATGACTTGTACTCGCCCTGATGTAGCCTTCGCTTTGAGCATGGTTAGCAGATATCAAGGGAATCCTGGCAAAGCACATTGGATTGCAGTGAAGAATATCCTTAAGTACCTTCGGAGGACAAAGGAATGGTTCTTAGTCCTCGGAGGGAGTGATGACTTAAAGGTGCGAGGGTATAGTGACGCCAGTTTTTAGACCGACAGGGACAACTACCGTTCGCAGTCGGGCTGGGTCTTTACCCTAAATGGAGGAGCAGTGACCTGGAAGAGTTCCAAGCAAGAGACCGTAGCTGATTCAACGTGCGAATCAGAGTACATTGCAGCGAGCGAAGCGTCGAAGGAGGCAATATGGCTAAAGAACTTCATCGGTGATCTTGGAGTCGTACCTGCCATAAAGGAGCCCATGGAGATTTTCTGTGATAACGAAGGTGCAGTTGCCTTAACCAAGGAACCGAGGGATCATGGTAGATCAAGACATATCGACAGAAAATATCACTTCATCAGACATCGTGTAGAAGAAGGACAACTCGTAGTGAAGAGGATATCATCAGAAGATAACCCAGCAGATCCGCTTACGAAGGGACTGAGTAGGGTTAAGCACTTACAGCATGCTAGGAGTATTGGGCTGAAGGATGATATTAGCATAGATTAGATAGTATTAGAAACGTGTAATAGATAAATGTAATTTGACATTTGATGATTAAATAAAGGAGTTTTATTTATGAGTAATGATACTATCTTATGTTAATTGTTTAGCTATTGTTTCACTTTGCATGTTTTGACTTCCAGAATAATTGAGTTTGTTAGGAATAATCGAATTATTCAAATGGTCCACAATCGTTCATATGTTGGGAGTAGATATGAAAGAAGATTGTCATGAATTGGTGTGTAGAGTGTCTAAATGGTGTTAGACATAGCAAAGGATTGCTACAACGTTCATGAGTGCTTATGAACTAGTTTTGAGCATTGGAATAAACCCACGCTTGCTGGAATCACCTTGTGGAATACGATATAATAGGTGATCGCAAGACGATAATATCATATGGTCTTAAAACCTAGATATATGGTTTGTTATTTGTTAATTGATTGTACATTGATAATGCGAAAACGCATCAGTAACTTGGTGTTATAAAACGTATTGTTGTGTATAGTTGGTTAATGAATAAGTAAATGCATATAAGTCGAAGTTTATCTGTAACTTTTATCTAAGAAGGTAAAAGCGATATCTCGGCCGCTCGATGATTTGATTTGACTTATGTGCCGGGCCCGGTCAGAACTGAATTGATGTGTTCGATTAAGTTCTATGTCGAATAAATCAGAGATCGAGAAACCTAAATGCTTGACTAACCATTCCATAGGATTGTCAGCATGATGTCTAACAGAGGACTGTACGTTCCCTTATCTAAAGGACAAGATTGATTAGATCAGAGTTGACAGCGTCTTTGAGAGCTATGATTGCAAACCGAATTGTACTAGTATAGTTACTAGACTTATCCAAGTGGGAGACTGTTGGAATAGTGTCTAAGGCTGTAACTATATCCGGTTGTGCATGGTCCTTTTGGGTTGCCTTCACCATAGCAACTTGATAGGATGATTTATTAAGAGAGAGTAAATATTATTAATATATTATGTGAATAATATAATGAATAATATATTGTTATTTGATTAATATAAGTCATAGAATTAATTAGAATTAATTTGGTGACTTAAAGAGATTAATTAAATAAAGGGGTATAAACTGTCAATTGTTTGATAGTTAAGCTTTAGACTGTAAATCCATTTGGATATGGTATGGACGGATTCTAAGAGCTTTAGGAAAGCTAAAATCGTCCATATACTTATCTATGGAATGGATTTGGATAGCCTTAAGAGAAGATTATCCAATTAGGGTTTAAGTTGTAACCCTTAAGGAGTCTACAAGTATAAATAGACCCCATAGCATAGGGAATTCGACACATCTCCTAAAGCAAGAAACCTCTGGTCGAATTCCTCCCCTCTCCTCTCTCCTAAATCATTCTTATTGCTATTGGTGTTTGTAAGCCATTAGAGGAGTGACACTTGTGACTGTAGAAGCTCCAAGACCTCAAGATCAACAAGGAACTCAAAGGTATGATTCTAGATCTGTTTCAATGTTGTTATTTAACCTAATTAGTCATTAGAAGACTTGGATTCAATGCATGTTTATTAGAAAGCCTAGATCCAAGCATTAGGGTTTTGCATGCGCACATAGGAAAGATCTTATGGCTAAAACCCAACAATAGTATATATGTTCTTTTCTGTCCTTGTTATAGTATGTATGTTCCTTCCTGTTCTAGTTATAGTATGTATGTTCCTTCTTGATCTGTGACAACTCGAAATTTCTATTCTGTACAACCCTTCAATTCAATAGAAGTCAGAAAAGTTGCTGCTAAGTTTCAAACTTTTTGGAACAAGTTTGAGTATTTTAGGATTTACACGTCGAGTGATATCAGGAGAGAGGATGCCCTAATATTTATTGTGCAACATTGTTATTCCAAAACTCCAATAAATTTTAGTTTATAGCCAGAATAATATTTTCAGCCAAAAACCATGAATTTGGGGATATATATATATATATATATATATATATATATATATATATATATATATATATATATATATATATATATAAGAGAATTGGTTATTATTTACACTTTTTTCCAAATCTCAAGATCTAAGTCCCATTTCTCTCTCAAGTATCATCCAAAAGTTTTTCGAGATCTTTGATCTAGTAAGTGTTTCTAGCTTTCTTAAGTAGTTGTATGACTTAATCTAGTGTTTTAACACACTTCTAACCATGAAATCATTCCAAAAGGGTCAATCTTCAATTTACACCAAGAACACCAAGAACACACACTTGTGTTCTTGGCCTTTTGGACCTTTTCGAGCTTCTAACTTGTAAGTGTTTCTATCCTAGAGTCTTACAAGCTTTGTTACACTTCTATACCTCAAGAAATCATCCAAGAACACCAAGATCAAAGGTGTTTACAGTCCTAGAACACCTTGGACCGTAAACCCTATTTAGGGTGCCAAAGTGTGCTATATCCTTTCCTAAGCCTTGGGTTTTAACTTAGAACCTTACCTTGATGTGTTTAGCACATGAAAACCACCAAAATGACTCATTTATATGTGTTTACGGTTTGGGGATCTCCCAAAACCGTAAACACCCCAAAGGTGTGTAAAAATGGCCCTAGTACCTTCACAAGCTTAGGAAACTAGTCTAGATTTATTCCTTGTTATGTTTGGGACTTGAAAACATCAAAATACCATGTTCCATAGGAGTTTACGACAGCAAACACATGGAGAAATGGTCCATGGGCCGTAAACTCCATTTAGGAGTGTATTGATGCCACAAAACATTTCCTAAGGCCTAAACATGAAGTAGGAATGACTGTAATGGCTTAGAAGACTTCAAACCAACAAATGGTCAAAAGTTTATGAGCTTAAAACCGTGAACTCAATGGGTTATGGTCTTTAGGGAGTAAATGTTGGATTAATGTCTAAGTCCATAACTATAATTGGTAAGACTTGACCCGACCCGGCATGGTCCATTTGGGTTGCATACCATCATGCACTTGAATGAGAGAAATAAGACACTTATGGTTATTAATATATTATAAGTTCTAGTATATTAATAATAAGAATAATAAGATTATTTAATTAGTATTGATCAAGAATTAATCTAGGATTAATTAAGTGATCAAAAGAAGACTAATTAAATATATGGGTTGATTGTGTAAATCATCCATACTTGTATAGTGGGCTAATGCTCCATGGATAATCAAGTTGGGCTAAAACCCATAGGATGGTCCATGAATGCTCCATGGTGTATTTGTACCCATGGATCCAAGGAAATGGAAAGCCATGACAATTAAGAGTTTACCCTAATTGTGTAACTATATAAGCATCTTATTATTGAGGAAAAATCGGCCACTAGTGTGTGTGAAGAAAGGGCTAGCCGATTTTGAAGAGTGTAGAATTCTCTCAAATCATTCTAAGTGTTTTGATGATTGTGATTCCATTTGAGGTGTCACACTTGGGGCACTAAGCACTCAAGCTTCATGAAGACTTTCTACATCAAGAGGTATGTATTCTATCTTGTTACATTCATTGTTTTGTATGCTAGATTAGGATAATACCTTGGAAGTTCTTATTTGCATGTATAATAGAGAAAACATAGATCCAAGGTATTTAGGGTTGCATGTACACTTAGGAAGTGTTAGAATGCTCAAAACCCAACAGTGGTATCAGAGCCACGGGTTGTTTTCTGTTATATTGATGCAAATATTTTATTTTCAAAGTTGAAAAAAAAAGAAAAAAAACATGAAGTTTGTCAAATTTTAAAATAATTACTTGTTCTTGTGAAAAACTAATTATTTGTAAAATTTGAATAATTTGCTTTATGAGTTGAATTAGGTCAAATTTAATAAAAGATAAAATAATATGATTATTTTATTAGTTTTAAAAGTTTGATCTAAAAAGTTTTATTTTTTTGAAACCTCCATTAGTTATGGATTTGAAAAGGTTTTAAAAAAAAATTGATTTAAAGTTTTTTTTTGGAGTTACAAAATTTGGTGTTAATGTTTTAAAGGATTCCATAACTTAAGAATAAGTTATGGATCACCAAAAGTTTTTTGTTATCTTGTTTTATGAGTGAATTTAGATTAATGATGAAAATTATGTGATAGTTGGTTTTAATCCAAATTAATCTAAAAGAAGTTCATAAAATGTGTTTATGTAACTTAAAAGTCACATTTATGAATCTTAAAACTCATAAAGTTGGCAATGGTTACAAAATGAAGAGTCTTGTGTCATTGAATAATTTTTTTTTATGACTCCATAACTTGTCCTCAAGTTATGGAAGTTCAAGAGTCACTTCATTAAAGAAAAATATGTAACCATAATTAAATCCATAAGTTATAAAATAAAGAAAAGTTAATTCTTTTATTAGTTTAAAGTCTTCCATAACTTGTCCTCAAGTTATGGAACTTGAAGAGTTTTTGGATTAAAACTACTTTAAACACATAAGTTATGGAATTAATTAGTTTTGAATAGTTTCAAAACTTGCCCTCAAGTTTTGGAATTTGTAAAGTTTTCTCTAATGAATACTTTAATTCCAAGTTAGCCCTTAGAATTTTAAAAGTTAAAATTCAACCCTTATACTTTATAATATTATAAGTTAATAATATATATATATGTATAAGAGTAAAGTCAGTCTTACCGCTAGTACGCCTCATTCACGAAGCCGGTCTATAAGGTGGGTATAAGGTTGTTGCCTATAAAATGGCAACTTAATGGGTGTCCACTCTCACCCACCGCTTGCTTGACTGTTGGAGGGTCGTTAGCCGAACGGGTTTGACAGGACTAGAATTCTCCCTTCATTAAAAGTATTAATGATAATACTAAGTAACTAAACTCTTAATAATACCCAATCTTAGTTACTTAGGAAAAATGTGAATAAGGTGCTAATCCATGAAATTACACTTTACACTTTGTCTAAGTCGTTAGTGGAGCGTGTGTGGTTAACCGTCACACTAACTTGGACTTAACAAGGTAGGTAAAGGGTGACTTAATATTTATCATAGTATCGATGGAGCGTGTGTGGTTAACCGGCACATCGATTGAGGGGTAATTTATTAAGGGTACCAAGTGATTTGCATGGTTACTTCACACCTTGTTTTGTGATCCTCGGCATCCCAGTCACAAAACTTGAAGGGCACACTCGAGATTGAAACATGCCTTTGAAAAGTTCAATGAATCTCAAAGATCTAGGAGTTTCAAAACCAATTAAAACCTAATAATACATTTCGTTTATCTTGGTGGAAATTGGTGAATCGTCATTCACCTACCTTCAAATATTTTATAGCTTGGATTACGGCATACCTCTTCTAAGTTATAAAATAGTTTGTTGGGTCCTAGCCTTAATATTTCATATTGGGTGTCATATTAAGGACTTAAGATCAACTATCTTGAATATCTCCCAAAAGATGTCTGGTTTAGACACTTATGATCTTCCCAAATCTCTTGAAACAAGGTTTCCTAATGAAGATGATGTCCCATGGATATCATACTTCTTTCTCCTCCTCCAATTATTCTCCCTAACCCACAAGTTCTTGAAAAGTTTAAGGTCACTCAAGCCCTATTGGCAAGGCAAGGTCTAGGTGTGAGCACATCTTGGAGATGTAGTCACATATTGACAAGCCGGGAGAGTTGGGTGTCAAAGTCTTGAGAAAGTTGGTGGTTCAATCACTTTCTAAGTCACATAGTGAGTTCCTTTGGGACACCTATGAAACAGACTATGACAAGACCCTTATGATCTTATCTATTTGTTAAGATCAACTTCCTTAAAACTTGATGGACATTGACAATAGTGACACAGGAAATCCGAAAAGCATTCTCTTCCCAGTGGAAAGGGATCGGCCATAGTCAACTCGGTTGACCAAATGGTAAAGAGAAAAGCTAAGTCTGTGATAGTCCCGTGTACCTTTATCAAAGGGTCCATATGTTTATATTGCCAAAGGAAGGGGCATTGGTTGCGAAGCTGCCAGATTTACCTAAGGATGTTAAAGTCAATAAGTTTGACTCCACTTCAGGTAAATTCCACTATCTAACTCTGTTAAGTTTCTATTCTGAGATTCTTGATACATGATGTGACTGGGTCACATGGTGATGTTTAAGAATCAAAGAAAAGTGAAGAAACTTAAAGAAAGAATATGCTGAATCTGATCGCGTAGATGGATTTCTATCGCGTAGCCTGAAAAATCGGATTCGTGAGCTACTTCTCAGGAGTTATGAGATATTGCTTAGGAATAGATAACAACAAGTTTTCATATGGATTGTAAGGATAAGTTTTTCCGCAAAGTTTTAAAATAAAAAGAAAATTTTTGATTTTATTTATTTTAAAATATCCTTACAATGGCATTTGGAAAGAAAATTGTTGCTTATAAGATTCCATTAACAGCAAGAGTGGAAACATGAAATTGATTCTTTCATTTGTGGTAATGTCTAAATTTACCAAATAAGGAAAGATTCTCATCACCCAAGTTTCAAGTGGACCGGAACTTGGAATCATGCAAGTTGTATAGCATGATGAATGAGAACTTTCAAGTTTTGGAAAAATTAAGACTAATTACTTGTTCACATGGATGTGTGAGTCAAGTAAAGGACTAAGGGATCGAGTACACATTCTTGTGCACTAATTAAGTCCACCACAAAAGATCGATAAGAAGAATCAAATTAGGCAGAAGGATAAAAGTTTCTCAAATCTGAAAAGATGGGAGAGTACTTTAGTATCAGTTTTGTGATCATCTTAATGATTAAGAAACCATATCACAATTAGTTCTCTAAGGAAATCTTAGTGCATTCTTATGACTAAGAAGAGGGATCTTGAATTGTTGAAATGGTTAAATCAAGAAGATGAGTCATACTTCGTTCCAATACAAGTCTTAGAGTTATACTCCAAGATTGTAACTTGAGTGACATGTCTTAAAGAAGGTTTAAAACACTTGTCAAATGTAAGAGTAAAAGTTTTCTACTCTTGTACATTTGAAATTGGTAAGTTGTGATGTTTTGGATAAAACAAAGACCAACTTAGGCCAATTGTGTGAAGTGTTTTTCTTGATTAGAATCCGCACTATCTCTTGGATGTTTGACAAGGGAGTCTTATATGTCAAGAGGACAGTGGGAGTCTTAAAGGTCTTGAAAGTCTCAAGAACTAATCAAGAATAAAACCTAAAGTTCTTCACTAGCACACGACTTGAGGTTTATAACCTATCGTGTTGACATATCTGTGCCCATTCCAGTTAAAGTTGGCTTTGCATATGAGTTCTTAGAGTTCTCAATTTGTTGCACAACAACTTGGAAGCAATGGTAGGCCCTTGAGCTGCCAGGTGGCAAGAAGTTAAGATTGAGTTCAATCCATATGGTTTTGGATTTGTCATTATCTTTGTCTTATGATTATGATTTTGACAGTTCATATGGGTAGGAACTCATACACCATTAAATCTAAGTGTCATAAGGTTTCTCTCTGATTCATCAAAATGATGGTGAGGAAACACTTTCACTAAGTAGATTTTAGCTAGATAGCAATTGTGATATTTGCATTCTCAAAGTCGTTAGT
The DNA here is from genome assembly GCF_002870075.4 of Lactuca sativa. Taxonomy (NCBI): domain Eukaryota; kingdom Viridiplantae; phylum Streptophyta; class Magnoliopsida; order Asterales; family Asteraceae; genus Lactuca; species Lactuca sativa. The sequence goes on along the minus strand of NC_056629.2, from coordinate 169,111,019 downwards.
GGAGCGCGTGTGGTTAACCGGCACACTAATATGGACTTGTGAGAAGTGGCAAAAAAGGTCTAGCCATTATGATTACGGCATACCTCTTCATAATTGTTTAGACCCACAAGTGTGCTATCTAAGGGAAGGTGTATGATTTTGATAAAGTCTTATCAAAACAATCTAGTATCAGAAATCTGAACTTTGGTAAGAAAGTCAATGAAGTATTGATTTCTAGAAGTCCAGCTGATTTCTGGGTACATGTCAAAGCTAGTGGGAGCATAAGTGTTATGCTAATAATCATCATGTTAGTGGGAGCATGATAATTATGATAAGTATTGCAAGTTAGCAATGTTAATTATAGAAAACAAAAGTTTCAATTGGGAAAGAGTTGTTTTGCTATAATTAAGGGAGAGGAAATTATACTTCATATCAAATCTATAAGGTTTAGATCTGAGGTTTTAATCATTTAGTCAAGGATATATATATGAATTTCATGTTGGAATGGCTCAACATAAGGAAATTCTGTATATGGGTCCATTATTTGCGTTCTAAAATTCGATTATGATTACGGCATCCCTTTTCATAATCTGAATTATGAGAACTTGGCAAATAGAAATGGACATATTATAGCAAAAGACTGGTTTAGTCTTTATGTGAGACATCATGAATCGTGTCCCATATGCTTCGGATATAGGATCGATTACATGTGCTATAATCATCCGTTCTAAAATTTTCCAAATGCCCAAGGCATTAAGAAGGGAAAAAGGTTTAGAACTGGATATGACTAAAAGGATTAAAAAAAATTTGTCGAGGACAATCTAAGGTTTACCAAAGATTGGTTACTCAAGGACAATTGGAAGTATAGTGATAATTCTGGAAGGACCATATTGACATAGTCTGTAAGGAGGCAACTCTTGTTCAGAAGTGATAGTCAAAATGGAATCTGGAAATGTTTCAAAGTTAGAATTTTCAATCTGTGTAAGATTAAGGAAACTTAATGCAAGAAGGATATTTCCAAGGAGTTGATCTCCTTTGGAATACTCTGTAATGATTGTTGCCAAGTCTTTGTGAGTTTGTGCATAATCGTTACAAGAGTATCAATGCATATAAGTTTAGAATCTAACAGATTTCAGTAAATGGCATGAATTTGGAATTCTTGCATTTGCAGTAAGGATTTGGGAGTGTGAAAAGAGAATCATTGAAGCTATGTTCAATTGATCTAGTTCACAAAGTAAAGATCATAGACAAACATAGTATGCATACTTGGTGTGTGGCATGACTAGTGTTTAAGAAAACATAGTGTACGTGCTTGGAGCATGGGACAACTATTGTTTTAAATTCAAGAATAAAGTTGATAGCTGAAACAGTATACAATGAATAATGTGTAATCATATGGTGATAAATAAAAGGTGTTTTATTTATGTTCAAAGGGTTGATACCATATTAGATTCAATTATTATTGTGTTTCACTTTGCATGTTTTGACTTCCCGAATAAACTGGGTTATTCTTCCGGAATGACTAAGTTATTCAAACCATCCACAGTCGGTCATATTTTGGAAGTAGATATGAATTTAGACTGTCATGATGGGTTGTAGAGGTCTAAGGTGTTGGACAAGGCTACAACAATCATGAGTGCTCATAAGTTCTGAGTATTGGATTCAACCCGCGCTCATTGGAATCACTTCATGGATTTTATCACGAGTGATCATGAGACGATAATATCTTATATTCTTCAAACCTAGAGATATGAGTTGTTACTATGAGTTGATAGTACATTGATTGCACGAAACCGCATTTGGTAACTCTGTGCTATAAAACGTGCCTTTGTGTATGATTCAACAAGTAGTAGAACAAGCCATATGAGTCGAAGTTTATCCGTTCCTTTTACCTTCGGGATAAAAGCGATATCTGTGGGCCCCTCGATGATTTGATGATGACAAATGGAAGTGCTCAGCCGGGCCAGGACTGATTTGATTTGTTCAATTAGTCAGTCGTCATAAATCGGAAATCGGGAAACAACAAATGGAGAGAGAGAATGATTATAATCCATGTCTCAGTCCATATGATATCTAGAATGGAGGAATATATGATCCCTTATCTAATGGACAAGTCATTGACAAAGGTCAGAGTTCATCGACAAGGTCAGAGTTCGACAGAAGCTTTTGAGAGCTACGATTGCCGGTTGGTTCCTGAAGTCATACGCAATAATAGTTTTAGACTTATCCAAGTGGGAGACTGTTGGATTAATGTCTAAGTCCATAACTATAATTGGTAAGACTTGACCCGACCCGGCATGGTCCATTTGGGTTGCATACCATCATGCACTTGAATGAGAGAAATAAGACACTTATGGTTATTAATATATTATAAGTTCTAGTATATTAATAATAAGAATAATAAGATTATTTAATTAGTATTGATCAAGAATTAATCTAGGATTAATTAAGTGATCAAAAGAAGACTAATTAAATATATGGGTTGATTGTGTAAATCATCCATACTTGTATAGTGGGCTAATGCTCCATGGATAATCAAGTTGGGCTAAAACCCATAGGATGGTCCATGAATGCTCCATGGTGTATTTGTACCCATGGATCCAAGGAAATGGAAAGCCATGGCAATTAAGAGTTTACCCTAATTGTGTAACTATATAAGCATCTTATTATTGAGGAAAAATCGGCCACTAGTGTGTGTGAAGAAAGGGCTAGCCGATTTTGAAGAGTGTAGAATTCTCTCAAATCATTCTAAGTGTTTTGATGATTGTGATTCCATTTGAGGTGTCACACTTGGGGCACTAAGCACTCAAGCTTCATGAAGACTTTCTACATCAAGAGGTATGTATTCTATCTTGTTACATTCATTGTTTTGTATGCTAGATTAGGATAATACCTTGGAAGTTCTTATTTGCATGTATAATAGAGAAAACATAGATCCAAGGTATTTAGGGTTGCATGTACACTTAGGAAGTGTTAGAATGCTCAAAACCCAACAGTAAACTCATATTAGGGGTTCCCTTGAACCCTAAAACCCAATAGCCTTGTCCTACAACACTTAGATGCACTCCTTAGCACTTATAACACTTATACAAGGTGTTTAACATGAATTAAGATGTCTTAACTTTGTTATTAGTTGTTTAAAGGCTAATTGGTTACATATATTTTATATTTTATGTTATCTAGGATCATAGTGTGTTCAAGTCTTCACTTGACACCTAACATCCTATATAGTCTGTTCATCCCAACCACTTGCTACAAGTGAGTTCATACCCCTTAATCAATGATTTAAATGTTTTTAAATGCTTTTATGGAGGGGGGATACAAGTTGAATCATGCTAGTTATTATATTAATCACATGTGATTAATAAGTAGCATACAAAAGGATTTACTGCTCTTTTAGCTATTTTACCAAACAGTTTACTTCAAATGGCTTTCCAAAACATTTTTACTCAGTTAAAACTCTTTGTTAAACTGTCTTCCATACTGAGTGTATCTTTTCAAACCCAGTTACAGTTGTGATACAAAACATATGTTTTCCTTATACCTTACACTATTCTTATCAAACCAACTGCTTTCAAATTGTTTTACAATTTGACATCAAGTCATCGCTTGTAGATACTAAAATTTTCAATGGTTTTACAAAACTTCTTTTATGCTTTTATATTGTCAATTGCATGCCTAGATATGTATAGTTATATAAGCAATGTTTAAAGGACTTAGGAAGGCTAACCCGCTTTATTTCCTTTTCCCCGTTGGGATGTGGTCAGGTAGGGTATCGGGTATCCGTCCGAAGGTCGTTTAAATATCAGTTATATATCATGTGTACATATATAGTCGTAAAGGTTCTTCCAGTCAGTTCAATACCCTTGGGTAGCAAGGGTATACTTCCATGTTCATACGTACCAGTTACATTACTAGTAAGCTACCATATGGGTAGTTTAGGAAGATACTAATACGATTACTAGAATGCGGAATCATACAATGATTCAGTTCGTTCATGAGTCGATACTTGCTAGATAGAGAGAGAACACACATTACAACTAGTACACACAGTACATTTCTATACATGCTAGATAGAGAGAGAACACACATTACAGCTAGCACACGCAGAACATTACAGTACATTACTATACTATTATATAGATACATTTATATGATTACGTTTACATGATTACGCTTACATGATTACGTTTACATTGATACGCTTACATGAGTACGTTTACATAGATACGCTTACATGAGTGCGTTTACATATACGATAATAGGACAGACATAACTAGGTGCTATAGCATGGAACGATTTCAGGATCTAACTATACCAATGAATCACAACGCATTGTGATAGTTATATTGGGTATACATGATCATAGTAATGTGGATGTTCGTGGCTTGCAAACATGTAGGGGTCGTGTGTGGGTCCTAAAATCTCTTTGACAGGGGAGCATCTAGCATGGGATCTAGCCATCATATTATGTCTTATCCCTCAAATAAGGGAAAATAGTACAAAAGTAGCCACTTATTACAAATACTACAATACTTACAAGATTACAATAGATTTAAGGTAGTTAGTACGGTTGTAGTTATTTGGTACTACACCATAGTACTGTTTCATTTTTCCCATTACATTCACTTCGTGAACATTCACACGATGCACGGTAATGTAGAAACTATATTTTTGGTTAATGATAGTCAGATTTGGAAAAATACACTCTTACAGGAGACACACACAGTTACTAGATGCCTTGGTAGAAGCCTACTTTCAGTAGGAAGCATAGGGCTTTTTAGGAGGTTCAAAACGTTTTCATACTTACATTTCATATACATATAAATACTTACATTTCATATACGTACAAATACTTACATTTCATATACGTACCAATATATTCTTACAAATTAAGACACTAAAATACCTATGATCTCACCAGCTTTAAAGCTAATACTCTCTTTCAAAATAACTTGTATCCTCAGGTCAATAGTAGACAGGTACCGATGCAAGGTTTAGAGAAGATGGTGCTCGTTCAAGACTCATCTTTCATTTTGATTTATACTTTAGTGTCTATCATAATTTGACAGAACACACTTGTACTAAAATTATATTATTAATGCAATGGATGATGTTGTTGCTTGTTTACTACTTTTCATTGTTGTGATACTGTACATGACGTCCTTCGCCCCAGAACGTTTCCGCCGTTCATGGTTTTGGGGTGTGATATGTTCTAGTTATAGTATGTATGAAATGACTCATGTATGTTTCACTGATCTAGAAGTAGTAAGTAGTGATCCTATAAACTATACCTATTATAGTTTACTAGCATGATTGTTTGACTGTTTCTGATTTGTAGAAAAGACTCAATTACTCACCATAAGCAACTAAGTTAAGTATAATCCTTAAAAATGGTTTTAATATTCATATATGTATTTAATGAGTATAATTATGATTTAACTGACAGTCGAACTGGTGATCCTACCCTAAGCCCACAACCAAACAACGAACAGGAGTAAAGGTATTTAGCAGTAGTCCTAAGTCCGTTAAAGCATACTTATACGTAAATAAATAGTCAAATGTGATTTTGATATAAAAGAAGGCTAAAATAGTTTAAAAGAGTTTTAACATGTTTTTGAGTATAAGAAATCCTTTTGTTAACTGTTTTCACACGTAAATGATTAACACATTAGTATTGTGTTTTACTTGTATCCCCCCCCCTAAAAGATTGTAAAAGTGTATTTGTAGGGGTATGAACTCACCTTATGTGAGTGATTCAGATGAAAGTTCGATATAGGATGCTAGGTATCACTAGTGAAGTCCCGAGCACAAATAGATCCTATTTAGCATATATATATATATATATATATATATATATATATATATATATATATATATATATATATATATATATATATATATATATATATATATGATATTAGGGCCTATAACAGCTAATATGTAAAGGAAACAACCTTAGGATCTAGGAAACACTTACAATGAAGTGTTAGAATTGAAAGTGGGAGGATGTAAGATGATCACGACCAATGGTGAAGGGTTCACAGCCCTTGGGTTGAGCACAACCCTTGAACACTTGAGTGTTTACAGCCCAAACTTGAAGGGTTCACGGCCAAGGATGAAGGTTCACGACCATATGAAGGCTTCATGGTCAAAACACCTTGAAGATCTTGAAGATGATGATGAAAAGTGATGAATCAAAGCGTTTTACAAGTATGAACAAGTAATGGGATAGGGTACTCATGTTTTTGGGGTGACAGAAGACTCCTTGCAGTTGATACTTGAGAGAGAAAGGAGATGTTCATGGTTGAAAGATGAGAAGTGAAGAGAAAAATGGCTAACTCCCATATATATAGGGGGAGAGTAGTTCACGGCCCAAGGATGGGTTCACGGCCATGAACCTCCTTTGAAGGTGTTTCCGGCTCGAATGCAATCCACTAATCTCTTGCTAACGCTTCCTAACACACAATCCCTTAAAATATTAAAGAAACAAGTCTGAACTTTCAATTGATTTGACCGACTTTACAAGATAAGAATTTCGAGTTGTCACATCATCCCCCTGTTAAAGGGAATTTCATCCCAAAATTAGAGTTTAAGCAAATGCACATAGACTAAGGGAAAAGATGAGGATATTTAAGTTTAATTTGATCCTCCCGCTCCCAAGTGAATTCGGATCCCCGCTTTGCATTCCAGCGAACTTTCACTATCGGGATATAGCTTTGATTCGTTTGCTTGACCTCCCTGTCCATGATTTCTACTGTTTCTTCCACGGAGTTGAGGCTTTCATTGATCTCGATTTCATCGAGTGGGATAACTAGAGTCTTATTGGATAGGCACTTTTTTAAGGTTCGATACGTGGAAGGTAGGGTGTACGTTACTAAGTTCTTGAGATAGTTTGAGTTTGTAAGCTATAGGGCCAATCCTACGAAAATCTCAAAAGGCCCTACGTAACTTGGATTTAGCTTCCCACACTTTCTGAAGTGTATCAAGCCCTTCCAGTTTGAGACCTTCAGTAGAACAAGGTCACCAACATGGAATTCCAAAGGTTTCCGTCTCTTGTCGGCATAGGTTTTCTGTCGGTCTCTAGAGGCTTTCAATCGTTCACGAATCTAAAAAATCTTCTTTGTCGTTTCCCGAATGATTTCTGGACCTGTGAGAGTGCTGTCAGGAACTCGTCCTTTGGCTAGTTGCGTGTCACCCACCTCAGCCCAACACAGAGGGGATCTGTACTACCGGCCATAGAGGGCTTCAAATGGAGCAACTTTGATACTGAAATGGTAGTTGTTGTTGTATAAAAACTCGACTAGCAGAAATTGGGTATCCCAAGCTTTACTAAATTCTATTACACAAGCTCGCAGCATGTCTTCCAACGTTTTTATCGTTCTCTCACTCTATCCATCAGTTTGTGGGTGGTAGTCTATACTCATGTCCAGCCTAGTTCCGAAGGAATTTTGTAGCGACTGCCAGAATCTTGACGTGAATCTACTGTCTCTATCAGAGATAATAGATATAGGAACACCATGCCGTCGTACAATCTACCTAATGTAAGTTCTTGTCAGTTTCTCCATCTTGTCGGTTTCTTTGATTGGCAGGAAGTGTGCAGCCTTAGTTAACCTATCTACGATCACCCAAATGGTATCGAGACCACCCGTTGTCTTGGGCAATTTGGTTGTGAAGTCCATTGTGATCCACTCCCACTTCCACTCAGGTATTTCCGGTTGTTGTAGTAAACTTGGATTTCTGGTATTCGACCTTAACCTTGGCGCAAGTAAGACACTTACTCACGAAGGTAGCAATCCCTACTTTCATGTTAGGACACCGGTATAACTTTTTGAGATCCATATACATCTTATTTGAACCTGGGTGAACGGAATATCGAGTATTGTGCGCTTCGTTCATGACCACGTCTCTGAAACCACCGAGCTTCGGTGTCCAGATCCGATCCATGAGGTACAAGGCTCAGTGACCCTTGCCTTCTAAGTTTTTATCCATTCCTCTAATGGATTCATCCACCACATTTTCAGGATTCAAGGCTTCTAGTTGAGCCTCCTTAATGTATGTGAACAGATGTGAATGGATTGTCATAGTCAATGATTTAACTCTACGACCAGAGTATTCTTTTTGACTTAGGGCGTCAGCTACTATGTTGGCTTTACCGAGATGATAACGAATTTCACATTTGTAGTCATTAAGTAGCTCGACTCATCGTTGTTGCCTCATGTTAAGCTCCTTCTGGTCGAATATATGTTGAAGTCTTTTATGATCTGTAAAGATAGTGCTTTTCCTACCATACAGGTAATGTCTTCAGATCTTCAGAGAAAATACCACTGCTCATAGATCAAGATCATGTTTAGTGTAGTTGACTCCGTGCGTCTTAATCTGTCTTAAGGCATAGGCGATCACCTTTCCTCGTTGCATAAGAACACAACCAAGCCCTTGGTTGGATGCATCGCAGTAAACCACAAAGTCTTCTATCCCTTCTGGGAAGGATAATATTGGTGCGCTACATAAGGATCGCTTCAGTGTTTGGAACGCCTTCTCCTGTTTCTCTTCCCAGTCAAAGATCACACCTTTCTGGGTCAATGTAGTAAGCGGTTTCACAATCCTAGAGAAGTTCTAAATACAACTGTGATAGTAGCCAGCGAGGCCTAGAAATTGATGATTTTTTGTAGGCGTCTTTGGAGCCGACTAGTTTTCAATAGCCTTTATTTTGGAAGGGTCCATGTGAATTCCCTCTTCTCTAACCACGTGACCCAAGAATTCAACTCTTCGAATCCAAAATTCGCACTTAGAGAACTTCACATAGAGTTTCTCCACTCGTAGCGTTTCTAAGATCTGACGTAGGTGTTGACTATGCTCCACCTCACCTCGTGAGTACATAAGTATGCCATCGATGAATACAATAACGAACTGATCTAAGTAAGGATGGCACACCCGATTCATTACGTCCATGAGCACTGTGGGCGCATTGGTTAATCCGAATGGCATCACTACAAACTTGTAGTGTCCATAACGAGTTCGGAAGGCTGTTTTGGGAACATTTTCCTCTAAAACTCGTAATTGGTGATACCCGGATCTCATATCAACCTTCGAAAAGTAATTTTCCCCTTGCAGTTGGTCGAACAAGTCGTCTATGCGCGGTAGAGGGTATCAGTTCTTGACAGTAAGTTTTTTTAGTTCTCGATAGTCGATGCACAGACGGAACGATCCGTCTTTCTTCTTTACGAACAAGATTGGTGCTCCCCAAGGTAAGAAGCTTGGTCTAATAAATCCATTGTTGAGCAGTTCGTTCGGTTGACTGGATAGCTCCTGCATCTCAGCTGGTGCTAGTCGATAAGGCGATTTGGCTATTGGGGTAGCTCCTAGAACTATGTTGATTCTGAGCTCGACTTGATGTTGTGGTGGTAATCCTGGCAGTTCTTCGGGAAAGACGTCAAGAAAGTCACGTATTTCTGGGATGTTCTTTATGTCTTTTGTGACAACCCGATATTCCAAGTCAATGTAATGTTCAAAAAGTCAAATATTATAATACATTTTGGAATCAATAGAAATAACGTCAAAAATGAGCTGTTCAAAAGTCTCAATTGGGATACATAAAATGTTAGATATCGTGTCAAGGTTTTCAGAAATATATAGAACACTCAAATCCGAGTTATAACGAAGTAGTTATGACCGATCAAAGATTTGCGACTAAACCGGTAAAACACTGTTAAGCATAAAAAGTGAATTTTCAATAAAAGACTTTTTAGCCTTAAGTATCTAAACAAAAGTCGCAGAAATTAACAAACCGTGAGCATACATAAAAAGAACGTCCAAATCTGACTTCGTATGAGGAAGTTATGATTTTTATAAGTTTTAGAACAGCAGTAGACAGCTAAAAACTCGAAATGAAGATCGAACGGATTTATCCTGTCCCGGTCTGTTAAAAATATATAATTCAAATTATTGTCAAAATTTTCCGACGAAGTCTAAATGAAAGTTGTAGAGTATATCCTCACCTACACGTGGATATAAAGAACGTCAAAAACGGAACTCGTATGCAAAAGTTACGGAATTTACAAGTTCGAGGCACACACACCAAGACGATTTACGCCAAGCGTACTCAGGTGCTAGGCCTCAGTTCGTCAACGTCACCCGCACACCTCTATGGCCTCCCATCGAATGCTTCGTCCGTGGATGCAATAAGCCGTGACACATGCGAACGCGCCGCGTACTTCGCTAGGTACGCCCCGCGTACCGAGGGTTTCCAGCCCTTATATAAAGGGTGCGAGGGTTCCGGGCAAAGTTGCTTATTTTCTCTCCTTATCTCGCGTTTTTACCTCTTTTTGCGTGTAAGTAATATCCTAAAGTCCCGGTTTCATATCCAAACCCCGAAGAAGGTCCGAAGCTCCGAGATTCCCGAAAAACTCACCACTTCCTAGTCGAAGTCCTGCCCGAGGAAAAATCCCGTTTCTGTCAAATCACCACACTTTCCAGGTGAGTTTGTACCCCTACATTTTTCCTGTTTTCTTTAGTTTTCAGTGGGGGAATACAAGTTAAAACACCAAAATATATTTGAAACTTAACTTGACAGCGTACAACAGCAAAGTTGTGCCCTGTTTAAAGGCTGTTTTACCCAACATAAACTTGATATTTTTACAAAATTGTTGAGTACATGTTTAAGAGTTATCCACACCTTGTAACATGTTGAGCAAGGTGTGTACGGTTTACACTCATTATTTCAAATGTCATTTTATGGAAATACAATGACTTGCATATCAAGGTTTAATTCAAACAAACACAACACTTTTGGTAAACTATAATAGGTACAGTTTGAACACTTCGTTTGACAAATAAATGGTAACTCAATCGACTTACAAAACTAATATTTCATTTCACACTACGTGAACTTGTTAATGAATAAACTTGTGAGACATTCTTCTTCAGGGTACTCCTAAGTACCATAGAAAAGTCCTGTCGTTATAATCAGAATCTCCTGGAGGGAGAACATGATAGTTTGTATAGATCTATACTGGGTCTGACAAACCCGCACCTAAGCTGCTTGCAATAGCTAGACTGGCAGGTCTGGGGTGACAAGTGTCATAACATTTCGACGCCTGAAGAACGTCGCATACGAGGTCTTCTAGTCTTTAGTATGGTTATAACATCTCACATGGGGTATTAACAAAACGTAAATTTCACGGAAATTCTAAGATTTTGCACAAAAGCGTTTTACTTAAATATAAAACCACACACAAGTATGATGATTTACTTACATATACTAAGTCTTGGTTCAATTGAGACTACAATAAACCTTTTTGAAAATATTGGATTTTCTGGTAACAAACTTGTAACAAACTTAAAGGAACTACATTCCTTCTTCACTTATAAATTGCTTATGAACTCACCAGCTTTATGTTGATACTCTCTTTTCAAAACAATTTGTATTCTTAGGTAACCAGTAATTCAGGTAACCACGAGATTGCTGAGCAAGACGCTAAGGCGTAGATTCTTTTGCTATATTTTGAACATCATATGTAATTTATTTGATAACATGTATTTTGGAAACAATGTAACCTTTTAAATTATATTTATGATGGTTGTGTTTGCTTTTTTCACTAGGTTATGATACTGAGCATGACGTCCTCAGCCCCCGAACGTTTCCGCCGTTCAAGTTTTGGGGTGTGACAGATTGGTATCAAAGCTTTGTTTATAGTGAGCTAAGTATATTGAACCACGCAAGATATACAAATTATAAATACAGCGGGACCAAATTTCTCTGACGTATCTTTTCAAAAGTACTTTAAAAATAAAAATTTGTATTTTTATAAAAGTACACGCACAATCACACTCACAAATTCAGTATCGTAATGGCAATAACATAAAAGTATCGAGACAAGTTGGGCACCATGATCCAACTTCGGGGTACAAAGTCACATCTTGGATGAATATAGCCTGATCAACTATATTTAGCCAAGGTATGACCAACATATGCCGAAGAAGAATCATGATGAACAAGTCTTCAACTTACCAACAAACCAGAGAATCAAACATAAAAATACTATAGGAGTATTTTAGCACAAATAATCACATTATATATTTATGATAACTAATTCATGATACCAAAATTCCACGCGATATCCTTCTTATCCCTATTTCTCGTACAGGCGCGATAGCAGGATTTCATTTGTCGGGTGATCCCTACTTTCCCAACCAAGGGAATACTGGTTGGATTGTGGAAGACCCAGAGGAAGATTCTGAAGAGGAGCCCATGAAAGATGAGGAACCTATGGAGGTTGAGGACCCCATGGAAGAAGAAGAATCCATAGATGATGAAGAGGAAGAAGACTCAGATGGAACTGACTCAGAACCCGAGGTTTACACCCCATACCCTGCCCCTATCCCTCCACAACGCTTCCAAGACCCGACTCCCCAATGGTCCAAAACTATACATCGATGGAGCCGAGAGCAAGGTCAACGACCTCCCTATGGAATGGAACGAAGTTTCTACGATCTTAGTAGAGGAGGGTCAGCCGACCAAGCCCTTCCCATCATAGTTCACCGTGTCACACGCCACGAGGAGCAAACAAGAGTTAACACCCACCACCTCATGGAAGTTGGAGCAACCAGCCAAGTCAACTCCGTTCGCATTCGCTGGTTGGATGATGATCACGATCGAACTCGAGACCGCACCGAACTGCTTCGACGGGAAATGGCCGCAACCTGAGCTGAAGTGCAAGAACTCCAAGAACACTGAGCCACTGTAGAAGGACGTCTGACAAACGTAGAATGCCTGGCAGCTGAATTCAGAGCCGAAATGAGGAACTTTGTGTCTTCACTCCGTGATCCTCAGAGCTTCAACCACCACAAGTAGTGTTGTACTGCTCGCTTCAGTCTAATGTAAAGTTTCGGATAAATACTACTATTATTTTCTAGTATTTTATGTACGATCTCACAACTTAAGTGTTTACACTTTAGGGATCTGTTAGGCGGTCAAAATTTTGCCATACATTAACGTAACATAGACCCCTTGGAGGGTCAAATTTTCCCCAATATTGTATACCAAGTTATATCAATGAAATTGACACGCTATTTGCATTATTACATTAAGTTCATGACATGAATTGTTTTCAAACTAAATTTATGGGTGTCCGATTTATGATCGTTTGATGTATCAAATTATATATAATTAAGACCATGTCAACCTAGAAATGGTGGTTCCGCCTTGGATCTTGTTCCTTGTTTGGTTGTGGGCCCAGGGCAGACCCATTAGATTCAAAAGTTTATTTAATGTTAATTATATGTAAATATTATACATCCCACGATTGATAGATGGGCCCGATATGGATTCTATCACAGACATTTCAGGGGAATCAAATCTATCAGCATTCATAAAGCCTATATTTTATTATTTATAGACCTATAGTATGAATGGATTTATACGATATCTTTACAAGTTAGAATCATGATGCATATGAAGAACTAATAATTTTTAGTCTTAACTCTCGACTTATGAACGCTATCGAAGACTTATTGTCTTTTCTTCTTAATATGGCAGAAAATGCCACCTCGTACAAATCCTAGACGTGGCGGCGCCACAGGAGCTGCACCACTACCACCACCACCTCCACCAGCCCCTAAGCTCGACCCGGTAATGTTCCAGGCTGTCGTAACAACCACAGTAGCAGCTGCAATGTCCTAAATCAGCACGAATAATGCGGGTGATGCGAGTAATGGTGCCACAAATTCTAACAACGGGGACAGTTAGGGACGCTTAAGAGAGTGTACCTACAAAGACTTTACTAATGCCAAACCTAAAAACTTCAATGGGAGCGGAGGTGTCATAGCATTGCTACAATGGTTCGAGAAAACCGAATCCGTCTTTGAAATATGTGCATGCCCTGAAGCAAACAAGGTCAAGTTTGCACCATGCACATTCTCTAAAAGGGCACTCACCTGGTGGAATGGCCACGTCAAGACATTGACACTTCCGGTGGCTAACTCGACAACATGGGAAGATCTGAAAACCATGTTGATGAAGGAGTACTGCCCAAGGGGTGAGATACAAAAGTTGGAAGAGGAACTTTGGGGTCTCAAAATGACAGGCTTTGACATCCTGTCTTATACCTCAAGGTTTAGTGATCTAGCCATACTGTGCCCAGTGATGGTTCCTTCGGAAAGCAAGAAGGTGGAGTGATACATATGGGGACTATCTTCCCAACTTCAAGGGAACGTATTGGCCTCAAAGACAACTACCTTTGACAGTGCCAAAGAACTGTCATAACAACTCATCGACCATAAAGCCAGCCATGGAACTATGACAACCACCTCCGAGCAAGCTAAAGGGGGAAACAACAAAAGGAAGTTCTGGAACAAGAAGAAGGGTCAATCTGATCAAGACCCTGCCAAAAAGCAACAAGTGGTTGCTGTGAACGCGGCCACAACTCTTGCCAACTCAACTCCGATAAGGCAATATGTCGGTAACCTACCAAAGTGCAACAAGTGCAACTTTCACCACAATGGCGCTTTCCGTGAAATGCATTGCACCAACTGTAACAAAAAGGGGCACACCGCTTGATTTTGTAAACCTCCAGTCCAACAAAATGCACAAGTTGCCAACGTCGGAGCAAGTCAAACCTGCTATGCTTGTGAAGAGGCATGACACTTCAAGCGGAACTGCCCGAAGGCAAGAAACCCCAACCCTGGTGAAGTGGGCAGAGTTCTAGCGATAGGTCATGAGGAAGCAGTTGCAGATCCAACTGTGGTCACCGGTGCATTTCTCCTTAACAATGCATACACATGCATTCTTTTCGATAGTGGCGCGGAGAAAAGCTTCGTGAGCAATCAATTTAAACGCTTGCTTAAACAAAAACCACAAACACTAAAAGACACATTCACCGTAGAAATGGCTAACGGAAAAACAGAGAACACTAATGACATTTACATTGGGTGTACCCTCACCCTAAACAATCACTCTTTCCAAATCGACCTTATGTCGGTCACCCTAAAAAGTTTTGATGTCATTATTGGCATGGACTGGTTATGCCCTCACTGTGCTGAAATCCTATGTGACGAAAAGGTCGTTCACCGTAATCTGCCAAGTGGCGAAACTCTCGTCGTCTATGGCGACAAGCCTAACTCAAACTTTCAGATTATTTCATGTGTCAAGGCCCAAAAGTACCACCACAAGGAGTACCACGCCTTCCTAGCCAACGTCATAGACACAAAAAAAGAAGCGAAAAGCATCAAGGACATTCCGGAGGTCTGTAATTTCCCTGACATATTCCCAGAAGACCTTCCCGGAGTGCCTCCTACTAGACAAGTCGAATTCCGAATCGACCTAATTCCTGGGGCTAGCCCCGTAGCCAGATCGCCATACCGTCTAGCCCCAGCCGAGATGCAGGAATTGTCCAGTCAACATAATGAACTGCTAAGCAAAGTTTTTATTAGGCCAAGCTTCTCGCCTTAGGGAGCACCAGTCTTATTCGTCAAGAAAAAGGATGGATCGTTCTGTATGTGCATCGACTACCGTGAATTAAACAAACTCAGCATTAAAAACCGATACCCTTTGCCTCGAATCGATGACCTCTTTGACCAGCTACAAGGAGCAAGTTTCTTCTCAAAGATTAACCTTAGATCAGGGTACCATCAACTACGAGTTCAAGAGGAGGATATTCCCAAGACAGCCTTCAGAACGCGCTATGGTCACTACGAGTTTGAAGTGATTCTTTTCGGCTTAACAAATGCACCCGTGGTGTTTATGGACCTGATGAATCGTTTGTGTCAACCTTACTTAGACAAGTTCATAATTGTTTTCATCGATGATATACTAGTCTACTCCTGAAGTGAGGAAGAACACATCCATAATTTACGTCAAGTCCTGGAGACACTGAGGGCGGTGAATTTGTACGCAAAGTTCTCAAAGTGCGAGTTCTGGATTCAAGAAGTGGATTTCCTCGTACATGTAGTCAGCAAGGAAGGAATACATGTGGACCCTTCAAAGATGAAGGCAATCGAAAGCTGGGCAGTGCCAAGAACACCCATGGAAATCCGTCAATTTTTAGGACTCGCAGGTTACTATCGAAGATTCATCTAAAACGTCTCCAAAATCGCAAAACCACTCAACACCTTGACTCAAAAAGGAGTGACCTTCGCCTGGGAGATAAGCAAGAGGCTGCGTTCCAAACGCTGAAACGAGCTCTATGCAGTGCTCCGATCTTGTCCCTACCAGAGGGAAGAGAGGACTTTGTGGTTTATTGCGAAGCATCAAACCAAGGTTTGGGATATGTGTTAATGCAATGAGGAAAGGTCATTGCCTACGCCTCAAGACAGCTGAAGACACATGAGGTAAACTATACGATGCACGATCTCGAACTAGGAGCGGTAGCTTTCGCCCAAAAAATCTAGAGGCATTACCTCTACGGCATCAATTACACTATCTTCACCGATCACAGAATCCTTCAGCATATCCTCAATCAAAAAGAACTCAACATGAGGCAAAGACGATGGGTGGAATTACTAAATGATTACGAATGCGAGATTCGTTATCACCCCGGAAAAGCCAACGTGGTTGCAGACGCCCTGAGCAGAAAGGAATACTCGAACCGCCGAGTAAAGACGTTAACCATGACCATCCATTCACACCTAACCGCACAAATCAAAGGAGCACAGGAAGAAGACTTAAAACCATAGAACGTGGCAGGTGAAGCATTGAGAGGAATTGACAAAAATCTTGAAGTTAGGGATGACGGAGTTTGTTGTCTCATGAAACGGATCTGGACACCAAAATTTGGTGGATTCAGGGACGTTGTCATGAACGAATCTCATAAAACTTGTTACTCAGTGCATCCTGGCTCAGACAAGATGTATTTTGACCTCAAGAAGTTGTATTGGTGGCCGAACATGAAAGCCGAAATAGCTACCTTTGTGGGCAAGTGCCTGACTTGCGCCAAGGTTAAGGTGGAATATCATAAGCCCTCGGGACTACTTTAGCAGCCAGAGATACCCAAGTGGAAGTGGGAGTGGATTACGATGGATTTCATTTCCAAGTTACCCAAGACAACGGGTGGACTTGACACCATTTGGGTAATCGTCGACATATTAACCAAATCTGCACACTTCCTACCAATAAAAGAGACAGACAAAATGGAGAAGCTAACACGGATCTACATTAAAGAAGTGGTGCAACTTCACGAGGTACCGATATCCATTATCTTCGATAGAGATAGCCGGTTCACGTCACGGTTCTGGCAGTCCCTACAGAAAGCTTTGGAAACTAGGTTAGACATGAGTACAACCTAGCACCCACAGACCGACGGGCAGAGTGAAAGGACCATTCAGACATTAGAGGACATGCTAAGAGCTTGTGTGATAGACTTTGGTAAACCTTGGGATTCTCATTTACCCCTTATCGAATTCTCATACAATAATACTTATCACACTAGCATCAAATTCGCTCCGTTCGAAGCCCTCTATGGCCGTAAGTGCGGATCACCCCTGTGCTGGGCTGAGGTGCGCGATACGCAACTAGCAAAAGGACAAGTTCCTAACAACGCACTCACTGGCCCAGAGATCATAAGGGAAACAACCAAGTAGATCGTCCAAATTCAAGAAACAATAAAGGCTTCATAAGACCAACAAAAGAGCTACGCGGATAAGAGACGTAAACCTTTGGAGTTCCAAGTTGGGGATCGAGTACTTCTAAAAGTATCACCTTGGAAGGGATTAATATGTTTTGAAAAACGTTGTAAGCTAAATACAAGGTATATCGGACCATTCAAAATCTTCGCCAGGATTGGCCCGGTGGCATACAAGCTACGATTACCCCGGGAACTCAATCACGTTCATCCTACCTTTCACGTGTCAAACCTAAAGAAATGCCTGTCCGATGAAACTCTCGTCATCCCTCTGGACGAAATTGAAATCAACGAGAGTCTCCGCTTCGTAGAAGAGCCTGTAGAAATCATGGATCGGGAAATTAAAAGAAAAAAAACAAAGTCACATACCCATTGTGAAGGTCCGTTGGAATGCGAAGCGAGGACCTGAATATACCTGGGAGCACGAAGATCAAATGAAACAAAAATACTCGTATCTCTTCCTGAGTCTATAAATACTTAATGTAGAATTAATTTCGGGACGAAATTCCCTCTAATGGGGGTATGATGTGACAACCCGATATTCCTCATGGACCATTATAGGTTCTACTACCGCTTTCTCATGGACTATCGCCAAAACTCTTCCCACTCTGCCAGCATTCCCTGCCTTCGGGCAGTTCCTTTCGTAGTGACCAACCTCACCACACCCGTAGCATGCCTGGCCCACTCCTACGCCAGGGACTTGGGTGATTGGTCTAGCCGGAGCTTTGCAGAAATGGGCAATGTGTCCCTTCTTGTTGCAGTTTGCACACTGCATTTCCCGGTAGGGTCCGTTATGGTGGAGGTTGTACCTGTCGCACTTTGGCAAATTCCCAACGTACTATTTTGCCGACGCAGTGGCAGCATGTACTGTCGCGGCATGAACAACCACAATCTGTTGCTTCTTGGCAGAGTTCTGTGCTGTTTTGCTCTTCTTTTTGTCCCAAAACTTCCGCTTGTTGTCGGCTGTTTTGGCTGGTTTTGGGATGGTAAGGGTTGTTGTTGGTGCACGGACTCCATGGTTGATGAACCGCTGTGCCAATCGCTTGGAACTGTCGAAGGTAGTGGGATTTGAAGCTAACACTTTCCCCTAAAATGGAGGCATCAGCCCCTGAATGTACCTCTCAATCTTCTTCCCCTCAGTGGGGACCATTCCTGGACATAGAGCCACCAGATCACTAAACCTGGCAGTGTAGGCTACTATATCGGAGCCTTTCATGGTTAGGCTATAGAGTTCCTGTTCAATTTCTAAACTTTGCCCCTCAGGCAGTACTCCTCTATCATGAAGTGCTTTAGTGCTTCCCAGCCCATCGTATTAGCCACTATTAGAGTAGGTGACTTGACATGGCTATTCCACCATGTGAGGGCTCTGTCTGAGAAGGTGCATGTAACAAATTTTACTTTGCTTCCTTCCGGGCAGGAGTAGATATCAAAGATCGACTCAGTTTTCTTGAACCGTTGCGATAGAGAAATGATTCCCCCACTGCCGTTAAAGGCTCTAGGTTTACAGTTGGTGAAGTATTTTTACGAACACTCCCTAGAGCGCCCGTGAGCATCACCTTGAGTAGAATTTACAGTCGTTCCATCTTCGCTAGTACTGCTAGCGTTGAATTGAGTTAGGGTTGCCATAACATCCACAGCCACTGTAGCGTGAAGAACTGCAGGGTCATATTGTGGAGGTGGTGGTGGTTGAGTTGGAGTTTTCGGAGGATTGCATCTTGTTGATCTACGGGGAGGCATCTTTCAACTGTTTGTTTACAAGAATGATGATGATAGTAAGCCTTCAATAGTGAGAATAACGAGAGTGAACCATGAACTAAATCACCATAGTTCAACAAATAGATGAGAATGTGATTGCAAAACAAATCTAACAATAGAAGGATGAAATCATTTAGACAAAGATTTCCCCAGGAGATTAGATTTCTGTCAATATCATTGGTATTAAAGATGCAATAAGTTCGGGAAAATTAACCTTGGAGTAGGTCTTACATCATACCAAAAATGAAAAAAACATTTGACAACACAAAGACCTAACAAAATGAAAGTTCAAGGTCTTAACATAAGCAGGAAATTAATACTATAGTCTATACATAGACGTAATATATATCCAAAAGGGATAGTAGAGTAGGCTCTACTCGTGATGGGAGTTGTTCTGGTTGGTACTTGATTCATCCCTAGGTTCAGCGAGCTGCTGTTCCATTTCCCATACACGCCTTTGTAGCGCCACTTGGTTCTGACGAAGATCCCTAACTTCGGATTGGAAGGCATTCAATTCTACCTGTAGGGTGTCAGTGCGAGTCCTTTCTAAGTTCTGGTCATCGGTCAGATGACAGAGATGAATTGTGTTGAATCCGGAGTTAGCACGAATCTCCATGACTTGGTCAAAGTTTGCTCTTCCCTGCTCAGCATTACGAGCAACAAGACGCACCGAGACAAGAAGGACTCAGTATGCTGAGCCTCCCTCATTCAGATTGAAGAAGCTTCAGTTGCCATTGTAGAAAGGTGGTACTCCCTGTTCGTGGCTCCACCTTCCCAAGTTCACCGCCCACAGTGGCGGCGGGCCTTGAAAAGTCAGACGAGGGTTAGGATTCTGAGCAACTTGGGGTGGATCATAGACCTCTGGTTCTGAGTCCGAGTCTTCTTGGACTTCCTCTTCATTCTCTTCATCAGAACTCTCCCCGGGGTCTTCTACTGCTGGAACTGATGGGTTTTGTACAAACAATCTTATGTGTGCATGCAACCCTAGAAATCGGATCAATGTTTTCGCTATTAGATACACAACATTATGAACACATGAAGAACTGTAGCATGCTCCTATGAATTTCGAAAACCATAAGTAGTGATGGTTTACATACCTCTTGTTGTTATGTAGTAATAACAACTTAAATCTTGATTCTCCTTATCCTTGAAAACAAGTACCACAAGTGTAGTACCTCCAATGGCTCACAAACACCAAGAGCAAATGGAGAGGCAAGAAAGAGAGGGAAGAGGCTACAAAATTTGTCCTTAGGGTTCATAGAGAAGCAAGTGACCGTTTTCTGTAGCCTAGGGGCCTTATTTATAATGTGAGCAGCTAGGGTTTCCTCCAAAACCCCAATAGACAGCTTAGACATCAAGCAGCCCATGGAACCTTCTGGAATAAGGCCATGGATGAAGATATTGTGGGCACCCATCATAATTTTGTTTATCCCTTTGTCCCATTGGGTTTCCCAACCGAAAATCCAACTATCACATATTTGACAGTTTAAGTCTCTTTATTCAATTAATTTCTTTTAGTCACCAAATTAATTCTTAATTAATTTATGACTAATATTAATTAAATAATATGATTTCTCTTTTAATATATTTTTCTTATAATTTATTAATAAATCATAATAACCTCTTTCTCTATTATTTCTCCAGTCAAGTTGCTTTAGTGAAGGCAACCCAAAAGGACCATGCACAACTGGCTCAAGTACTTACCAAATATGGTTACAGGCTTAGACACTAATCCAACAGTCTCCAACTTGGATAAGTCTAGTAACCAAAAATTCAAGTAGAACCCGATTAGTAATCGTTGCTCTCAAAGACGCTGTGGAACTCTGATCTTATCAATATCTTGTCCTTTATATATGGGAACGAATGATCCTCTATTCTAAATAATGTGCGGACAATCACATGGAACATAGTCATACTTATTGTCCAACAGTTTGTTTCTCGATCTCAGATTCGTTTGACATAGAACTTAATCGAACACATCAATTTAGTCCTGACCAGGCCCGACACATAAGTCAAACCAAATCATCGAGGGGCCCTGATATCACTTTTACCCACATAGGATAAAACAAACAGATAAACTTCGACTTATAAGCATTTAATATTCACTAATTAAATCATACACAATAATGTGTTTTATAACATCAAGTTACTGATGCGTTTTCACATTATCAATGCACAACCAATCAGCAAACAATAAACCATATATCTAGGTTTTAAGATCATATGATATTATCGTGTTGAGATCACTCGAGATAAATTCCATGAAGTGATTCCAGGAAGCATGGGTCTATTCCAATGCTCAAATCTTATTCACAAGCACTCATGAACGTTGCAACAAACTTTTGCTATGTCTAATACCTTTCAGACAATCTACACACCAGTTCATGATTGTCTTCATTCATATCTACTTCCAACATATGAACGACTATGGACCATTTGAATACTCTTATTATTCAGGAAGTCAAAACATGCAAAATGAAACAATAGATAACAATTAACACAAGACAGTAACCTTACTTATAAATAATACCATTTATTTAATCATTAAATGTCAATTACATTAATCTATTACACGTTTCTAATCAATCTAATCTAAACTAATATCGTCCCTCAGCCCAATGCTCCTAGCGTGCTGCAGGTGCTTAACCCTACTCAGTCCCTTCGTAAGTGGATCTGCTGGGTTATCCTCTGACGATACACTCTTTACTACGTGGACTCATTCTTCCACCCGATGTAAAATAAAGTGATATTTCCTGTCGATATGTCGGGATATTCCATCATCCCTTGGTTTCTTGGTCAAGGCAACCGCTCCTTCATTATCACAGAAAATTTCCATATGCTCTTGTATGGCCGGTACACCTCCAAGGTCTTCGATGAAATTCTTCAGCCTTACTGCCTCCTTGGATGCTTCGCTCGCTGCAGTATACTCTGATTCGCACGTTTTATCAGCTACTATTTCTTTCTTGGAACTTTTCCAAGTCACTGCTCCTCTATTTAGGGTAAAGACCCAGCCCGACTGTGAATGGTAGTTGTCCCTGTCGGTTTGAAAACTAGCGTCATTGTATCATCGCACCTTTAAGTCATCACTCCCACTGAGGACTAGAAACCATTCCTTGGTCCTCCGAAGGTACTTAAGGATATTCTTGACTGCGGTCTAATGTGCATTGCCAGGGTTCCCTTGATATCTACTAACCATGCTCAAAGGGAAGGCCACATCATGGCGAGTACAGGTCAAAGAATACATGATTGAGCCAACTGCAGAAGCGTAAGGTACTCGACTCATCTCAGCTATCTCGGCTTCAGTACTCGGACTTTGAGTCTTACTCAATTTGGCATTACTCTGGATTGGTAACTCCCCTTTCTTGGAATTCTCCATACGACAAAAGTTTTACTACCTTGTCCAAGTAAGTATTCTGACTAAGTCCTATTAGTCTTTTACTCATGTTTCTCACTATCCTTGTTCCTAAAATATATGCAGCTTCTCAAAGATCCTTCATAGCGAAGCACTTCCCGAGCCAGGATTTAACGTCCTGTAGTTTCGGGATGTCATTTCCTATGAGCAGTATGTCATCGACATACAATACAAGAAAGCTCACTATACTCCCACTGGCTTTGACATATACACATGATTCATCCTCACTTCGTAGAAAACCAAACTCTCTGACTTTCTCGTCGAAATAAAGATTCCATCTTCGAGATGCTTGCTTAAGTCCATAAATGGACTTCTCAAGCTTGCACACTCTATTGGGATGCTTTGCATTGAAAAAACCCTTTGGCTAAGCCATTTAAACATCCTCAGCCAACTTCCCATTAAGGAAAGCAGTTTTGACATCCATCTGCCATATTTCATAATCATGAAATGCAGCAATGGACAGCATCACCCTAGTAGACTTTATCTTTGCAACTAGTGATAAGGTCTCATCATTGTCAACTCCGGGAGTTTGAGTAAAGCCCTTCGTAACCAATCACGCCTTATACGTGTGTACATTCCCATCCATGTCGGTCTTCTTCTTGAAGATCTACTTGCACCCGACCGTCTTACGTCCGGGCACATGGCCAAGAGTGAAGGGTTCATGGCTGAACCTAAGACGCAAGAGGATGATATAGAGAGAGGTTAAGGACAGAAAATCGGCTCTAGGAACTCCTTAGGGTTTCTGGTAGCCGATTTCTGTAGCCCTTGGGTCCTTTAAATACTAGAGCTGCCAGGGTACAACCTAAAACCCTAATTGGATTACTTAGGCCTTAAGCAGTCCAAGGATCCTTCTAGATTAGGGCTTGGACGAATTCAAGGAGTACATACACCTTAATTTTGTCCACCCCATGATCCATAAGGATCCACAGCCCAAAACCAATTATCACACAATTGATAGTTTTAGTCCCCTTTATTTAATTAATCCCTTTTAGCCACAGAATTAATTCTTAATTAATTCCTGTCAAATATTAATTAAACTATATGATTTCTCCTTTAATATATTAATCATATAATATATTAATAAATCATAATAACCTCTTTATTTATAAATCATCGTATCATGTTGCTTTGGTGAAGGCAACCCAAAAGGACCATGCACAACCGGGTCAAGTACTTACCAAATATAGTTACGGGCTTAGACACTCTTCCAACAATAGTATGTATGGTCCTTCCTCTTCTAGATATAGTATGTATGTTCCTTACTGTTCTACTTATAGTATGTATGAACTGGCTCATGTATGTTTCATTGCTCTAGAAGTAGTAAGTAGTAATCCTCCAAACTATACCTATTATAGTTTACTAGCATGATCGATTGATTGTTTCTGATTTGTAGAAAAGACTCAATTACTCACCATAAGCAACTAAGTTAAGTCTAATCCTTAAAAATGGTTTTAATATTCATATATGTATTTAATGAGCATAGCTATGATTTAACCAATAGTCGAACTAGTGATCCTACCCTAAGCCCACAACCAAACAAGGAATAGGAGTCAAGGTAAGTAGCAGTAGTCCTAAGTCCGTTAAAGCATATTTATACATAAATAAATAGACGAATATGATTTTGAAATAAAAGAAGTCTAAATTAGTTTAAAAGAGTTTTAACAAGTTTTTGAGTATAAGAAATCCTTTTGTTTATTGTTTTCACACGTAAATGGTTAACACATTAGTATTGTGGGTTAGTTGTATCCCCCCCCCCAAAAAAAAGCATTTAAAAGTGTATTTGTAAGGGTATGAACTCACCTGAAGTGAGTGGTTTGGATGAAAGTTCGATATAGGATGCTTGGTATAACTAGTAATGTCCCGAGCACAAATAGATCCTATTTAGCATATATTAACATATATATATATATATATATATATATATATATATATATATATATATATATATATATATGATATTAGGGCTTATAACAACTAATATGTAAAGGAAAAAACCTTAGGATCTAGGAAACACTTACAATGAAGTGTTATTGAAAGTGGGAGGCCGAAAGATGATCATGGCCAAGAGTGAAGGGTTCACAGCCCTTGGTTTGATCACGACCCTTGAACACTTAAGTGTTCATGGCCCAAACTTGAAGGTTTCACGGCCAAGGATGAAGGTTCACGGCTCTATGAAGGGTTCACGGTCAGAACACCTTGAAGATCTTGAAGATGACGATGAAAAGTGATGAATCAAAGGGGGTTTCCAAGTATGATCAAGTAAAGGGCAGGGTAATTTATGACTAATATTAATTAAATAATATGATTTCTCTTTTAGTCACCAAATTAATTCTTAATTAATTTATGACTAATATTAATTAAATAATATGATTTCTCTTTTAATATATTATTCTTATAATATATTAATAAATCATAATAACCTCTTTCTCTATTATTTCTCCAGTCAAGTTGCTTTGGTGAAGGCAACCCAAAAGGACCATGCACAACCGGGTCAAGTACTTACCAAATATGGTTACGGGCTTAGACAATAATCCAACAGGAACCACCGGGTTCTCTTCTTCAGGCTCCGCATCAAGCCATCCACTATTCCCTTGATCAGGAAATTACGGGTCGCCAGGTAGATGGAATCCAACCATGGTATCTAAGCGAGAAAAGGGGTGTAAGAAACATATGATAGATGTACTACTAAAGATAATTATAGGATGATCCTTACTAGTTACTTCAATAATTGTGTAGTGCATACGAGTCATATATAACCAAGATAAAATAGACCTTCGAATAAGTGACCCAACTCTAAGTCCACAACCAAACAAGGAACATGAAGTAAAGCAAAGATCATAGATTCTAAGTCTATAACACCTTAGTCACATATAACCTAAGTGTATCTACTCAGCAACTATTGACCTATTAGTAATGACCTTTTAGTTTTCACATAAGTAATTATGGTACCACAAAACACTCCTATAATATTTTAAGTTTATTTTATGTTCTAGAGTTTCATTGTAGTAGAGTTGGTAAGTTTTTAGACTATTTGAAACACCACAACCATTCCTAGGCACATTCTAATCACTTCTCAGAAAGATATAGTTGATCAGGCTATATCATTCCCAGATCTGATTATATGTCCCCAAGCCTACTTATGTTGTTAAAAAACCGCAATACTTTTGTTATGTTCTAGTATGACATTGATCCTAGTATGAATGCATGTATGTATACTTTAGTAAAATATTTTATTATTTAAAAAGTATAAACTCCTGGTCAGAGTGTTTTAATCCTGATGTGTTTATAATTATATATCTTTTATTGGTTGTTATACTTAGTTCGCTATAAACAAAGCTCTAATACCAATCTGTCACACCCCCAAAACAGAATGGAGGAAACGTTCGGGGGCGGAAGACATCATGTACAATATCATAAAAATGCACAATAGTAAAACAAGAAACAACATCATCCATTGCATTAATAACATATTTAATACAAGCGTGTTTGGTGTAAAGTTTGTAAGACACCAAAATATGAAATCAACAAAATAATAACGAGTCTTCAATATGCTCAGTCTTCTCAAAAACCTGGTCAACCATACCTATCTATTGGTGACCTGAGAATACAAGTTATTTTTAAATAGAGGATCAGCATTTAAGCTGGTGAGTTCATAAATATTTTTGTGTCACTTGCTTTCATTGGTTTCACGAAAAGGTTTGTATATGTAAGTAAAAAGGTTTGTATCTTTCCAGAAAATCCTATATTTTCTACTTAAATGAAAAGTAGCCTTCTACCAAGACTCAACTATTTTGTATGCTTGTTCTTTTATAAAACGTATGCTTTTCCAAGTTTATGACTATCTTTACTAGAAAAATCGTTTGTATTCCTCAATATCAGGATGTCATGTATGAATGAATGGAAAATGAAGATGTACAGTAGTGTGGTGTAAAAATACTCTACTGAAGCACTAACTACCTTAAAACCATTTTGTTAATTAAGGTTCAAAATGTGATTTGGTTATAACCATGCTTGATTGACTAGTATAAAACACGACGTTCTAAAGACGATGAAAATGGTATAACATTTGTCACCCGTAGACCTGCAGGTCCCACTGTAGGTAGCAGCAAGGTTTAGGATGGTCAATCCTGTATAGATCTATACACAAACTCAAGCTCTCCCTCCAGGATACTCTGGTTACAAAATGTGACACAACAAGTATATTGCTATGCCATGAAATAGAGTTTCACATTCTAGTTGTTATGTTCTTGTTATAGTACATATGTTCTTTTCTGTTCTTGTTATAGTTGATGGGTTTGAGCCATAAGAACATTCCTATGTGCACATACAAAACCTAATGCTTGGATCTAGGTTTCTCTAATGAACATGCTTTTCATCCAAGACTTGCAAACCCTAGATCTATGAGATACAATTCGAAATTGACACGATAAAGTGGATCTAGATGATTACCTCTTTCATGGAAGCTTGAATCTTGTTATCCTTGGAGCTTAGAGTCACAATTGTCACTCCTCTAATGGCTTACAAACACCAAGAAGCAAGAGGATGATATGGAGAGAGGTTAAGGACACAAAATCGGCTCTAGGAACTCCTTAGGGTTTCTGGTAGCCGATTTCTGTAGCCCTTGGGTCCTTTAAATACTAGAGCTGCTAGGGTACAACCTGAAACCCTAATTGGATTACTTAGGCCTTAAGCCGTCCAAGGATCCTTCTAGATTAGGGCTTGGACAAATTCAAGGAGTACACACACCTTAAATTCGTCCACCCCATGATCCATAAGGACCCACAGCCCAAAACCAATTATCACGCAATTGATAGTTTTAGTCTCCTTTATTTAATTAATCCCTTTTAGCCACATAATTAATTCTTAATTAATTCCTGTCAAATATTAATTAAACTATATGATTTCTCCTTTAATATATTAATCATATAATGTATTAATAAATCATAATAACCTCTTGCGGCCATCTTGCGGCCTCTCTCCCTGAATCACTAACCCTCCCCCACAAGGAGTCCGAACTCTCACTAGTTGTTGCTCGTAATCGATCGCTGCCCCATTGGGGCTCAACCAGTCCATACCAACTATAACCCTATTCCCTCGCAGGGGAATAGGGACTATATCAATAGAAAACTACTCATCAAACAACTACAGTGTACATCCTTGTTGAACCCTCGCAACCCTGACATTCCTATCATTTTTTATATCCACATCAAGTGGGCAATACAGCTCCCCGGAGCCCCTACGAAGCGCTTGCTGAGCACGAGTGACCCAAAAGATCGGTTAGCCCCCGAATCAAACAATACCAGGGAAGATATTGTTGGATTTTGAGCATTCTAACACTCCTATGGTGTACATGAAACCCTAAATACCTTGGATCTATTTTTTCTCTATTATACATGTGAATATCAATTTTCCAAGGTATTGCTCTAACTAGCTTAATATAAAGTACATGTAATATAAAATCTAGTAGAATTACATACCTCTTTATTGTAGCTTGATTCCATGGAGCTCAAGAGCCTAGTGCCCCAAGTGTGACACCTCAAATGGTTCTCATAACATCAAAACAACTTGGAATAACCATGAGAAGAGATACTTCACTCTATAAATTGGCTTTCACTCTTGTGTATACACTCATGCCAATTTCACCAACCAATGGGGTCTTTATATAGTGTGCACATTAGGGTTACACCATGTAACCCATGACTTTTCCCATTCCTTATGCTCCATGGGTTTTAACCACCATGGAGTATCCATGGGTCACCACATGGGTTAAACCCAACATAAGGAATCATGGATCATAAGCCCACATATATAAGAATGAATGATTTACACTGTTACACCCCGACCATCGGCGGAAACACCGACTGGTGTAACGTCATTCTTCGTATCACAGATATATAACATACATTGAACAATACTAAAGAAAATACATACCTTTATTGAGAATTGAAAGTTGCATAACTGTTTTTCTAGAACCGATTACATAATATACGACTACAGCATACTTCTTAATGAACAGAAAGGTAATAGTAAAAGGTCTCCTATTCGAATACATACCAGCTTTTCAAGTTCCTGAAAACACATACATTTTAAAATACGTCAACATAAAGTTGGTGAGTTCACAGGTTTTGACTCCATATAAAAATAATACTTTTTATGAGTTCAAAAGTATAGTTTTGAAAGTATCATTTTGACTCTCCAACGTTTAGTATGTATATCAGGTATAATACTCTACTTATCAAATAAGTGTTACACCTAAACGTTTCTTGAATCTAGGGTATAAGTAGGGGGAAACTTATACTTAACATTAATACTTGTATACGACAAAGTATAATGTTTCTAACAAATTGCTACCATAAGCCTGTAACCGCTGCTATCACACAATACCTCTGATAAAACACACTCATGATTTCCATGAGAAACAATACACTCATGATTTCCATGAGAACAACACTATACGCTTCATCGACGTCAGAACATGAACAAGTAAAAGGATACTTCATCACTTGCTTATGGTTGACTGTACTAACAATCACAAGTGGGGTGGTCAACCTGTATACTACTTATACACAACTTCCTCGCTCACACGGTATTAACGGTTACAGTTCAGAGGATTTCCACTAAGATCCCCAATTTTTTTTGATGAATACAATTACTCATGTAGACTTTGACAACTTCCTATAGCTCTAACAACAAAAGCATATTCATGTCTAAAACCCTAAGTTACTAGACTATGCTTTTAAACATTACTCCTAACTTCATATATAAATTTAGGCAGTATAACAAATATAACTTGAAGTAAAAGCAGGTTTTATCTTGACATAAAACCAATAACAACAACAACATATAACATATCAAGTTTTATCTTGTCATAAAACTAACAATAACAACATATATTATACCGAGTTTTATCTTGACATAAAACTCATAATAACAACATACTTTATAAATTAACATATAGAACTTCCGAATAAAAGTTCGGAACTATATCGCACACAACATATATACAGAATCCTAAGTATATCTCAAGATCTACACTTGTATAATAACATGCTAATAAGTTGACAATAGTTGTATATACTCAAAATATTATATTTAGAACAACTATATCTCGGTTAATATAAATGTAACGTCCAAAATTTCAAAACAATTAAAACTTTTCAAACCACTCATTTTAATAACGTTGTTACAAAAGGTTTTCAATACATTATTTAACAGAGTATTTTCCAAGGTTCATATCATAAAACATCAACGCGAGGAACGGTACGATCACGCCTTTGCCTTGCCACAGACTCTTGAGAACCTGAAACATAAAACCACAACTGTAAGCCCGAAAGCTTAGTGAGATACCCCCAAAATACCAACCACATATACGCCCTTCCAGGCCACGACCTTCCGGTCCATGTGTCTCAGGGGACTTCCGTCCCTGCTGGGTAAACCTTCCGGTCCTACCCACGCCGACCTTCCGGTCCACAACACAACATATTGCCTTCCGGCCCATAACATATTGTCTTCCGGCCCATAACATATTGCCTTCCGGCCCATAGCATAAAATGCATACATAACATAACAAATCATAGGACGACCCTACATATCGGGTCACACCCCAGATCTAGCAATCATAACACATATTCATATAACAGTTCACAGACAACAATCGATCAACAAATCACATATCATAGCATTACTCTAAACAAGATACCGGTCTAGCCGGTCACTAGCATAACATTACCCTACGAATCAGTCAACATAATAAATGCATACATACGCCTTTCCAGGCCATGACCTTCCGGTCCACCTAGTAATGCCTTCCGGCCCATAACATGTAATGACAACTACCCGGATTTCCATCCCATAAAAGGGTCGGCCTTGGTGCCATAAACCCTAGCGATATAGTGAGGATAACTCACCTCGAAACTGTCGACTGAACAAATAGCTCAAGCTGCTCCGATCACTGATACGATCTCCACCTCTGGACAGCCACCAATGCACTGAACTCAAGCAATAAACAACAATTACCAAAATACCCCTGGAACCACTGGTCAATCCTTGGTCAAAGACAAGGTCAAAGTCAACCCCTGACTAACCCTACTCGCCGAGTCAACCCTATGACTCGCCGAGTCCCCATACTCAGAACTTCACCCAATCCGTGATCTAACTCGCCGAGTCACCCCAAGACTCGCCGAGTTCAACAACTCTGAGTCCACTCGATCTCAACTCACTGATTCTCTTAGATTCCCTTTCTACACGTCGAGTATCCCCCTTGACTCGACGAGTTCCTCCTGGAAGAATCGCGGGGCCACCCCGACTCAACTCGCTGAGTCTGAAGAACAACTCGACGAGTCCCAGTTAATCTTCAAGCTACTCGCCGAGTCTGTTCATCGGACTCGGCGAGTCCATGCCATGCAACCGCTCAAACTGCTTTCTAAGGTCAGAACTACTCCGACCATTCATAGGTCTGGCCTTCCTAGACTGATTCATCACGTAAGGTCCTCATTTCGGTGCTCATAATACACTCCATGACTCATAATTTGCATTTTGACCTAAGGCATAAGGATTCCAATCCAAAACCTCCATTTATTCCCGAAATGCTCAGGCATGGGACATTCTGGACTTCCAAGGGTCCCAATATCAGGTTCCAATCGCATGGGGGACCAAGGAAACACTCAATCTAGCCACAAAAGGGTTCAATAAACCCTAAATCCATATACACATCAACATAGAAGAATGCAACTTGAAATATTACCTGAATAACGTGCTCTCTGTGCCCCCAATCCTCAGAATGTGGCTTCTCTTGTTGTTCCCTTAACCAAGCCTCCTCTTCCTTGCAAAACAACACTTCCAAAATCAACAATGGTCTTCTACCTTGCTCCAGATGCTCACAATCGGATTAGGGCTTCATTCACAGGACTAGGGTGAACAATGACGGCCATAAGGCCCCTTATATATGTCCCCAAACCTGGACGGTTAGGGTTTCGCTAAACAGCGTGGACTCGCCGAGTCCATGTCCGGACTCGTCGAGTCCAGTCGCGAACCCGCGACCAGATCTGCGATCCTACTCGGCGAGTCTGAGCTGCACCTCGCCGAGTCCCCTCTTAAAACACCCAAAATCATAATTATAGCAATATCTGGAATTCCGGGCTGTTACAACTCTCCCCCACTAGGACTAGACTTCGCCCTCGAAGTCTCACTCTGAAAATAGCTCCAGATGCTGCTCCAACATCTCATGCTCCGGCTCCTAGGTCATTTCCGATCCCCTCCGGTGCTTCCACTGAACTAACACCAGAGGTATCTCCTCATTCCTCAGAACCTCGATCTTCTGATCTCTGATGACCACTGGTCTCTCGGCATAATTCAGGCTCGCATCCACCTGAATGTCTTTTAATGGGACCACTGCCGACTCATCGGCTATATACTTTCTCAATTGCGACACATGAAAAATGTCGTGGATTTGTCTCAAATCCGCTGGCAACTCCAAACGGTAGGCCACCCGGCCTACCCCCGCAATCACATGAAAAGGCCCAATATACTGGGGCCCCAACTTGCCCCTCTTCCTGAATCGAATCACTCCTTTCCAAGGAGAGACCTTCAGGAGTACAAAGTCGCCGACCTGAAACTCAAGCTCGGACCGGCGTCTGTCTGCATAACTTTCCTGTCGGCTATGGGCGGTCAATAACCTCTGTCTAATCTGCTGAATCTGCTCTGTCGACTGAAGCACGATCTATGTACTGTCCAACACTCTCTGTAACTGAGAATTACCCAAGATACAACTCTGCTCTAAATCTCAACGATCACTCGACCCATAAGGGTTAGGAAACCATGAACCACCGGATCCCCGATCCAAAGCCCACTTTGTCCATTCCAGACCGACTGAGAGACCCATTCTCACTCTCAGAGCAACTCTCACGAGTTCTCCTCTTGCAATCACATACACCTGCTGAACTAGCCCCCAACACCTGCAGGTTGGAAGACCCGATACACTGATGATATCCTCGAACATCTCTCAGGATGGACCACTAATATCCACCCTATACCCTGATCAGAATCACACTGAGAATTCAAGATTCTCTCTCTCCCTGCATCCCTTCTGAGCCTCAACAGACATCCCAAACCGGATGAGTTCCTACTTCACTGCCGTGGACACGATGCTCAACACCATACTCGAAGTACTCTAACCATAACTCTGCTCTGCAGCTTTCACTTTCGTGAACTTGCACTCCCCTTCGGAGTTACACACCTTTCTCTTTTCCTTTTCCAAGGAACCCTCTTGACCATAATGCCACTCCAACCGGTGCCACGGTGCTCGCCCCAAGCGACACCACCCTTTTTGCGTAACCGCTATTCACATACTCTAGTTCTCATTGCAGGGGCTCTCAAGCCCATGTACTCTCTCCACTCCACAAAATCACTACCTCAACTAAACAAAATCACTTACCCGGGGCCAAACCTTCCAATGTAATCACACTGCAACATACAAAATCCGAAATCTCAAACTGATCCAACAATACCATCAGAGTCCCCAGCATGACTGGACCGACTCTCATAACATACACTAGCCACTCGAGGCTATATCTCGGTGGGTCCGTACACCCAAACTCTGTGAACCCTCAGGTTCTAACTCTGGGAACCTTCCGGTTCCAACTCTAGAAACATGCACAACATAAATCCCGTGGGATTAATGAAGTACAACCCATCACGTACATCAAGCATACAAATACTCTGATCGCATAACCCCGGTTACCTACTCAAACTTGGTCCCGGCCTACTCCCAGGCCTCCACAATCAAATGCCCTAGGTCTGTATCCCGCCCTGCATACCCGACACTCGCTCTCGTCGGCCTATACTCTGAGCTGACAGAACACTGCTGAATCCCAACAGCTAAGCACCCTCACATACTCATCGATCTCCCGGAGAATTCTCCAATTCTCCCCCACTTAAAGCACTGACTAACAGCCACCGATCGTCATTAACGACCTTCCAGAACAACCCCGCACAAAGAGAACACTTACACACTGACTGCTTCCCACAAGCATAAGCAACCCTCAGCAAAACACATCTCCTCCCTGATCAATCCGCTCAAAAGAATCCGGTCTTTCAATTATCCACTCCACGACTGCAGATGCTACCCGACATTCAACCCAGTGCCGCATCTCCACTATCAACCCTCACGAATGACAACCAACGGAATTCCCAAACAATAACCCATAACCAAACCCACAACCTGCAAAAGGATGAATACCGCATCGAAAACCGCACAAGGATACCGGCACCAAAACACCAAACTATAACCATACCAAACCATCAGGGAACAACGAATGCCAAAGCGAAAACCTGAAACACCAATCCATAACCATGCCAAACCCGCGAAACAACGAATACCGCATCGAAATCCACACAAGATACCAGCACAAACAATAAGCCACAATCAACGCAAGATAATCAAGACATCAAGAAAGCATCATACCCGCAGCTACCTCCGGCACTGCTCCGTCTGCCTCTGCCGCAAGCTGATAAGCACGACCCTAAGCCCTTGGGGCTCCGCTCCATCCTGTCCTCCTCCTGAACTCCTCAAGGTGGCCGGTGCTAGAGCCTGCACCGGTCCTGCGATAAAGTTGTGGATTGTTGACCCTCAAATGTCCAACCTGCCGACAATGATAACAAATCCTCAAATCCCGAATCGGCACTGACTGCCGACAATCCCGCGCATAGTGCCCCTCCTTTCCGCACTTGCGGCATGCACCACCGGACTAGCAAACTCCGGTGTGACCCCTCCCACACTTCCCACAAGTGTGGCCGCTCCGATCCCCCACTCTAACATCAACGGTCGTGGACCGTTTCGGCGCCGGCTGCGACTGCCTAGGAGCCTGCCTCAGCTCACGCAACTGCAACTCAACCTCTAACTCACGCCGCATGGCGGCCTCCTGCAACACCAACAAGGTCTCGCACCTCTGCGCAGACACGAACTGTGTGATATCCCCCTTGAGCATACTCAGATATCGGGACATCTGAGCCTGCTCCGAAGCGAACTCAGGGCAAAACATCGCCCTCTCAATACACATCCTGGTGATCTCAGTCACCGACTCCGAATCCTGCTTCAGCTCAAGGAACTCCCGAGCCAATCTCTCCCTCTCATCTCGCGGAACATAGCGAGTACTGAACATCTCTCTGAACTGATCCCGTGAAACCGCAGCCCTCTGCGCATCGAAATATGACTCCGTGGTCAATCTCCACCAATCCTTCGCCCCGAGCCTCAATAGGTTCAGAGCACGCCTCACCCTCTGATCGGCAGGGCATAAACTCGTGGAGAAACACCCCTCCACGTCTGGTAACCATTTCATAGCAACAATCAGGTCCTGAACTCCATCGAATGTGGGAGGCTTCGTATAATAGAAGTCCCGATACTGAAACTCCGACTAGCTCCTCCCTTTGCCGCTACTACAGCCGCTGTAGCCACCGCGGCAGCCGTCTCTGCGAGAGCCGCATATCGCTCATCAAAATACTCAATCATGGCGGTCTTGATCGACCCAAAAAATTCCGGCAACTCAGCCCGGAACAATGCAGCAACCCCATCACGCAGGATCTTGCGAATCCTCGCATCCAACTCGCTCGTGCTCGTCTGATCGATAACCTCAGATGGCACCGATTCACCCGGAACTCGCTCTCCAGCTCCCGACCTGATCCGGATCCACTATCATCATGCCTCGAAATCTCCATACCGAAGACACCATACCAATCTCGGACACTTCCCACAATCCTGGGATCCAACTCTCGCAACCCTACCCTAGAGATCATGGTTTCCCTGATACGCGTATGGGTCCTGTGCTTTCAGTAGTATGGGCCCATACTACCTTCCACACCTACCCATATTTGTATGAAGTACTACCATAATACTCTAGAGAACATGCATAACAACTATCAACCCTCACCACTAGAGGAACACTGAGAATATCCCATAAGGGACCCTAGGCTACAGGCATCAAAAATCAGGCAACATTATCATGAATTCTTGAAGATCCCTAGCCTAACTCTAGCATGCTGTTCTATCAAGCTCAATAAAACAAATATCATGTATGGTATCTTGGGGTTACTTACTGGCTTCGGCTGATCGTACCTCCGCGTCCTCCTTTTACTAAATTTGAAAACCATTTTAATTTCTCTTTTTAAAATCCTCCTCGATTTGAGACTGGAG
This sequence comes from Lactuca sativa, assembly GCF_002870075.4. Classification (NCBI taxonomy): domain Eukaryota; kingdom Viridiplantae; phylum Streptophyta; class Magnoliopsida; order Asterales; family Asteraceae; genus Lactuca; species Lactuca sativa. The sequence continues at coordinate 169,075,072 of NC_056629.2, read as the reverse complement.
TCACACGAATGTTCCCCCAATTCACTCAAACCAAGGCTCTAATACCAACTTGTAACGTCCAAAATTTCAAAACAATTAAAACTTTTCAAACCACTCATTTTAATAACGTTGTTACAAAAGGTTTCAATACATTATTTAACAGAGTATTTTCCAAGGTTCATATCATAAAACATCAACGCGAGGAACGGTACGATCACGCCTTTGCCTTGCCACAGACTCTTGAGAACCTGAAACATAAAACCACAACTGTAAGCCCGAAAGCTTAGTGAGATACCCCCAAAATACCAACCACATATACGCCCTTCCAGGCCACGACCTTCCGGTCCATGTGTCTCAGGGGACTTCCGTCCCTGCTGGGTAAACCTTCCGGTCCTACCCACGCCGACCTTCCGGTCCACAACACAACATATTGCCTTCCGGCCCATAACATATTGTCTTCCGGCCCATAACATATTGCCTTCCGGCCCATAGCATAAAATGCATACATAACATAACAAATCATAGGACGATCCTACATATCGGGTCACACCCCAGATCTAGCAATCATAACACATGTTCATATAACAGTTCACAGACAACAATCGATCAACAAATCACATATCATAGCATTACTCTAAACAAGATACCGGTCTAGCCGGTCACTAGCATAACATTACCCTATGAATCAGTCAACATACTAAATGCATACATACGCCTTTCCAGGCCATGACCTTCCGGTCCACCTAGCAATGCCTTCCGGCCCATAACATGTAATGACAACTACCCGGATTTCCATCCCATAAAAGGGTCGGCCTTGGTGCCATAAACCCTAGCGATATAGTGAGGATAACTCACCTCGAAACTGTCGACTGAACAGATAGCTCAAGCTGCTCCGATCACTGATACGATCTCCACCTCTGGACAGCCACCAATGCACTGAACTCAAACAATTAACAACAATTACCAAAATACCCCTGGAACCACTGGTCAATCCTTGGTCAAAGACAAGGTCAAAGTCAACCCCTGACTAACCCTACTCGCCGAGTCAACCCTATGACTCGCCGAGTCCCCATACTCAGAACTTCACCCAATCCGTGATCTAACTCGCCGAGTCACCCCAAGACTCGCCGAGTTCAACAACTCTGAGTCCACTCGATCTCAACTCACTGATTCTCTTAGATTCCCTTTCTACACGTCGAGTATCCCCCTTGACTCGACGAGTTCCTCCTGGAAGAATCGCGGGGCCACCCCGACTCAACTCGCCGAGTCTGAAGAACAACTCGACGAGTCCCAGTTAATCTTCAAGCTACTCGCCGAGTCTGTTCATCGGACTCGGCGAGTCCATGCCATGCAACCGCTCAAACTGCTTTCTAAGGTCAGAACTGCTCCGACCATTCATAGGTCTGGCCTTCTTAGACTGGTTCATCACGTAAGGTCCTCATTTCGGTGCTCATAATACACTCCATGACTCATAATTTTCATTTTGACCTAAGGCATAAGGATTCCAATCCAAAACCTCCATTGATTCCCGAAATGCTCAGGCATGGGACATTCTGGACTTCCAAGGGTCCCAATATCAGGTTCCAATCGCATGGGGGACCAAGGAAACACTCAATCTAGCCACAAAAGGGTTTAATAAACCCTAAATCCATATACACATCAACATAGGAGAATGCAACTCGAAATATTACCTGAATAACGTGCTCTCTGTGCCCCCAATCCTCAGAATGTGGCTTCTCTTGTTGTTCCCTTAACCAAGCCTCCTCTTCCTTGCAAAACAACACTTCCAAAATCAACAATGGTCTTCTACCTTGCTCCAGATGCTCACAATCGGATTAGGGCTTCATTCACAGGACTAGGGTGAACAATGACGGCCATAAGGCCCCTTATATATGTCCCCAAACCTGGACGGTTAGGGTTTCGCTAAACAGCATGGACTCGCCGAGTCCATGTCCGGAATCGTCGAGTCCAGTCGCGAACCCGCGACCAGATCTGCGATCCTACTCGGCGAGTCTGAGCTCCAACTCGCCGAGTCCCCTCTTAAAACACCCAAAATCATAATTATAGCAATATCTGGAATTCCGGGCTGTTACAATAAATGTCTATGTTGATATCAATACACTATCATATAGACATAATATTATCGTGTATACAATATTTAGCATGTGTTTTCCCCCGAAAATATTAGAAAGTGGGGCCGTGAAACTCACCCTAGTAGTGTGATTTCATGTAATCTAAGCAGAAACGGTTAGCGGTACGAGGTCGCCGAGGCTTGGGATGCAAGATGGCTTCAGCAAAGGAGAGAGGAGAAAGAAACTTAGGTGTAAGAATGGCTGAAGTTGGACCTGCTATTTATAGGCAGGATTTTGGCCTCTCACTTCGTGTGTTTTATAAGACTCACGTCGTGAGTCATGGCTAATCATCCCGTAGACTTGCCATTTGTGTCCCTAGCTTCGGAAGGTGGCCATGTGACTCTTCACGTCGTGAGATATCCTTGCTCACGTCGTGAGCTTAGAACTTATACCTTCGTAGCCTCATCACGCACCTTCTAGATCTGATGTATGGCAAAATGACTTCTCACGTCATGAGTTTCTGTGCTCACGTCGTGAGCTCAGTCAGATTAGGGTTTCTGACAGCTGAATCTTCAGAAGGTCGTAACTTTCACATAAGAACTTTGTTTTTGACGTTCTTTATATCCACACATAGGTATTTTTGAGTACTACATCTTTATTTTAAACTCTAATAGCTAATTCTAAGTCTATTTTAAATTCCTCTTATTATAGAGATTTATAGTGTTCGGATTATCATAACTTCTTCACGCGAAGTCAGATTTAGACATTCTCTATATCTTTGGAATCATATGGACATATACTTTGAGTTGTATTATAAAGAAAGTTCATATTTGTATTAGAATTTATCATGAACTACATAGTAATTTCATCACATTACATGATTGGCCTAATCACAAGTGATTGTAATTGACCTATTTTGACTAGTGTTACATTCTCCCCCCGTTAGAATAATTTCATCCCGAAATTTATCTTGTGGGTGGGATTTTATTTAAACAGTTGGGAGTATTTTTCTTTCATCTGATCTTCACGTTTCCAAGTAAATTCAGGTCCTCGTAAAGTGTTCCATCGAACTTTCACTATGGGAATACGACTTTTCTTTAATCGTTTGACTTCTCGATCCATGATCTCGACAGGTTCTTCTACAAAGTTGAGTTTCGTATTGAATTTTAACTCGTTGAGAGGTACAACAAGAGTGTCATCGAATAGACATCTTTTCAGATTTGATACGTGAACAGCATCGTACACATTACTAAACTCTTGAGGCAACTTGAGTTGGTATGCGACAGAACCAATTCTTGCTAGAATTTCAAAAGGTCTTGTATAGCGTGGATTTAATTTGCCTCGTTTCCTGAATCAAATTACACATTTCCAAGGAGAGACCTTCAACATTACTCTATCTCCAACTTGGAATTCTAAAGGCTTACGTCTTACGTCGGCATAGCTCTTTTGACGATCACGTGCATCCTTTAATCGATCCTTAATTTGCACGATCTTTTCAGTTGTCTCGTGGATTATTTCTGGTCTAGTACGTAAGGTATCTCATGTACGTTCTCTGGTCATTTACGTATCCCCAACTTCTGCCCAACATATTGGGGAACGAAATTTTCATCCATAAAGAGCCTCAAACGGTGCAGCCTTGATGCTGGTGTGATGACAATTGTTGTAGGAAAACTCACTTAACGGTAAATGAGTATCCCATGCATTTCCAAAGTCAATAACATAGGCTCAGATCACATCTTCTAATGTATGAATGGTTCTCTCACTCTGACCATCAGTCTGGGGATGGTAAGTTGTACTCATATCTAGACGATCTCCTAAGGCTTTTTGTAGAGATTGCCAAAATCGTGAAGTGAATCTATTATCTCGGTCAAAAATAATAGAATTTGGAACTCCATGTAATTTGATAATTTTCATAAGATATATTCTAGTCAGCTTCTCCATCTTGTCGTTCTCCTTAATTGGTAAGAAATGGGCGGACTTAGTCAATCTATCGACTATTACCCAAATAGTGTCGAACCCACTAGGAGTTTTGGGTAACTTAGTGATGAAGTCCATTGATATCTACTCCCATTTCCATTCGGGTATTTCCGGTTGTTGGAGTAAACCTGAAGGATTTTGATGTTCTGCCTTTTCTCTAGAACAAGTCAAGCATTTGCTCACATATGTAGCAATTAAAGCCTTCATCTTTGGCCACCAATAACGTACTTTTAAATCTAAGTACATTTTGTCAGAGCCTGGATGCACGAAATATCTGGACTTGTGGGCCTCTTTTAAGACCAAGTCCCTGACTCCACCATACTTAGGCATCCAAAGTCGGTTTATAAAGTGTCGCGTTCCGTCATCTTTTTGTATAAGTTGCTTTTCCATTCCTCGCAAAGCTTCGTTCTTGATGTTTTCTTCTTTTAGAGCCTCAAGTTGAGCTTCTCTAATTTGTGCGGTAAAGTTAGAATGGATAGTTATGGATAATGCTCGTACCCGATGGGGTTTAATATATTCTTTCCGGCTTAAGGCATCTGCTACCATGTTTGCCTTTCCGGGCTGATAACGAATCTCACATTCGTAATCATTCAACAATTCAACCCATCTTCGTTGTCTCATATTAAGGTCTTTTTGGTCGAAGATGTGCTGGAGACTCTTGTGGTCGGTAAAAATAGTACACTTAGTACCGTATAAGTAATGTCTCCAGATTTTTAGTGAAAAAACTACAGCTCCCAATTCACCTTAAGTTGTTGTGATGCATAGGCGATAACCTTTCCTCTTTGCATCAACAAACATCCCAATCCTTGATTTGATGTGTCGCAGTATACGAGAAAATCTTCTGTCCCCTTTGGAAGGGATAGGATTGGTGCACTACACAACACTTGCTTCAGTTTCTCAAAAGAAGCTTCTTTTTTGTCTTCCCAATTGAACTTCGTATCCTTCTGTGTTAGTGTTGTAAGCAACTTGGCTATTTTGGAGAAATTATCTAAGAATCTACAGTAATAGCTAGCAACTCCTAGGAATTGACGCACTTCTATTGGCATCTTTGGTGCTTCTCAATTCCTGATTGCTTCAACTTTGGATGGGTCAACACGAATTCCTTCGTTGCTAACTACATGACCTAAAAATTGTACTTCTCTAATCCAAAACTCACATTTTGAGAATTTGGCATACAACTTTTGTTTTCTTAGTAGTTCCAAGATTATTTGCAGGTGTTGACCATGTTCTTCCTTGGTTCTTGAATATATCAATATATCATCGATAAATGCTATCAAAAATTTATCCAAGTATGGTTTGCAAACACGATTCATGAGATCCATAAACACTGGTGGGGCATTGGTCAATCCAAAAGACATAACTAAGAACTCATAATGACCATAACGAGTTCTAAACGTTGTTTTTGCAATGTCGTCTTCTTGTACTCTGAGTTGATGGTATCCTAATCTAAGATCTATCTTTGAGTAGTAGTTGGATACTTGCAGTTGATCGAATAGATCATCAATTTTGGAAGCGGATAACGATTCTTGATCGTTAGCTTGTTCATCTCCCGATAATCAATACACATTCGAAAGGATCCGTCCTTCTTCTTGAAAAACAATATTGGTGCTCCCCAAGGTGAAAAACTTGGCCTAATAAAGCCTTTGTCAAGAAGTTCTTGTAGTTGGCTAGATAATTCTTGCATTTCAGATGGAGCCAACAGATAAGGAGATTTCGCTACTTGTGCTGCTCCTCGAATTAAGTCGATTCGAAACTCGACTTGTCGAACTGGAGGTATTCCACGTAGATCTTCAGGAAATACATTAGGTAAATCACATACTTTAGGTATGTCCATGATTTCTTTTGTCTTTCTCTTCTTATCTATAATGTGGGTTAAGAATGCGCTACATTTCTTATATAGATATTTATGGGTCTTGGTACAAGAGATGACTTTAAGGTTCTTCCCAGATTTATCACCATAGATAATCAGGGCTTCGCCGTTTGGTAACGGTAGTCGTATGGATTTCTCATAACATAGAATTTTTGCGTGGTGTGAAGATAACCAATCCATGCCAATTATGACATCAAAACTACCAATAGGCATTGGCATGAGGTTGACGTGAAAAGGGTAGCTATTAAGAGTTAACAGACAGTTTTCAAGGATTTCATGTGTTCTCTCGGTTTGACCGTTAGCGATATCTACTTCATAGATTTCTTTTAATTTGCTAGACTCATGACTTAATAATTTTCTAAACGTCGGATTTATAAAATTTTTATCTGCTCCAGAGTTAAAGAGTATGGTAGCATATAAATTATCTTGAGAAACATACCAGATACGACCGAAGGGTCCTAGATAGCTTCTTTGCTTCCGATCTCAAATTCCCTACCATGCCCTAAGCCTCCTTGACTCTTTAACTTTGGATATTCTCTCTTGATGTGTAACATCCCGAGGATTTCCGCATTGATTTGATTCCGAGGGCAGCACCTATTGCCAAGGCACCCTATCGCCTTGCACCTCCAGAGATGCAGGAGTTATCCTCGCAGCTTCAGGAGCTGCTGGGGTAGGGGTTTATTCGGCCGAGCAGCTCGCCATGGGGAGCACCGATCCTTTTTGTGAAGAAAAAGGATGGTTCGCACCGAATATACATAGATTATCAAGAGCCGAACAAGTTACGGTCAAGAACCGTTATCCTCTACCGAGGATTGATGATTTGTTCGATCAGCTGCAGGGAGCATCTTGGTTTTCCAAGATTGATCTGAGATCTGGATATCATCAAATGAGGGTGCGCGAGGAGGATATCCAGAAGACCGTGTTTAGGACTCGTTATGGGCATTACGAGTTCGTGGTGATGCCATTCGGGCTCACCAATGCGCCTGCAGCGTTTATGGATCTCATGAACAGGGTATGCAGACCGATGCTGGATCGATCAGTGATTGTGTTCATTGACAACATTTTGGTATATTCGAGATCCAGGGAGCAGCATGAGGAGCAATTGCGAGCAGCATGAGGAGCAATTGCAAGAAATCCTCAGTGTGCTGAGATCGGAGAGGCTTTATGCCAAATTCTCCAAGTGCGATTTTTGGTTACGAGTGGTACAATTCCTTGGTCACCTCGTTAACCAGAAGAGGATTTTGGTCAATCCGGCCAAGATCGATGCGGTGTTGAGTTGGGAGGTGCCGAAATATCCTTCCGAGATCCGGAGTTTTCTAGGGTTGGCCGGCTATTATCGGAGATTCATCAGGGATTTCTCCAAGATTGTTGTTCCTCTCACCAGGTTGACCCGGAAGGGTGTGATGTTCAGCTGGGGCCCAGAGCAGCAGGCCTCATTTGAGACTCTTCGCCAGAGATTCTGCGAAGCCCCGGTGTTGGCTCTTCCAGAGGGAATGGAGGACTTTGTGGTGTATTGTGACGCATCGATATCTGGGTTGGGCGCGGTGTTGATGCAGAGGGGACATGTGATTGCATACACATCAAGGCAGTTGAAGCCCCATGAGGCAAGGTATCCCACCCACGATCTAAAGTTGGGGGCTGTGGTGTTCGCCCTCAAGATTTGGTGCCATTATCTGTATGGGGTTCGGTGTACGATATACACGGACCACAAGAGTTTGAAGTATTTGATGGATCAGCCAAACCTGAACATGTGGTAGCTGACGCCCTGAGTCGTAGGGCAGAGAGTGCCCCGATTCGGGATATTTGCATGAGATTGACGGTGATGACCTCGGTGTTGGAAACCATCAGAGGGGCTCAGGCTGAGGCAGTAAGACCGGAGAACCGTAAGAGAGAGTGAGTTATCGGACAGGTGTCAGAGTTCGTGACCGATAGCAAAGGGCTTATAACCTTCCAGGGTCGGATGTGGGTACCGTTTGTTGGTGGAACGCATACCATCTTGGTGGAGGAGGCGCAAAAATCGAGATTCTCGATCCATCCCGGGGCCACTAAGATGTTTTTGGATCTTAAGAGGGAGTATTGGTGGCCCTGTATGAAGAGAGATGTAGCGCGCTTTGTTGAGAGGTGCCTAACCTGTCGTAGGGTTAAGGCCGAACATCAGAGGCCGCATGGTAAGTTGCAGCCATTGGAAGTCCCAAAATGGAAATAGGAGCAGATATCCATGGATTTATCACCTAGTAGACCGTTTGACAAAGAGCGCTCACTTTCTCGCCATTAGTGAGAGTTCTTCTGTAGAAAAGCTAGCAGAGGTCTATGTGAGGGAGGTGGTATCGCGGCATGGGGTGCCAATCTCGATCGTGTCAGATCGAGATGTGCGTTTCACTTCCAGATTCTGGAAGAAATTCCATGATGAGTTGGGTACGAGGCTGCATTTTAGTACCGCATACCACCCACAGACTGACGACCAGAGCGAGCAGACAATTCAGACGCTCAAGGACATGCTCCGAGCATGCGTGTTGGATTTTGGAGGAAGTTGGGACACGTATTTGCCCTTAGCGGAGTTCTCCTACAACAACAGCCATCATTCGAGCATTGGTGTGCCGCCCTTTGAGTTGTTGTATGGGAGGAGGTGTCGGACTCCCATTTGTTGGGGAGAGGTAGCCCAACGAGTGATGGGTAGCACGGAGATTGTGCTTCAGACGACAGAGTAGATACAGCGAGTCAGGTAGATATTGTTGACCGCTCAGAGTCGGCAGAAGAGTTATGCGGATAGGCGACGATCCAAGCTTGAGTTCCAGGTCAGTGATTATGTTCTCTTGAAGGTATCTCCTTGGAAAGGAGTGATTCGATTCAAGAAGAGGGGCAAGCTAGGGCCCCAGTATATTGGGCCGTTCAGAGTGATCGCGAGGGTGGACAGGGTAGCGTATCGCTTGGAGCTACCTGCGGAGTTGGAGCGTATTCATAATACCTTCCACGTGTCTCAGTTGAGGAAGTGTATAGCCGACGAGTCGGCAGTAGTGCCGTTAGAGGATATTCAGGTGGATGCGAGCCTGAACTACGCTGAGAGACCAGTTGCGATTGTGGATCGGACGATCAAGGTTCTGAGGAACAAGGAGGTGCCTCTGGTGCAGGTTCAGTGGCAACATCGGAGAAGATCCGATTTGACTTGGGAGCCAGAGCGGGAGATGCGTGAGCAGCATCCAGAGCTATTCCAGGGATGAGACTTCGAGGGCGAAGTCTGATTCAAGTGGGGGAGAATTGTAACATCCAGAAATTCAGGTATTATATTTATTCATTTTATTTCAAGTTTTGTGGAAGAACTCGGCGAGTTGGTGCGTAGACTCGCCGAGTAGAGACGCGAATCATTATCTGGATGGACGGATGGACTCGGCGAGTCGCCCCGTGGACTCGGCGAGTCCATGCTGTTTAATGAAACCCTAATTCCTCAGGTTTGGGCCTATTTAAGGGGCCTTATGGCCGTCATTTGCGGCTACCAGACCCCAGAGAGAAACCCTAAGTGAGCTAGAGCGATTGTGAGAGGAAATAAGCCATTTCTTGATCATTTGTTGGTGCTTTTGCATATAGAAGAGGACCAAGGCAAGAGGAGGCGGAAGAGGGTGCTAATCAAGTGATTCCAGGGCTCAAAGACTTCATTTTGAGGTATTCATTCGACCCTTCTTCAGTTTATGGTGTAATTCCTAGAGTTAGGGCTTTTTAGCCCCTTTTACAGGAAGGTTATTGAGTAATTGGTCCCTTCTCGTGTTGGTGCTTTAGATCTGGACCCAAAGAGGTCCAGAGACCCTTTTCCCTTGAGCTTTATGAGTGTTAATGGGGGTTATGAGCTTTGGATGTTATTTTAGTGGTCATATCTTCAAATAAGGCCTTTAAGCCTTTGCATGAGCACCAAGATGCTAGCTTTACGTGATTATCATGCCTGGGGAGGCCAGATCTATGATTGTATGGGACAGATCTGACCTCAAAAGTCGATTTGAGAGTGTGCATGGCATGAACTCGCCGAGTCCCAAGAACAGACTGGGCGTTGCCCATTAACCTTTCAGTGAATGGACTGCCGAGTTGTGGATGACTTAGTGACTCAGAAGGGGATTAGAGGACTGAAGTTCAAGGCTGTACTCACCGAGTTGTTCTTGAAACTCGGCGAGTTGAGTAGGGGTGGCCCCGCGATTCATGTCTGATGAGACTCGTCGAGTTTAGGGAGTGACTCGACATGCCAAGCGGGACAAAGAGTTAGGAGTCATGTGTGTACTCACCGAGTCACCGGAGTGCACTCGGCGAGTTGGGTCAAAGTTTGACCGTTGACTTTTGTTGACTTTTAGGGTTTGGTCAACAACGGAGTCCTTGAGTTGAGAAGGGGTAAAATAGTCTTTTACCCTTCTGAGGGTGACAATAGAGGGTCGAGTCTAGCCTTAAGTGTTATATTTATGAGGATATTTACTTTGTGTGAATAGGCGGAGGCTAGGCAATACTTCTACCGAGTCAGGGAATTACGAGAGTCCAAGGTGAGTCTTCTCACTATACTTTACCATGAGTAGGTAATCAGAGTTATGTGGTACAGTGTTGTATGCTATATATGTTTTATGTGTTGCACTGCATTATTCTATGTGATTTATGTTGTGCATGTTACAGAGTTAGAACCAGAAGGTTCACAGAGATAGAACCTGAGGGTTCGCAGAGTTTGGGTGCACGGACCCACAGAGTTATAGCCTCGAGTGGCTGATATGTGTTATATATGGTATTTTGGGGAACTCACTAAGCTTCGTGCTTACAGTGTTATGTGTTATGTGTTTCAGGTACTAGCGAGGATCGCGGGAAGGCGCCGACTTGATCAGTACACACACGGGATTTTTATGTTATGAGATCTTGGGATTGATATATGTTATGAATTGAGTTTTAAACAACGATGTCTTTATGAGAAATGAATGAATTATGTTTTTATAAAATGCGAAAAATTGTTTTGAAATTTACGGTGTTACATGATGTGTCCAACCTCTCCACACTCATAACACTTTCTTTCTTCACCATGGCATGTTCCAGTATTTGTTTGCTGATTGACTATTGCAGGTGTTGTGCTCCTGCAGTAACTAGCAGTATGCCCCTTCTTCTTGCACTTTGTGCAAACAAAACAGCCACCTAGGTGATGTTGGTTGCATTGATTGCACCTGAAGATTTTGGTTGAGTGGGTACTGCTATCGTGGCTGCATAATTGGTTTCCACTTATTGTCTTTTCTCGGATGATTGTTTGGGATTCTTCCTATTAAACTTGCGTTTGTTTGTTCCAGATTTGGGAGACTCAGCCTTTGAGACCACTACTGGTCCTTGGATCTCTATAAGGGTTAGCTAATGAGCTATTCTCTTGGTGCAGTCATATGTTGTAGACTTTGATGTGATCACCATGCCTTTGATCTGCGATGCTAAACCCTAGATATATCGCTCAATTTTCTTATATTTAGGGGTTACAAGTGCTGGACACATTACTGCAAGATCATTAAATCTAGCGATATAAGCTTTTATCTCTGAAACCTTCATGGTTAGGGTCCACAATTCTTGTTCCAGCTTATGTATTTCCTCCCTAGGACAATACTCCTCTACTAGCATCATGTTTAGCTCTTCCCATTTCACGGAATTTGCAGTACCAATCCCCATTGTATTCACCTGGCTGTTCCACCATGTAAGTGTTGCATCAGTGAAAGTATAGGCTACAAATCGTACTTTACAATCATCTGGACAGAAGCTTATTTGAAAGACGGGCTCTGTCATTTCTATCCACCTAGTCAAATTAACAACCCCTTCATTTCCATGAAAGCTCTTTGGCCTGCAATTCATAAAATCTTTGTAGGTACACGTTCTAGCGGTCCCTACATGGACTTCATTTCTAACTCCATCTCTTGTGACATTAGACAGAGTCGCAACAATTCTTTGAGCTATGATTACTTCAAGTTGTGCTATACTTATTGGTGGGTTTGGTTCTGGTGATTGTTGTGGTGCTAATCGTTGGTTAGGGTTTAGCTGAGCACTACTCCTTCTAGGCATTTTGTTTTAGTTCCTATTATAAATAATAAGAATTTTATGAGTTTTATTAATCAGTTAATACACGAGTACTAAATACTTCAATTATTCTTCAAAGTGTAAAGCATAAGGATAACACAATGATTACTGTAATATATTCTTCATATTATTATTGGTGATTACATAAGTTTATTTAGGCTTTATAAGAGAAAAGTTTCTATAAACATTACAGAATTTGCAAGGTTTTCTACATCCTTTCTGTAAACTTTACTCTTCTTGCCTTAACTAGTCTGATTTCCTATATTTACACAACCACTACTTTTAGCTTATCTACCAGAAACCCAAGTGATGACCTAGCACGTCAGTGACATTAACCACTTGCTCCTCAAGTGCTTGAGTTCTCTGCTGTGTTTTGTCCTTCTAGCCTTCACACTCTTCCGGAGAGATGAGTATCCCTACCTTCAACAATTTCCATCTTATCTTTAATTTTCACACTTTTCTCACACAATTGAGATAAGGTATTATCTTTAGAAGAATGTGGGGGATTTGGTCAATATGATTGACCAATCTCATACATCTTAGTAGCTCTTTCTTCTGCAACCCACCTATCGACGGTTTGGGTTATCCGTGCAGGTTCATCTTGAACTCTATGACTTCCTGAAGATATCACCTTCTAATTCTTATTAATCATTTTCAATATTGGTATGGATTTGCGTGCTATGTGTTTCATCTTTGCTCCTCCTAGAACTTGACAGTAAAGAGTGTTCATTGGTAGTAAAGATGATGCCACTAATTCTGTCTCCTCCATTGGTTCACTCTCTTCCCATTCGTTGGAAGGTAATGGTGCTCCATCGTCCGAAGGTATCAAATGAAAGCTGGTTGAATTTATAGGGTAGTAAGGATCGCCTACCATCATGGGGAATGAAACTTCCTCTTCTTCATCCGTATCCTCGATGATTATCCATTCACGTGAATGTGCCATGTCGAATTCCTATACATTTTGGAGCACCAAGAGTTTAGTCTATCAAATATTTTTCCCAAATTAAATAGTTCATATGATATGATCATAAAAAATGTAGTTGTGCACCTACACATAGTTGTGATAGGATCTATGCACATATAAACTTTAGTTGGAATAGTTGATCTAAATCCTTGAGATCAAAAACATTCCGGGTATTAAGGTGTATTTTCATCGCGGGTTTGAGTCTTTTTATATGACTCTATATTTTTATTTATTATAGTAACGCTTTAATTATTGTTTGTTAATTCAGGTCTATCTGATAAGGCACCGGCCAGTCAGGACAGTCGAAAGGGCAGGATCATTTTAGCATATAGTTGTTCTGGAATCCAGCAACCCAAATCGACATGTCTATCCTTGTCACCGCTCTCGTAAGTAGTCCTTCAGTAGATTGATTAATAATACTTTTTATTATAGGCTAAGGGATATACCTAAACCTAATAGAGTAGGCCCTAAAGTATAAACATGCTTTCCTAAGAAATAGTGTTCACTATAGTTCATAGCTCTGATACCAAATTTGTCACACCCCGGCCGTCGGTGGAAACACCGGGTGGTGTAACGTCATTCTTCGTATCACAGTTATTACATAATATCCGACTATAGCCTACTTCTTAATGAACAGAAAGGTAATAGTAAAACTTCTCCTGTTCGATTACATACCAGCTTTTCAAGTTCCTAAAAACACATGCATTTTAAAATATGTCAACATAATGTTGGTGAGTTCACAGGTTTTGACTCCATATAAAAATAATACTTTTTATGAGTTCAAAAGTATAGTTTTGAAAGTATCATTTTGACTCTCCAACGTTTAGTATGTATATCAGGTATAATACTCTACCTATCAAATAAGTGTTACACCTAAACGTTTCTTGAATCTAGGGTATAAGTAGGGGGAAACTTATACTTAACATTAATACTTGTATACGACAAAGTATAATTTTTCTAACAAATTGCTACCATGAGCCTGTAACCGCTGCTATGACACAATAACTCTAATAAAACACACTCATGATTTCCATGAGAAACAATACACTCATAATTTCCATGAGAACAACACTATACGCTTCATCGACGTCAGAATATTAACAAGTAAAAGGATACTTCATCACTTGCTTATGGTTGACTGTAACTAACAATCACAAGTGGGATGGTCAACCCGTATACTACTTATACACAACTTCCTCGCTCACATGGGATTAACGGTTACAGTTCAGAGGATTTCCACTAAGATCCTCAATCTTTGTTTATGAATACAATTACTCATGTAGACTTCGACAGCTTCCTATAGCTCTAACAACAAAAGCATATTCATGTCTAAAACCATAAGTTACTAGACTATGTTTTTAAACATTACTCCTAACTCTGAACAAATCAATGATGCGTCCATTAGATAAGTGATCCTATATTCCTCAATTCTAGATATCATGTGGACTGAGATATGGATTATAATCATTCTCTCTGTCCATTTGTTGTTTCCCGATTTCTGATTTATGACAACCGACTAATTGAACAAATCAAATTACTCCAGGATTGGCCAAGCACTTAGGGTGTCATCACTAAATAATCGAGGGGCCCACGAATATCACTTTGATCCCTTTAAGGGTAAAAGGAATGGATAAACTTTGAATCATATGCTTGTACTAACTACCTGTTGAATCATACACAAACGAACGTTTTATAACATCGAGTTAACAATGCGTTTTTGTGCAATCAATGTATAACCAACTCATTGTCAACAACTCATATCTCTAGGTTTTAAGAATATAATATATTATCGTCTCATGATTAACTCGTGATAAAATCCATGAAGTGATTCAAATGCATGTGGGTTTAATCCAAAACTCGAATCTTATTCCAGGAGCACTCATGAATACTACAGCTAAGTCTAGCCACCTAGACAGACTACAGACCCATTCAGGACAGTCTTGCCTCAATACCTACTTCCAAAGTATGATTGACTGTGGACGGTTTGAATAACTTAGTTATTCGGGAAGTCAAAACATGCAAAGTGAAACACAAGAATAATACTAATCCTATATGGACCCAACACTTTGAGAGTAAATAAAAAAACACCTTTTATCTAAGCACCATATTGATTACTCATTATCAAGGTTGTAAAAATCGCTCAACGTTAGCTAGTCGGTGGACTGGGGTTAAGGGATTAATCGGCTAGACGGAGATTAATTTAATTACTAATTTGTTAGATTTTAAAAAATTAAATATGACTAATATCATATAAAAGTTCATAAATATCATTAATATCATAACAAAATAGGTTAATATGATAAATACAACACTACTCATACCGCAAATAGTTTCTATTGAGATATAACTTCTTCAAAATGTTAAAATTTCTTCGGTTTCTACTGTTTCAGTCATTTTGTATGCATGGATTAATCGCTAGGCATTCTCTAATCAGTCGAGTAGCGCCTAGTGATTAATCGGAGATTAATCGGGATTTTTACAACAATGCTCATTATTCATGTAATGTTTCGAATTATCAACTTAATACTTGAATTAAAACAATAGTCTTTCCATGCTCCAAGCATGCACACTATGTTTACCTATGGTCCTTTCTTTTGTGAAATAGATCAATTGAACACGACTTAAATGTTGCTCATTTCACAATCCCAATCCCTTTTGTAAATGTAAGAATACTAAACTCTTGCCATTTACTGTAATCTGTTGGATTCTAAACTTATATGCAATGATTCTCTTGTAATGACTATGCACAAAAGTCACAAAGACTTTGCAACAGACATTACAAAGTATTCCAATGGAGATCAATTCCATGGAAACTAAGTCTCATATTTAAAGTACATTCCTTTGAACATCCTTCTTTGCATTAAGTTTTCTAATCTTACACAGATTCAGAGAATAACTTCAACCTAAGGATAAAATTCCATATTTCCATTTCGACCATCACTTCTGAACAAGAGTTCCCTCTTTTCAGAATATGTTAATATGGTCCTAAATATATACTTCCACTTGTCCATGAGCAACCAATCTTTGGTAAACCTCAGACTGTCCTTGACAATTGCTTAATCATTTTAGTCATATCCAGTTCTATTCCTTCTTTCCTCTTAATGCCTTAGTCATTTGGAAAATTTAGAATGGATAAATATTATAGTGCATGTAATCAATCCTATACCCAAAGCATATGGGACACGATTCATGCTATAAAATTTTTATTTTACATGTTCTCACAATTCGAACTATGAAGAGGGATGTCGTAATCATAAACGAATTTTGAGAATGCAACATATATAGAATTTTCTCATGTTCAACCATTCCAACATAACATTCATATATATCCTTGACTAAAGTGGATTAAAATCTCAATCTAAGCTTGTAGAATGGGAATGAAGTATAAAATCCTCTCCCTTAATTATAGCAAAACAACTTTTTCAAAGCGAATTGAAACATTTGTTTTCTATAATTAATATTGCTAACTTACAACACTTTATCATACCAATCATGCTTCCACTAGCATAGTTAGGCTATGTTTGGCGGACTAGCTGAAAAGCTAGTTGTTAGCTGAAAAGCTAGCTGTTAAATAAAAAGCTTGCTGATCACTGAAAAAAATAATGTTTGCTAAAACCACCTGAAAAGCTAGCTGAAATATTTAAAATTACATAAAAGGACATGTAAGAATATGTGTTTCTATAATTAATTAAGGGGTGTATTTGGAAAATTTTAAAAAGCTCCTAAAAAGCTAGTCTAAGTAGCTTTTCAAAAAGCTAGCTTATCAGCTACATTTTGGCTTACCAAACACGACAACATAAAAAAGCTCGAAAAATAAGCTAGCTTATCAGCTAACTGTGGCGCGCCAAACATAGCCTTATTATGATCTTACTAGCATAACACTAATGCTCCCACTAGATTTGACATGTACCCAGAAATCAACTGGACTTTTAGAAATCAATACTTTATTGACTTTCTTACTAGAGTTCAGATTTCTGATACGAGATGCTTTGTTAAGACTTTATCAAAACCATACACTTTTCCTTAGATAGCTCACATGTATGTCCAAACAATTATGAAGAGGGATGTCGTAATCAAAATGTTTAGACCTTTTTCCATTCTCACTAGTTAGTGTGTTGGTTAACCACTGATCGAGGTCGTTGTCTCAATCAAAAATAACCTCAAAACCACTAGATAGCTAGGGTAAGTAAGGGTCGAATCCACGAGGAGTTTGTGCTGAAACTTTGTGCTATAGTAGTATATGGAAAGGAACTACTACTTGCAATTGTCCCGAAAAATATTTAAACTAAGATTTATATATATATATATATATATATATATATATATATATATATATATATATATATATATATATATATATATATATATATATAATAATAATAAAATAAATAAAATAAAAAAAACCCTAGAAACTTTATATTGCAAACGATTACCAATGAGAAAAACAAGGTTACTTCAGGTTCAGTGCAAGAAGATTAAGACTCACGTGTTTATCTTCCCTTAAATACCAAATTAATTATGAAAACATAACTAAGGTCAACTAACATGCAATAAATAACTTTGGGCACATAATATGTTATCCCAACTAGTTGTCTTACTCCCTATGTCTAAATGGATTAGGAACAATGAGTGGCTTGACAATATTGTGTCTTATGATTACCAATTACAATGTTTAGCATTTAAAATCACAGGTTTGGAATAGTATATGTTGATTCAACCTATCGTCTTAGTTCCTAAGGTATATGAATTAGGCACGATTACTGAATTGACAATAAACTATCTTAATTGTAAAATTAAACACATGAATAAAACCCAACTTCAATTATCATTTATAGAAATCATAAATGTAAGAAAATATAATAACCAAAGTTGATTGGAATAGAAGTAATAGTCAAAACATGTTCATCAAATCATCCTAAACATTCCCGGAAGTAACCTAGGTGGTTTAGCCTTCCATAGAATTCACAAAACACAAAACTTGAATAAAAACAATGTAATTCTAAATAAAATTCATAAACCAACTTGAAATCATAAGACTAATAAAATCTAATGATCAATCAATCATACAACGATGAAACCTTGGAGAAGAAGTAACCAAATCTGGAGTTTGATGGAATTGATGTAGATTCGTTGGTGGAACAATCTTCAAACGTTGAATGATAATAAATTTGATGATTTCTTGGTTTTGATTCGGAAATTGATGATCAAGAACGCATTTGGAGAAGGTTTGGAACCCTCCAAAACTGGTGGAAATCGCAGGGGAGAAGTCCTCCGTCGATTAGGGTTTAATCTCCCTTAAATAGGTGCTGAAAAACTGATTTTCGGGTCTTTTTCCGCGTCAGCGTCCTAGTAGGCGTCTTAAACGTCATATAGGACATCTGGGCGTCCTTCAGGGCGTTTTACATGCCTTCTGTCGTCCTTGATTTACACTTGAAAATGGCCTAAAATGGGTAGGTGTCCTAGGGTGCGTCTTAGACGCGTTATAGGACGTCCCTCATCTTTGTTGCCCCGTGTTGGTGATAAAAATGGTAGAATCGGTAAAAACGTAAAACATGAAAGTTGTAGGAAATTTTGTGTAGTTTCCAAAAGTTCTTCATTCGTGTCAATTGGAGCTCTAGATCTTGGGATATGATCAAAACATTGAAGAGTGGTCAAATTTCTCAACATCATTTTTCTTCATTCCTGTAGCAATTTGCTCCCCACGCTTGTTAGCTTCCTTTTGCTCGTTTTTCTTGCGGGTTCCGCACACTTTAGAACTAAGTAGTTTCCTGCACATAATGTTTAACAGTTTATCAAAGTAGTGACATTCTTGGGCAATCACACATCAATTCAACATATTTAGTACAATTTATTATGTTATAAATATAGACTGATCAAACCTCCCCAACTTTATTCCAAACTCATCCCGAGGTTGGCCTAAAATAATCAGCGTAGGCTTAATCTCTCTTCCTAAGAAAAACTCAATGGAATCACGAATTTTGTACATTTTATCACAATATTTTCGATAGCACAATATATTGATTTTGAGGATTATTAGTTGCTTATCCGGACTTTTAAACTCAAAACACATGTTATGCTTATTTTACTTTGTTGTTTGAAACCCTCCACTTGTTGAACCCTTTCCAATTATCAACCTCATGAGTAATCAATTGAATTCATTGCCAAAGTCCCCTTTTCAAGGTTCACTAACATAGTTAGCACGATCGGTAACACTTAATGGACCAACCCATACACTCCCGCTATCGAGGGGTCACCTATTGTTTCACACAATGTCTTCAACTTGAACTTTTCTTCATATTTATCTTAATTGGTGCATTTTTCAAGTTCTTTGATGCTTCATCGGATTTGATCATCTTTGTATTTGACGTGAGTTTGATTATATATACTTTGAAGTTCTTCAATGTCTTATGATGCTTTTTGGTTGTGTGAAAACAATAATATTCCCCTCCCAACCCCAAAGGCACAGGAGTAAGTAAGACCAAGTACTCAGAGAGTGATAACACATATTGTTCGGTTGGGTCCTCAATTGAAAGATCGTAGGCTCGAGCCAAAAACCTTCATTTTTTAAACACTTGGGTATTTCACATAACAATTTTTAGATAAATATAAATATTTCCAAACCGGCTAAGCAACCCACAAAATCAATATTAAATAGATATTATGACTCGATGTACAAAACTCCTATCGTTTTCCATCTTTATGAGTTACATTCAAGATATAAAGATGCTACTAACTGATCACATATTTCATGGTGACCAAGTTTAGGATAAGATAATTAAAGATAGAGTTTAAGATAGCAGTACATTCATCCTAAGTTTATTATCAAACAAAATTCATCAAAGTTAATGTAAAAGAAATTAAAAATATGGAGGACGACACACCTGATGGTACTGATGGTAGAGGCGGTTTTGATTTCCAAAAAAACTTCACTAGTTGGAGGTATTTGCATAATGTTTTGTTATGCGAAATAAACATCGAATAATTATGATTTTTTTTAAAAAAAAATCACCTTTTATTCAATCCTCCATCTTTTTCTTGTGTACACCCCGTCCCCAACTTTAAGTCTTGCATCGTCCTCGATGCATCCAAAGACAAATTCCTAAAATAATAAAAAAAAACTACAAGCACACAAATCAAATAAAATAAAAATAAATTACACGAACTAGCCCTCAATTTCGTCGGGCTCCACGATTGCACTTGGCACGTGAAACAAGCCTTTTAAACCCCTAGGTTACCCTTAGTGGACGAGTGAAGTCTCGTGAGGGTTTGCAGTGAACTTACCCACAAAGTTCTAAAATTTGCCAAGTTTAATGTCATTAGTGAGACGGGTTACCTCGAGTGATGTCTATGGAGGATCATATGTTAGTTGACTACCTTGAAAGTCAGCCATGAGGTCATTCTTCTTACTTTGAGGAATCAGATCATGTGGAATAATTCTTTGACCTTGTATAAATAAACCATTTTGCCTTTAATCTTTCCACGATGACGCCTAAACCTTGATTTGAACAGCCAAGCATAATTTTTACTACTGGATTTCTTGACTTGATGTTTGGTATCATGAAACACCTTCATCTTTGATTTATAGGTAAGCGCGACATCATGTTTCGTGGTCCATAATTTTTTTTTTTCACTTGTTGACACCCGATCTCATTCAACTCTATTAACCTGTAACAAGGTAAAGGTTTCTCCAAATTGTGGGTGGTGTCATAGAGCATATTTGTGGTATGCTCATAAACATAATCATCAATGCTATTGATCACAAATAGTTCACCACTGATTGGAGGATCATTAGTAGGCCAAATAATAGAAGTCTCAATTTATGTTTTCCAAATATCATATCAATTGCACCTTCTCGACAACTAATCTGAGCATAGATGGTTACCAAAAAGGGAAGATCAATAATTACATTTGTGTGTTTGTATTTGGAAATTTTTTTAGAATCTATTGCAACAAGAAGTTGTATTTCGGGTTTTTTCAAAATTGTTGGGTAAGGGGTGGTATTAGCCTTCACAAACCCCTCCCTAACTTTGTAATCTTCCAATTCATGAAACTCTTCATTAGACTTTTCAAATTCAATTACAGCTTCTTTAACTTCGAACATCCTTTGGGTATCATTATCATTTAAAGGTACATCATAATCCGCTACAACGTCAAGTTCGGGTGGTGTAGGATTATGCACAACGTTGTTATTGCATAGAATACTTACCTCATTTACTTGGGTAGTTTCCGAAGGTTTGCCCGGTAGTTGTTGCTTTAGCTGCTCCGTTATTCGTTCTAGTTGATCTTCAATTGCCGAAATTGATTTGGATTTGTCTTCCTCCTTGTTGAAGGTTTCATTCAACATGTCCAACATTTGATCCAACATCTTGCTAAATGAAGATTTTTCTGATTCTTGGTCGTCCGGGAAATAATAAGGTGATTCATGGTGTTGGCTTTGAGTTGAATCGTCAGTCCACCAACAATCATCATCATATGGATCAACATTATATGACTCATAGTAGATATCATTATAATATTGATATTGGCCCGAATTTTCTCTCTCCCACCACATATCTTGATTCATGTAAGTGTATTCCTCCATTCACGAATGTCCCTACAAAAAAAATAATAAAAGAGTGAAGATTATGAGCTAGATATAAAACAAGACAAAAAAACGTAATGACTACTTCAACACAATATTTCAAGCGCACAATCTCCCCGGCAACGGCGCCACATTTTGATCGAGGTCGTTGTCTCATTCAAAAATAACCTCAAAACCACTAGATAGCTAGGGTAAGTAAGGGTCGAATCCACGAGGAGTTTGTGGTCAAACTTTGTGCTATAGTAGTCAATGAAAAGGAACTAATACTTGCAATTGTCACAAAAAATATTTAAACTAAGATTTAAAAAATAAAAAAATAAAAAAAATAAATAATAAATAAAAAAACCTAGAGACTTTATATTGCGAATAATTACCAATGAGAAAAACAAGGTTACTTCCGGTTCAGTGTAGGATGATTAAGACTCATGTGTTTATCTTCCCTTAAATTCCAAATTAATTATGAAAACATAGCTAAGGTTAATTAACATGCAATAAATAACTTTGGGCACACAATATGTTATCCCAACTAGTTGTCTTACCCCCTATGTCTAAATGGATTAGGAACAATGAGTGGCTTGACAATATTGTGTCTTATGATTACCAATTACAATGTTTAGCATTTAAAATCACAGGTTTGGAATAGTATATGTTGATTCAACCTATCGTCTTAGTTCCTAAGCTATATGAATTAGGCACGATTACTGAATTGACAATAAACTATCGTAATTGTAATACTAAACACATGAATAAAACCCAACTTCAATTATCATTTATAGAAATCATAAATTTAAGAACATATAATAACCACAGTTGATTAGAATAGAAGTAATAATCAAAACATGTTCATCAAATCATCCTAAACATTCCCGGAAGTAACCTAGGTGGTTTAGCCTTCTATAGAATTCACAAAACACAAAACTTGAATAAAAACAATGTAATTCTAAATAAAATTCATAAACCAACTTGAAATCATAAGACTAATAAAATCTAATGATCAATCAATCATACAACGATGAAACCTTGGAGAAGAAGTAACCAAATCTGGAGTTTGATGGAATTGATGTAGACTCGTTGGTTGAACAATCTTCAAACGTTGAATGATAATGAATTTGATGATTTCTTGGTTTTGATTCGGAAATTGATGATCAAGAACGCATTTGGAGAAGGTTTGGAACCCTCCAAAACTGGTGGAAATAGCAGGGGAGAAGTCCTCAGTCGATTAGGGTTTAATCTCCCTTAAATAGGTGCTGAAAAACTGATTTTCGGGTCTTTTTCCGCGTCGGCGTCCTAGTAGGCGTCTTAAACGTCATATAGGACGTCAGGGCGTCCTTCAGGGCGTTTTACATGCCTTATGTCGTCCTTGATTTGCACTTGAAAATGGCCTAAAACGGGTAGGCGTCCTAGGGGGTGTCTTAGACGCGTTATAGGACGTCCCTCATCTTTGTTGCCCCGTGTTGGTGATAAAAATGGTAGAATCGGTAAAAACGTAAAACATGAAAGTTGTAGGAATTTTTGTGTAGTTTCCAAAAGTTCTTCATTCGTGTCAATTGGAGCTCTAGATCTTGAGATATGATCAAAACGTTGAAGAGTGGTCAAATTTCTCAGCATCATTTTTCTTCATTCCTTTAGCAATCTGTCTCTCATGCTTGTTAGCTTCCTTTTGCTCGTTTTTCTTGCGGGTTCCGCCCACTTTAGCACTAAGTAGTTTCCTACACATAATGCTCAACATTTTATCAAAGTAGTGACATTATTGGGCAATCACACATCAATTCAACATATTTAGTAAAATTTATTATGTTATAAATATAGACCGATCAACCACACACGCTCCACTAACGATATGAGAATGCAAATATCATAATTGCTATCTAGCTAAAATCTACATAGTGAAAGGGTTTCCTCACCATCATTTTCATGAATCAAAGAGAAACCTTATGACACTTAGATTTTTATGGTGTAAGTGTTCCTATCCATGTGAATTTGTCATAACCATAATCACAAGACAAAGTTAGTGACAAATTCAAACTCATATGGACTGAACTTTCCCAGTCTCATTTTCTTGCCACCCGGCAGCACAAGGGCCTACCATTGCTTCCAGGTTGTTATGCAAACAATTGAGAACTCATAGAACTCACAAGCATAGTCAACTTTTAACTGGAATAGACACAGAAATAAGAATATGTCAACACGATAGGCTTACAACCTCAAGTTGTGTGCTAGTGATTAAACAATAGGTTTCATTCTTGATTAGTTCTTGAAACTTTTTCAAGATATTTTAAGACTCCCACTGACCTCTTGACATATGATATTCTCTTTGTCAAGAACCATTTCTTGACAAAACAAATATTCGAGAGTTAGTGCGGATTCTTAACAAGTTAAACATTTCTCACAATTGGTCTTAGTTGATCTTTGTTTTATCCAAAACATCACAAATAACAACTTCAAATGTACAAGAATAGGAAACATCTTACACTACATTTGACAAGTATTATAAACTTTCTAAAGATTATGTCACTCAAGTTACAATCTTGGAGTATGACTCTAAGACTTTTTTTGGAGCGAAGTACGATCTATCTTTTGATTTGACCGTTTCCACAATTCACGACTCCTCTCCTTAGCAAAACAAATGCACAAAGGTATCCTTAGAGGAAAATTTGTGATATGGTTTTATAATCACTAAGATAATCATAAGACAAGATACTCAAGTACTCTCCCATCTCTTCAGATTGGAGAAGCTTTTATCTCTCTGCCTAATTTGATTCTTCTTATTCATTCTGCCAATCATTGAAACCTTTCCAATGTTTCAGAATTACACTTAAACTTGTAAGCATAACCATATTTACTAAACTTTAGTAAATCATAATGAATAATCTTAGTAGCCTTTGTGGTGGACTTGACCAGCGTACAACCTAATATATCCAATCCTTTAGTCCTTCACTTACCTCATAAATACATATGAACAAGGACTTAGTCTTAATTTTCCAAAGATTAAAATTCTCATTCATCATACTATACAACTTGCATGATTCCAAGTTTCGGTCTAATTGAAACTTGGGTGATGGTAATCTTTCCTTATTTGGTAAATTATGACACTACCACAAATGAAAGAATCAAATCCATTTTCCAATATTATTATCAATGAAATCATATAAACAACAATTTTTCACAAATATCATTGTAAACATACTAAAAATAATTAAATCAAAACTCCTTTTTTTCTTTTTTTTTTTAAAAAAAACTTGCGGAAAATATTATCCTTATAATGCAAATACATATGAAAACTGTGTTGTCATCTATTCCTTAAGCAATCTATCATAACTCTTAAGCAGCAGCTCAAAATTTTGATCATCGAACCATGCGATCGAAATCCATTTTTTCGATCAGAATTAGCATATTCTTTCTTTAAGCTTCCTTTGATTCTCCAAAACATCAAAATGTAATTACATTACATCATGTATTAAGAATCTCCAAATAAGAACTTATAGAGTTAGATAATGGACTTTTACCTGAAGCAAAGTCAATCTTTTTGACTTTTACCATCCTTATGAACTTTCAGGTAAATTCGACAACTTTGCAACCAATGCCCCTTCTTTTGGCAAAAGAAACATATGGATTCTTTGGAAATGGTACACTTGATTGTCTCAGACTTAGCCTTTCTCTTTACCATTGGTCAAATAACTTGACCATGGCCAATCCCTTTCTATTGGGAAGAGAAAGCTTTTCTAGACTTCCAATATCACCATTGTCAATGTCCAAATAGGTTTGGGAAGTAGATCTTCCAATCTAATTTTCTTTACCAATGCTCCAAATCATTGTTGATTTAGCAGCATCAAACAAATAAGTAAGATCATCAAGGGTCATGTCGTGATCTCTCATCAGGGAGTGACTGAAGAACCAAGTCAACAACTAGCTACCTCGAGACTTCGACACCTAACTCTCCCGGCTTGCCAATATGTGACTTAACCTCCAAGATGTAAGCACATATAGTCTTTGCTTGCCAATAGGGATTGAGTGACTTAGAACTTTTCAAGTCTTGAAACTTGTGGGTTAGGTAGAATTATTGGAGGAGGTGGAGGAAGTGAAGCATGATTTCCAGTCCCATTAATGCACAACAAAGGGATTAATCTTTCACCTTGATTGCCATGTGGGATATCATCTTCATTAGGAAGGCTTGTTCCTAAAGATTTGGGAATACCATAGCTATCTAAACTAGACATCTATAATGGGAGAAATTCAAGTTAGTTGATTTAAATTCCTTAATGTAACACCCAATATGAAATATTAAGGCTAAGACCCAACAAACTATTTATAACTGGAAGAGGGATGCCGTAATCCAAGTTATAAAATATTTGAAGGTAGGTAAATGACGATTTACCACTTTCCACCATGAAAACCAAAATATAATTAAGTTTTAATTGGATTTGAAACTCCTAGATCTTTTGAGATACATTGAACTTTCAATGTCATGTTTGAATCTCGATTGTGCCCTCTCAAGTTTGTGACTGGGATGCCAAGGATCACAAACAAGGTGTGAATAACCATGCAAATTTACTTGGTACCCTTAACTTTATCACGTAATTGATGTGCCGGTTAACCACACATGGTCCACCAATCTATGATAAACAATAATTTATCCTTTGCCACACATTGTCAGTCCCATGTTAGTGTGCCGGTTAACCACACACGCTCCACTAACGACTTAACAAAGGTGCAAAGTGCAATTTCATGGGTTAGCACCATTTCACATTTTCCTCAGTAACTACGACTGGGAATTTATAAGTGTTTAGTTACTTAGTATTTATCATTATACTTTTAATGATGTGAGAATATAGTCCTTATCCTACCCGTTCGGCTAATGACCCTCCACCAGTCAAGGAAGCGGTGGGTGAGAGTGGACACTCATTAAACTATCATTTTATAGGCAGTAACCTTATACCACCCTTAGAGACTGGCTTCGTGAATGAGGCCTACTAACGGTAAGATTGAATTTATCTTATACATATCTATATAATTAAAATTATAATAATAGTATAACGGTTGAATTTTAAACTTTTAAAATTCTAGGGTTTGATTTGAAATTAAAGCATTCATAAGCAAAACTTTACAAATTCCAAAACTTGAGGTCAAGTATTGAAACTTTTCAAAACTCTTGGATTTTCATAACTTATGAGTTTAATTAAAGTTTTAAAGACTTTAATGAAGAGACTCTTGAACATCAATAACTTGAGGACAAGTTATGAAGTCCATAAAACTATTTATGACAAACAGACTCTTCATTTTGTAACCTATGGCACTTTTATGAGTTTTAATATTCATAAATGTGACATTTTATAACTTGAGGAAAAGTTACAAAAACACATGTTATGAACTACTTTTAGATCAATATGGATTGAAAACAACTATCACATAATTTTTCATTAATCTAGATCAACTTATAAAACAAGGTAACACAAAAAACTTTTGGTTAATCCATAACTTGAGGACAAGTTATGGAGTCCATACAATTTCATAAAGACCAAGAATTACACTAACAAACAATTTGCATATAATTCTTATGATCTACCAAAACTCATAAGCATGAATAATCCATATCAACAATTTTCAAGAATCATATAAACATATATAAAACTTGAAACTTTGATAATGACTTTGAAATTGGTTTACCATAATCATTACCACATCAAAAACAGGTTTTATAAGTCCAAAACAGTTTAAGGTAATGATTCTAGACCAATTTCAGTCTTAAAACTCGAAGATATGCTGTCTGGGGTTCCAAATCGTCGAGTTCATGTACCAACTCGACTAGTTGGACGATTTTACACATGGGCTCGTTGAGTCCGTCAGTGGACTCGGCGAGTCCCCAGCCCAGAACAACAAAAACTTTGATTTTCAGCAAATATAAGCAAGTATAATTGAAAACCAGCATCAGCTCTTATACCACTGTTGGGTTTTGAGCATTCTAATACTCCTTTGGTGTACATGCAACCCTAAATACCTTAGATCTATGTTTTCTCTATTATGCATGCAAATATCAATTTTCCAAGGTATTGTTCTAACTAGCATAATATAAAGTACATGTAATATAAAATCTAGTAGAATTACATACCTCTTTGTTGTAGCTTGATTCCAAGGAGCTCAAGAGCCTAGTGCCCCAAGTGTGACACCTCAAATGGTTGACACAACATCAAAACAACTTGGAATAACCATGAGAAGAGATACTTCACTCTAGAAATCGGCTTGCCCTCTTGTGTATACACTCGTGCCAATTTCACCAACCAATGGGGTCTTTATATAGTGTGCACATTAGGGTTACACCATATAATCCATGACTTTACACATTCCTTATGCTCCATGGGTTTTAACCTCCATGGAGTATCCATGGGTCACCACATGGGTTAAACCCAACATAAGGAATCATGAATCATAAGCCCACATATATAAGAATGAATGATTTACACAATCAATCCCCATATATTTAATTCGTCTCTTTTGATCACTAAGATAATTCCAAATTAATTATTGATCAATACTAATTAAATAATATGATTTCATATTAATATATTAGAACTTATAATATTAATATGTCACAAATATCCTCTTCTCACAAAAGGTCTATCCAAATGTCTCGATGCCATGCAACCCAAATGGACCATGCCGGGTCGGGTCAAGTATATATAAATTATAGTTATGGGCTTAGACACTAATCCAACAGATATACCATTCAGAAGGAACGATCCTTTAATGAAACACATAAACATAAGCAAGAATCAATATAAGTAAAGAGATAAGGAGATTATACATACCCGTCACCATGTCAGGAACTGATCGTGCCTCCTTTGTTGTCAACTGAAAGGCCTTGCTCCTCGCCACAGGTGCCTCTACCCGGCCCAGACAGTCATCTATAATCCTCAACGTAGCAGGAGCAGTTGCTGCCACCTGTCCAACTGTTGCTAAACTCAGACACTAGGACCACTTGTGTCTCCTATGACTGCACTAAAAGCAAATTAGATTTGATACAGTCGTGGTGGTGGCAGTAGTTGTACAAGATCTGCTCACATGACCGGTTCGGCCGCACTTAAAGCAGCCTGAACTCCGTGCCTTGCACGTCCCCTCGTGCAACATGCTGAATTTTCCATAATGGTTGCGGCCCTGCTGGCTCCTATATCTGCGGTCTGATACCTTGGGCTTCTTGCCCGCACTCCCTAACTGAACCCCCTCGGGTTTCCTCTTCTTCTCCATCTCCAAGTCTAACTCTCTCTCTCTCTCTCTCTCTCTCTCTCTCTCTCTCTCTCTCTCTCTCTCCCGGCCTAGCAATCATATCCTCCAGCATCTTGCAGTTGGATCCGCTCACAAACTAGTGGATATCACTCTGCAACATCTCATGATATCGGTCTTTTTTCATATCCTCGTCCGCCACGTACTGCGGAACGAGAAGGGCTATCTCCCTAAACATGGCAGTGATCTCTATCACCGCTTCGTCTGGTGGAGATCCTGGAACTCCCGATCCTAGAACTTCTTAGCAAGTTGTTGCACCTCGATCACAGGTGCAAACTCAGCCCTGAACTTGGTCGAAAAATCACTCCAGGTCATCGCATCTAGAACTGCATCATCTCCAGTGGCACATCCGACCTCCTCCCACTAGTCTCGTGCTTTATCCTTCAGAAGACAGGAAGCAAGTCGGGCCTTGTCCCCCTCGGGACACCGGCTCGTACGGAAAGAGTTGACAACATTATCCAACCATCTGCTGCTAGCAATGGGGTCCCAAGCCCCATGGTAGTCTGGAGCTCCACAAGCAGTGTGCGCGACCCCATCATGGTCGCTACCTCGGTGCGGAATGCACTCAGTCTCTCATCCAAAAGCTCTAGGATACCCTCCTTGATTGTACCGAAGATCATAGGAGTCTGGTCTAAAATATTGTGTGTGACCTCAGACGAAATGAACTCTCTTATCTGCTCGTCGAGCTGCCCGACTCCAGAGCCCAATCCTGATCCCTCACCGACACCTGAAATTCCAACTGGCCTAGTGCATAGCGTCACCATACTGAAAATACACCATAACAAACATCAGTAGAAACATCATAACTCGAGGGATCTCACATACTACAAGTTTCCTGGGTTCATCTCAGTCTTCCTTGATTCGAGTACGGATCCTCTTCTTTCAGTAGTACGGGCCCATACTACCTTCCACATATATTCATACATTCCTCAAGAACTATCTTGAATCCACCAAGTCCCTTCTACTGTTATTGTCGTTCTCATGCTAATCTCATCCTAGGCTTGACCTAGGGAAATCACCAACCCACTCTCCGCTATCAGCTGCATAAGAAGTCCCTGCTATCTCCCCTTAACTAGCTCGCGAATACCATTACATATCACTAAGACTAGATAATTCTTCGAATGGGAGGTTCTACCCTACAATGGTTGGGAGTACTTACTTGAGCTCGGCTGATTGCATGTACTACATCCTTTTCTCTTTCCAAAATTCCTTTCTCTTTTCAAAATTCTTTTCTCTTTTCAAAGTTCTTTTTATAAAATGATTTTCCTTTTGAAAATTTTCATATCAAGTCCACAGTTTGAGTCGAGACACACCAAAGAGTGTGCCCGAATCCCTCAAACCAAGGCTCTGATACCAAATTGAAACATCTCAAAAATATGGTCGAAAATTTTCGTTTTTAATTTATAAATAAAACCATGGTAACCCAAATCATCTCATAAAAACATAAGTGATAATATCTCGAAACATCATATCAAAACATTGTATCAAAATCACATGTCCAAATATCAGAGTAAATCATCCCAGGCTAAATGTTGTGGTGTGTGCAATGCAGTCATCCCGAGCTCTTCCCCTTACTAGCGAAAGTACCTGAAACCAAACCTAAAAATTGTAAACACGAAGCTTAGTGGGTCTCCACAAACTACCGCATACCATACACATAATGACATAATAACATACATTAGGCCTTGCCCGCTACATCGGGCCCCGCCCGATATCGGACCGAAGTCTGGTATACATATAACATATCACCAAAGCATATAACATAAACACATAACATAAGCATATAAACATTCCTCGGGCTTGCCCTGGCATCTGAACGAAGCCCGGAACATATAAACATAACATATAAGCTAAAAATTCCTCGGGCTTGCCCCGACATCGAACCGAAGCCTGGAACATATAAACATAACATATAAGCTAAACATTCCTTGGGCTTGCCCCGTGTGACATCCCCTTTTTCACAGCCAGAAAAGATCGATTTTGTTTATGCTTTATAAAAATCAGAGTACCTCTTTTAATAAAAAAAGTTTCGGAATTTGTTCCCAGTAAAACATGATAAATACGTTATCAAAGCATTTCCGAAGAAAAGTATTTTTATTCATTTTAAAACATTTGGGATGTCATCATCAATACAGAAACATAAGCATAAACAGAACTTACATTCATTATCACTAGTGATTTATATCTCCTTAATCTCTCAGTGTAATGTGACTTCATATCAACACTTGTGATATAAATAAGCTGAGTGGGTCATGTTGGGAAACCTGGTGAGTACATAGGGTTTTCAACCCACAATAATATAATTATCATGTTTAATCATCAAATACTTAACCCAATTACCCGTTCCCGATATCCTCACTTTTCGTCCCTAAAACATCCAACACAAGAGACCTAGTATAAGGACTTTCATCGGGGTGACAACACATGCTTTGGGGGTTCCTTAGCAATTCATGTAAAATAAGGCAACCATGTGGGGGATGGAGTAGTGTTGGTGAGCACACAGTTCAAATAAACACCTACAGGTTGCGAGCCTGCTAGCGTTCCACTGGACTGTCTAGAATAGTCCGTGGTCATCATCTATACTCCGCTAGATGACTGGATCATCAATGACATTGAGGCCTCTCACTATTTTATTTTATTTTACAACAATTAATACATCTACCCATGTTTTACCCAACATATTTTGTAGATATAAAATACATATATAGTTTAAATCATTTAAGACATGTATAAAATTGTCCATCCAGCATAGATAGCAAGTATACAGATAATATGCACACATATCACGTAATTTATATAAAATACTTCATATCTATGTGTAAGATGAAAGTAACTATGCACTCACCTGTAAAGATGGTGACTCCGAACCTAGGCAGGGCTTCACTTCTTAAAAACAACTTCCCTTGACGAAACCTAGTATATTACCACTAGAGTTTAGTCTAATATTCACCGAGACTAATTATTAGTCTAAGCATTATTACTATTATATAAGCACGAAACAATACTTCTCAACCACTATGTACAGACAAGAGCCAGACATGAAACACCAGAGGGTAGGATCATTTCGGCATATAACACTTCTAAATCCAGCAACCCAAGCGGCCATTCAAACCAGATTCCCCGTACTGTGAGTAGTTAAAAATACATTATAACGACATTTATATAGCTCATAATAGTAGCCCAAATATTTATTATAAGGTCCTAATAACATTAATATATTGAATCATAAGCTATACTAAAGATAGGGTAGGCGTAGCTCACTTACAACGGGTTTTCCTCAAAACCGAGCTCCACCGAAGCAGAGTTTCTGAGCCGAAGGCTCTTCTTTTCAAAGTCTCCGGACGCTCCGAGGCTTCCACCTCGTGCTAGGGGGTTCCCTAGGCTTTTGGCTGGGGGGGGGGGGGTTTAGGGCTTAGAGAGATGTTCTAGAGAGAGAGGAAGAAGTTGGAAGGCGTGAGGAATGAAGGGAACCCGGCACATCTATTTATAGGCTTCCTGGAGCATCACCACATCGTGGTGTTGCGTAGGCTCCAAGGTTTCGCTTGGTGCTGACACGTGGCATCGCACACAGGTTGGAAATCAGCCGGTTTTTCAAAAATTTATAACTTTCACATACGAGCTCTGTTTTCGACGTTCTTTACATCCACACGTAGGTAAAAATACTACAACTTTCATTTTGACTCCTTTGGTTAATTCTCAACTGATATTAAATTTAACAGTATGAGGAGATTCTACTGTTAAATGACCGCGAAAAAATATTAACTCCTTTATACGGACTTCGTTTTTGTCTGTCTTTTACCGTTGACTTTCTATTAATGACATCTTCAATTCTCATTTAGGTTGCATAGGCCAAAAACCGCTCGAACTAAAATTCGAGTTTCGGATCGTGCACTGTTATGCCAAATCTTAGAAAATTCATAATTTCCTCATATGAAGTCAGATTTGGGCATTCTTTTTTGTAAGCTCTCGGTTTAACGTATATTACAACTTTTATTTAGATCACTAAGGCCAAAATGTCCTCTGTCATAAATTCACTATTTACGTCTCCAGGTGTTGTGCCGGTTTTTCCAAAAAACTTCGACGGACCATAACTTCTTGGTTATAACTCGGATTTCGGTGTTATTTATATGTACGGAACCCTTGTACGATATACTAAAACCGGGTTAAGATTAATCATTATAAATAATCTTCCATCAAAAACTCATTTTTGACGCTCATTGTCTCTAATTTGACTAGCCCAGATCTACGGGCATTACACCCCGGCATCAGACTAAAGATCGGAACATATAAAAAAACACATGCAAGAATCACGAAGAAATCAAGCATATAAACATTCCTCGGGCTTCCCCCGACATCGGACCGAAGTCCGGAAACATATAACCTACATCGGGATAACCCCGGCATCGGACCTAAGTCCGACATATGCTAACATACATAAACAGGCCGACATTGGTGGCTTCGACCTCTTGCCTTGGCCACCTTCTTCTAGCAAAAACGCCCACACAAAGAGCAAAAATGACCTCTTCTTCCTCACAAATGCTCTAGATCTCTTATGCTTCTTCTCAGGGGTCTGGTAGCCGAAAATGGTGGCTATAAGCCCCTTTAAATAGGTCTCAAACCCCGGGGATTAGGGTTTCATTAAACTGCGTGGACTCGCCGAGTCTGCCATTAAATCAGTCCGACCATCCGCGATCCTAGTCGGCGAGTCTGAGTGCCTACTTGCCGAGTCTCTCTCCAAGAACTCAATATAAATGCATAATATTACGTACCTGGGAGTCCGGATGTTACAATTCTCCCCCACTAAAATCAGACTTCGCCCTCGAAGTCTCATGTCGAAAACAACTCTGGATGTTGTTCCTGCATCTCCAACTCCGGCTCCCAAGTCAGCTCGGACCCTTTCCGATGTTGCCACTAGACCTGCACCAGGGGCACTTCCTTGTTCCTCAGAACCTTGATCTTCCGATCCAAGATTGCGATCGGCTTCTCAGCATAATTCAGACTCGCGTCCACTTAGATATCCTCTAATGATACCACTGCCGACTCGTCGGCTATACACTTCCTCAGCTGTGACACGTGGAAGGTATCATGAATCTGGTCCAACTCTGCAGGTAACTCCAAACGATATGCTACTCTGCCCACTCTCGCGATCACCCTAAACGGCCCAATATACCGAGGCCCTAGCTTGCCCCTCTTCCTGAAACAGATCACTCCGTTCCAAGGAGACACCTTCAGGTGCACAAGATCCCCAACCTGAAACTCGAGCTCCGATCGTCGCCTATCTGCGTAAATCTTCTGGCGACTCTGAGCGGTC
Organism: Lactuca sativa; assembly: GCF_002870075.4. Lineage (NCBI taxonomy): Eukaryota > Viridiplantae > Streptophyta > Magnoliopsida > Asterales > Asteraceae > Lactuca > Lactuca sativa. The sequence goes on along the minus strand of NC_056629.2, from coordinate 169,040,983 downwards.
AATAACCTTTGTCTGACCCGTTGTATCTGCTCTATCGTCTGAAGCACTATATCTGTACTACCCATCACACGTTGCCCTACCTCACCCCAGCAAATGGGGGTCCGACACCTCCTTCCATACAACAGTTCAAAGGATGGCATACCAATGCTCGAATGATGGCTGTTGTTATAGGAAAACTCAGCCAATGGCAAATACGTATCCCAACTCCCACCGAAATCCAGTACACATGCCAGAAGCATGTCCTCGAGCGTCTGAATCGTCCGTTCACTCTGTCCGTCAGTCTGTGGGTGGTATGCGATATTAAAATGCAGCCTCGTACCCAATTCCTCATGAAATTTCTTCCAGAATCTAAAAGTGAAATGCACATCTCGATCTGAGACGATCGTGATCTGTAATCCATGTCGCGATACCACCTCCCTAACGTACAACTCTGTCGGCATGTCCGCGGAAGAGCTCTCACTGATGGCAAGAAAGTGAGCGCTCTTCGTCAGCCTGTCCACAATCACCCAAATTGCATCGACACCTCTAGCAGTCCTCAGCAATTTGGTGATAAAATCCATGGTAATCTGTTCCCACTTCCACTCGGGAATCTCTAACGGCTGCAACTTACTATGCGGACGCTGGTGCTCGGCCTTAATGTTGCGACAGGTGAAGCACCTTTCTACGAACCATGCAACATCCCTCTTCATACAGGGCCACCAATACTCCTTCTTCAGGTCCAAATACATCTTAGTGGCCCCGGGGTGGATTGAGAACTTCGATCTATGCGCCTCCTCCATCAAGATGGTACGTGTTCCGCCCACAAACGGTACCCAAACTCGACCCTGAAAGGTCATAAGTCCTAGACTATCGGTAACGAACTCCGATACCTGTCCGATCACTCGCTCCCTTTTGCGGTTCTCTGGTTTCACGGCCTCCGCCTGGGCCCCTCGAATGGTGTCCCACACCGGAGTCATCACTGTCAATCTCATGCATATATCTCGTATCGGGGCGCCCTCCGCCTTACGGCTCAGGGCATCGGCTACAACGTTAGCCTTTCCCGGGTGGTACAGGATCTCGCAGTCATAATCCTTTACCACATCCAACCATCTCCTCTGGCGCATATTCAGGTTAGGCTGATCCATCAGGTACTTCAAACTTTTGTGATCTGTGTATATGGTACACCAAACCCCATACCGATAGTGACGCCAGATCTTGAAGGCGAACACCACTGCCCCCTACAGCCCTACTGTAAACTCTGTCTCACCCTAGCAGCCGAACAAAATGCTGACTCAGGACGGGTACCCTCACCGTACACCGTAAGTACTCCCCCACTAAGGTATCGAATTGTCACCAGCTGGCGCTCGCAGTCTATAATAGCTCCAAATTGGCTCAACCAATCCATACCCACTATGACACATACGTCCCCCATCGCAATCGGGACCAGATCGATCGGGAATCCCACACAGAAGATCTCAAGTCTACATCCTTGAATCATCTCGTGGCATATACTGCTCGCTCGTTAGCTATAGAAACTCGTAGAGGTCGGCTCAAAGCCTCTCAACAAGTACTGATATGATGACTGAAAACTAACCACACAAAAGATCGACTCGCTCCCAAGTCAAATAGCACTAAGGTAAGTATAGAATTCACAAGAAAGGTACCTACACATAACATAATATAAGCATAATATCTCAGACTCAAATAAATAGATAGAAGAATACATATCGGCCACAACGTCGGGTGCTGTGCGGACCTCTTCCGCTGTCAACTGGAAGGCTCTCCCACGAGCCTTTGGCGCCTCGGCCTTCATTGTCGAACCTCAGTAGCCCTAGCAGCTGGTGCCGATCCCTGCGCTGATCCCTGATGTAGCTGAGGGCACTCGGTCTTCCGATGGTTGGTCTGGTTGCAATGGAAGCAAACAGAGAATCCCTTAGGACAATCCCTCGTGATATGCCCCTCCTTCCCGCACTTGTAGCATACTCCTGCCCTGCACGACCCCTCATGACTCTTGCCACACTTCCCACAAGTGCATCCCTTCGCGCTCCCAGATCTCGAATCAGCGGGCTTGGCCCGCTTGGCTGCCGGCTGAGACTAAGCCGGCCGCCGATCCATCCTCTATGACTCGGCCTCCTCCCAGGCTTGAGTCTCCAACTCAATCTCCCTCTTCCGGGCATTTTCCTGGAGCTTAGCAAATGTCTGGTAAGTCGAGTTCACCACGAACTCCCAAATATCTCTCCTCAGAACACTCAGATACCGGCTCATGTGAGCCTGCTCGGTAGACACCTGCTCAGGGCAAAACATCGCCCTCTCATGAAACTTCTGCATAATCATCGTAACCGAATCAGTACCCTGCTTGAGGGTCAAAAACTCCAGAGCCAGTCGTTCCCTTTCCACAAGGGGAACGTACTCATCTCGAAACATGGTGGTGAACTTTTCCCAGGTCACCTCATAAATCTCCGCCAGAGTGAAGCTCGCCATCACGAACTTCCACCAATCCTTCGCTCCCAAGCGAAGCTGGTTCAGAGCGAACTGTACCCTCAAATGCTCTGGACAAGAACACGTGTAGAAACATCCCTCGGTGTCAGAGATCCACCTCAACGCAGCAATCGGGTCCTGCGTCCTATCGAACTTTGGTGGCTTCGTGTTGCTGAACTCCCGAAACAACGAGTCACCTCCCTGAGGTCTAACAACAGCAACAACAGCAGTAGCTGCAGCAGCCGCAGCCTCAGTCACTGCTGCATATCGCTCATCAAAGGTCTCAACCAATGTGGTCTTGATGTCCCCGAACATATTTGGAATCTCGGCTCGGATGGCATCAGCCACCTCCTCATGAATCAATCGACAGATCTCCTCGTCGCTGACACCACTGCTCCTAGTTGTGTGTCGCGTCCCAACCATGATGTCTCTGAAATGCAACTTAAAAATATCAGAGACTCGATCGTGCATACTCGCACTCGATGACGCAGCCCAACTCGTCCTCCAACATCCAAAGGATTATTACTTGGACTGCTCACTGATCTGGTGTTTTTAGTAGTACATGCCCTATACTACTGACCACACCGCATCAACATTCACCCCAAGTCCTCCTCCTTGGATCTCGGATCGCAAGTACTCTACTCTCACTATGCATTGGTTACCCTCCGATAGACCTCTCATGAACTCCTAACTGCTACCTACTCACTCTCGAGGCATCTCATCGCAGCAGTAATCTCCTAGGCTAAGGCATCTCAAATCAGGCCACTCTAGTCCTAATATGAGCACCTAGCCCACTCTAGCATGCATAACATATCATACCATATTCGCATAACACATAATGTAAGGGTATTTTGGGGATTCACCTTCGGGCGCTGGCTGACCGTACACACTGCACCGCTCTGGTTGTTTCGAACTCATTGCTCTTTTTAGAAAATTAGTTCTTATTTGTTGAAAATTTTCTCAAATCCTCAGTTTGAGTTCAGATACGCCCGAAGGTGCATCCGAGTCAATCAAACCAAGGCTCTGATACCAACTTGTAATGACGAGATTTTTAAACAAATTTTACATTTTTCAACAACCAAATTTTCTTTAAATATAAAACATTCTCAAAAAGTATTCCACAATAGTTATCGAATCAAACATATCCCAAGATCACAAATCAAATCTCCTCTCTGTGTGTACGGTTCACGCCGACGCCTTTCCACGGTCCTTGCTAGTACCTGAAACACATAACAAAACAACTATAAGCATAAATGCTTAGTGAGTTTCCCAAAATACCACATATAACACATACGCCACTCGAGGCTACTATGCGACCCTCTAGTCGGTGTGTCTCAGCGGGACCCTCCAGTCCCGTAGCTCGTTGGACCCTCTGGTCCAGTCATAGCTCGTTGGGCCCTCCGGCCCGATCTATACAAATATATATCATACATACATCACATAGCACATAGTATCATACATGGCACACAATCCCATACATAGCACATAAGACCTTCCGGTCAACTTATAATACCACTCTAGTTAATGTATAGTGAGAAGACTCACCTCGTGTAACTTGGTAACATGGAAATCTTGGACTCCGTGAAATAGGATCTAGCCTCCGCCTAATCATACGAAAATAAACACTCTGCATCAACACATTTCCCAAGGCTAGACCATTCCCTCTCTTAGTACTCTTAGGAGGGTAAAAGACCATTTTACCCCTCTCAAGGCTCAATACTCTAAAGTTGACCAAACACTAAAAGTCAACAAAAGTCAACGGTCAACCCTTTGACCAAACTCGCTGAGTGCACTATTGTGACTCGGCGAGTTTAGTCATGAATTCACGTCCTCAAAATCCCAAATGACTCACTGAGTCACTTCCCCAACTCAGCGAGTTACCATCTGTGTGATTTATAGGGAAAACCCATCCTACTCGCCGAGTCTGTTCTTGGACTCGGCGAGTGCAAGCCATGCTCAAACTCAAATGACCTCCTGAGGTCAAATCCGTTCCTCTAATCTATAGATCTGGCCTCCTTAAGCAAAATAAACACGTAAAGTTTGGATCTTGATGCCCATGTAAAGACCTAATGGCTTTATTTGAAGAAATGGCCCCAATATGCCATCCCAAGCTCTTATCTCCCAACAACACTCATAAAGATCGAGGAGTTATGGTCTCTGGACCACTTTGGATCCAGATCTGAAGTCTCAACACAAGAAGGGACCAATTGCACTATAATCCATACTCTAAAGGGGCTAGAAACCCTAACTCTCAAAGATTAACACCAAACTGAAGAAGGATCGAAATATATACCTCAAAATGAAGTTCCTAGCCTCTGAAATCCACATAATATCGCCCTCTTTAGTTCCCTCTTGCCTTGGCCACCTTCTTCTTGCAAAAACACCCATACAAAGATCAAAAATGACCTCTTCTTCCTCACAAATGCTCTAGATCTCTTATGGTTCCTCTCAGGGGTCTGGTAGCCACAAATGTTGGCTATAAGCCCCTTTAAATAGGTCTCAAACCCCGGGGATTAGGTTTTCATTAAACAGCATGGACTCGCCGAGTCCACGAATGAACTCACCGAGTCCGCCATTAAATCAGTCCGACCATCCGTGATCCTACTCGGCGAGTCAGAGCGCCTACTTGCCGAGTCTCTCTCCAAGAACTCAATATAAATTCATAATATTAGATACATGGGAGTCCAGATGTTACAGTGTGGTTGGGTTGAGGCGGTCCTGCTTTGTGCTGAAGGCCAACAGACCCAGGGCGGCCCGAATAGACTAGAGGCCTGCGAGGCGGACCAGTCAGACCGAAGGCCTGGAGAACGGTCTAAACAGGTTGAAGGCCTGGTGTGGCTATCCAAACATGCTAAAGGTTATGTATGGATGTTGTTGTGTGATAGTTATGTGTAGCACCTGGTTTCCGGTATGTGAATTTTATTTGAGCATTGCCCTAATTTAGCCTTAGACTCGGCGAGTCATAGGGTCCGACTCGCCGAGTAGGGACGGGACTCAGGACGCGATTTAAGTAGGCGACTCGACGAGTCCATATCCTGGACTCGGCGAGTCACCGCTGCGGGATGAAACCCTAAGTTTCAAGGGTTTGCACCCTATTTAAACTCTCATTCCGCCCCAACTCGTCCCCATTCACCCCCAGAACTCCCCCTACATCGTTTTCCCTTGTTTTCTTGAGAGTTTGAGGTGCTCTTGGTGTATTCTTGAAGGTTTTGAAGTGTAAGAGGAGTAGATCAAGAAGAGGAGAAGGAGATCAGCCATCCTTGTGTCATTTCAACATTTCCTTTGAGGTATAACCCGTTTTCCCCTTGATTCTATGCTTAAAACTTCATTTGGGTCCTTCTTGGTCAATTTCCCAAGTTGCATGTTCATTATATGTTGTAATAAGGCGTTTGGCCTTTGGATCTATGTAAGATTGAGCTCCAGGAGCTCAAATCTGTTAGCTTTTTGGTCCCATAAGGCTTGTTAGCCCTAGATCTATCATTTTGAGACATTTTGAGCCTTATAATCCATGTTGGTGAATATCCACACGTAAAGTTGGAAACTTTACGTGTGATTCGTGTCCTAGAAGTCCAGATCTATGAATGGCATGGTTTGGAACCGAGCAAATCGGTATATTTAAGGAGTGCATGGCGACGACTCGGCGAGTCGCATAGGTGACTCGGCGAGTCTGGTCGCGAGTCACAGAATTGGTCCCTTCTTCATGTGTCGAGTTGAGCCTTGAGTCACAGGGGGTGATTCGGTGAGTTGGAAGCTGAACTCACCCATGTTAGGACTCGGCGAGTCAATGCCCTGACTCGGCGAGTCCAAGGCAATCTTCATAGCTCAAGAACAGACTCGGCGAGTTGTTCATACAACTCGGCGAGTCTTAGCATAAAGTGTTCATCGGATGAAGATGAACTCGACGAGTTGTTCATACAACTCGGCGAGTAGGATGAAGGACTTGAATATTGGTTAAGAAGGTGAACCCGTCGAGTCGTCGCCTAACTCGACGGGTAGGATCGGGATTCAGGGCAGTCGTTTGGATAGGGACTCGGCGAGTTGGAAAGCCAACTCGACGAGTCGGGTCAACTGAAAGTTGACTCTGACTTTGACTTAGGGCATGGTCATGGGTAAAATGGTCATTTTACCCAAAGGTCAGTGAGCAGTGTTTGATTGGGTATATTGTGGAAATTGCAGCCGGAGGATTTCCGGAGCAGTAGCGGCAGCAGTAGGCAGTCAGTTTCCGATCAGATCAGCAGCTACTTCGAGGTGAGTTACCTTCCAGTAGCGGTGGGTCTAGGGCCACAATGCCGACCCACCAGTAGGAGTTGTATGATAGATGATTGTCTTTGTGATATCATCTAAGTTCGCTAGTACCTGACATGTTATATGCTAGCATGATATGCTGTATGTGATAGTAGTAGAGTTTGGTTGTTCGGACCAAAGGGTAGTCAGACACCCCAGATACGTCTGACAGTATGTGACGATATGTATGCATGCTGGTTGTTATGTTATATGTGATCGTAGTAGTAGGGGTGAAATAGTCCCCGAGGATCGGTTGTTAGGACCGATGGGTAGTCAGCACCCCAGAATGGCTTGACACGGGTAAGACGGCACCCCAGAATGGCCGTATGGGTAGGTCAGCACCCCAGAATGGCTTGACACGGGTAGGTCGGCACCCCAGAATGGCCGTACCGGGTAGTCAGGCACCCCAGAATAGCCTGGCAGTATATATGTTATGTGTTTGTATGGTATGCGGTACGTTGGGGGAACTCACTAAGCTTTGTGCTTACGTTTACAGTTTTGTTTTCAGGTACCTCAGCATCGAAGGGGAAGGAGCCGGTGCGGTAGCGGCACGTCATACACACACTCTTCGGTTTCCGCATTTATGAGATTTACTGGGATTGTACTCTGATATTTGATGGGATGTACGGTTTGGCTTTTGAGAACATGGTTGCAATGTGTTATGGTGTGAACAAACAATGTTTCTTTTTATTTAGACAATGTTTTTATTATTAATGTTTTCTAAAGTAATATCAAACAAAAAAAAAATTTTGGGTCGTTACAAGTTGGTATCAGAGCCCTGGTTTGAGGGATTCGGACACGCCTTCGGGAGTGTTTGGACTCAAACCGAGGGATTGAAAGATTTTTCCAAAAGAAATTATTCTTTAAAACCCGGAAAAGAGTCACGAGAAAGAGTAAAGTGTGTGACGTGCGCGACCGGCCGAGCTCAAGTAAGTATTCCCCATAGTACCCATACAAGTTTATGTTATGTTTATCAGCTTTATGAATATTGCATGCTAGAATAGGCTAAGGATCTAGGAGTGATGCCTTATGTGCCTGTTTATTTGTTCCAGCTTATTGAATATTGCATGTTAGAATTGAGTAGACAGCAGTAGGGTAGCCTGTTTAGGTTATGCCTGATAGTATGAGCTTAGCATCCTATGTTAAGTGTCGTTTCTTGTTCTAAGAACAGTTTTGGCTTGAGTCTGTTTTTCCTTATCCGAATGCTGCTTGCTTCGTGCTTGGTGGGATTCTGAGTAATGGGAGTGAGCCACTAGGTAAACACGTCACACCACATGTAATCAGGGTTGAATAATCCCAAAGTGTTGGAACTGGCCCTATTGCGCAGCTCTTGTTTGAGTCCAACCGTTGTAGGGACGGATCTTTTACTTGAAGGATTATCTAATCCTCATTACATGTGATGGTGTTTAGGTGGTGGCTAACTGGCATTATGAGGAGACCTACAGCAGCTGAGGACCAGTTGTGTTGAACTTGAGTTCTCCCTAGGGCAAGCCTAGGGTGAGAATATCGGAGAGTAGCAGTAGTAGAGGGGAGTTGGTGGAGTCGAGGAATTCCTCGAAGAAGGTACGGATAGATGTGGAAGGTAGTATGGGCCCGTACTACTGAAAGCAGAGGATCCGTACCCGAGCCGAGGAAGGCCAAGACGAGACCAAGGAACCTGTAAGTAGTTGAGATCCCTCAGGAAGTAGCAGTACCACTAATGATTATTATTGATGTTTTGCAGAATGGTGGTACTTCGATCGAGACCGACAGATGGCGGGTCAGGAGAGGGGTCAGGTTCGGGATCTGGCACCGAGCCGATTGAGGAGAGGCTACGTGAGTTCATCACGTCGGAGATCACTAGGGGCATCCTTGAGTCGACCCCCATCATCTTTGGGTCGATCAAGGAAGGGATCGTGGAGATGATGGAGGATCGCCTACGGGCATTCAGGAGCGACTTGGCCTCTAGCCAGTCAGGATCTCGCACACTGTCCTTCAAGGACTTCAGGAGCAGTGGTGCGCCGGATTTCCATGGGGTGAAGGACCCCATTGTCGCCAGGCGGTGGATTGCGGATATCGAGTCCGCCCAGTTGATCAGCTTCTGCCCCGAGGGGTCGAAGGTGAGGTACGCAGCAGGGTGTTTACGGGACCGGGCCCGAGATTGGTGGGAGTCAGTGGGTGATTCGATGGGAGCCTCGGCTGTCGAGGCAATGACCTGGTCGGACTTTGTGGCTAGGTTCAGGGCAGAGTTTGCGCCAGCGGTCGAGCTTCAGCAGCTGGCCAGGGAGTTCTTAGACATGAGGCAGACGACAGAGACCGTGGCGGAGATCACCGCCAAGTTTCGGGAGAGGGCTTTATTGGTGCCCCAGTATGCAGGTGACGAGGATATGAGGAGGACTCGTTACCACGATATGCTACGAGCTGACATTCGGGAGCATGTTAGCTTTTCGGCTTGCCCTACCCTGGACTCCATGATTGCCAGGGCTAGGGAGAGAGAGATAGATTTGGAGCACATCCGGAAATGGAAACTTGAGGATGGTCAGGCATCAGGGGCTTCGGGGAAGAAGCCCAAGGGATCAGATGGGAGGCCGAAAGGCCAGTCGGGACCGAGCCGCTGCAGGAGGTGCGGCAGGCCGCACGAGGGGGCGTGCAGGATGGGATCGTCAGGCTGCTACAAGTGCGGCAAGTTTGGGCATATCAGCAGGGATTGCACTGCTCCTGCGACCGTTATTCAGACATCGGAGTTGCTGTGTTTCCACTGCAACCAGAGGGGCCACAAGAAGGCCAATTGCCCCATGTTGACAGCTTCAGCGCCAGTGAAGGCGCCAGCTCCAGCGACCCTGCGGATCACGGATGGCCGTCAGGGCAAGGCAGAGGCTCCAGTGGTGAGGAGTCGGGCATTTCAGTTGACTGCCGAGGAGGCACGCGCCGCGCCCGATGTGGTGACGGGTATGATTCCTTCCTTCTATCTTTTATTTTTCATTGTTATGATATTGATATGTGCTCTGTGTGTATACATGTGTATTAGGATCGTTCCATGTGAACGGCATCCCGGTTCAGGTATTGTTCGACTCGGGTGCATCCCGATCGTTCGTTTCTCTTGCTCTTAGCAAGAGATTTCATGAGACTTCAGGCGAGTTAGATTGCCCGTTAGAGGTAGAGATTGCCGATGATCGATCGGTGCGAGCATCGAGGGTGTTTCGAGATTGTGTCCTGCGACTGTTTGAGGAGTGTTACCTGGTAGACTTGGTTCCCATTCCATTGCGTGGGAACAAGGTGATTATTGGTATGGATTGGTTGAGCCCTAATGGGGCAGTGATAGATTGCGCACAGCAGCTAGTGCGAGTCAAGACCCCAAGTGGGGGAGAGTTGGTGATTCATGGAGAGCGGCCGCAGTGTGGACCCACTGTATGTTCAGCAGCGAGGGCTAGGCGCTACCTTCAGCAGGGATGCGCGGGTTATGTCGCGTACGTGATGGACACCCGGGAGGCGGGTAAGGCGACCGTGAGCGAGGTCCCGGTGGTTCGAGATTTTGCTGATGTTTTTCCGGAGGAACTACCTGGGATACCTCCGGAGCGACAGGTGGAGTTCAGGATTGACCTCGTTCCCGGTGCGGCTCCGATAGCCAAAGCACCGTATCGGCTGGCTCCTCCCGAGATGCAGGAGTTGTCTACGCAGCTGCAGGAGCTGCTGGACAAGGGATTTATTCGGCCGAGCAGTTCGCCCTGGGGAGCCCCGATTCTGTTTGTGAAAAAGAAGGATGGGTCGCATCGGATGTGTATAGATTATCGGGAGCTGAACAAGGTAACGGTGAAGAACCGTTACCCGCTTCCGAGGATTGATGACCTCTTTGACCAGCTTCAGGGCGCATCTTGGTTTTCCAAGATTGATTTGCGTTCGGGTTATCATCAGATGAGGGTCAGGGAGGAGGATATGCAGAAGACCGCGTTTCGGACGCGCTATGGCCATTACGAGTTTGTGGTGATGCCGTTTGGGCTCACCAATGCTCCTGCCGCGTTCATGGACCTCATGAACCGTGTATGCAGACCGATGCTGGACCGGTCTGTGATAGTCTTTATCGATGATATCTTGGTTTATTCCAAGACCCGGGAGGATCATGAGGAGCATTTGAGAGAGGTGTTAGAGACCCTGAGGAGGGAGAGCTTGTATGCCAAGTTCTCCAAGTGTGAGTTTTGGTTGCGCGAGGTGCAATTTCTGGGGCACCTCGTCAACCAGAACGGGATTCTGGTCGATCCGGCCAAGGTCGAGGCCGTGATGAGGTGGGAGGTTCCGAAGTCCCCATCTGAGATTCGGAGCTTCCTAGGATTGGCAGGCTACTATCGGAGATTTATCCAGGATTTCTCCAAGATAGTCGTGCCCCTGACGCAGCTGACGAAGAAAGCCGTGGTCTTTCGGTGGGGACCCGAGCAGCAGGCTGCATTTGAGACGCTGAGACAGAGATTGTGTGAGGCGCCGATCTTAGCCCTGCCAGAGGGCGTAGAGGATTTCGTGGTTTATTGCGATGCGTCCATTTCTGGGTTGGGCGCGGTGCTGATGCAAAGGGGGCATGTGATTGCTTACGCTTCGAGGCAGCTCAAGCCTCACGAGGCGAACTACCCGACGCACGATTTGGAGTTGGGGGCGGTGGTATTTGCCCTCAAGATTTGGCGACATTACCTCTATGGGGTTCGGTGTACCATCTACACGGACCACAAGAGCTTGAGGTACCTCATGGACCAGCCGAATCTGAACATGAGGCAGCGTCGGTTGTTGGATGTGGTGAAGGATTATGATTGCGAGATCCTTTACCACCCGGGAAAGGCCAATGTGGTGGCCGATGCGCTTAGCCGCAAGACGGCACCGATCAGGGACACCTGTTTGAGGATGACTGTGGTGACTCCCCTGTTGGAGCAGATTCGGGAAGCTCAACAGGAGGCTATCAAGGAGGAGCATCGGAAGAGCGAGCGCGTAGTAGGTCAGGTTTCCTCCTTCGATTATGATAGCCGAGGGTTATTGACACTACACCATAGGGTGTGGGTGCCGTATCACGGGGGCGTGCGCCAGATTTTGATGGAGGAGGCGCACAAGTCCCGATTCTCTATTCATCCCGGGGCGACGAAGATGTATAGGGATCTTCGTCTAGACTATTGGTGGCCCTGCATGAAGCGGGATGTGGCATGGTACGTCGAGCGGTGCTTGACCTGCAGGAAGGTCAAGGCCGAACATCAGAGGCCGCATGGCAAGATGCAGCCGTTGGACATTCCACTGTGGAAGTGGGAAGATATCACGATGGATTTTATCACAAAGCTTCCCAGGACCGCACGTGGAGTGGATTCGATTTGGGTCATCGTGGATAGATTGACCAAGAGTGCTCACTTTATTCCGATTCCGGAGAGCATATCGGCCGAGAAATTGGCCGACATCTATATCAGGGAGATTGTGGCACGGCATGGGGTGCCAGTATCGGTGATCTCGGACAGGGATGTGCGTTTTACTTCCAGGTTTTGGAAGAGATTCCATGACGAGTTGGGCACTCGTCTGCATTTCAGCACCGCCTTTCACCCGCAGACAGATGGACAGAGTGAGCGGACCATTCATACTTTGGAGGACATGTTGCGGGCGTGTGTTCTGGATTTCGGTGGTAGTTGGGATACCTATCTTCCTTTGGCTGAGTTCTCCTACAACAACAGCTATCACGCGAGTATCGACCGCCCTCCCTTCGAGATGTTGTACGGACGGAGGTGTAGGACCCCGATATGCTGGGGTGAGGTTGGCCAGAGAGTTATGGGAAGCACCGAAGTGGTGCTCAAGACGACTGAGAGGATACAGCAGGTCCGGAGCAGGCTTCAGACTGCTCAGAGTCGACAGAAAAGTTATGCCGACAAGCGTCGATCCGATTTAGAGTTCCAGGTCGGGGATATGGTCCTCCTGAAGGTGTCGCCGTGGAAAGGCGTCATCCGATTCAGGAAGCGGGGCAAGTTGGGCCCGCGATTCATCGGACCGTTCAGGGTCTTAGCCCGGGTGGGCAAGGTAGCATATAGGCTGGATCTGCCAGCCGAGCTTAGCCAGATCCATAGCACTTTCCATGTTTCGCAGTTGCGGAAGTGCCTAGTGGACGATTCTGCAGTAGTACCTTTGGAGGATATTCAGGTTGATGACAGCCTGAACTACATCGAGCGCCCAGTCGCAATCCTCGACAGGAAGTCGAAGGATTTAAGGAACAAGAGGGTGGAGCTAGTGAAGGTGCAATGGCAGCACCGCAAGGGTTCAGAGTGGACTTGGGAGCCGGTAGACGAGATGATGGAGCACTACCCCGAGCTGTTTCAGGATCAGGCAGCAGACTTCGAGGACGAAGTCTAAAATAAGTGGGGGAGATTTGTAGCACCTGGTTTCCGGTATGTGAATTTTATTTGAGCATTGCCCTAATTTAGCCTTAGACTCGGCGAGTCATAGGGTCCGACTCGCCGAGTAGGGACGGGACTCAGGACGCGATTTAAGTAGGCGACTCGACGAGTCCATATCCTGGACTCGGCGAGTCACCGCTGCGGGATGAAACCCTAAGTTTCAAGGGTTTGCACCCTATTTAAACTCTCATTCCGCCCCAACTCGTCCCCATTCACCCCCAGAACTCCCCCTACATCGTTTTCCCTTGTTTTCTTGAGAGTTTGAGGTGCTCTTGGTGTATTCTTGAAGGTTTTGAAGTGTAAGAGGAGTAGATCAAGAAGAGGAGAAGGAGATCAGCCATCCTTGTGTCATTTCAACATTTCCTTTGAGGTATAACCCGTTTTCCCCTTGATTCTATGCTTAAAACTTCATTTGGGTCCTTCTTGGTCAATTTCCCAAGTTGCATGTTCATTATATGTTGTAATAAGGCGTTTGGCCTTTGGATCTATGTAAGATTGAGCTCCAGGAGCTCAAATCTGTTAGCTTTTTGGTCCCATAAGGCTTGTTAGCCCTAGATCTATCATTTTGAGACATTTTGAGCCTTATAATCCATGTTGGTGAATATCCACACGTAAAGTTGGAAACTTTACGTGTGATTCGTGTCCTAGAAGTCCAGATCTATGAATGGCATGGTTTGGAACCGAGCAAATCGGTATATTTAAGGAGTGCATGGCGACGACTCGGCGAGTCGCATAGGTGACTCGGCGAGTCTGGTCGCGAGTCACAGAATTGGTCCCTTCTTCATGTGTCGAGTTGAGCCTTGAGTCACAGGGGGTGATTCGGTGAGTTGGAAGCTGAACTCACCCATGTTAGGACTCGGCGAGTCAATGCCCTGACTCGGCGAGTCCAAGGCAATCTTCATAGCTCAAGAACAGACTCGGCGAGTTGTTCATACAACTCGGCGAGTCTTAGCATAAAGTGTTCATCGGATGAAGATGAACTCGACGAGTTGTTCATACAACTCGGCGAGTAGGATGAAGGACTTGAATATTGGTTAAGAAGGTGAACCCGTCGAGTCGTCGCCTAACTCGACGGGTAGGATCGGGATTCAGGGCAGTCGTTTGGATAGGGACTCGGCGAGTTGGAAAGCCAACTCGACGAGTCGGGTCAACTGAAAGTTGACTCTGACTTTGACTTAGGGCATGGTCATGGGTAAAATGGTCATTTTACCCAAAGGTCAGTGAGCAGTGTTTGATTGGGTATATTGTGGAAATTGCAGCCGGAGGATTTCCGGAGCAGCAGCGGCAGCAGTAGGCAGTCAGTTTCCGATCAGATCAGCAGCTACTTCGAGGTGAGTTACCTTCCAGTAGCGGTGGGTCTAGGGCCACAATGCCGACCCACCAGTAGGAGTTGTATGATAGATGATTGTCTTTGTGATATCATCTAAGTTCGCTAGTACCTGACATGTTATATGCTAGCATGATATGCTGTATGTGATAGTAGTAGAGTTTGGTTGTTCGGACCAAAGGGTAGTCAGACACCCCAGATACGTCTGACAGTATGTGACGATATGTATGCATGCTGGTTGTTATGTTATATGTGATCGTAGTAGTAGGGGTGAAATAGTCCCCGAGGATCGGTTGTTAGGACCGATGGGTAGTCAGCACCCCAGAATGGCTTGACACGGGTAAGACGGCACCCCAGAATGGCCGTATGGGTAGGTCAGCACCCCAGAATGGCTTGACACGGGTAGGTCGGCACCCCAGAATGGCCGTACCGGGTAGTCAGGCACCCCAGAATAGCCTGGCAGTATATATGTTATGTGTTTGTATGGTATGCGGTACGTTGGGGGAACTCACTAAGCTTTGTGCTTACGTTTACAGTTTTGTTTTCAGGTACCTCTGCATCGAAGGGGAAGGAGCCGGTGCGGTAGCGGCACGTCATACACACACTCTTCGGTTTCCGCATTTATGAGATTTACTGGGATTGTACTCTGATATTTGATGGGATGTACGGTTTGGCTTTTGAGAACATGGTTGCAATGTGTTATGGTGTGAACAAACAATGTTTCTTTTTATTTAGACAATGTTTTTATTATTAATGTTTTCTAAAGTAATATCAAACAAAAAAAAAAATTTTGGGTCGTTACATTATGATTATATATTGTGGTGGTATTTTGGGGAAGGCTCACTAATCTTTGGGCTTACAGTTTTTTATTATGTTTCATGTACCTCAAATGATCACGGGAAGGCGAAGGCTTGATCGTGCACATCCTCGTGTTTTGTGTTATGGTTTCTAGGAAAACTCTGATGTGAAACTTATTTTGAAAACAAATTGTAATGAGTGATGGTTTTGTGGTTATTTAAAAAGTTTAAATTTTCAAGAATTTCCGAATGTTACATTGTTACTCTGAAAATATTCATCATTTTCTTCAATATCCTCTATCAAGTATCTTTCTAGCTCAGACTTAGAATCATTTGCCACATTGGATTTTGCCTTCCTCCTATTCACCTCGGCTAACATTTTATGTCGAAGTGATCTAATGGCATTAGTATTGTTACCAGACAAACCCACATCATGAGACCTTTGAGTACCAGAGCTAGATGAATGAGAAGGCTGAGATTATGAACCTTTTACATGTTGATCTAAATTAATCCACTGCAGATATCATCGAAAATTGGAACTGTACAATGAAAGAACTAGAAAAAGAAAATAAAATCTAGTATGGAATCCAAAACTAAAACTAACAGAAAAAGAAAAAAAATAGAAGTCTAGCATGGATCAAAACAGAAAAAATTAAGTTTTCCTTGTTTACAATCAAAAAAATCGAAAACTAACAGACTTCAGGTTAAAGAGAATTACGATATTACCTATGATTTCTTGGCTATAGTTGAGTATGGAATTATCGATTGTAGGTGGTGTTGCATTGTTGCTGGAGTGGCAATTCAAGGTGTTGTTGATGTTGGACTATCGATAGTGTCGTCGATTATAGCCTTCCAGTTACAACATTCTTGGAGAGACAGAGTGTCATCATCGATTACGATTTACGTGAGTCGTGAGGGTGAAGCTTGAGTGAACGAACGGGAATGACAATTGAGGAATTGAGTTTTGACGATTGGAATTTCGTGAGGGCTACCTTGAAGCCTTGAACTATCCAATTTTAACCCTACGCAAAATAGTAAATATGCTAAAATAATTTTTACTTTATAATTAATATTTTTATTTAATATATTAATATATTAATATATAATATATTTTTAAATTAATTAATTTATGAAATTCGGTTTTTTTGTTTGACTTGGTTTAAACTTCATGAGACCGAAATTCGAACAAAAAAACAAATTCACAATTCAGTTTGGTTTCAGACCAAACCAAAAACCGAATTTGAATATGGTTTGGTCTGAAATCGTTTTCGGTTCAATTTGGTTTCTGAGTTTTTCGGTTCCGGACCAAATAATTCACATCCCTAATCAAAACCATATAGTCAAATTAGGAGATGCTAGAGAAATGATGTATGGATCCATTATTTTATTTCATTTTTTACATGAAATATTATGTGGCGAACATAATTGTTTCCTTTTTTGCGAATTTTCTTCAACCAACACGTTCCTTAGGCTCTGGGTTTATTGATGATGAGAATCAATTAATAACTTGAGAGTTATATATCTTTCGATATAGCAAGACATCACCAGCTTAAATAAAAGTGGGAGTTACTAGTTAGGGTACCCAGTAAACGTTAATATACTTCTCAAGCTCCTTGACCTAAAATAGCAAATTTCAATAGAAAATATGACCCAACGATGTACACCCGAATTAAATAAAACGCAACAAAATATGTTTATATCGAGCCACTATTGATTATTATTGATGGTGCTAGCATTGGGCTTACAAATAGGTCTTAGTAAAAATACCCTATTGCCCAAACTTTGAAAGAGGTAGTTGTTATCGTATTATATTTGGTTGATTCGTCCCTAAGACTATCCGTTATACCCACCAAATACCACATATGTTGTGGGTGTCACATCAGCATCACATTCCACTACCACTAACATAGGATACTTACCACTAAACATACCACTTCACCTTATTTTTTTATTTAAATTTAATTCAAAAATACATTAAAATCATTTTTTAATACTAGTTTTTCCATTAAATTAAAATACCAAATTACATTAAATAAAAATTACATTAATTGAAATTAAAAAAAAAAAAAAAAGATAAAAATAACAATCAAAATAAAAATTACATTAGTTAAATTAAAAAAAAAAAAACATTAAAAAAAAACTAAAAATTCCACCCATAAATAAAATAAACTACCCCCTACGCCTACGTTTAGCTCGAACCGACTCCTTCATTGCTTGGAAAAGTTCCAAGTCTTCGCCCTCAAGGTCGTCCGCTTTCATTTCAAGATTTCCATATCGGTTTTTGTTTGGAGTGTTTCTTGTGTCTCTTGAAATGATATTTGTGTTTCGATCATTTTTTGTTCCATCCGAGTCATCACCTCGGCCTTCGTTTCTTGAAGTTGCACATATCAATCAAATTTATCGCCAAACATATCCATAACACTAGAATTCGAAGATATTGACGCCGCTTTTTTTGCTTTATTTCTTCCAACGGGCCGACGAAGAGGTTGGTCGTTTTCAAGATCTATCGGATCGTCGTTGATGTCGATGTGTGTTCGGCCGTCCAATTGTTAAGAAGTTCCATCGGGGTTTCTCGAACGCTTTGAACCGGAAGATTGGGAACTTCCTTCCGTTTGCTCTTTCCATTTTGGGGCGTCTTTCAATTTTAGCCACGGTTTCATATACGGAAAAGCTTTGCGTGTTGGCGTTGTTTTCTCAAATTGGTCCATGGCCGCCTTGAAAATATCAAAATCATTCGAGTCGCTTTTGCGTATGTTTAGGAGGTTGTTGTAGATTCCTCCAAACTCGGTGCATTTTAGTCGAATATCTCACCATTTCAACGTAATTTGATCGGCATTTCGAGTTTCACTTCCCATTAACTTGTAAAAAATGGCTCAGACTTTTTCCCAAAAACTTCCGTAAGGCTGGCTATCTCCTATAATTTGATCTTCGGAAGCCGCCACCCATGCCTCCGCTAACTTTTCTTCTTCTTCTTTTGTCCATGGGACCCTTTCTTGGGTGGTAGTGGGTCGGGCCGGTTTTTTTCCTTTTTTTCTTTTTTGGTTGAGGTGGTGGTGAAGGTTGCGTTTCCGGAACAAAATCCGGCGAAAGTGGTGGTTGTGAGCTTGGTGGTTGTTGTTGTTGTGACGATTGTTGTTGGAGTTGTTGTAGTTGTTGGAATTGTTGAAATTGTTGGTATTGTTGTTGCACTTGTTGTTGTTGGAAAGCCGGAAAATATTGATATTGTTGTTAGAAAAGTGGTGATTGTTGGATAGGGGAACCACTTTGAAGTAGATTGATAAAACCGCCTTGAGGTGACTCCATAGTCGGGAATTGACGAGGTGTCGTATCTAACGCAAAAGCGTTATCGGGTTTGCGATTTCTGTAGTTTGGAGGGATGTTTTGGTTGGAATCCATGGTTTTTGGTTGTGAAGATGTTGTGTGTAGTTTGTGTATAAAGAAAGAAAAGAATGGTGTAAAAATTAAGAAGTTAAGGTGTTGTATTTATAGGTAAATAAAGTGGATAAATTTTTGTTTTAACCAAATTAGCCGTTCAACGGCTAGCAGCAACGGTCAAAATGGGATTCGATTTGATTGGGCGTTTACATCCGTTGTGTGGAACATGAATGACCACGAGCACGACCTACCACAAACCACCGGGACGGTGTGCACGTCCGTGGTTCGTGGCCACCTCAACCACGAAGTGCCTCGTGGTTAGTATACCATACGGCCTAAGTTGAAGTGTCACTAATTTGTCCGCATCCATTGCTAATCCAAAGTTTTTTTTTTCATTTTTTTTTAAGTTTTCGTAGCCTTCAAAATCAACGGAACCTCACAACATCAATATTTTTTTGGTTTTTGTTCCCCTAGCACGTCATCAATCGATTTATATTTTGTAGCACGTATATTACATATTTATAATAAATAAAACTGTTAATTTGTTTTTCATATAGAGATTAGAACATTATCCATGTTTTAGACAATATTTTTGTAAAAGAAAAAGTACATGTATTCACTTTCGTTTCGTGATGCATAATGTCTTTTTAAGGTTGTTTTAAAACAAAATTTATACAATATCTATAACATATATAAAATAAATAATTCTTAGCTTATAAACATATTTACATAATAGTAATAACGAATAAATAGATAATTGATATAATAACAAAATAAAAACTAATATGCTTTTTGTACATGTGTAAGACCCAAAATTTGCACTGCAGGCTTTCAAGATTTGAAAAATATAAGCTCGCAAGTTTTATTTACAACTTATTGGATGGATCGTTTTCCTTACATACATATTATATATTCAATCTTAGAAGAGCCAAGCCCAACCGATAAGACATTTCATATTAAGGCTAATATATATTAACTTATTAAGATCATACTGGACCCGAATATGTTGTATTTGTATCGGTTCTTAAAGCTAAGATTTGCATATTTTCTTAAAAATGTTCTGGAAAATGAAATGATGTTGGATTATTTTTATATTGAATAATCTAAAAAACTTCAAGTTTATATCTACTTCATTGTATTATATTAAACCGAACTAGCGTTAATGAACTTACCCGAACTATTTAAACTGATATGTTTTGTAGTCATGTAATTTTGTGTTTTTCGGTTTCAATCTCACTCCGAGAAGAACAAAAAACTTAGGTGTCATTTGTTTTTTTGAAACGAAAATGCATGAAATCTGTGGACCATCTCTGCAACCCTCTGTAGTAGAAGAGGTGGATCCAACGGCTGCAACATACTGTTTGTTTTTTAACCTCTACAGACTGTTGCAATAAGTTAATGTAAGGTATGAAGAGGTTTGAAGCAGAGTGTCAAATGTTGCACCATGCAGTACACACACAACAGTTTTTAAGTCAGAAGTCTTCTGAAAAACAAACAGTTGTGAATGGCCAAATGTTGTGCGGTGCAACAATAAGTTATCAGAAGTGGTTTTTTAGGAAAAAATAAATAAATAAACAACACCTTAATCATTTCTCAGTGGAAGTGTGCATATGCTTGAAAGACCACTTAGACAGCATGGAACGAATACAAAATGTTTCCCAGCTTGAAAGAGAAACGTTGAGGGTCAAACAGAAATTCGATAAACAAGAAATATCAATGAGAATGTTTGTACTAGTTACCATACAAGGGCTTGAATATGAATCGGAATTATGCAACATGACCGAAGATGACTAAATTCAAACAACGACAATGACTACGAACGATAAAAAAACAAAACCTAAAAAAATGAGAAAACCCATTACGATGACAATGATGTTTTATGTTTTTCTATTTGAGGATATATTAATTTAATGTTTTATGTATTTTCATGATCATAAAATCAATAAAAAATAAATAAGAAAAATAAGGAAAATTGCTCCAAAAATGTTGATGCCTTCAACTCTTCTGTCTTATACATCCATTTCTGCTTTCTCCTGACTTTCAACTGCGGGCTAAGACATCCACACACACACAAAAAAAAAGTGAGAAAAATTATGATGACAATGATGTTTATGTTTTCTATTTGAAGATATATTAATTTAATGTTTTATGTATTTTCATGATTCTAAAACCAATAAAAAAAATATGAAAATTGCTCTAAAAATGTTGATGTCTTCAACTCTTCTGCCTTCTACGTTCATTTCATTTTTTATTTCTCCTTGGCTGTCATCTGTGGGCTAAGACACACACACAAAAAAAGAAAAAAAGAAATGGACTTCTTTATTGTTGGCTATTCATATTTCACAATATCAAAAAATGGTTCTCTCCCAACCGTGTTACAATCCGGTCTGGTTCTATTCGCATAGGTTTGATTTTTTGGCAGAAACGAAAATTTTGGTTTTGACTATTGTGACTATACGAATCCTTCAAGTTGAACTCTGTAAAGTGTAGACGATTAAAAAAGGGAAAATGACTTAAGAGGGTAACTACCTCTTATCCATGTTCATATATTGGCAACTTCTTTTTTTTTGTACATAATAAAACAACTAACTTGTTTTAACTGATTAAATTACACCAATATTACCGACTAATACCTGTTTTAACCATTAATTCAAAGGGAAAATGACTTAGGAGGGTAACTACCTCTTATCCGTGTTCATGTATTAGCAACTTCTTATTTTTTGTACATAAGAAAGAACTAACTTGTTTTAACTGTGTAACATCCCAAAAATCATGACCAAAAATTTTGTTTTTAATTTAATACTAAAACCATAATTGTCAAACTATTAATTTAATACTCCGGCATCGGGCCTCGCCCGGCATCAGGCCTCGCCTGGCATCGAGTCCCGCTCGGTATACATATTTGTCTCTCTTAGGCCCCGTCCGCTTAACACATGCAATCATATAACATGCTAACACACAAAAAAAACATACTTTATTGTATCTTTGTCCTAAGAAACATATTATGCTAATAATGAGATACAGAACTTCGTCCGTATTCAGCTAGTTCCAGCCAGGGCTTCAGCAGTGTAAGGTGAGTCTCCTCACTATGTGAATGGGTCTAAGGACACAATGTCAGCCCATGTAGACTATGAGTAGGAAGACCCAGGGCTTAACCCTAGGCGTTGTATGCTAGTATGTTATTCCAGACCAAGGTCTAATGTCGGGCAGGTGCCCAAGGAATGTTTGCATGTTAGATAATATTTGGTGTCTGTATGATACTTGTATGTGCCTGGTAAAGAGGTGAGTGTGGGCGAGGTCTCGTTTCTCATCACTAGCTAAGTACAGACGATGTTCCGTATCTCATTTTTAGCAGAGTATGTTTCTTAGGACAGGGATACAGTAGAGTATGTTTCTTTATGTGTTAGCATGTTATATGATTGTATGTGTTTAGCGGGCGGGGCCCGGAGACAGGCGGGGCCTAAGAGAAATAGATATGTATATCGAGCGGGGCTCGATGAAAGGTGGGGCCTGATGCCAGGCGGGGCCCGATGCCGGAGTATTAAATTAATGGTTTGACAATTATGATTTTAGTATTAAATTAAAAACGAAATTTTTTGTTATGATTTTTGGGATGTTACACAATTAAAACAAGTTAGTTGCTTTCTTATGTACAAAAAATAAGAAGTTGCCAACATGTGAACACGGATAAGAGGTAGTTACCCTCCTAAGTCATTTTCCCTTTGAGTTACCGGTTAAAACAGATATTAGCCGGTAATATTGGTGTAATTTAAACAGTTAAAACAAATTAGTTGCTTTATTAAGTATAAAAAAGAAGAAGCTGCTAATATGTGAACATGGATAAGAGGTAGTTACCCTCCTAAATCATTTTCCCATTAAAAAAAATAATATGGATTTATTTTGCAACAAAAAAAATATCAAGTACTAAATGTGCAAAATAAATATTAAGAATTAAATGTGTATAAAATAAAAATATATTACCTTTTACGTCAATTTTTACCGGCTTATCTGGAGTAGTCAGTTATAGGGATTGAGTGTGTACAGTTTAACAAGTTGAAAAAGTAATATATACGAAAAAAACTTAGTAACCAAATATGTAAAAACCGAAAATATATTATCTTTTAAGTAATTATTTCTTTTTAATACGTTTTAATTTTTGAGCTAGACTCATACACAATTTCATAATTTTTACTCTGTTAAAAGTAGATTTATATATTTACATTTTTTTCTCCTGAAATGGTTTAGATCTAACAGTTTTTAATCTTCCTAATTTTAAAGTCAAATTTTTGGTATTTTATAAGTTGTAATTTGGTCCCGTACAGTATTTTAAAGTTATAATTTTGGTCATTTATATGATTTTTTTTTTATAGTTTTCGTTTATTTTTGTCTGTCTCCTCCATACATAATTGTTTGGTTCGAAATCTTATAAAAATAAAAATACTATCAAACACGCTTGCAGGTTTAAACTATGTTAACAAAATTTCTTCGACGAAACCTTATCCATATCGCATTGTGTTTTCAACATACAGGTTTCCGCAGCATCGCGCGGAGGGTCCAAACCCTAGTTAGTTATAAAGGACATCTCATAAAAAATTTAAAATTATGCTATCTTTCAATTAGTCAAAATTATTTATCATGATTAGGGCAGTAAACGAACTGAACGTTCGGCGAACCATTCATGAACTGTTCAGCGGGAAGTTCGTTTATTCAATAAATGAACGAATACGAACAAAAATTATCGTTCGTTTAGTTAAATGAACGAGCATGAACAATTGTCTCGTTCGTTCATTTATGTTCGTGAACATTCATTTATGATATTCGTTTACGTTTGTGTATGTTCGTTCATTTAAGTTTATTTATATATTCATTTATATTCAATTTTTTTAATTATATTGTTATATTATATGTTCGTTTATGTTCATATATGTTCATATATATTCAATTGTGTTTTTTTTTTTTTTATCTTTGTCCGTTTATGTTTGTTCGTTTATGTTCGTTTAACATGTTCACGAATATAAACGAATGAATATAAACAAAGTAATTTGTTAAACAAACGAACATGAACAAGAAAATCTCGTTCGTTTATCCGTTCGTGTTCGTTTGTTATTCGGCTAACTTAAACGAACGAACATTAATAAGACCTTGTTCGTGTTCGTTTGGTTCGTTTACGGTCCTAATCATGATCACTAACGAATTGTCATTTTTTTTGTCGGAATTAATCAATACATAATTTAACAAATTTATCGGTATCCTAAAAATATCTTTAAATTCATGAATAATAATTTAATACTGGAAATATAAACAGTCAAAGAAGAAATATAATTATTTTGACTTAAATATATGTGATTTATCCCCCCATTAACTTAAATATATATCATTGTCGTCATCAAATATTTGAAATGAAATAAAATAAGGTTGGAAGTGTCGGACCAGGTTATATAACCAGGGAGAAAAGGGGTGGGTGTGTGAACATAATTCTCGCGCATTAAGATTATTTGATGTATAAAATAGGTTTTTTAAACAATACGATAAAACCAATCAAATTACATAATGATCTATATATTTGGTTTATGCATCAATAAAATTAAATATAATTTTTGATTTAATGTTATTTTAATTGATGTTTATGCATATAAAATTAAATATAATTTTTGATTTAATGTTATTTTTAATTGATGTTATGATTATTTAATTTAAAAAATATTTATTTCTTTGATTTTTATTTTTAATTATTATTATAGTTAACTAATTAAAAACCTTATTTTAAAATATTTATAATAAATTACTCATAAACGTTTCTTTGATAAATATCAAGTAAAATAAAAAACATCATTTCCATTACTTAGACCATCTTAATGGTAGTTTTTATGAATTATTAATATTATATCAAACACTCAATAACATAGATAACATATATAATTTTTTCAAAAACACACTTTAAACACATTAAGATTCGTAGTTTTTTCTTACTTATTTCATTAATATGAAGAGAACACATCAAAACACAATTACTATTTAAACACATTTCAAAAACTTCAAAATTCTTAACCTTTTTCTTTTAGCTCAAAATGTAAAACATTCAACTAAAAAATTCAGGTTATTTCTATCTTCCTTTTTCATTTTTTTTTTAAACGGTGGATTTAAATTTAAACGGGAGTACACGAGAACGTTAGACACTGGTCTGGTCATAAGCCGGGTTGCCCAGAATCGCCGCCCTTTCCCCCACACCTAATTAACTAATTTCACCACTTTCGTCCAAGCAAGGCTCAAACCCATCACCTTCAGGAGAAAACCCCACAAGGGGAAAAACCTGGGTGCATCACCCAGTTGAGCTAGAGATCATTTGCTTCATTTTTCATTCACAAACACACTTTCAAGGTATTACATATCAAAATTGACAGACATTTTTCTTTTGGATCTAAATATACAACCTTGAGACAAATCTCCATCATCTCTAAATATCATAAACTTTTGCATTTGCTCATGTACAAAAAAAACATTTTATGGAATTTTAAGAAACTATAAGGAAAAAAGATGTGGAAAAAAGAAAGCAAACCTATTTGAAACTTTTTAAATCTCATGAACTCTAGATAATGAAAATAAAAATAAAAGATAAAAAAAATGAAAAGAGAAAAGAAGCAAATATTTCTTATATAGGTGTAATGACCCAAAAAGTTCATTCTTAATTTAAGAAAACCAGTATTGAAAATACAACATCAATACAAATTCATCATAAGAAGTGTATCAAACATCATCTCGAATCAAAGTAAAACACAAAAGGCGGAACTATGTGGTGTGTGCCCTGGAATCATTCCGAGCTCTTTCATTTGAAAATTGAAGTACCTAAAACGTAAACTGAAAACCGTAAGCACCAAGCTTAGTGAGTTCCCCAAAATACCGCATACCATACATATCATACATATAACATGCCCTGCCCAATGAGAATAACAGGCCCTGCCCTAACTCGCATTTCGGGCCCCACCCACTGAGTATAACGGGCCCCGCCCTAACTCGCATAATGCCCCCCCCCCAACGAGTATAGCGGGCCGTCCACTAAACATATAACCATATAATCACATAAACTTTCAAAAACATGCGAAAATCACAAAGATAATAGCATACCATATAATCATCAAGCCCCGACCACATACAATTCATATATGCAAAACCAGATAGTAACATACAAAATAACCATCGGGCCCCGCCCGGTAAGCATACAAGCACATACACATGAAAGAGTCACGCATACATCTAGCACCCTACATAACAAAACATGGGTCGAGATTGGTGCCTTAGACTCGCTAAACATAGTGAGGAAAGTCACCTTGCACTGCCGAATCTCATATAAAGAATCTGTGGCTGCACGCCCGTAAGAATCTTTGCGCTATCAATCACTAGTTAATCATCCATCATAATCGGATCCGACCCACACTAAGTGTCCAAACTAGGGTAAACTACCTTTTTACCTTCTTCATAACTTGGTCCAAAGCCAAGGCCCAATTCAATAATCCAAAATCCCAAATTCCAATTAAACACCCAAGGCCCTAATATGGCTCAATTTTCCAAATTGGGCCCAAATCCCATAGTGGGCCTCCGCAAATCGTACACGGTGTCTGGCTTGTACACCCAACGTACTCAGCCATTAAGCCAAGATCCTCCTTAAGAACTTAATGACTAAAAGAAGAAGTCCAAAACATAGATCTGAATCCTAACAAGTGTCTAGAACCATAAAGTCACTGACTTGGTGACTTTGCATGCCCCAAAAGAGCCCAACTTCAAGATATAACACTTTACTTTCAATAAATGGACATAATCTCATGCATGGGTGATTCTAAACCCTAAATGTGCCAACTTTATGGACCTTGAACCATAGAAACACCAAGAGTGGCAACTCATAGCTTCTGGTGTGGTATCAATGTTGGATTAGATGTCTAAGCCCATAACTATTACTGGTATGTACTTGAACCGGGAGTAGCATGGTCCATTTGGGTTGCATATCATCAGGACAATTTGTTAGGATAGACTCTTGAGAGAAGGTTATTTATGATTTATTAATATATTATAAGGTCTAATATATTAATATGAAATCATATGTTTTAATTAGTATTTATAAATAATTAATTTGGAACTGATTTAGTGATCAAAAGAGACTAATTAAATATATGGGGACTAATTGTGGTAATTAGTTATATTTATATGTGTTAGGCTTATGATCCATGTTGGACCAAGTTTATGTATGGATACATAAAGATTTGGGTCACATGAACCATGGATCATAACACCCATGGGTATGGATTTGGGTTATACCCCATGACCTTTGGAATTCCACATATAAATATGTTACTTCATAGCCAAAATCAAGATTAATGTATTCTTGGAGGATATGGACGGTTTTGGTGTGTATGAATTCTCTCTCAAGTTTCATCCTTTGTCCATGATGTGTTATGACTTCATTTGAGGCTTCCACACTATTAGGGCTAAGCTCATAAGGCCAAATAGATCAAGACTTCAAGCTACATAAAAGGTATGTTATTCTAAATAGCATCTTAAATGGTATATGACAATTGCATGCTAGTTATAGGATTAATGCCATGGAAACCAATTGCATATATAATTTGTGAAAACATAGATCCAAGGTATTTAGGGTTGTATGTGCACCATAGAATGTTGTAGTATAAAAAACCCATCAGTGGTATCAGAGTCAAGGCTTGTTATCAATTATAATTGATGCAAATTGCCAAAAAAATTGATTTTCTGGCTGTCTGGACTGTAGACTCACCAAGTCCACTGATGGACTCGTCGAGTCCATGAAGAAATTCATCCTGCTCGTCGAGTAGGTTCATACACTCGATGAGTAGGAGGCCTAGAATGTAGATTTTTGACTTTTAAGGCTGGAATTGGACTAAAATCATTACCCTAAGCTGTTTTTGAACATATAAACCTATTTTTGATGTGGTAATGATCATTCTTATCCAATTCAAAAGATAATTGTCACTAGATTCATGTTTTGTATTAGTTTAATGGTTAGGCTAATTACATGAAAATTATTTGATTTGAATTGTCTTGTTCATACGAGTTTAATCTAGATCATAGTTTTGCTTAACGTGTTTATTTGTTTATTAGATGATCTAAATGGCCTTTAATGGATTCCATAACTTGTCCTCAAGTTATGGAAAACCAAAAGTCTTTCTTGTTAATGAGTCTTTAAAATTCAAGAGTTATGTATTTGAAGAGTCTTTTCCTATAAATTGTGTTATGACATCCATAACTTGTCCTCAAGTTATGGATTTTCAAGAGTCTTGTCATCAAAAATCATATATGTTATAGATTCCCAAAGTTTTTTGAATTGTTCAGAACTTGCCCTCAAGTTTTTGAATTTGTAAAGTTACCCCCATGTATACTTTAGTTCCAAACCCTTAGAATTTTAAATAGTTTAAAGTTCAACCCTTGTACTATTATAATGTTAATAGTTAATATTTATATATATGTGTATAAGAACAAAGTCAGTATTACCGTTAGTAGGCCTCATTCACGAAGCTAGTCTATAAGGGGGGGTATAAGGTTACTGTCTATAAAATGGCAGTTTAATGGGTGTCCACTCTCACCCACCGCTTCCTTGACTGGTGGAGGGTTGTTAGCTGAATGGGTTTGACAGGTCATTAATTCTCCTTTCATCATTAAAGTATAATGATAAATATAAAGTAACTAAACCTTATTAAATTTAAATTCCCAATCTTAGTTACTTTAGGAAAATGTGAATTTGGTGCTAACCCATGAAATTACACTTTGTACCTTACCAAGTCGTTATGGAGCGTGTGTGGGTAACCGTCACACTAACATGGACTAGTAAGTGTGGCAAAGGGTAACTTAATGTTTATCATTGATTGGTGGAGCACATGTGGTAACCGGCACATTGATTAGGTGATAAAAATTAAGCGTACCAAGTTAATTTGCATGGTTATTCACACATTGTTTGTGATCCTCGGCATCCCAGTCATAAACTTGAAAGGGAACAACTGGGATTTAAACATGCCATTGAAAAGTTCAATGAATCTCAAAATATCTAGGAGTTTCAATCCAATTAAAACCCAATACCCTATTAGGTTTTCATGGTGGAAGTTGGTGAATCGTCATTCGCTTACCTTCAAATAGTTTATAGCTTGGATTACAATATCCCTCTTCCAAGTTATAAAATATTGTGTTGGGCCTTAGCCTTAATATTGTTGGATTAGTGTCTAAGTCCATAACTATTTTGGTATGTACTTGACCCGATGGTGCATGGTCCTTTTGGGTTGCCTTCACCAAAGCAACTTGATTGGAGAAATAAATAGAGAGAGAGAGGTTATTATGATTTATTAATATGTTATGAGAATAATATATTAAAGGAGAAATCATATTTGTTTAATTAATATTGGTCAATAATTAATTAAGAATTAATTTTGTGATCAAATGTAATTAATTAAACTAGAGGGGCTGAATTGTAATTATGTGATAGTTACATAATAAGGTAAGGATTGTCCTAAGTATAGGATGGACGAATTTAAGGAGATAATGCCTTAGAATTCGACTATGATAAGGATTCAAGGATTATCTTATGGGTTGCTTGGTAAGCAAGCAACTAGATAAGGATAATGACTGAAACCCTATCTGTACACCTATGTAAACCCCCTTGGCTCATGAATTCGTGTATGACCTTCCCTAAGGCTTCTAGGGACGAATTTGATACCTCCCCTCTCTCTTTATACCTTCTCCATTTGCTCTTGGTGTTTGTAAGCCATTAGAGGAGTGACACTTGTGACTTTAAGCCTTCCAAAGTCAATTCAAGGAGATTTGGGATTGTTATTGCTACATAACAATCAAGGTAACATTATAAACCTATTCTAATATCTAATATGATTACTTGTATGCTAGAATTAGGGTTTATAGTCTTGGAATTAAAGCATGTATAATAGAGAAACCTAGATCCAAGCATTAGGGTTTGTATGAGCACATAGGATGTCTTATGACCAAAACCCATCAGTGGTATCAGAGCCTAGCTTGGTTTCAATTGTATTGATGCATTGTATATCTGAAAAAATTTGATTTTTGGTGTTTTGGAGGCTGGACTCGCCGAGTCCATAGCTGAACTCGCCGAGTCCAAGGTGACTCGACGAGTCCAGGCTTGACTCGACGAGTCAACTCGTCAGATAGAGCTTATCTCGGGATTTCTTGCTGTTTTTGCATTGGGATAGTTACCGTATCATGTTAGATCAATATTAATCCGATTATATGATATATTTGACTATATTTTTGATCCAATTGAAGATATTTATCAATTAATAAGATGATTGTTTCCTTATAAGATAATTGATTAATTATTTTGAGTAAATTGATAAATTGTTTTGCAAGAAATCATTAAACAAATCAAATATGGATAATTATGTAATTAAATGTTAGTTTAGATTATTTGTTATTTGATCCTTGTTGTTATGAAAAGTTTCATATTTTGCCCTTTAGGTTTTTTAGTTTAAATTTGAACCCAATAGTTTTGTAGTTTTGAAATTTAAATAGTTGAAACCCTAATGTTTTGAAAAAAAAAAAAAAGGTTTCAAAACTTGCCCTCAAGTTTTGGAATTTAAAAGTTGATTAAAAGTTTAATTAGGAATGTTAAATTCTAAAACTCTAATGTAGTTTTGAAAAAGTTCAAATCACACCCTTATGGTTTTATTAATTAATTAATGTGTTTAATAAATCCATAAAAATTTAGGTTTATAATTTAATTGAATTAAAAGTATAATTGTTAAATTAGACCACCTAGTATTTTAAAAGTAAAAAATACACCCTATACTATATATATATATATATATATATATATATATATATATATATATATATATATATATATATATATAACATTAAAAGTCTAACATTATATATATGTATGAGTAAAATTCAGTCTTACCGTTAGTAGGCCTCATTCACGAAGCTGGTCTATAAGGGGTGTTTAAGGAAATGCCTATAAAATGGCGATTGAATGGGTATCCACTCTTGACTAGTGGAGGGTCGTTAGCCGAACGGGTAGGATGGGACAAAACCTTCCATTATAAGTATAATGAAATATAAAAGAAACTAAATGTTTTACAAATCCCCAATCTTAGTTACTTAGGTAAAAGTGAATTGATGCAACTCCATGAAATTACACTTTGTGCCCTTGCGAAGACGTTAGTGGAGCGTGTGTGGTTCACCGGCACACTAAATGGTTCTAAGCAAAGGTAGCAAAGGGTGACTCAATGTTTGTCATAGTTCGGTGGAGCGTGTGTGGTTTACCGGCACATCGAATAGGTGACTGTAACATGTGAGGGCACCATGTAAGTTTGCATGGTTATTCACACCCGCTTTGTGATCCTCGGCATCCCAGTCACAAACTAAAGGGGCATATCGAGATTTAAACATGCCATTGAAATGTTCAATGAATCTCAAAGGATCTAGGATTTTTCATAGATTTAAAACTTAAATTTCTTTTTCGTTCATGGTGGAAATTAGTGAATCGTCATTCACTTACCTTCAAATGTTCTGCAATTAGGGTTACGGCATCCCTCTCCCGAGTTGTGGAATATTGTGTTGGGTCCTAGTCTTAGTATCTCATTTGGGTGATTTACTAAGGACTCAATCAATCAACTAACTTGAATTTGTTTTCTCCCGTTTTGTAGATGTCAAAGTTCGGCAACTATGGTCTTCTCAAATCCCGTGGAACAAGCATTCCACATGAAGATGATATTCCATGATTCGATCGAGGAACAAGAAATCATGCTTCACTTCCTCTACCTCCTCCAATTATTCTCCCTAACCCACAAGTTCAAAGGCTTGAAAAGTTCAAGATCACTCAAGCCCTTTTGGCAAGTAAACATAAAGAAGGAAAGTCCGTGTGTGCACACATCCTAGGGATGAAGTCACACATTGATAGGTTAAGAATGTTGAGATCCGTTGTCTGTGAGGAAATGGCTGTTGATTGGGTTCTTCACTCACTTCCCAACTCATATAGTGAGTTCGTAAGAGAGTACTATATGATGAACTACGACGTGACCCTTATAGATCTCACCTATATGCTTATTGCTGCTGAATCAACAATGATTTGGTGCAATAGGAAAGCAAAGTTGATTGGTGAATCTGCCTTCGAGACCTCTATGGATATAGACAATGGCAACAAAAGACATGCTATGATCGAAAAGTTTGATCACAAGAGAAAGACAATGTTTGAAGTAGTTCCATGTCATGTTCCAAAAGAGTCAATTTGCTTTTATTGCCAAGAGAAAGGGCATTGGAGACAAAGCTGCCCCATTTACCTAAGAGATCTAAGACATGGGAGAGTCGAAACGTATGGCTCTAATTTAGGTAAGATCCATTGACTAACTCTTTTAAGCTTAATTCTAGATTCTGAATACATAATGTGATAAGATTACAATTGATGTTTTGTAGATCGAAGAAAAGAAAGGAAGCTTAAGGGAAGAAGTGAGCAAAATCTGACCGTGAAAGAATGGATTTCGATCGCGTTTCTCGAAGATTAGATTCTTGAGTTACTACTTAGAGTTAGAATTAGATTGCTAAGAAAGACGTATTAGCATAAGTTTTTCAATGAGTTGCATTGTAAGGACAAACTTTTCCGCAATAAAATAAATTTTGATTTTAAATTTTATTTATTTATCCTTACAATGGCGTCTATGAAAAATTGATGTTAAAATGTTTCTATTATTAGCAATAATGGATTTGGTTCTTATTATGTTATGTCTAGAATTTACAAAATAGGGAGAGTTTCTCATCGCCCAAGTTTCAACTGGACAGAAACTTGGAATCATGCAATGTGGATGCACGATGAATGAGAAATTTCGTATTTGGAAATTAGACTAATTCATTGACAAAGTGTCAAGTGAAGGACTAGGAGATCAAGTACACAAAGTTGTGTGTTGATCAAATTCCACCACAAGAGTAACGAGGTATTCGTCATGATTTACTAAAGGTTTAGTAAATATGATTATACTTATAAGATTAAGTGTAATTCTGAATTGATTGAAAAAGTTTAAATCAATAGTAGAATGAATAACAAGAATCAAGTAGGCAGAGAGATAAAAGTTTCTCCATTCTAAGAAAAAGGGAGAGTATCTTTTATGCTTTATGATAGGTCTTAATGATTAAGAACCATATCTCAATTGATCCTCTAACTAAGTCTTAGTACAATTGTATGTCTAAGAAGAGGAATCAAGAATTGAAGAAATGGTTAAATCAAGAAGTCAATCATACTTCGTTCTAATAACAAGTCTTAAAGTTAAGATTGTGACATTGAGTGAAAAGTATTAAGAAGGTTTATAACATTCATCAATTGTGGAAAGTTGTGATGTCTTGGATAAGACAAATACCAACTAGGACCAAAGTTATGAAGTGTTTTGTCTTGATAAAAGCTACACTAACTCTTGAATATTTGTTTGTCAAGAAATGTTTTGACAAGAGAATCGTATATGTCAAGGAGTCAGTGGGAGTCTTAATAGTCTTGAAAGGTTTCAAGAACAAATCAAATAAACCTTATCGATCATCACTAGCACACAAGTTGAGGTTTATAACCTATCATGAAGACATTATTTTGTTTCTGTGCCAATCCAATCAAGTTAATTATGCATGTGAGTCCTATGAGTTCTCATTTGAATGCATAAAAGGCAAGGACCTTAATCAATGAAAGGTACATTGATAGGAAAGGGTGAGCTGCTTGACTACTTGGAAGACATGGTGGGAAGCTGTGCTACCATAAGGCAAGAAATCAAGATTAAGAAAGTTCGGTCCATATGAGTTTGAATTTGTCGTAAACTTTGGTTTTAACAAATTCACATGGATAGGAACACATACACCGTTTAAATCTAAGTGTCATAAGATTTCCTCCTTCATGAAAATGATTGTGAGGAAATGCTTTCACTAAGAAAGATTTTAAGAAGATAGTGATTGTAAAATTGCATTCTCGAATTCGATTATGGTTACGGTATCCCTTTCCATAATTTGAATTGTGAGGTTTGGCAATTAGTCTTAATTGTTTAGACACACATATGAACTATCTAAGGAAAAAGTGTATAAGAAGCCTTGATAAAAGATTATCAAAGCACTAAGTATTAGAAACATGAACTTAAGAAATTCAATAAGTATTGTTTTTCTGAAAGTTAAGATGTTTATGAATACATGTCGAAGCTAGTGGGAGCATAAGTGTTATGTTTTATAATAATCATCATGATAGTGGGAGCATAAATGTTATGATTGTATGATTATTAAGGAAAGTATTGCAAGTTGGCAATATTAATTATAGAAAACAAGAGTCATTCCTTGCAAAGTTGTAAGGATGGAATAGTTGTTTTGCTATAATTAAGGGAGAGAATATTATGCTTCATTTCAAATCTAATGGATTAGGTTGTGGAATGTTAATAAATTTAGTCAAGGATACATAGTGTGTTCTTAAAATTTCGATTATGATTACGGCATTCCTCTTCACAATTCGAATTTTGAGAACATAGCAAATAAAACATTATGCGTCGTGTCCCATACGCTTCAAGTATAGGATCGATTGCAAATGCTTTAATGTTTGACCATTCTAAAATTTTCCAAATGTCTAGCGCATTTAGAGGGAAAAAGGACTAGAATCGGTTTTGACTAAAATAATTAAACAACTATCAAAGGACAATCCAAAGTTCGATGAGGATTGGTCGCGTGTGAGTAGTTGGAAGCATGGTATTGGATGGACCATATCGACATTATTATGAATAGAAAAGATTCAATTAAGAATGAGTTGTCATATGGAAATGTTTCCATACCGGATGGACCATATTGACATCATTACGAATAAATAAGATTCTATTAAGAATGAGTTGTCATATGGAAAATATGGAAGCGTGTCATATTGGAAATTGAATATTGAAAATCTATGTCTAGATTAGAAACTTTTATGCAAAGGATGTTCAAAGGAATGTACTTTGAGTGAGAGACATCATATCTAAGGAATTGTCTTGTAACAATCTCCGATAGAGGACTTTGTAATATCATTGGCAATAGTCTTTGTGACTTTGGTGCAGTGACATTACGAAAGGATAGTTGCATGGAATGTTAGAATCTACCATATTCTATAAGTAACAAGAATTTGATATTCTTTAACTTATGAAAAACGGATTTGGATTTGTGAAATGAGAAGGATTGGAAATGTGTTCAATATGATCTATTTCACAAAGTAAGAACCATATGTAAACATTGTGTGCATGCTAGGAGCATGGGACAAGTGTTGGAATTCAAGTAAGAAGTTGATTACCCGAAATGACAAATAATGAGTAATCAATATGGTGATAAATAAAAGGTGTTTTATTTATACTCAAAGGTTTGAGGCCATATGGGATTAGTATTATTCTTGTGTTTCACATTTGCGTGTTTTGACTTCCAGAATAATTGAGTTTATTAAGAATAATCGAATTATTCGAACGGGCCACAGTTGTTCATATGTTGGAAGTAGATATGAATGAAGATTGTTGTGAATTGGTGTGTGGATTGTCTAAAGAGCATTAGACATAAGCAAATGTTTGCTGCAACGTTCATGAGTGCTTATGAATATGATTTGAGCATTGGATTAAACCCACGCTCACTTGGATCACTCCATGAATTGTATCACGAGTAATTAGTGAGACGATAACATCTTATATTCTTGAAACTGAGATGTGTGAGTGTATCTTGCAAATCGGTTGCACATTGATAATATGTAAATGCACTAGTAACTTGGTGTTATAAAACATATTGTTGTGTGTGATTCGGTGCGTGAGTGCAAGCGAGCATTGTATCAAAGTTTATCTATTCCTTTTATTCAAAGTAGGATAAAGGCAATATCTTTGGGCCCCTCGATGGTTTAGTGATGACAAACGTAAATGCTCGGCCGGGCTAGGGCTAATTTGATTTGTTCAATTAGTCTGTCGTCATAAATCAGAAATCTAGAAGTAGTACAAAGAGAATGATTTGAAATCATGTCTCATATGATATCTAGAATGGAGGAATATATAATCCCTTATCTAAGGACACGCGTATTTGATATGATCAGAGTTGACAGCGTCTTTGGAAAGCTACGATTGCAGATCGAGATCCAAAGTCATACGCAGAAGAGTTGTTAGACTTATCCAAGTGGGAGACTGTTGGATTAGTGTCTAAGTCCATAACTATTTTGGTATGTACTTGACCCGATGGTGCATGGTCCTTTTGGGTTGCCTTCACCAAAGCAACTTGATTGGAGAAATAAATAGAGAGAGAGAGAGGTTATTATGATTTATTAATATGTTATGAGAATAATATATTAAAGGAGAAATCATATTTGTTTAATTAATATTGGTCAATAATTAATTAAGAATTAATTTTGTGATCAAATGTAATTAATTAAACTAGAGGGGCTGAATTTTAATTATGTGATAGTTACAAAATAAGGTAAGGATTATCCTAAGTATAGGATGGACGAATTTAAGGAGATAATGCCTTAGAATTCGACTATGATAAGGATTCAAGGATTATCTTATGGGTTGCTTGGTAAGCAAGCAACTAGATAAGGATAATGACTGAAACCCTATCTGTACACCTATATAAACCCCCTTGGCTCATGAATTCGTGTATGACCTTACCTAAGGCTTCTAGGGACGAATTTGATACCTCCCCTCTCTCTTTATACCTTCTCCATTTTCTCTTGGTGTTTGTAAGCCATTAGAGGAGTGACACTTGTGACTTTAAGCCTTCCAAAGTCAATTCAAGGAGATTTGGGATTGTTATTGCTACATAACAATCAAGGTAACATTATAAACCTATTCTAATATCTAATATGATTACTTGTATGCTAGAATTAGGGTTTATAGTCTTGGATTCAAAGCATGTACAATAGAGAAACCTAGATCCAAGCATTAGGGTTTGTATGAGCACATAGAATGTCTTATGATCAAAACCCATCAAATATTTCATATTGGATGTTATGTTAAGGACTTAAATCAACTAACTTGAATTTCTCCCATTGTAGATGTCTGGTTCAGACAACTATGATCTTCCCAAATCTCTTGGAACAAGCTTTCCTAATGAAGATGATGTCCCGTGGTTGGATCATTGAAATCATACTTCTGTTCGTCTACCTCCTCTAATTATTCTCCCTAACCCACAAGTTCTTGAAAAGTTCAAGGTCACTCAATCCCTATTGACAAGCAAAGTCTGTGTGTGCTCACATCTTAGAGATGAAGTCATGTATAGACAGGCTGGGAGAGTCGGGTGTCAAAGTCTTGAGGAAGTTGGTTGTTGCTTCTTCAATCACTTCCTAAGACATATAGTGAGTTCTTTAACGACTACTGTGTGACGGACCATGACATGACCCTTAATGATCTTACCTATTTGTTTGATGTGGTTGAATTAGCAATGATTTGGAGCACTAGTAAAGCAAATGTGATTGGAAGATAGACCTCCCAAACTTCCATGGACATTGACAATGGTAACATAAGAAGTACAAAAAAGTCTTCTCTTCCCAATGGAAAGGGATCGGCCATAGTCTACTCGGTTGACCAAATGGTAAAGATAAAGGGTAAGTCTAAGATAGTACCGTGTACCATTCCCAAAGACTCAATATGTTTCTATTGCCAAAGGAAGGGACATTAGTTGCGAAGCTGCCCTATTTACCTGAACGATCATAAGGATGGTAAAGTCAAAAAGTTTGACTCTACTTCGGGTAAAGTCCATTGTCTAACTCTATTAAGTTCCTATTTTGATATTCTTATTACATGATGTGACTAGGTCGCATTTTGATGTTTTAAGAATCAAAGAAAAAAGAGGAAGCTTAAAGGAAGAATATACTTATTCTGATCACGAAGATGGATTTCGATCGCTTGGTTTGGTGATCAGAAATTTGAGTTGTTGCTTAAGAGTTGTGATAGGTTGCCTAGGAATAAATAACAACATTGTTTTCATA
The DNA here is from genome assembly GCF_002870075.4 of Lactuca sativa. Lineage (NCBI taxonomy): Eukaryota > Viridiplantae > Streptophyta > Magnoliopsida > Asterales > Asteraceae > Lactuca > Lactuca sativa. The sequence continues at coordinate 169,003,390 of NC_056629.2, read as the reverse complement.
TGCATTTGCATTGTAAGGATAAATTTTTTCCATAAGTTTTAACATAAAAGAAAAAGTTTTAATTTTATTTGTTTTAAATATCCTTACAATGGCATTTGTGAAAAATTGTTGTTATATGATTCCATTGATAGCAATATTGGAAAATGGATTTGATTCTTTCTTTTGTGGTAGTGTCATAATTTACCAAATAAGGAAAGATTCTCATCACCCAAGTTTCAGTTGGATAGGAACTTGGAATCATGCAACTTGCATTGTATGATGAATGATAATTTTTCATCTTTGGAAAATTAAGACTAATTCCTTGTTCACATGTTTGTGTGAGTGAAGTAAAGGACTATAGGATCGGATACACTTGGCTGTGCATTGGTCAGGTCCACCTCAATGATCGATAAGGCTATCTGTCATGATTTACTAAAATTTAGTGAATATGGTTATACTTACAAGTTTAAGTGTAATTCTGAAACATTGGAAAAGTTTCAATGTATGACAGAACGAATGAGAAGAATCAAATTAGGCAGAAAGATAAAGGTTTCTCCAATCTGAAAAGATGGGAAAGTACTTGAGTATCGTGTTTTATGATTGTCTTAGTGATTATGAAACCATATCACAATTGATTCTCTAAGGACATCTTAGTGCATTTGTTTGACTAAGAAGAGGAATCATGAATTGTTGAATTGGTTAAATCAAAAGGATAAATCATACTTCGTTCCAAAATTGAGTCTTAAAGTGATACTCCAAGATTGTAACTTGAGTGACATAATCTTCAGAAGGTTTATAACACTTGTCAAATTTAGAGTAAAATGTTTTCTTAATCTTGTACATTTGAAATTGGTAAGTTATGATGTTTTGGATAAAACAAAGACCAACTAAGACCAATTGTGTGAAGTGTTTATCTTGATAAGTATCCGCACTAACTCTGGAATATTTGTTTTGTCAAGGAATGGTTCTTGACAAGAGAATCTTATATGTCAAGAGGTCAGTGGGAGTCTTAAATGTCTTGAAAAGTTTCAAGAACTAATCAAGAATAAAACTGTTGTTTATCACTAGCACACGACTTGAGGTTTGTAACCTATTGTGTTGCATATTCTTATTTATGTGCCCATTCCAGTTAAAGTTGTATATGCATGTGAGTTCTATGAGTTCTCAATTGTTTGCATAACTACCTGGAAGCAATGGTTGGCCTTGTGCTACCAGGTGGCAAGAAGTTAAGATTAAACAAGTTCAGTCCATATGAGTTTGGATTTTTCACTAACCTTGTCTTGTGATTATGGTTTTGACAAATTCACATGGATAGGAACACATACACCATAAAAACTAAGTGTCATAAGGTTTCTCTCTGATTCATGAAAATGATAATGAGGAAACACTTTCACTAAGTAGATTTGAAGTAGATATGAATTGTGATATTTGCATTCTCGAAGTCGTTAGTGGAGCATGTGTGGTTAACCGGCACACTAACATATACTTGTGAGAAATGGCAAAGGTGTAAACAATTGAGACTATGATTACGACATCCCATTTCATAGTTCAAAAAAAAATTTAGACACACATGTGAGCTATCTAAGGAAAGGTGTATGATTTTGATAAATTCTTATCAAAGCATCTCGTATCAGAAACCTAAACTTTGGTAAGAAAGTCAATAAAGTATTGATTTCTAGAAGTCCAACTGATTTCTGGATACATGTCAAAGCTAGTGGGAGCATAAGTGTTATGCTAATAATTATCATGTTAGTGGGAGCATGATTATTATGTTATGTATTGCAAGTTAGAAATGTTAATTATAGAAAACAAAGTTTCAAATTTGCAAAGATGCAGGGTTTGAAAAGTTGTTTTGATATAATTAAGGGAGAGGAAATTATACTTCATCCTAATTCTAAAAGCTTAGATTGAGATTTTGATCAATTTTAGTCAAAGATATATATGAATGTTATGTTGGAATGGTTAAACATAAGGAAATTCTATATATGGAAATATTAATTGCGTTCTCAAAATTCGATTATGATTATGGCATCCCTTTTCATAGTATGAATTATGAGAACATGGAAAATAAAAAATTATTGCAAAGGACTAGTCATGTATCATGTCTTTATGTTAGACATCATGAATCGTGTTTAATATGCTTTGGGTATTGGATCGATTACATGTGCTATAATATTCATCTGTTGTAAATTTTCAAAATGCATAGGGCATTAAGAAGGAAAAAGTACTAGAACCGGATATGACTAAAATGATTAAGAAATTGTCGAGAACAATCTGAGGTTTACCAAAGATTGGTTGCTCATGGACAGTTGGAAGTATAGTGTTAATTTTTGGAAGGACCATATTGACATATTCTAAAAAGAGGCAACTCTTGTTTAGAAGTGATAGTCAAAATGGGAATATGGAAATCCTTCCATAAGTAGAAGTTATTCATTAAATCTATGAAAGATTAGAAAACTTAATGCATGAATGATGTTCAAAGGAATGTACTTTGAATGTGAGACTTCGTTTCCATGGAAATGCTCTCCATTGGAATACTTTGTAAATGTCTGTTGCCAAGTCTTTGTGACTTTTGTGCATAGTCATTACAAGAGGATCAATGCATATAAGTTTAGAATCTAACAAATTTTGGTAAATGGCAAGAATTTGGTATTCTTACATTTATGATAAGGATTTGGGATTCTGAAATGAGCATCATTGGAATCATGTTTAATTGGTGTATTTCACAAAGTAAGGATCATAGACAAACATAGTGTGCATAGTTGGAGTATGGCACAACTATTGTTTGGACAAACATAGTGTGCATGCTTGGAGCATGGCATGACTATTGTTTCAGCTCAAGTATTAAGTTGATTATTCGAAACATTATACAATGAATAATGTGTAATCGATATGGTGATAAATAAAAGGTGTTTTATTTATATTCACAAGTTCTAAGACCATATTGGATTCGATTATTCTTGTGTTTCACTTTGCATGTTTTGACTTCCTAAATAACTAGGTTATTCAAACTCCCCACAGTCAATCATACTTTGGAAGTAGGTATGAATCAAGACTGTCATGAATTGGGCTTGTAGATGTCTAAAGTGTTTAGACATAGCATAAGTTGCTGCAACATTCATGAGTGCTCCTGGAATGAGATTCGAGTATTGGATTAAACCCACGCTCATTTGACTCACTTCATGGATTTTATCACGAGTGATCATGAGACGATAATATCTTATATTCTTCAAACCTAGAGATATGAATTGTTGACTTTGAGTTGGTTGTACCTTGATTATACGAAAACACATCAGTAACTTGATGCTATAAAACATGCCTTTATGTATGATTCAATAAGTAGTTAGTACAAGCATATGAGTCGAAGTTTATCCATTCCTTTTACCCTTGCAGGGATAAAAGCGATATCTGTGGGCCCCTCAATGATTTTGGTGATGACAAACGTAAGTGCTCGGCCAGGCCTGGACTGATTTAATTTGTTCAGTTAGTCAGTCGCCATAAATCGGAAACTGGGAAACAACAAATGGACAGAGAGAATGATTATAATCCATGTCTCAGTCCATATGATATCTAGAATGGAGGAATATATGATCCCTTATCTAATGGACAAGTCATTGACTAGGTCAGAGTTCAACAGCGGCTTTTAAGAGCTACGATTGCTAGTCGAGTTTTAGAGTTATACTTGCAATAATAGTTTTAGACTTATCCAAGTGGGAGACTGTTGGATTCGATGCTAAGCCTATAACTATTATTGGTATGTACTTGACCCGAGAGTAGCATGGTCCATTTGGGTTGCATATCATTAGGACAATTTGTTAGGATATACTCTTGAGAGAAGGTTATGTATGATTTATTAATATATTATAAGTTCTGATATAGTAATATGAAATCATATGTTTTAATTAGTATTGATCAAGAATTAAGTTGCAATTAATTTAGTGATCAAAAGAGACTAATTAATTCTATGGGGACTAATTATAGTAATTAGTTATATTTATATGTGTTGGGCTTATGATCCATGTTGGACCAAGTTTATGTATGGATACATAAAGATTTGGGTCACATGAACCATGGATCATAACACCCACGGGTATGGATTTGGATTATACCCATGACCTTTGGAATTCCACATATAAATATGTTACTTCATAGCCAAAATCAAGACTAATGTATTCTTGGAGGAGATGGACGGTTTTGGTGTGTATGAATTCTCTCTCAAGTTTCATCCTTTGTCCATGATGTGTTGTGACTTCATTTGAGGCTTCCACACTATTGGGGCTAAGCTCTTAAGCCCAAATACATCAAGACTTCAAGCTACATAAAATGTATATTACTCTAACTAGTATCTTAAATGGTACATGACAATTGCATGCTAGTTATAGGATTAATGCTTTGGAAACCATTTGCATGTATAATTTGTGAAAACATAGATCCAAGGTATTTAGGGTTGTATGTGCACCATAGGATGTTGTAGTATACAAAACCCATCAATCAAATCACTAGATCTCATTCATGGGCTAAAAAGGGACTAAAACTCATATATATATATATATATATATATATATATATATATATATATATATATATATATGAGGCCTTTTATTCCCGTTCAACCCTTCGTATTATGCTCAGCGTACACCACATTACGCCTCGAGTACTCTCCACTATAGCAGTACACCCCGCGTACTCCCTAGGTACGCCCCACATACTAGAGTTTCCTCTTAAACCCTAAAACACTCTGAAGGCCATAACTTCTCCGTTACAAATCCGATTATGACAATCTTTATATCCATGAAAAGGTAACAAAAAGCTTTGTAAAACACAAACTAAACACCCGAGCAAGTATCCAATTTTCATAAAACCCGAGCAGACACATTACCGAAATTCCCTTGACTCCAAAACACAAACTAAACACCCGAATCATCCAAATTACATCACCCTCCTCTAAATGAGAAACGATTCAAAACAGGGCATTACAACTCTCCCCCACTTAAATAAAATTTCATCCTCAAAATCATTCTTTACCATCCCCGGCATGCCAGACCACCTGAGTAACACAGCCACAACCCAGAGTATACTACAACCTTCCCAAGGCAACCCTAGTAAGTGTAACATCCCAAGTTCGGAACAAGAAGTGAAGGGTGCTAAGTATAAATAAAGGAAGGGACTCGACGAGTAGGTATGCTTACTCACCGAGTCGGAGCGGGTTTGGATCGCGGATTAAGTGACCAACTCGCCGAGTCGGAAGCTGGACTCGACGAGTTGGTGGTGGAATGAGAAAACCCTAATCTTAGAGCTTACATCCTATTTAAAGGACGTAATTTCCTTCTCCCAACCTCTTATTTCCCAAAGACCTATCTCGGATTTGGAGTTAGATATGCTTGTTTTAAGACCTATCTCGGATTTGGAGTTAGATATGGGGTTGCTACTCCAGATCTAGACTCATGATGGCCTAGAATGTCATAACGCTTCAGTCTTTGGGTTGTTGGTGAAATCCCTTTGTCTAAAACCCAAGCCCTAATGTGTTTTTGGCCTATATCTCCTTGATTTCACGTAAATTTTGCAACTTTATGTGAGGGATAGATTGTAGAAGGGTGGATCTATGGATTGGAGCCTCTGCATGGCTTGAGAAGCTTCTGAATGGATTGAGAACTGAAGAGACTCGACGAGTCACATGGGTGTACTTGACAAGTTGTATGAACGTGTGTATGGACTCGGCGATTTGGAAGAACAACTCGGCGAGTCTGTTGAAGATTGTCTTGGACTCGGCGACTCTATTCTTGGACTCAGCGAGTCTTGGGGCGACTCGGCGAGTTAAGTTGTGTTATGAGAATTTTCTGGGAATGGGAACTCTACGAGTCGACGGGTTGACTCGGCGAGTAGAATCAACCAGGAAGGTTGACCTTGACTGAGGACTTCGACTTTGACCAAGAGTTAACCAGTTTGACTTCCAAGGGTATTTTGGTAATTCTAGTATTTATGGAATTGGTTCTTTGGTAGTGTTCTGTGGTGGAGTTCGTGTCGGTGGACAGAGCAGCTTAGTCTTATCTCTTCAGTCGGAAATTGCAGGTGAGTTATCCTCACTATATCGACAGGGTCTACGACACCAAGGTCGGCCCTTTATCGGATGGAAATCCGGGTATTGTTTGTTATGTTATTGCTTTGCTAGATCTGCATCCTGGTATTTAGGATGTTGTTATGTTAGTGACCTGGTTAAGGTCGGTACCCGGTATATAGGGTAATGCTATGCTAGAGACTGGTTAGGTGAGAATCCTGGTTAGGATGATGGTATGCTATGTGATCTGTTAGACTATTTGCCTGGTTTAGGATTTTCTACGTGATTAATTGTTTTATGTGCACATGGTTGATTGAACGGGGTTGGGTTGAGGAGGGTCCTGCTTTGTGCTGTAGGCCAACATACCCAGGGCGGACCGGATATTCCGAAGGCCCAGCAAGCGGTCCGGATAGGTTGAAGGCCCCAAGAGGGCGGACCAGACGTGCCGAGGCTCGGGGAGTGGACCAGGCTGACTGAAGGCCCGGTGTGGGCGGACCAGTCATACTGTAGACTCAGAGAGTGGACCAGGTGGATTGAAGGCCCCGTGCGGGCGGACCAATCACACTGTAGACTCGATGTACATGGATAGACTCGAAGGGTGGACCAGGTGGACTGAAGGCCCGGTGCGGGCGGACCAGTCACACAGTAGACCCGATGTGCATGGTTGTTCTATTTGTGATATGTTATGAGTTTGTTTATGTGTGGTTGGTATCTTAGGGGTAACTCACTAAGCTTTTGGGCTTACAGTTCAGTGTATTGTTTAAGGTACTTCTGGAGATCGTGGCAAGGCGAAGGCGTGATCGTCTCGCTCCTCATGTTTATGATTTATGTGATATGGTTTTGGGGGATACTTTGATGTATAAACTATTTTGAAAGTGAGATGTATGAACCTAATGGTTTTTGAATCAAATAAAATGTTTTAATTTGGCTCAAATTTTATGGGTGTTACAAGTTGGTATCAGAGCCATGGTTTGAGTGAATTGGAGGAACATTCGTGTGAATCCAGTCTCAAATCAAGGAGGGATTTTCAAAATGGTTTTCAAAAGGTTTTTTTGAAATAAGTAAAGGAGGATGCAGAGGGTACGATCCGCCAGAGCCAGTAAGTAGACCCCAAAATACCATACAAGTTATTTGATTATGTGATATGTTAGAACAACATGCAAGTACTAGGCTAGGGATCTTCAGGAATTGCATGATAGAATTGCCTGATTATATGATTCCTTCTAGCCTAGAGTTTCCTTCGTATGAAATTGACATCATTACTGTAGTTATTTAGTATATGCATCATGGTTATACATTATTAAGATCTTATAGCTTGAGAACATTTGATTTGGACTTTTCTTCTGTTCTTGTATGACTCGGAGCTTAGGGTAGGATTGGATATTCGAAAGTCTATAGGGTCCAGTGTTATGTATGACTAGCATACACTAGTGCTGCAAGGTTAGGGGAAGTTTCATGGATGGGAGGGTTGCGTGAGACCGATAGGTCGGTTATGGGATAGTGGTGCTCCTCTAGGAGTGAGGATCGAGTGTTCGTTATGTATATGCTAGTGTTAGGGTGTTGTGGTGATACTCGAAACAAATATGGGTAGGTGTGGAAGGTAGTATGGGCCCGTACTATTGAAAGCACAGGACCCATACGCGTATCTAGGAAGTCACAACCCCTAGGTTTTTGTTGGGAGCTTGTTCTCGAGATTATCATGAGGAATGTTTAATATCTTGTGCCGTATTTTCAGTATGGCGATTACGAGACATCTCGGGGCAGGATCCGGTTAGGGATCAGGATCAGGAGAGGGTGGTTAGGAGGGATCAGTACCACCCGAGGTCATTGGTTAGATAAGTACGGATGAGTTGGATGCCAGGATTCGTGAGATCCTGCATGACGAGGTTGCTGCTATGTTTCGGGCTGAGTTGCCGAAGATGTTTGGGCCGATCAAGACCACCATGATTGAGTAATTTGATGAGCGCTATGCAGCTCTTGCGGAGGCGGGTGTTGCGGCAGCTTCATCGGCTGTAACAGCGGCAGGGGGAGGAAGTGATCGAGGTTTTAAGTATCGGGACTTCAATAATACGAAGCCCCCTACTTTCGATGGAGTTCAGGATCCGATCGTTGCTATGAGATGGTTGTCAAACGTGGAAGGCTATTTCTTCACGTGTTCATGCCTTGCTAATCAGAGGGTGAGGTGTGCTCTGAACCTGTTGAGGCTCGGGGAGAAGGATTGGTGGAGGTTGACTACGGGATCTTATTCGGATGCACAGCGGGCTGCGTTTACTTGGGATCAGTTCCGGGAGATGTTCAACTCTCGTTATGTTCCACGGGTTGAGAGAGAGAGAGAGAGAGGTTGGATTAGGAGTTCCTAGAGCTGAAGCAGGATTCAGAGTCGGTGACAGAGATCACCAGGATGTTCACTGAGAGGGCGATGTTTTGCCCGGAGTTTGCTTCGAAGTAGGCTCAAATGTCCCGATATCTGAGTATGCTCAAGAGGGACATCAGGCAGATTGTGTCCACGCAGAGATGTGATACCTTTTTAGACTTCTAGGAGGCCGCTAGGCGGCGGGAGTTAGAGATGGAGTTGCAGTTGCGAGAGCAGAGGCAGGCCCCGGTGCAGTCGCAACCGGCGCCGAAACGCTCCAAAACCGTTGACTCTAGGGTCGGAGGTTAGAGCAGCCACACTTGTCAGAAGTGTGGGAAGGGTCATGTCGGAGATTGTAGGTCCAGTGGTGTGTGTCGCAAGTGTGGGAAAGAGGGGCATTATGTGAGGGACTGCCGTCAGTTGGTCCTGGCTCACGATATGAGGATTTGTTATCATTGTCATCAGGTTGGACACTTGAGGGTCAACTGTCCATAGCTTGTTGCTAGACCGGTGCAGGCTCCAGCACCGGCCCCTTTGAGGATTATGGGTGGAGCGGAGCCTCCGAGGGCTCAGGGACGGCTTTCCATCTTACAACAGAGGAGGTCAAGTCATGGTCGGATGCAGCTGCGGGTATGTTTCCATTCTGATATTTTGTTATTTGTTGATTATGTGGTATTGTAAATGCGTTCGCTTCTTTTTGTATGCTTCATAGTATGATTGGGGATATTAGTAGTTAGGGGTTGCAGTTGGTTATCGTTCAGGAGGATTCTTGGTCGAAAGATAAGGTATATGATCTCATTGCTTGGAATAGCAACTGTGTTGCGAGAGGTGTTCAGTTGAGATTCAAACTTCCTTGGAGTTGGAGATGTGCGATGTCGGGGGAGTGACCTGTGGAGGTTGCTCACTCCAGAGGGTTTTTTTCTGGGAGAAGAAGGGGAAACTTTATCAAGTAAGGTCAATCGTGTTATGTCGGTTTGTCACCGAAAATTAGTAGCGGGTACACTAAGTGGGGAGAATTGGAAAATTCTCCGGTGAAACAGCAAGCATCCAGGGTTGGTTAGCTGTATGGATTTATTAATGTTGTTAGCCGAGAGTGTGGCATGATTGGAGCAAGTGATAGTCAAGTGGGGCAGGGAACAGACCATGGTTTCAGAAAAGGTAGTTGGTGATGTGAGGCCTGGGTTAGGCCTGGGAAAGGATTCTGGGAACGAAACTGGAGTTCAGAACCCCAAGAGGGCTAGAACAGACTACATGGGAGAGATTCTCGGGAAGAATGGTTCAGGGCAATGTACGGCAGTTTCAAGCGGCCTGGATAGACTAAAGGCCGAAGGGCGTACCAGTCAGGCCGAAGGCACGAGGAATGGTCCAAACAGGCTGAAGGCCCAGGAGGGTGGCCCAGACATGCTGAAGGTTCAGAGAGTGGTCCAGATAGGTTGTAGGCCTGGAAAGGCGGTCCAGTCATGCTGAAGACTCTATATGTGTTAGTGGATTGGTACGAAGAGAATGAGTGATTATGTCGCTATGCAATGGTAATCGATATGGTCTGGCCCCAAGTATTGATCATGGTGATGGAGTTGGTTAGAGGCCATGTGTGGGCCTAGTTAGTTATATGATTGGATTCGGAGTATATGGGAGTTCGAGAACAGCAGTTGCTCTACATGGTTAGTGTAGAGTGGAGTTTGGTTTAGTGGCACTTATAGGTGCGGCAAGGGTTGTTGAGTAGATTTCCTGGAAGGGAAAGGTATGTACCTCCGGAAGGAGTGTGGGTCCTCCGAAAAGGGAGGCAGTGGAGTAAATGGATGACCGAAGTGCTTCAGTTATTGGTAGTAAGCATAGGGATTGTACCAAATATATGGAAGCACCTACGGGTTGGCTACTCGTTGAGGTGGGGGCAATGTTGAATGATGCGCATGCATGTTTTCAGTCTCCTTAGAAAAGGAGGAGGTTAGTGGTTCCAGATTGGAGATTAGGACAGAGGAAGATGAAACAGCAGGTTAACAGACTCGGGAGTAATCTGGACCGGTGCTGAGGATTGTATAAGGATATTACAGTCGGTGGTCAAGGACCTACAAATCATGATAGGGAAGTGTGAGTGGGCTGCACTCTGTTGTATCGAACCGAAGGGTTTGAGGGTGACGCAAGGACAGGGTCCTTGGTTCCGAGTATTATTGTGGTCATGAGCTCTAAATGTATTGGTGTTCCATCCTAGGGATGGCTGGACCACCGTAGTCGTGCCTGGTTTTCCTGCCCGAGGTTGTTTGAGCTAGGTACGATGTGTATGAACTTTATAGTTGGGTGTTCAGGAAGGTTGCTCGGAAGATGTGAAAGGTTTCATCATGTCAGCATGGTAAGGGATTTAATCCAGGGAGGAAACGGGATGAGTTTCCATTGCTGCAAGTTGAAAAGGTAGTGCCAGTTGGGCGAAAGATAGTGAGTTAATACCAGGTCAAGACCTGGTGGTTTAAAATGGTATCCAGTTTTCGCAGGTGGCGAATGAATGCGTAAGTCGGAAGTAAGGTAATGTCTTCTGTTGGTATTTAGTCGATGAGTGTTGTTATCAGAGAAAGGAAGCCGGAGGCCGGCTTGAAGCAATTATCAGGACCCGGCAAGGGAAGAGATGAATTTTAAGGATTCGATAGCAGTGTTTGAAGGAATCTGGGTCGGTTAAGATTAGTGGATCCATTGTGGGAGTATCATCCGGAAGTTTGTGTTGCCGCAGGCTTTGAGGACGAAGCCTAATTTATGTGAGGGAGAGTTGTAACATCCCAAGTTGGGAACAAGAAGTGAAGGGTGCTAAGTCTAAATAAAGGAAAAGACTCGACGAGTAGGTACGCTTACTCGCCGAGTCGGAGCGAGTTTGGATCGCGAATTAAGTGACCAACTCGCCGATTTGGAAGCTGGACTCGACGAGTTGGTGCTGGAATGAGAAAACCCTAATCTTAGAGCTTGCACCCTATTTAAAGGACGTAATGTCCTTCTTCCAGCCTCTTATTTCCCCAAAGAGTTCCAGAAAACCCTAATTCCGTGTGAGGCTTCATTGTTGAGGAGATTGGGGCTTGGAAGAGGAAATTGTTGGAAGGAGCTTGAGAAATTGGAAGCTAGCATCAAGGGGCTTGTATAGATCTAGGATCTACATCAGATTTGGGCACATCTCTGAGGTAAGGAGCCCTTAACTTAAGCTATTTCCTTTGTGGTTCATCCTTGGTGGTTGATTTGGGAAGTTCTTTAGCTTGTTTTAAGACCTATCTCAGATTTGGAGTTAGATCTGGGGTTGCTACTCCAGATCTAGACTCATGATGGCCTAGAATGTCATAAAGCTTCAGTCTTTGGGTTGTTGGTGAAGCCCTTTTGTCTAAAACCCAATCCCCAGTGTGTTTTGGGCCTATATCTCCTTGATTTCACGTAAAGTTTGCAACTTTATGTGAGTGATAGATTGTAGAAGGGTGAATCTATGGATTGGAGCCTCTGCATGGCTCGAAAAGCTTCTGAAAGGATTAAGAACTGAAGAGACTTGGCGAGTCACATGGGTGTACTCGATGAGTTGTATGAACATGTGCATGAACTCAGCGAGTTGGAAGAACAACTTGACAAGTCTGTTGAAGATTGTCTTGGACTCGGCGACTCTATTCTTGGACTCGGCGAGTCTGGTCGTAAACCCAAACTTCTTTTGGTTAAAGCCTTGGATTATGTGATTCGGTCGGCGACTCAGTGAGTCGGACAGGATGGGACTCAGAGATCATTGGACTCGGTGAGTCTTGGGGCGACTCGGCGAGTTAAGTTGTGTTAGGAGAGTTTTCTGGGAATGGGAACTCGGCGAGTCGACAGGTTGACTCGGCGAGTAGAATCAAACAAGAAGGTTGACCTTGACTGAGGACTTCGACTTTGACCAAGAGTTGACCAATTTGACTTCCAAGGGTATTTTGGTAATTCTTGTATTTATGGAATTGGTTCTTTGGTGGAGTTCATGTCGGTGGACGGAGCAGCTTCGTCTTATCTCTTCGTTCGACAATTACAGGTGAGTTATCCTCACTATATCGACAGGGTCTACGGCACCAAGGCCGGCCCTTTATCGGATAGAAATTCGAGTATTGTTTGTTATGTTATTTCTTTGCTAGATCTGCATCCTGGTATTTAGGATGTTGTTTTGTTAGTGACCTGGTTAAGGTCGGTACCCGGTATATAGGGTAATGTTATGCTAGAGACCCGTTAGTTTGGAATCCTAGTTAGGACGATGGTATGCTATGTGATCTGTTAGACTATTTGTTTGGTTAAGGATTTGCTATGTGATTAATTGTTTTATGTGCATATGGTTGATTGACGGGGGTTGCGTTGAGGCGGGTCCTGCATTGTGCTGTAGGCCAACATACCTAGGGCAGACCGGATATTCTGAAGGCCCAGTGAGCGGTCCGGATAGGCTGAAGGCCCCAAGAGAGCAGACCAGACAGGCTGAGGCTTGGGGAGTGGACCAGGCTGACTGAAGGCACGGTGTGGGTGGACCAGTCATACTGTAGACTCAGAGAGTGGACAAGGTGGATTGAAGGCCCGGTACGGGTAGAACGATCACAGTGTAGACTCGACGTACATGGCTAGACTCGGAGGGTGGACCAGGTGGACTGAAGGCCCGGTGCGGGCGGACCAGTCACACAGTAGACCCGATGTGCATGGTTGTTCTATTTGTGATATGTTATGAGTATGTTTATGTGTGGTTGGTATCTTGGGGGTAAATCACTAAGCTTTTGGGCTTACAGTTCAGTGTATTGTTTCAGGTACTTTTGGAGATCGTGGCAAGGCGAAGGCGTGATCGTCTCGCTCCTCATGTTGATGATTTATGTGATATGGTTCTGGGGGATACTCTGATGTATAAACTATTTTCAAAACAAGATGTATGAACCTAATGGTTTTTGAATGAGATAAAATGTTTTAATTTGGCTCAAATTTTATGGGTGTTACAGTAGGGCCCTCCAACCCGAAGATAAACAAATCCTTAATCCCATGCATAAAAACCACCTCTACTTTCCCGAAACCTTAAATTCTGAACTGGTCCACGACAAACTGCCCATATTGAATCGCTGCCAGGTCAAATCCTCATTGAAGTCCAGACTCAAACTAAACGTTTCCAACTCTTGATTGACTTGATGCTTCTATAGCGAAAAAATCATTTACCATAATACTGCAACACTTATACTTGACAGAATGCTCAAATAATCCTTCGAGTAGAGGACTCATCGCTGCAATGGTTAGACTCAGACAAGAGCTGCGCAATAGGGCAAAATCATTTAATCTGAGATTATTCAATCCAAGTTGTAAGTGACTTAGCATATTCTCCAAATAAAAAGTGATTCTACCCACGAGTCTCAGATCACTAATATCGCCTTGACTTGTCTTGATGCCCCTCACAAATAGAACCAATTCAAAACATAATCACAAGGCCTGATCTACGATCATAATCGAACCTTTTCTTTAACCTTGAGCCCTTCAACTGATACCCCTGACATATGGATTCCTTAATTCAATTCTTACTGAGAAGAAAATCCTGAAAATAAACACTCACGATTCCCAATGCGAGTCCCCACCAGATAACCCACCCGGGATACATAAAGTTTCCCAACCCATCATAGAGACAATCAGTTTCACACCTGGTCCTACCATGAGGTTCATAAGAATCCAAATAACAAGGCTACCCAGTCTATAAACCCCTATGTGTCACACACTGACCGCACACTTAATCTTGTAACTCAAGATCCAATACCCTGACCCAACGGTCTCTACCATGTCCCACCCGCATTGTGATAATTACGCGGGCCTCGCCCACGGGTCCCACCCAAACTATCCCATGGAGCGGCCTCGCTCACGAGTCCCACCCATCTATAGCGACATAGGCCCGAATCCGCCTTAGAACCCAATGTTCCTTAACCTAAAACAGAGAAATGCACCTCGACAATCCTGTCCATCATGCCCAAGGCATGAACTGACCCACCTCTAAACTTGCGACCATATCTTCGATAAGCTACCTCAATTGGTGAATGCTAAGATCCCATCACAGTCTTACAACACTTCTAAACAACCATAGTTACCACCCATGGTCTCATCACACCCAAACCATCATCGCCCCACTCATGCTGAGTCAAACTGGCATCCAGCTGCATCCTAACAAATGTTCGGGTGATGCTTCAAATTCCAAAGCCTTCAACCTAGACTTAATCACAAGCCTGCTATTCATAACAAAGAAGACGTCGACCAGTGGTTGGAATTTTCTTGGACTCCCACTTACGCAACTTCAATCTAGATGGCCACTTGGGTCATCTCTCCTCCTGTCCAGGATGTGAAACTTGCACTAGTTCCACACCCGATCCACTCCCAGAAATTTCTGATCGATACTCTCCCACTTGGACTCGTCGAAGCTCTCCTATTTTATGGATTCTGAACCCATTTCATTTTCATGCGACATGAACCAACTATGATCTGAGCCTACCAATACTAGCGTTCCATTGCTAGCCTATCACGAGGATTTCCCCAAACTCTTGGAATCTAGTAGAATACTCCCTGAAATAATAGCAAATCTGATAATCCCAATCACCTCCCATAATAACGCACCAAGTCCTTGATTCCTTTATGATGTTATCTAAAACCATAAACCTTGTACTAAACTGGCGAACCCTCACCCCAACTTCCCATCCTCAAAGTATCTCTGAATTCTAACCATCTGCAACCCTTGCGAATATAAAATTCCCCTAACACTTCCAATAACCAAATAAATCATGCAACTGACACCATCATCTTACTGCTACCGCTCCCCCTAGTAACGGTAGTGTTTGAACCCAAAAGTTCTTCTATAGATGATTGTCGATCTCATCAGATCAAAAGATAAAATAACTAAACCTTATCTTTACTAAAGAACTAACTCGCTAATCCTGACCATAGAGCCTCCAAACAGCAACCAAACACATTGAAACCCCCTCAGCAAGATCTGACCCAGTAATGATTCATGGCATGCAAAAATGGCATATAACAATTCTTGATGATATAACTCAGACAATAATAGAAAACCAAACCCGAGATAATGCTATCCCAAACCAAATCAAATCACCAAAACAATATAAATTCTGCTAACGAACAAGAAGAAAGCAACAGATAACGTACTCGTGATAGCACCTGATGGACCCTAGTCTCCCCTGATCGGTACTCCAATACTCAGCTCCTCCCAGTTGGGGCTCCTGACCTGTCCTCATGATCAACCGAGATCCTTAAAGAAACCGGAGCATGTGTTGTCACCGCTCATGAAATGTGTAAAGTATACTAGTTTTAATCCGAACAAACTCAAATAAAAACAAACACACGTAGGCAGTGTACCTATCGATAGCAGTTCAGTTTAAGCAAGTAGGGTATCAAACACAGGGAATGGTAAACAATTAAAATTAATACTAATATTATCTAAATAAAGCAATTAATTACAATGGGGTTTTTCTCTAGTTTTACAAGACTAGAAACTTGAGTAACTTCCTAAACACTTTAACAAAAAAGGCAATTAATAACTAAAAGAGGAACAAAAGATAACTAGATTCAATTAAACTAAAGAGACATCCGTTCAGATTTGATTTACTTATTCCTATGGTTGATTTCGTGGCAAGTGCAATGGATTAATATGTCATTAATTACCAATTTCTAATGTGATTAGGTTCATGTTCACTATTACTAATCCTTTAGCAAACAAGTTAATTCAAACAATGTCCAGTTGATTAAACTAACAGGTTTCCAAGTGTTCAGTTCGAATCAAGTTAGACTTGTAACATTAGTTAATTAAATTGGTTGGTTTAATTA
This sequence comes from Lactuca sativa, assembly GCF_002870075.4. NCBI lineage: Eukaryota > Viridiplantae > Streptophyta > Magnoliopsida > Asterales > Asteraceae > Lactuca > Lactuca sativa. Next base: position 168,987,185 of record NC_056629.2, on the reverse strand, counting down.
ACTCATATGAGGTTGGTCATCACATATGCTCACACATTAACTTACTTATTTTCTAGTTAACCCTAGGTTCATGTTCACTAATACTAGGCATACAATCTTGTTTTCACAACACTATAAGATTCAAGCAATCAAGAAGATGTCCATGCAACTCATTTACTTAGTTATTAACAGAAAATAATTATCATTAACATGCAAGGATCTTTTAACAAGCTTAACAAGACAAATAACCAAATCTATAAAATCCAAGCGAGTCAATCAAACCATATTCATAAGATCATCTAGTTTAAACAGAAGTATGCAGTTTTTAGCTCATAACTGCAACAAATAAATCATTAAAATCGAAATCTAATGGCTCAAACATGATTCATACAAAAGATTAAGAGAAAAGTAATGTTTGTTTTCCTTTGATCTCTTCAAAATTGCCTTCTAGTTGAATTCTGGTTCCCAAAGCCTCTTGGTAATGTCTCTGGTCTCCAAAAGTCGCCAAAAGCCTCCAGAAAAAGTTAGGGTTCGAATGAGAAATGGTCTATAAATAGATTTTAAGAAAATCAACTCCAACTCGTCGACTTTTATGACCCAACTCAATGAGTTTTTCTTCAAACACACATGTCCGGCAAGTCACGAATTCGTCGGGAAAATTCTTGGGAACTCTTCGAGTTGGGACAAACTCGTCGAGTTTTTTTCTTTATTCTTGCTTTCTTTCTTCAATCTCCAAATTCCAAGCTTCCAATTGCTCAATCTGCTTCCTTTTTCTTCCGAGCATGTCTTTAAGGATGACAAGGAAATTTTAAACTAATTAAGCACCTTTAGTTCATAAATTGAGACAAAAACAGCAAAAAGTATTAAGATATTGTATGAATTATATGACTAAGTATGCACATATTAAAATACCCTACACTTGAATTTTTCTTGCCCCCAAGAAAAATTGAATTTTAGCACACTAGAATCACACAAGACAATCCCAAACGAACCCAACCATTATGCCAAGACCGCAATGCATGCATTTGTTTCTAGAAATTTTCCTAAGCACCCCCTAACCCTAAATACTCACAATCTTCATAAACACTTGCCCACTTTTTCCGAACAACGCTCATTTTATGCATCCCTCCGAATCCATCCTTGGAAAACTTTCTTAACCTCAAGTCATTTTTGGTAAAATCCCCAAGCACCCATATGGTAAAATAACCTAGAAAAGAAAAATACAATAAAATAAAAGACTTGATAACCTTATAACTTTTTGCCTTGAATCTTCAATAATTTGCAGCTTTTCTTCAATGTATTTCTTCTTTGTCTTCATAGCTTTGTAGATTCTTTCAAACATTTCAACACTTTTTTTTTCAACCGCACTTTTTTCACTCAAACTAAAAACTTAGAAAAACACATGCTTACGCAAGGGGATTTAACTTCATCCTTTATGTGCAATGACTACTTAAGCTTTCTTGGATACATTTCTGGTACACAATGCTACACATATTGCGTCCCTCAAACTACGCAAGGTTGTGTTTTTGTTCCATGATTTCACTAGAATAAAAGGGGCCACAAATACATTATAACATATATTGGCTCAACTAAACATTTAGGTTCTCAAAGAATCATCAAACACAATACTAGCATAGAATCATAATTACTTTTACCATGATTTTCTAATTTAATCGTAGCAATTTTTTATGCAAATTTTTTTTAAAATTAAAACTAGGATTCTAATTTAACTAATGTAACCAACCCCTACCACACACTTAATTTATGTAATGTCCCCATCGCATGTTATGCATGATAAAGAACATAAAAGTAAAGAGAGAATTGGAACAGACTCCCTTGGGATAAAAGTTGAGAGGTTGATTTTCTTCTTGTTAAGCTCCTTCTTCAGCTAACTTTGGCATGGGAAAAGCTCATCCACGCCTTAGGTGTCAAAATCTCGTGTGGTTAACAACTCTATATATTTAGGAAAAAGCTTCTTGGAATAGCCTAGAAATGGTCTTCATAAATATGATAGTTCTCACCTCGAATGGAATCAAATCGTAGACTCGAAAATAAAAGACTCAGAAACTTGCCGAGTTTTAAGTGTAGACTCACCAAGTTGAATCGTTATACGACCAAAAATTGGGAATTATCTCTGGGACTCGTTGAGTCTAGTATATGTACTCGACGAGTTTTTGATTCTGATCTTGCAAATACTTCTTTCTGCTTCGGGTCTATTTTTGACGTTAATGAGGGTATTAAGGTAATACACACCCCCATTTTTCTTCAGTAACATGACTCCTTTTCAACCAATTTAAGCATCGGACTCATAGTTTCACTCAAATCTTCCAATCTTGTCGTCTACACTCGACCCCTCACTTTATTTATGTCACAATTTTTCAATTATAAGCTCAATTTCATTCTAAATTTTTGCAAGGATCAAAAACAAAAACCAAATAATAAAAATGAAAACAATTCACTCTTAAAATTCCTACTTACTAGAAGTTGCAAACATTAACAAACCAAAATAAAAGCACACAAACAAAATAAAACTAAAAATTGTCTTAACACTCAAACACAAATAAAAGAAAAAGGATAAACACTCCTCATCCTCTTCGTCTCCTCCATCTCTGGTTCCACTTCTTCCCGCACCGCCTTTTCTTGCCCTCTAATGGTTCTCCCAACTTTGAATGTAAGGAAATTGAGTATTAGGAGGTTGAATATGCATTTGACCCATCATATGTTCCATGGTTGTATAGAGGTGGTTTACACTACAACCTATATCATCTTGGTATTCTCTCAAGGCTATGTTATATGGGTCCATGGGTAGTTCATCTTCAATAGGAATTATCGGTGGGTCTTCATGCATGGGTGCTTGTCGAGGTCTAACTCTCCTACCCGGTTCCTTCGTGCCACCACCTCATCCTCATCAGGAATGGAAAAGTTCCCTCCACCATAGTCCTCCACAATCAGTGTCCTCTTATATAGAAGATGACTAAACGGGGGTGTTTACATCATCGTTAAAATGTTCCTGGCTCCTCCTTGAAATACCCCATATGACCTTGCCAGTTTAGTCACCATCATTCCCCTACAAATTCTTGAAGTTTTCCAATCCTTGACTCCCCACTCTGCTAAGTACTTCGCCAAATATTAAGGAATATTACAGAAAGTGTTTGGCATGATGATTCACCCTACGCAGAACACATCAACACTCGGTACTTTATCATCATCTTTTCACATGTTGATAGTGCTCGCGATAAATCTATGGAGGAGTCGGTGGGTCGATGACCGAATACTTCCTTCCTGTGCTGCCGATGGTATGTAAACCTTGTTTGCAATTCTTGTCCACCAGTTGGACCCGTTCACCTCGGACAAAATACGTTGTGAAAACTATCAATAATTTCACCAAAAGCTTCAGTCATGATCCCTGATTGATCATATAAACCCATCCTCCATGCCAATTCCGCCATGCTACACTCCCGGTACTCGCCCCCGAGACAAAAGGTTAATGCGTTTGTTTCATAGTACTCGTCACCCACCGGAATCTTACTGTTGCATAAAACTCCAAACATAACTCTCTATAACTGGTTCCTGAATCTGGAATAATCGTCGCCAAGCATCGCATGTAACTTGCACCCCGTTGTTCACAAATACTTTCTTCAAGTATGGACTTATCACATCTACCAACCCCACTTGTTCCAACCATGTCCAATCGACTTCATTAGCAATATAAAATTCCTTCTTATTCTTCAAAGTTTCCAACTTATTTATCCATTCAATTAAATTCCTTTGTTGAACCACTTGTGGAAAGTGAAACCAAGGAAAGTCCTCTTGGTTTCTTGGCACTTGTTGATTTTTACCTCCTCTTCTGATTATTCTGCAAAAAAAACATCATATAAGACAAACAAACCACAAAAGATGTCAAAAATAAATTTTCAGTCGCAACTGGGCATTCTGGAAAATCAACTCGTCGAGTTGTATGACCAACTCGGCGAGTCCGATGAAGATTTCGAAAATTCTTTTATGATTTGAATAGTTTCGACCATATTAACTCAAATTCATTTCAGGGGTTTACTTGGGGTATTATATAATGTATTAAGTCATAAGAAAAACCAGATTAAACACTCTAATTTGCTCATAATTGAAACCCTAGAGTTCATGCTAAAGTCAAAAATTGGCTTTTCTACTAAAATCAAAGACCAAACTTATAAAAATCGAAACTTTAATAGGATTGAGTACGAAAACCTTTACCTTTCTTGAGAATTTTTGGAGCAGAACCAAGAGAAGTTGAAGATTTTTGCTCTTGAAAGGAAGAACTCGGCGAGTGCTGGGTGCGGCTTGGGTGAAACTGGTAAAGTTTTCCCTTTTAGGGTAAAAACCCTATTTAACCAAGTTTAAAAATCCCCTTTTTTCGGTAATAAAAGTCTACCCGTCGAGTTGGGGGTCCCATACTCATTGAGTAGAGTTGGTTATGAAGAAATTTCGCGATAATTAAAATGAACTCGTCGTGTTTAAGGCTCTGATGAAAAAAAAATTAAGTTTTTCTCACAAAATATTTCACCACACCCCACACTCAAACTTTGCTTGTCCTCAAGCAACATTTAAAATTATGAGAAGACTAAGAGTGAAAATCCTAACAAAATACTAAAAATAAAGGAAATAAAAGACTAAAAAAATGAAATGAAAAGAAAAGGAAAAGAAAGCAAACTCAAATAGCAAGTTGCCTCCCGCAAGCACTTCTTTTTTAGGAGTCTTGAGCTGGACTCCTTCCCGCTCTACGTTGTAGCGGCTTCCTCCAACGGAAATTCCTTCTTCACCTTTTTCACTTTCCATATTCTTTTATAAGCTTGTGCTTTCCTTATGTATGCCTTTTTCAAGTCTTCCTTTTTCTTTTGAGTGGCATTTTCTTCATACTTACTCATTGTTCCTTTACCCCTCTTAACAAACTTAGTTTTCTCTTCTTCTTTTTGTTGTCTCGCGTTTTCCACTTCCATCTTGTCTATCTCCATCGCATTTTCACTCATCCCTTCATCATCACTTGAGATCACAGATTTTGTGTCACTTTCTTCATATACTTGGGAATCGGGTGGTTTAAAAGTGAAAACTTCAAAGGTGGTAGACACTAAGGCACGAGGCTTGGTTCTCTTTACTTTTGTTGGCTTAATTTCTTCAACTTTCCGATCAGTCGTGTGCAAGCCAATGGAAGATTTATTATTCTACTTGTCATTCCTAGCCATGGTATCCTCTTGTTTCTTCAAACTCTCCTTCTTGTTGTCTTTATTCGCTTCACCATATTGCGATTTTTGGTTTGAACATGCCAAGTTTGCTTCAAAGCTTCTTGTATAATCTTCTCTTACACTTCCCTGAAGTAGTTTTTCCAATTCTTGCAAATCTCTTTGGGCATCAAAATCCTCCTCGGAATAAAATATAAATTCTTTTGAATTGTTTACTTTCCAAAGTGCTGGTTCCTTTTCTAAGAATTGATCAATTGTATCCACCGAGGAAATCGCATCATCACTAGATTTTGAATGCTTTGCCACTTGATTGACTCCAAAAGTGACCGAATCATCTCCCACTCAAAGAGTGAGTTTGGATTCTCGCACATCTACTAAAGCACAACCGATGTTTAGAAATGGTCTCCTAAGAATAATTGGAACTTCATGATCCTCCTCCATATCTAATACTATGAAATCAGCAGGAAATACCAAGTTATCCACCTTTACCAAATGACCCTCACAGACCCCCCTTGGATATGTTACCGTCTTGTTAGCTAGACGAATTGCCATATGGATGGGCTTTGGTTCTAGAAGGTTTAACTTCTTGAAGAATGAATATGGCATAATGTTTACACTAGCCCCCCCCCCCCCCCCCCCCCGAATCTACTAATGTGTAACATGTATCCAAATTCCCGAATTGACATGGCAACGTCAAACTCCCCGGTCACCCATATTCTTTGATGGTTTGTTCATCATAACAGCTAAACAGTTTTCATTTAGAACGACTTCTAATACTTCATTCATCTTCCTTCTGTTGGTGAGAAACTTTTGTACTTGGGCATTTGTGTTATGGCCTCGATGAATGGCATGTTGATTTGAAGGGCCTCGATGTGCTCTAAAAACTTCTTATACTCTTCTTTTTGTCTATCTTATATGGCCCGACCAGGGAATGGAAATGGAGGCTGGTACGGTTTTATTGGAGTTTAATTTTTTTCTCCAGGCAGAAAACTCGTCGAGTTCTTTTCTATAACTCGCCGAGTTTTGTTATCAGTTTGTGATTCTGTAATTTCTTTTCTTTTTTCCCACACCACTTGTAGGTCTTCATTCTGTATTGGTGTCATAACGGTGAAAATCTTCTCAAACCTTGTAGTTATTGCATTTACAAGCGCTACTCATGGGTTTTGCTCGGTGTTGCTTGGAAGTCCACTCGGTGACCGCTCATTGATTTGCCTTGCAAGTTGCTCTAGTTGCATCTCGATGTTGAGTATCGAGGCTTGCTGATATCTCATTAATGCTTGTTTCTCCTTCATCATTGCTTGTTGCTCTTGTATCCACGCATCGGTTTCGTTGTGTCTTTTCTCGGATGCGGATGCAAATCGTGTGAGCATGTCTTCAAAGTCCATTTTCTTCTCTTGAGCCATATCTTCTTTTTGGTAAAAACCCCTTGCCTTTTGCCTATATTTTTTATCCTTAGCCTTTTATACTCATTTTATGGTAGCCATTCCCTTTTTGCTTTCCTCCAGTCGTCGTCAAACCTATACCCTCTTGATTAACACACTTGTACTTTCTGGTTTTTGTTTTAGTCCAAATCATAATCTTTGTTAAGGTGAGGCCCATTATAATTGTCACATCCCACTCGAATGGCATGGATGGATTGGTCCATCTTTTTCATTCTTCGATCCATGCTCTCTAACTTAGCCAACATCACCGCCATGTGATCAGAAACTGAATTCACCACTTCTCTAGTTGAGTCGTTCCTTGGGTTATGATATTCTCTAGAATGCTTAGAGAATTCTTCTATCAACTCTTTTATAACTGTGGGTGCATTCTTCATGAGTGGTCCTTGCAAGTCAAGTAGTTGCCTAGTTGTTACATTCACTCCAACATAGAAAATTGCAACTTCTTGCTGAATGTTTAGGTCATTTTGAGGACAGTTTCTCAATAAACTCTCGTACCTCTCCCATCCTTCATAGAGTGACTCTCCTCCCATTTGTTCAAAATTGGTAATCGCCTTCTTCATCTTGGAAAATTTTGAGGGAGGGCTGAAGTGATCAATGAACTCTTCGCGCATCTTAGCCCATGTTGTGATGGATCCTGGAGGTAGCGATTTTAGCCAATTTTGTGTGGCTCCCTTGAACGTAACTGTTAGCATCCGAAGTAGAATAGTTTCGCGAGGCATATTGGGAATGTTGAAGTAATTGGCTATGTCGTTGACCTCATCGATATGCTTGTGTGCATCTTCATGATCCTTCCCGTAGAATGGTATGTCCTTTCGTTGGGCGAGTATGTGACCTTTCAGCTCAAAGTTCGTAGTTGCTGGAATCGCGGGTTGCAAGAGTCCTGGTCCGGTATCGTCACACATCCTTCTTTTTTATTTGCCCATGGGTATGTCTGCAATGTTAGCCATCTCTTCTTTTGGTTTGGACTCACTTTCTTCTTCAAATTCGGGTGTTTATGGCTTGAGATCTTCTATCTTCATGTCAAAACCGCTTGATTCTCCGATTGCCTTGTCCTTCTTTTTGTGAATAATGGATTCTGGATCTTCCACGGGTGGCACTACTGTAGAGCTGGAACTCCTGGTCATAAACTTCCAGAAACAAAACAGAAAATCATGCGTATAACGAACAAAAACGAAGAAAAAAACGAAACTAAAAACACGATCAATTCGTGGAATTCAGAAGTGTACTTGGCGAGTTCAACACAAAAATTAGAAAAATAAAAACTGAAAATTAAAACTAAAAACTAGTAACTTTCTGCAAGATAAATCTCACACAAATGATCGATAACACTAGCAAATAAAATTAACTATTTAGAACTATCCATCGGCAACGACGCCAAAATCTTGATGTGTGTAAAGTATACTAGTTTTAATCCTAACAAACTCAAATAAAAACAAACACATGTAGGCAATGAACATACTGATAGCAGTTTAGTTTATGCAAGTAGGGTATCAAACACAGGGAATGGTAAACAATTAAAATTAATACTAATATTATCTAAATAAAGCAATTAATTACAATGGGGTTTTTCTCTAGTTTTACAAGACTAGAAACTTGAGTAACTTCCTAAACACTTTAACAAAAAAGGCAATTAATAACTAAAAGAGGAACAAAAGATAACTAGATTCAATTAAACTAAAGAGACATCCGTTCAGATTTGATTTACTTATTCCTATGGTTGATTTCGTGGCAAGTGCAATGGATTAATATGTCATTAATTACCAATTTCTAATGTGATTAGGTTCATGTTCACTATTACTAATCCTTTAGCAAACAAGTTAATTCAAACAATGTCCAGTTGATTAAACTAACAGGTTTCCAAGTGTTCAGTTCGAATCAAGTTAGACTTGTAACATTAGTTAATTAAATTGGTTGGTTTAATTAACTCATATGAGGTTGGTCATCACATATGCTCACACATTAACTTACTTATTTTCTAGTTAACCCTAGGTTCATGTTCACTAATACTAGGCATACAATCTTGTTTTCACAACACTATAAGATTCAAGCAATCAAGAAGATGTCCATGCAACTCATTTACTTAGTTATTAACAGAAAATAATTATCATTAACATGCAAGGATCTTTTAACAAGCTTAACAAGACAAATAACCAAATCTATAAAATCCAAGCGAGTCAATCAAACCATATTCATAAGATCATCTAGTTTAAACAGAAGTATGCAGTTTTTAGCTCATAACTGCAACAAATAAATCATTAAAATCGAAATCTAATGGCTCAAACATGATTCATACAAAAGATTAAGAGAAAAGTAATGTTTATTTGCCTTTGATCTCTTTAAAATGGCCTTCTAGTTGAATTCTGGTTCCCAAAGCCTCTTGGTAATGTCTCTGGTCTCCAAAAGTCGCCAAAAGCCTCTAGAAAAAGTTAGGGTTCGAATGAGAAACGTCTATAAATAGATTTTAAAAATCAACTCCAACTCGTCGGCTTTTATGAACCAAATCAACGAGTTTTTCTTCAAACACACATGTCTAGCAAGTCACGAATTCGTCAGGAAAATTCTTGGGAACTCGTCGAGTTGAGACAAACTCGACAAGTTTTTTTTTCTTTATTCTTGTATTCTTTCTTCAATCTCCACATTCCAAGCTTCCAATTGCTCAATGCGCTTCCTATTTCATCCAAGCATGTCTTTAAGGCTGAAAATGAAATTTTAAACTAATTAAGCACCTTTTGTTTAAAAATTAAGACAAAAACAGCAAAAAGTATTAAGATATTGTATGAATTATATGACTAAATATGCACATATCAGCTCCACCCTTCCACATCGGACAGTCGGCCATCTTCTGCCTCACTTGATTGCAAGGAAAACATAACGGGCTTACCCCTAAGGACAATCCCGAATGACGTGACCAACCCTGCCACACATGAAGCAGCCCATGCCCCTATAATGGAAAACCCCATCATGTAGTTTCCCGCATGTTATACACTGACCCCGGCCCTGCTGGCCTCCCAAAAGTGAATCCTAAATCATGGGCCTCTTTGTCGGGCCCACTATGGTCTGAATCTGCTTTGCCCTCCTCTTCGTGAGGTGTTCCAAATCGATATCCCGCTCACGTGTTCCAGCAACCACATTATTCAGGGTCTTGGACGCCGACACGCTCACTAACTCCCTTACAATGGCTGGAATACGGTAGCTAGTGCATCGTCCGCTCTAAACCGGGTCACAGACTCTTCCCAAGACATACACTCCAACTCGAAAAGCGCAACTGATTGTCCAATCAATCTCCAACAAATTCTTGCCTCATGATGCAAGAGATCTATAACAAATCGAACCTTGTTTCCTATGGGATAAGGACCAGTGTGAAAGACATCATCCATCCCCTCAATCCAATGTGAACTCAAAACCCTAACAGCCCTTCTATTAATTGGCTCACTACCAAAGCCTGATCCAAGCCCTAAAACTTCCCCATGCGTGCTTATCACCAATATGAAAATCAATCATATACATAATCCGAACATATCCATGAACTCATCCCAGAGGCTTCCTAGATTCTCTAGGACTCTCATTGATTCGAGTATGGATCCTATGATTTTAGTTGTATGGGCCCAATACTACCTTCCACACCTATCCATACTTTCCTCAAGAATAATCCCAAATCCTCTAAGTCACCTTCTCAAACCGATACCCACATGACTGCTAAACAGCACGACTATACCACCGAAGCATTTCCTAGGCTTTCCTAGGGTTCTGACCTCGATCACCCTGCCATCAGCTGTTGAAGAACTCCCCTTAATTTCAATTACCTACCTCATGAATACAAACACATGTAACAAAGCTCAGATAATCCTTCGAGTAAAATACACATCCCTACAATGGTTAGACTCAAATGAGAACTGCGTAATAGGGTCAAATCCATCACTCTGAGATTATCCAACCTTAGCCACATGTGACTTAACATATTCACTTAGTAGCTAACTCGCATCACTTAAGAGATCCAAAAGCACAAAGCAAGCAGCGTTCGTGCAGTAGTACTTCAATCCATAGAATAATCAAAGGACATCTAATCTCATTTACTATAACTCATGCTAGGAGCTTCCACTCCCTCATTACCGATTGCCTTATGCATAATATTATACCAAATCTAGCATTCCATACTCCCTAGGCTATAAGGCATCACATATCAGGACAACCTATCACTTGCTAATTAGAATTAGCATGCAATTCTACAAGATCAAACAATAAGCATAGAAGGTATATCTCCTAGCATTCTATCATGCAAAACTGAGAAGTTCCTTAGCCCTAACTAGTATGCGATTCACAGATTCATAAATCAAATCATATCAGATAACATGTATGGGTAATTTGGGAAAAACTTACTTGATCTCAGATGATTGCACACACCACACCCTTTCCTTTCTTAGAAAACTTTTTTCTTAAAATTACTTTTTCTTTTTGAAAACTTTACCAAATCCTTAGTTTGAGTTCAGACACACTCGAGAGTACGCCCGAATCCCTCAAACTAAGGCTCTAATACCAACTTGTAATGACCCGAAAATACAACCCAAAAAGTTCATTCTTAATTTGATAAAACAAGTATTCCAAACACAAAATCAATACAAACTCATCATAAGAAGTGTATCAAACATCATCTCGAATCATAGTAAAACACAGAAGGCGGAACTAAGTGGTGTGTGCCCTTTAATAATCGCGAGATCTTTCATTTAAAACCTGAAGTAGCTGAAACATAAACTGAAGACCGTAAGCACAAAGCTTAGTGAGTTCCCCAAAATACCACATACCATACATATCATACACATAATGGGCCCCGACCAATAAGTATAACGGGCCCCACCCTAACTCGCATAACGGGCCCCGCCCTTTGAGTATAACGGGCCCCACCCTAACTCACATAATGGGCCCCGCCCAATGAGTATAACAGGCCCCTCCCTAACTCGCATAACGTGCCCCGCCCAACGAGTATAACGGGCCCCGCCCACTAAACATATAAACATATAATCATATAAACAATCAAACACATGCAAAAATCACAAAGGTAATAGCATATCGTACAATCATCAGGCCCAACACACATAAAAGTCATATATCCAAAACCATATGCTAAAACATAGAATAACCACCAAGCCCCACCCAGTAAGCATACAAGCACATACACATGAAAGAGTCACGTAGACATATAGCACCCTACATAACAAACTAGGGGTCAGAATTGGTGCCTTCTACTCGCTAAACATAGTGATGAAACTCACCTTGCACTGTTGAATCACCCAAAAAGAATCTCTAGCTGCTAGCCCGTAAGAATCCCCACGCTCAATCACAAGTTAATCGTCTATCAATAATCGGATCCGACCCACACTAAGTGTCCAAACTAGGGTAAAAGACCTTTTTACCCTCTTCATAACTTCTCCAAAGCAAAGGCCCAATTCAATAATCTAAAATCCAAAATTCCAATCAAACACCCAAGGCCCAAATATGGCCTAATTTTCCAAATTAGGCCCAAATCCCATAGTGGGCCTCTACAAATAAGTATCAGTCAAAAACCTGATGGTCCAATAGGGCCCAAATCCACTAGGACCAAAAGATGGCCCAAGCTAAAGTCCAAACACCACAATTTATTCTTGCTGAGTACGCGTGTCGTAGTCAGTTGTACGCTATGGGTGCATGGTGTCTGGCTTATACGTCGTGCGTACAGACTTGTACGCCCATCGTACTCACACATTATGCCAAGATCCTCCTTAAGCACTTAATGCTTAAAGCCAGAATTCCAAACCATAAATTTGAATCCTAATAAATGTCTAGAACCATAAAGTCACTGACTTGGTGACTTTGCATGCCCCAAAAGAACCCAACTTCAAGATATAGCACTTTACTTTCAATAAATGGACATAATCTCATGCATGGGTGATTCTAAAGCCTAAAGGTGCCAACTTTATGTATCTTGAACTGTATAAACACCAAGAGTGGAAACTCATAGCTCCCGGTGTGGTATTAAAACACTAGATCTCATTTATGGGCCAAAAAGGGACCAAAACTCATATATAATTGAACTAAAACATAAATGAACAAGTTCATAGCTTTTTACCTCAAACAAGTTGGAAATGAAGCAAATAATCAAGATCCACAAGCTCTTCCTTGATCCACCACCTTGCTCCAAGCTTCTACTTCTTGAATATGGACCAAAATAGACCAAAATAGACACAATGAGCTCAAAAAACAAAAGAGAGGTTTAGGATTTCGAATAAGAGGCTAAAAGGTCAAAGGATGCTGAGAAATAAGGGTTTCATGAGCTATAGATGTGTTTATATAGTGTCCAACACCTAAAATTAGGGTTTCTTAAATCCCTTCGTACGCCTCGTGTACAAGGCCTCAGATTCCAATTTAACCCTTTGCATTACGCTCAACGTACACTACATTACGCCTCGCGTACTCTCCTCCACAAACCAATACTCCCCGCATACTCCCTAGGTACACTCAGCATACTAGAGTTTCCTCTTAAACCCTAAAACACTCTGAAGGCCATAACTTCTTCATTACAAATCCGATTCTGACAATTCTTATATCCATGAAAATGTAACGAGAAGCTCTACGCTTTCATCATCTCATACCTACCATGAAATTACCCGAACACGAATCTCATTTCCATAAAACTCGAACCGACACATTACCAAAATACCCCTTGACTCCAAAATACAAAACGAACACCCGGATCATCCAAATTACATCACCCACCTTCAAATTAGAAACGATTCGGAACACGGCGTTACAATAGGCAAAATATTTCAATTAAATATTTATTTAAGTAGCATAATATAAAGTATTTTAGAGTTTCAAATGAATATCGTTCAAGAAAATGACATCTTGAAGCATATTCATTGGAACGACATTCTTTATAAGATATAAATAGAATGATAGATTATTATTATTTAACGGTTAGTAAACGATTTATTATTGTATCACTATAATATTTATTGCGTCAATTTAGGAAATTTTTCGATCTCATAAAATTATTTAACTCATATGATATTGTAGTTATGTTTCTAAATTCGATGGAATATTAATAGGAAATTTTTAAAGATGTAATTTGTGAACATGTTTCTAAAAGTATGAAAGAATTTCCATACTCCTTTTGTACTTACTATCACGAGAACATTTTGGAATGTTTTAAAAACCCAAAAACTATACAAAAAGATATATAAAAAATTGATTGAAATATATATTTATTTTTGGAACCGGCGGATAATATTAAAAAGCCAAAGCCTAAAAAGGAAAAAGGCTATGCAAAAAAGAGTACAAGAAGGAGATTACAAAATGTGAAACGGATTACAACACCAAACCTACCAATTACATATTCCAAAAGTTCCCATATATTTGAGCCATCCAAAAACCTTCGTGATAATGTTGTCCGCCATAGCCAAGAGGAGATCCTAATTTTTCTGAAGACTTTGTTACTCCTAGATTTCCAACAATTCCAAAGGAAACCATAGATGATAGCAATGAGAATCTTTCATTTTTTTTGGGAAACGACCCCAATTTGCCGCAAAGAGAGCCAACTCAACCACCGTGATAACAGACAGAGGAGGAATATTGCACTAATTCCAAATCCAAGACAGAGCCTCACACACGAAGGGGCAGACCAATCCACTCCAACGGTGCACCATTAACAAGAAGGATTCCTGGTGTGAATCCCTCTCTTAGCCAATGCAGTGGAGGTAGAAATGTGATGAAGACAAGCCCTCCAGACTAAACATATGACTTTTGAGGGATCCAAATGAATTCATGTCGTGGGATTGAAAATCAAACTCGTCACCTTAGAGTTGATGAGATATCTCAAATCATTGACATAAAATTTTCCATCCTTTGAGAGCTTACATTTCCACGTATCAAGTCTATTCGCCAACACAACTAAGGAAAGTAACCCATTTAGACTGTTCAGCTCCGCCATCTCAGAATCGTCCAAAATTGACCTTTTCCAGACCCAGTTCAGTTGATTAGCCTCCATTCTCTCAAAAACAAAACATGTTTTGCATTTTTCCAACTTGAAAAGCAACGGAAATTTATTGGCCAACACACCATGGCTCGTCTAATTGTCATACCAAAACATGGTGTTAGAACCAACCCGTAAACGCAGTTTGAACACACTAGAAAAAGAGATATTCAATTTTTCCAATTCATTGACCAAGGAATAGATGTAATACCAAACCCTTTTAAATGATTTTTTAGCTAAAACCATTGCAGGTTTTCTGATCAGGTTATGAGTGTTGCATATCACATGACTCCATAACGACTCTGGTGGAGTTTTGTACCGCCAAATCCATTTAACAAGAAGATTCCCGTTTAATGAAAACAAGGATCCAATATCAAGCCCACCTTTCTCCTTGGAATTAAGAACGACATCCTAAGAAACAAAGCAAAATATATATTTATCTTCACCACGTCCCTACAGGAACCTTCTGCGATATTTTCCAAAAGTGTAAAGGATGGATTTTGGAGCTTTGAACAAGGAAAAGTAGTAAATCGGAAGGCTGCCAAGCACTGATTTAGATAACATACGACGACCTCTAATGGATAACATCATGGATTTCCAAGACGATGGTCGGTTCCGGACACGCTCAACAACCGACAACCAATTTCGTTTGAACGACATATTAGCACCGAACAGAACCCCCAAATAATTGAAAAGAATGTAAAGCCCGAAAATGGATCTACCAATGATCAAAACGAATAACAGATGCACAATACGAATCAATAAACAATAATTGAATGAAACCAAGCTTGCATACGCTTTAAAACAACAAAACGTCAGATACAACTTGGGAAAATACGAAGGCATCAACAACCTTAAAAGTCTAACACAACGCCCTATTTATAGACTCAACTTACAACCGTAAAGTGTTTACAGCCGTAAAGAGTTTACGGCCGTAAACACATATGGACCGTAAACTCAAGACAAAAGCAATCATCCTACACACCCACTACCACTAACTACTATGCCTAGACCAAACAATTATTCAGGGTCTTTCAATCTCCCCCTTGGTTTGGACTAGCTCGGACCCATTCCTTTCTTCACTAGCATAACATCCATCTGGCCCATCGCGCTGTTCCACATCTTCTTGCTCAAAATCTCAACAACCATTCTTGTATACGCCTTGGCTCCCTCCTCATAAAAATCTTCAACAACTTTGATTTGAAAGTTGCTTAGATAATGAATATCCCACTTTCGGAACTGCAACAGGTCTCTACGATCATACAACCGGATACAACCATTCTTAAGTTTAATAACTGCACCAGAAGTATTCTCATCATAAACCCAACACTCCAGAGAACTGAGCAATCCGTCTTGATAACCTTGAGCAATAGGAAATTGTTTCACTTGCTTCGTGGGTGGCCACATGACTACCTGCAGAGGTTTATCGGAAGACGCTTCGAAAACATCTGGATGCTCCAAGATAACTGATTCAGCAGTTGGCATTGTCGGAAAACCCTTCTTGACTTGTTCATCCAAAAAGAACTTGAATTGTGAAACTTGAGAATTATTTAGAAGATTGATAAACGGAGCCTGTGATAACCCGCAAGATCAACTTTCGTCAAAGAACTAAAGGCATGAATATCTTTATACAACTCTGAATTACCACTTTTACGAATGATAATCCAAAGTCGAAGAACATTGTGAAATCCCCAAGCAGCCACACCAGATCGATCCCCAAACATGTCTCGGAATCGAACAAGCTCAAGATCAGTTACAGTGATCATAGTTCCACCCTTAGAAGCACTCCGAGTAGCATTCCTTTTGTACAACAATTGCCCTCTTTCAGCATTATCTTCTTGACCTTTTCGAATTATTTCTTGAATATCAGGAGCCATAGGAGGATCAACTGCGATACGTTCAAGTGTAAATCAATTCTCTGTTCTTCTGCAGTTGCCTTATATTTATCGCCAAGATCATCTTCCAATTTCTTTTTCAATTCAAAGTAACTAGAGGTCAGCAGATTGAAATGTTCTTGTAGATCTGAAATCTGCTTACTCTTCAATTTCTTATCCTTTTTAAATTTCGTCAGTTGTCCACTAAGATAAGTTTTATCAGATTGAAGCTCGGACACTTGAATACGAAGATCAATATTCTGAGCACGAAGCTCAGCTACTTGTATATCAAGTTCGATGTTCTTCTGGCTGAGCACTGATACTTCCTTTTGTAAGCCAGCAAGTGAAGGATTTTCATCTTGAGCACCCCCTTCATCTATAGAAATGCCCTTTCCTCGAGGACTGGGTGAAAGAAGTTGTTCTTCTGCTATGTGTAAGGCCAGCCTCTCAGAAGCAGCATCCCTATTAAATCGTGGAACTGAAAAACCAGGCGGTGCTGAAGAACCGGCGACATCAAAAACTGAACTAGGTCCAGTTGCAAATACTTTATGATTTATTTCGAATCACCTTGTCTAGGGTTCATTAATCTCTACTCCTCACCATAACACCTTTATTTATACTTGAATATGGGCCGGACACACATGGGCCGTAAATGAGTTTACGGCCGTAAACCAGGCAAAAATTCATAAAATATTACACAAAAATATAATTGCCCAGAAAAGTAAAGTATAAACCATATTTTGACCCAACAATATCCCCCTTGCTTTATAGCTTTCTTTTCTTAATGAACCCAACAAGCTCCCCCTAAAAGATAGCTGGCTCTTCTTGTCAATCTTCAATGAGAGCTTGCCTTCAGCTTTAACCTTTGGTTTCTTCACAGCATCAGGATGAACATATGAATCTTCAATGAATGATTTCATCTTGAGCAGTTGGGCTTTTCTTCAGAGTTTGGCTTTGAACGCACGTCGGGTGAGGAGGCTTGACATACTGATTCTTGAAAGATGATACGTTCAGCTTGAGAATATTTAGAGAGAACTTCAGAGAGAAATAATTTTCTGGATCACTTCAACAGGTACAAAGATAACAGCAGACTGATTGAGGAGACTTCAATGCAATCCGTCACATAATCTTCAATTGCAGCTTCACCTTGCTTCTGAGGTTGAAGGATTGAATGTTAAAAGAATAATCTTCATTTCTTGCTCCTTCGAATGCGAATTCTTCGATGCTCACAAACGAGGCTTTGGCTCAGAAATCTTTAACACAAACTCCATGAGTTTTATCTATACCTGAAATCACTTTTCAAAACAAAACAAAACTAAAAGTAAACTTAGCACATAAATTAAAATATAAACAAAATATTTTTTTAATTTTTCATATTTTCTGAAAAAGAAATAAAACAGAAATAACACTATTTTTGGATTTTTCATTTTTGATTTTTTGATTTTTGATTTTTTTATTTTTGAATTTTTCTGATTTTTTTAATTTTTAATTTTTTTTTTAATTTTCATTATTTTTAATTTTTAATTCTCACCTAATATTTAAATTAGAAGAAACTATGACAAATTTAACAAAAATAAAAATGATATCTAACTTTAAGAATGATTTGGGATTAAAGTTTTTAGACAACCTTTATCCACTTGTCGGTACCTTCCATATTCACATCTTTGTCGGGTCGATCGTCGGTATTGTGGTCCACTTAAACACGAAAAATTATGACAGATTTAGGACATACTATTTGTTACAAGACAGGGTGAACTTAAAAACCTAAAATTTATATCTGATCCTAATTTCTTAGATACTATATCTTAAGGTCCATTCATCTGACGACGACCAAGGATATTGTTGTCCACCTAAATTGAGCAACAATATCTATAGACAATCTTTGAGTGTTCAATTTTAAGTGTACTGGAACGTGTTTCCCGCTTCCTGATATGCCCCAGCTGATGGGTTTTAGCCATAAGAACTTTCCTATGTACGCATGCAAAACCCTATTGCTTGGATCTAGGCTTTCTAATAAACATGCTTTGAATCCAAGTCTTCTAATGACTAATTAGGTTAAATAACAACATTGAAACAGATCTAGAATCATACCTTTGAGTTCCTTGTTGATCTTGAGGTCTTGGAGCTTTTAGAGTCACAAATGTCACTCCTCTAATGGCTTACAAACACCAATAGCAAGAAGAATGATTTAGGAGAGAGGAGAGGGGAGGAATTCGGCCAGGGTTCTCTTACTTTAGGAGAGGTATCGAATTCCCTATGCCATGGGGTCTATTTATACTTGTAGACTCCTTAAGGGTTACAACCTAAACCCTAATTGGATAATCTTCTCTTAAGGCTATCCAAATCCATTCCTTAGATATCTATATGGACGATTTTAGCTATCCTAAAACCCTTAGAATTCGTCCAAAGCATATCCCAATGGATTTACAGTCTAAAGCTTAACTATCAAACAATTGACAGTTTATACCCCTTTATTTAATTAATCTCTTTAAGTCACCAAATTAATTCTAATTAATTCTATGACTTATATTAATCAAATAACAAATATATTATTCATTATATTATTCTCATAATATATTAATAATATTTACTCTCTCTTAATAAATCATCCTATCAAGTTGCTATGGTGAAGGCAACCCAAAAGGACCCTGCACAACCGGGTCAAATACTTGTCTAATATAGTTGCAGCCTTAGACACTATTCCAACAGTCTCCCACTTGGATAAGTCTAGTAACTATATTTACATGTACAATTCGGTTTGCAATCGTAGCTCTCAAAGACGCTGTCAACTCTGATCTAATCAATCTTGTCCTTTAGATAAGGGAACGTACAGTCCTCTGTTAGATATCATGCTGACAATCCTATGGAATGGTTAGTCAAGCATTTAGGTTTCTCGATCTCTGATTTATTTGACATAGAACTTAATCGAACACATCAATTCAGTTCTGACCGAGCCCGGCACATAAGTCAAATCAAATCATCGAGCAGCCGAGATATCGCTTTTACCTTCTTAGATAAAAGTTACAGATAAACTTCGACTTATATGCATTTACTTATTCATTAACCAACTATACACAACAATACGTTTTATAACACCAAGTTACTGATGCGTTTTCATATTATCAATGTACAATCAATTAACAAATAATAAACCATATATCTAGGTTTTAAGACTATATGATATTATTGTCTTGCGACCACCTTTTATATCGTATTCCATAAGGTGATTCCAGCAAGCGCGAGTTTATTCCAATGCTCAAAACTAGTTCATAAGCACTCATGAACGTTGCAGCAATCCTTTGCTATGTCTAACACCATTTAGACATTCTACACACCAATTCATGACAATCTTCATTCATATCTACTCCCAACATATGAACGATTGTGGACCATTTGAACAATTCGATTATTCCTAATAAACTCAATTATTCTGGAAGTCAAAACATGCAAAGTGAAACAATAGCTAAACAATTAACATAAGATAGTAACATTACTCATAAATAAAACTCCTTTATTTAATCATCAAATGTCAATTACATTTATCTATTACACGTTTCTAATACTATCTAATCTATGCTAATATCATCCTTCAGCCCAATACTCCTAGCATGTTGCAAGTGCTTAACCCTACTCAGTCCCTTCGTAAGCGGATCTGCTGGGTTATCTTCTGATGATATCCTCTTCACTACGAGTTGTCCCTCTTCTACACGATGTCTAATGAAGTGATACTTTCTGTCGATATGTCTTGATCTACCATGATCCCTCGGTTCCTTGGTCAAGGCAACCGCTCCTTCGTTATCACAGAAAATCTCCATTGGCTCCTTTATGGCAGGTACAACTCCAAGATCACCGATGAAGTTCTTTAGCCATATTGCCTCCTTCGACGCTTCGCTCGCTGCAATGTACTCTGATTCGCACGTTGAATTAGCTACGGTTTCCTGCTTGGAACTCTTCCATGTCACTGCTCCTCCATTTAGGGTAAAGACCCAGCCCGACTGCGAACGGTAGTTGTCCCTGTCGGTCTGAAAGCTGGCGTCACTATACCCTCGCACCTTCAAGTCATCACTCCCTCCAAGGACTAAGAACCATTCCTTCGTCCTCCGAAGGTACTTAAGGATGTTTTTCACCGCAATCCAATGTGCTTTGCCAGGATTCCCTTGATATCTGCTAACCATGCTCAAAGCGAAGGCTACATCAGGGCGAGTACAAGTCATAGTGTACATGATTGAGCCAACTGCGGAAGCGTATGGTACTCGGCTCATTTCTGCTATCTCAGCTTCGGTACTCGGACTTTGAGTCTTACTCAATTTGGCATTACTTTGTATCGGTAGTTCTCCCTTCTTTGAGTTTTCCATACTAAAACGTTTTAGTACCTTCTCTAAGTAAGTATTCTAACTAAGTCCAATTAGTCTCTTACTTCTTTCTCTTACTATCCTTATTCCCAAAATGTAAGAAGCCTCTCCGAGGTCCTTCATAGCGAAGCACTTCCTGAGCCAGGACTTAACCTCCTGCAGAGTCGGGATGTCGTTTCCTATGAGTAATATGTCATCGACATATAGAACGAGGAAGCTTACTATACTCCCACTGGCTTTGACATATACACAAGATTCATCTTCGCTTCGTACAAATCCAAACTCTTTGACTTTCTCATCGAAGCAAAGATTCCATCTGCGAGACGCTTGCTTAAGTCCATAAATGGACTTCTCAAGCTTACACACTCTATTTGGATGCTTCGGATCCACAAACCCCTCTGGCTGAGCCATGTAAACATCCTCAGCCAACTTTTCGTTAAGGAAAGCGGTCTTGACATCCATTTGTCAAATCTCATAATCACGAAATGCGGCAATTGCTAGCATCACTCTAATAGATTTAATCTTCGCAACTGGTGAGAAGGTCTCATCATAGTCAACTCCGGGAGTTTGAGTAAAGCCCTTCGCTACCAATCGCGCTTTATATGTGTGTACGTTCCCATCCACGTCGGTCTTCTTCTTGAAGATCCATTTGCACCCAACGGTCTTACGTTCGGGCACGTAATCAACCAAATTCGAAACTTGGTTATCATACATGGATTGGATCTCGCTATCCATTGCCTCTTTCCACTTTGCAGACTCCAGGCCTGCCATGGCTTCCTTATAGCTATTAGGTTCATCAAGGTTTACTAGTGTACCATCACTAATATACGTGTCCCCTTCGGTAGTAATATGAAAGCCATAAAACTGGGGATGAACTCTAACTCTATCGGAACGTCTAAGAGGTAAGGATTCGTCAATCGGTTCAACCGGAGTTTCCTCCTCTGGTTGAATGCCAGCAGTAGAGGTTCCTTCATCTATCGACTCTTGAATCTCTTCAAGTTCGATTTGCCTCCCACTGTCTCCTTGGCTCATGAGTTCTCGCTCTCGGAAAACTCCTCTCCTCGCAACGAAGACAACATTGTCCTTCGGTCTATAGAAGAGATATCCAAAGGATGTCTGTGGGTAGCCGATGAAAATACATCTCTCACTTCGAGGTTCAAGCTTGTCGTGAGTATCTCGTCTTACGAAAGCCTCGCAACCCCAAACCTTGATATGTGCCAACGAGGGAGCTTTCCCTGTCCACATCTCGTGAGGTGTTTTGGCAACCTTCTTAGTAGGGACTCGGTTAAGGATATGGGTGGCAGTCTCTAAGGCATACCCCCAAAAAGAGATAGGTAGTGAAGCACGACTCATCATAGAGCAAACCATATCTAATAAGGTTCGATTACGCCTTTCTGCCACACCATTCAACTGCGGTGTCCTAGGAGGCGTCAATTGTGAAACTATTCCACACTCCTTTAGATAATCGTGGAATTCAAGACTTAGGTACTCTCCTCCTCGATCGGATCGAAGCATCTTGATTTTCCTGCCCAATTGATTCTCCATTTCATTCTTGAACTCTTTGAACTTTTCAAAGGTGTCTGACTTTTGCTTGATTAAGTAGATATACCCATATCTACTATAGTCATCGGTAAAAGTCACATAGAAGCGGTTCCCATCCTTCGTGGTTGATCTAAACGGTCCACATACATCGGTATGTATTAGGTCCAATAGACCCTCGCCCCTTTAACATGTACTCGTGAAGGGTGACTTAGTCATCTTTCCAAGCAAACAAGACTCGCATGTGTCATCTTCCCTAAGGTCGAATGACTCCAACACTCCATCCTTTTGGAGTTGGGCTATGCGTTTCTTGTTGACATGTCCAAGACGACAATGTCACAAGGATGCTTTATCCATACTAGTGGAAGAATCAATATTCAAAACATCATTTCCTAAGTTATCAACAATCATAACGGTTTCATATATTCCATTACATGGTATAGCTTCAAAGTAAAAGACACCATTTAGATAAGCCAAAATAGAACCATTCTCATTATTAAAAGAAAATCTAAATCCTTGTCTATATAAACCATGAAATGAAATGATGTTTCTAGCCATTTCTGGCGAATAGCAACAATTGTTCAAATCTAAAACCAAACTATTCCTAACCACTAAAGAATACACTCCAATCTTGGTGACAAGCGACGATCTTCTGTTCCCCATGATTAGATTGATCCTTCCTTGCTCCACATCCCTACTTCTTCTTAGTCCCTGCATATTAGAACAAATGTGATAACCACAACCGGTATCAAGAACCCAAGAAATAGCATGATTAGAATCGTTAGATTTGATTGTGTATATACCTACGAAAGATGGCTTGATCTTTCTCTCTTTGATTGCTTGCAGGTAATCCGGCCAGCTTCTCTTCCAATGTCCTATCTTGTGGCAGTGGTGGCACTCTGCCTCCTTCGGGTTAGAGCAGGGCTTAGCGGGATCAACTTTGGTCCCACTAGAAGAGGCACCATCTCGGGCTTTCACCTTGTGATAGTTCTTCGATGAAGCTTTCCTCTTCTTTCCCTTTCCTTGACCAATAGCCAAGACAGGAGCAGCGGACGGATTGGGAGTAGGTGCAACAGACTTGTCCTTGAAGTTGCTCTCAGCGACCCTCAAGAGACCTTGGAGTTTGCTTAGGGTGACCTCTTCTTTGTTCATGTGGTAGGTCATCCTAAATTGGTTGTACATCGGAGGCAAAGAGTGAAGCACCATGTCGATCGCCAAGTCCTCACCGAAGTCAACATTTAACTTGCGAAGGCGGTCGACATACCTTTGCATCTTTTGCAGGTGCACGGTAAGAGATTCTCCATGACCCATCTTCGCGGAAATCATGTTGGTGAAAATCTCATAACGCTCTTGTCTCGCATTTTGATGGTATCTCTCCAATAAGTCTTGGTGCATCTCGTACGGGTACATGTCCTCGTAGGACTTTTGGAATTCAGAGTTCATGGTGGCAATCATGATGCAATGTACCTTCATTGCATCTCGCTCATGAGTTTCAAAGGCGGTGATTTCGGCAGGAGTAGCAACTTCGGGGTTGATTTTCTCGAGCTTCTCATCGAGGACATACTCCTTATCCTCATAGCGAGCAATGGTGCGAATGTATCTTATCCATTTGCTAAAGTTCGTTCCATCGAAGGTGACCTTTTGGCAAAGGCTCATCAACGTGAAATAACTAGCAGCAGCGTTGTTTGCGTTCGACATCTACAATTAGAAAAAGGACAAAGATTGATTAGAATAAGAATCCCTAATTATCACCCAATAAGAAAAATTAGGGCTAGGATCCAACAATAACATTTACATACTAGAAAAAGGGATGCCGTAATCTAACATGCAAATAAATTGAAGGTAAGTGAATGACGATTCACTAATTCTCCATTACAAAACTTAAACTATTAGTCCTAAGTGTTTTTGAGAATTCCTAGGTTCGGATGAGATTCATTGAAACTATTCAATGGCATGTTTAAATCTCGATATGCCACTCTCGTTTGTGACTGGGATGCCGAGGATCACAAAGCGGGTGTGAATTACCATGCAAATTCACATGGTGCCTTCATTGTAACGATCACCTATTCAATGTGCCGGTAAACCACACACGCTCCATCGAACTATGATAAACAATGAATCACCCCTTGCCACCTTCGCTTAGAACCAATTAGTGTGTCGGTAAACCACACACGCTCCACTAACTTCTTAGCAAGGTGCAAAGTGTAATTTCATGGGATTGCATCAATTCACTTTTCCTAAAGTAACTAGGATTGGGAAATTTTAAAAATATGTGTAGTTACTTTATATTTCTTATTATACTTTTAATGAGAGGATGAGGTTGCCCTATCCTACCCGTTCGGCTAACGACCCTCCACCAATCAAGCAAGCGGTGGGTGTGAGTGTACACCCATTAAGCGCCATTTTATAGGCCGCAACCTTATACCCACCTTATAGATCGGCTTCGTGAATGAGGCCTACTAACGGTAAGACTAGCATTTAGTTATATATATATATATATATATATATATATATATATATATATATATATATATATATATATTATTCTAGTAATATCATATTAGTATAGGGTTGTATTTTAAAACTTTTAAAATCTAGGGTTTGAAATTTAAGTTGTCTAAATTAAAAAACTTTTAATCACAAATATAAATTTCAAAACTTGAGGGTAGGTTTTAAAAATTTAAAACATGGAGGATCAAATAACAAATAATTCCAATTAACAATTAATATCCTAATTATCTATATTTGATTTTATTCAAGATAATTACCAAAATAATTAAAATAATTAATTAATTATCATATAAGGAAATTAAATATTTTATTAGTTGATAAATACCTTTAATTAGATCAAGATAATAGTCATATATATATCAAAAAATCGGATTTAGATTGATCTATTATGATTAAGGTAAGTTTCCATAAGAAAATCATGAAAAAATCCCGAATCTGGCCATTCCTGACGCCTGGACTCGCCGAGTGCACAAGGGGACTCGCCGAGTCAGGCCTACTCGCCGAGTCAGTGACTCAGAAACCTACAAATCGAATTTTGTAGGTTTGTTTCAGTTAATCAAGCAACAATTTAAAGAAAACCAAGCTAGGCTCTGATACCACTGATGGGTTTTAGCCAGAAGAACTTTCCTATGTGCGCATGCAAAACCCTATTGCTTGGATCTAGGCTTTCTAATAAACATGCTTTGAATCCAAGTCTTCTAATGACTAATTAGGTTAAATAACAACATTGAAACAGATCTAGAATCATACCTCTGAGTTCCTTGTTGATCTTGAGGTCTTGGAGCTTTTAGAGTCACAAATGTCACTCCTCTAATGGCTTACAAACACCAATAGCTAGAAGAATGATTTAGGAGAGAGGAGAGGGGAGGAATTCGGCCAGGGTTCTCTTACTTTAGGAGAGGTATCGAATTCCCTATGCCATGGGGTCTATTTATACTTGTAGACTCCTTAAGGGTTACAACCTAAACCCTAATAGGATAATCTTCTCTTAAGGCTATCCAAATCCATTCCTTAGATATCTATATGGACGATTTTAGCTATCCTAAAACCCTTAGAATTCGTCTAAAGCATATCCCAATGGATTTACAGTCTAAAGCTTAACTATCAAACAATTGACAGTTTATACCCCTTTATTTAATTAATCTCTTTAAGTCACCAAATTAATTCTAATTAATTCTATGACTTATATTAATCAAATAACAAATATATTATTCATTATATTATTCTCATAATATATTAATAATATTTACTCTCTCTTAATAAATCATCCTATCAAGTTGGTATGGTGAAGGCAACCCAAAAGGACCATGCACAACCGGGTCAAATACTTGTCTAATATAGTTGCAGCCTTAGACACTATTCCAACACCAGCCATCAAGAACTTCCAGAGTACTCCTTACACCGGGTGAGCAGACAACCATTCAGAGAGAGAAGAGATTCAGAATTCTATTGCTAACTACTTCAGAGGGGTTGAGAAGAAGAAGGTTGCATATGCTGTGTACCAGGTTGGATTAGAAGTCGCACAAAGGAGACAACATATGGCTAACAGATGAGAAGTATTTCACACATATATTTCACACACACACACACACACATATATATATATATATATATATATATATATATATATATATATATATATATATATATATATATATATATATCCTGCAGAGAAATAGAGTTGCATATGTTGTGTACTAGGTCGGATTGGAAGTCGCGCAAAGGAGACAACATATGACTAACAGAAGGAAAAAAAGAAAATGATATTCTACAGACCTAATTTATCGGAATTTACCAGTCGCTCCATCCAACCGGAATTAAGGACAGAATCCGCACATCGAGGAAAAGTTAAACCACAGTTCCAAGTACGGGTTCAATTAATGTGACGAATAGATTCCCATATATATATATATATATATATATATATATATATATATATATATATATATATATATATATATATATATATATATATATATATATATATCCCTGCTCAACCTCTCCGAGTGTCGTATTGTCAGGCTAAACGTATCTAACTAGGTCAAGATTTTTCAAGTCTATAAATTTCTTAAGTTCAACTCTGCCTAGTCATGTCCATTTAAAATTTTTCGTGCCTACCGACGCATCAAGTCAGAGCATAGACCCTTCAACTTTGGGTACGTTACGCAGACTCAGATTGCCTGTTATCACCAGATAATATCACTTCCCAGAACATCTCCCTCAAGCACATATCATAACCAACATATTTTTGGATTTTCTGATTTTCTAATGTTTTTGGACTTTTCTGATTTTCTAATGTTTTTGGATTTTTTTTTGAAAATTTTCTAATTTTTGTTTTGTTTTTATTTCTCCCCCTAAATTTGTGCATAGGAGAGAAACGAAAGTAAATGCGCAAATTTAAACTATCCTAAAACAAAAATTAGTCTTTAAAGCTAATCAGATTAAGAAAAAATTAGGAGTATAGAGAAGAAAACGCAAACCGTAATTCACCGATTGAATTTGCATCCAGAAGGTCTGAGAACAGTAAGCATAATCTCAGAACAGATCCGAAAATTCTTCATATCATTAAGCACTAACCTCATGAGTGATCGTTCTTTTCTTCCCTTCCCGCAAAGGACACATACTCTCAAACAAAATTCCGAGTGTTTTATAGTTGAGAGATGCCTCCTATCATGTGCTTGGAACAGCCACTACCAACAAACTGAAGTTTGATGATATGCCTCCATAGCTGCTCCGACACAGAGCGTGATCAGTTGGTCTTTGGAACCCATTCCATTTTGAAACTGGGTCGACCTTTGTCATCCTTGCACAGTACTTTCTCCCATGACATATCCTGCTTATCACAAACAGAAGATGTAGAAATATTAGAATCGTTAGTTGATTTGGGAGAGTGAGCCTTCAAAACCCATTTGTAGTTGGGTTTAACCCATTTCTTTTTGGATCGGATGGGTGCCTCGACACTTGCTTTGGAAATTTAAGGCGGCTGTCGAGATAACCTTGACCTAGCCGGTCTTGGTTTTACAGGAGCATCTCTTGAACTAGACTTCTGGGCCAGCATTCCCTTCTTGTTCTTGGGAGTTGGATGCTTGGCCTTGTGAGTTTGATTCTTGGCCTTGTGCGCGTTCCAATCAGCATTGTCTGAACGTGACCTTGAGGGGTTTCTTTTGGAGTATCTCCCTCTTGGCACGTTCTGCCAGCCTTGTGCATAGTAGGGAACGTATGCGCGATTTGGACAATTTTTGGCAATGTGTCCATGTGTTCCACAGTGAAAACATGTCTTTTTCTTCACTGGGGAGTTGTCTCTTCCTGCCCCTGGTGGCATATCGTTGCCTTGTCTCTTGTTGTTCCCACATGCATACTTGCCACAAGAACTCTGTTGCGTTGGAATTGGTGGCCTGTATTTTTCAACTGTAGGTTAATCAGAAGCAGTTGAGTTTGAAGCAACAGATTCAGAGTTCAAGGAGTCATCGGTTTGTTCAATAGTGTTCTCCTTGTTCTCATCCTCTGCTACTTTACCTGCACATGAAGTAGCAACATTAGTATCTTCAAAATTAATAACTCCTCCTGACACAAATCCAGCTCATTTGCCATATTGAAGATGTGCCTCCCTGTCAATTTCTTCTTGTTTCATAGGGATGGATGTGTAGTTATGATTGTAAGGAGGAGGTACACTATCATACCCCAGACCCTTGTCTTGATTTTCTTTGAATCTTAACTGGGTTTCATATAAGGTCTTGACTGTCTGACTTGACGCAGTATAATTTTTGAAACTGACATCAATTTTTCCACACTTGATTTTTAAAGCGTCAAGTTCTTCAGTTACAGCAACAAGTTGTCTCTTAACATAATCATAATTTTCACACTTGTCGCTATACTCTTCCTGAGGTTTCCTAAAGTCCTTGGTTTTTGCTTCTAACTCAGCCTTCAGGGGTTTCTGTCCTTTCCTGAGTTGATATCCTTTATATCTCAGGTCCTCAACTTCTCTCTTAAATAAATCAATTTGATCCCGAAGAAATTTAATCGTATCTTCACATGATTGAGAAGAGGAAACTTCACATGAATGAGAACATGACACTTCATTGACCGGAAGGTTTACAGAACTCTTTAAAGCGTCAAGCTCTTCAATTACTTCAGAAATACTAAGACTATTGAGATCTTTTGTCTTCTTGATGACAGCTACGTTCATATCCCACGATTTCGGAAGTGAATTCAATAGCTTTTTGTTTATCTCAGATTTGGTCAAAAAGATCCCGGCTATATTCATCTCAGTAGTGAGTGTAGTAAATCGCTGCAACTGAGTTTCGAGCGTTTCTCCAGGGACATAATCGAAAAAGTTGAAATTTTGTCTTAACATATCCTGACGAGTTTCTTTCATGTTTTCAACTCCTCGTAGACCTTAAAATCAATAATTAAAAAAAACTAAAAGCTAAAATAAAAATTAAACGTCAAATTTAAAATGCTTTTTTTTTACGTCAACCTTAAAAGTCAAATTTAAAAAAATCAAACTCAAAATTCAAACTTGAAAAGTCAAACTTAAAAGTCAAACCGAAAAGCTAAATTTGAAATTTTAAAAGTTAAACGAAAAAGTCAAAGTTTAAAATCAAAGGTCAAACCTGAAAGTCAAAATCAAAATTTTAAGTAAAAAGTCAAAAATAAAAATTAAAAATTTAAAAACTAAAATTTTTGGTTGAAAATAGAACTTAAGAATAAAAGAAATTAATTTTGGGCTGAATTTGTGATGAGATTTAAAACACAATAGCTTTTAATCTATAAAGATCGATTAGATCTTGAACAAGTGTGTGAATGTGAAACTGCAAGAACACAATGTAAATAACAAGGAAGAACGCAATATTAAGAACAAACAGCTTGAATCAAACGTGTCGAATGATTAAATAAAATCCTTAGAAGAGCTCGATTAAGAACATCAACTGTAAAGGATTAGAAGATTACAAGAGAGCAAATACGTAAACTCTTAAGCGCTAAAACAGAAATCTTGAATCTTAACCTAATATGCATGAAAGCGATAACTTATATACTATACATAAAAGGCTCTCGGTTGGACAGGCCCAAACCGGAGAATACAAGGCTAATCTACGAGCCCAAAAGACGCAATACAAAACAGAACTTCAGCCCAACAATCTCCCCCATTGCGTCAATTTGGAGCGAGACCATCACTTCTTACTTGGGCCGGCGGCTGAAGCTGGTACCTTCTTCTTCACGGTACTAAACAGACACTTGGTTATTGAAAGGATGGTCTGTCTAAACCGGATGTACCAGTTGATCATGTCTTCAAAATATTTGATGTCATCAGCCGAATTGTCCTTACACCGCTTGATGATAGATAGGACATGTTCCAAGCAGGTAGTGGTGTAGAGGTGCTTGTCAGCTAACGCGAACAGACATTTCTGTCCTTCGGCTCTGGTGAACATCACAGAGTTTCGCCTCGAATCTATCTTGCCCATTTTCATCGTGTTTAGATCACTGGCCGATCCCACAGGCTTGACTTTCGGTTTCTTCTTAAACACTGTGGCAACCTCCTGATCCATTAGGGCCACCTCCATGATATAGCATGCCAGCATCCTTTTGACATGGTCCAAGATGGGACTATATTCAGCTTCGTTTGTCAGCAAGATGTTGTACAATACTATCCAATCATGAGGGTTCAGATTGGGCAGATCCGCCAGAGAGATCATGTGAGTAGTTCTTGCAGATCCTCGGATAAGCTTGAACTTGACGTTTGTGAATCTCCCCACGGCAAACGGCTTCAACACCTGAACATTGACAATCTTCTGGGCGCTCCATGTAAGGTATTGAGGGCGAGCGGCCTCCAGATAAAAGTCAATGAGCTCCCTGTCAAGCTCATCATTCGGATGCGGGACTTCGTAAATGTTCGAGAAGGCGTGGAAGATGAACGCCTTTCGAGTCAGCGGCATATCAAATTGCGAATCGACCGAGTTGATGCAGTCGAATGATATCACCGGCTCGAGCCACAGAATGCTTGGAGTCTCTATGGCCTCTTTTATCAGTCGATCCCTGGTCCAGGCAGGGAAGAGCAGCTTTCGGCTCTCAAGGAGATCGTTGGCTCCTTTTTGTTTACGTTCGGCTTCTTCAGCTTCACGTGCCACACGATTGACATCGTCATGAGTATTGCGACTGTTCTTTCTCTTCAACATGTCCGCAATAGTCTCCTTGTCTTCATCTTCATCTTCATCTTCATCTCCTCCCTCTGCAATATTTTTGCCCTTGTCCTTCACACCCGAACCCGAGGCATGACCAGTTGGGGTTGGTTCGGTTGTGTGAGTTGCTTTTGAGGAAGGAGGTGGTTTCGATCCAGTCTTCTCATCTCCCCCTTGTTTCGGAATGGACACGAAACTGGGTAGGCCTTCAATTTTACTCAAGAGAGCCATGGCCGGAGAGAGTTTCTCAGCGAGGGTACGCCTCACCGAGTGATTCAGGATGGGGTCGTGTGCTTCAAGGATGTTGGATAGAGCGGCGTGGACATCCGAAACACACGTCTTGATTATTTCCCTTTCGGATCGAAGAGCCTCCAATTGTTGTTCGGAGTTGGAAAGTTGGGTGCTCTTGACCTTGAGGGCAGTGGTCTTACTCGCCAGGACGTCCATCAATTTGTTTTCAGCCGCAAGATCCTCTTGTAGCTTTGCCAGGCGGGCTTCAATGGAGGCACGGAGTGCCGAGTTGTCGTCGCTAAGGTGTTGTCTGAGGGTAGCGAACGAGGATAACTCCGTCTTCACAAACTGGCCCAATTGATTAACAAGAGGTTCCAGTGTTGTTTTGTTGGCTTCGGCGCTTTCCTGCATGGACTGCAGCAGGATGGAAGCGTCATGGAATAGTTTATCGACTTTTTCGGTCGCTGCCTCACAAGCTCGGGTGGAGGCGTCTATAGCAGCAGTAGCAGAGGCCACTGAGTCATGTTGAGCCCTAGAGAAGGCATCAACTATCCTCTGAAGGGCAGCTTCAGATAAGGACGACTGCTGATTGGAAGAGGAGGCGAGAAGTTGATCAACCTTCTCGTTCAGCTCACGGAGATGCTTCTTGGTTACAGGAGCATCATCCTCCTCATCACTTTGAACTTGAAACGGACTATAGTAGACCGAATCAAAGTTCAGATTGTCACCACCGAGATATTGATCATCGCCATCGGAGGCGTCTTGTGGAGATTGAGGTGGTGGTGAAGTTGGGGGTGTTATAGGTTTGGTTGGTGCAGGTTGAGTGGGTGGGGGGTTAGTGTCGGGTGGTGGTTGTGTATGGGTTTCGGTTTGTGGAGGTTCGGGTACGGGAGGGGTTTCGGTTACAGGTGGTGTTTCGGTTGAGGTGGTGAATATGGGTGGAGGTATAGGGAATGAGGTTGGTGGTATAGTGGGGGTTATGGTGGGAATGGAAATAGGTATTGTGGGTGGAGGGGAAGGAACTGGGGATTGGTGAAGTTCCATCTCCGGGGTTGGGGAGCGAGGAGGTGTGTTGCCTCTTTGTGGAGATTCGTCTCCTTGTGACTCCTCAGAGCCCGAACTCCCACATTCGGATTCGGTAGAGGATGATGAAAGGACGAGCGTCCGTTTCGGTTGGGTCTTCCTCCTTTTTGGTTTTGGGGATGAAGCAGGCTTTGGTTGTTTGCGTTTCTTGGGAGTAGGTTTTGGGGCTTTGGATGGTTTCTTCCCCTTGTCTGCTTTCTTGCCCCTGGCCCCCGTTTTGTCGGCATCATGGATCGATCTCAACATGTCCGGAGTCAGTTCCCTCGGACCAGATGGCCCTAACTCCTTGATCGCCTTGATGAAGCTGCTTTCAGATGGTACACTCCCATACATCGACTCCGGGATAGAGCCAATGAAGGAGAATTTTGATGCAGCTGATACGATGATCTTCGTGGTGTGGAACGTACCAACCGAAGACATCGGTGCACCCTCAGCAGTTTGGACATCGAACTTGTCCATAGCCCATCTTGTGATCAAGATCCAGAACCGGGCTAGTGACACCTCGGAGTGTCGGGAAGTGGAAGAGAGGCTCTGAATTAGTTGTTGCCAAAGAACAAAGCCGTAGTCCAGATTGATCCCGTTGTATACCCCATACATGATTGACAGAAACAGACGACTGGCCCCGTCCGATCCTGAGCTTCGTTCTGACAGTCCCTTGAAGAGAACTGTAAATAACCCATTCCATTGGGGCGGTAGGCATGATTTCTTGAATCTGGCGACGGAGGTGAGAACTTCCGTGTAGCCCATGTTATAGAACATGCTGTAGAACATACCAACCGGAATTGTCTCCGGGTGAACACGCGATGGGTCAGCAGCAAACCCAAGCATAGAGCAGAAGTGGGGACGAGAAATCGACGTCTTGTGTTCCGCCACTTCGAAAAAGATCCTGTCAACAGCCTTGTCGTAATAAGCTGTTGCGTAGACCTGAGAAAGGGCCACCATTGGCACCGTTTCAATCCGTGTCAGTGCCAGAGCAAGCTGGGAGTATTTCAGACACTCGATGATCGGCGACATGTAGGGATCATAGGCCTGTGGGTTCAGATCAATCACGAGGCATTGCTGAGGACGGATTGGAAGAATCTGAGAAGTAGCATGGACGGAAGAGGATTCAGCCATTGTTGCAGGTTGGAGAAGAAGATAACCGGGAGAGAGTTTGGAAGTATTTTTGCTTTGGAAATTATGGGGGCAGTAAAGAGGTAAAAGGTGGTCTGGCTGGGGTTTTATAGTAGGTGATAGGAGAGAGAAAGATCGATTCAAATCTCTTATGGAAATATGGAAGGGGTTTTTAGTGACTGATTGGTGACAGTTGGGACGTGCGATGATCACGTAGGAGAGAGAGTGTCAGATTCCTAGGATCACGCCGCCCAATAAGCGCCGGTTCAGAGAGAGGAACCGTTTCTATTTCCACACGCGCCATTAATGCCTGATGGAAGACGCTTCAATACTTGCACACGCGTCCAATAGTGTCAGAAAAAGCGCGGCCTCTTCAAATTCACGCGCCCGCTTTTTACCGTCGTTTGAATTCCTATCCTTTGAACTTCCGCCGCGTCAGCATCTTTTGTCTTTTCCCCTTTTGTTAACGGGTGTTTGGAATTAACGATCCACGTGGCTAATTTTGACCACAACTTCATTTGTAACCATCCAGTAAATATCCAGCCTGTAAAATAATTAGTAACGGAATTTTTGAAAATCTTGGATTTTCGTGCAAAGAGTGTAAAAGAAAAAGAAATAAAGCAACTCTTTTTAGGATTATCTGTGATGTCCATAAGGACACGAAACTGATGATCCCGGGCACAAATCTCTTCCTTTAAGGTCAAGAGAGACCTCAAAGTGTTAGTGTGGAATCCCGTTAAATTACGATCAAACATTCATTAATAAATGTTGAAAGGCTTCTTTTAATAAGGCAAATTAAGGGTGGTTTCGCTTTGATTCATCAATTCAATTCTTGATATAAGAACGAATGTGAACAAAGTACTTGTGAGACCAGTGTAGTCTGTTGAACAAGTAGGTTTGGAGTTGATTTTTAAGTGACATAGCTAAGTATAAAATCTCAGATAAAAATTATAACTGGATCCCATGGGAAGAAATGTTATGGTGTGTAACAATTTCATTGGAACCACGTAAAAAGAAAAGAAATTGAGATTTCATGAAGGTACATTCGTCAATTCATTGGTGAAAGCTTGATCAAGTTGATTGGTCACCGTCAATTCTTTGGTGTTGAATTTTGGGTTTCACTCAGTTCGTAGTGGCACGAAACTAAGATCATAAACACAGAAGTTGTGTAACCATAAACCTCAGTGGTAGTTTCTGAGAGTCTCAAGGGTTACAGTGATGAAACGAATGTTATGGAGAATTGTAATGGAGATGGTGGAAGAAGACATAGTACCTCTGCTGCAACATAAGGACCAAGCAGGAGACTCTCATCTCGTGTGAGAATAGAGTGAGGTAGCTCACGATTAGAATAAATAGGTTAGCCTTATTGGGAAGACAAGGTTTGTGTTTACCAGGTCATGAAGGCTATTATTCAAAATCTTATGAGGCTTGGGACACATACAGCAGCATGCTTCTAGGGACATTTAAGTAAGGCATGGTATATACTCCCATAAACAAACGAGTACACAAAGAAAAATAAAATATTTTTGTAGTTGTTGAAATTTATATAAAAAAATAATAATAAAAAAATTATGGAAGAGTAAAAAAAACAATTAAAACAAACTTTGAAAAAGATTGAAAAAACCGAACCCGAGCGTTCGGTTGGTTTCGGTTGGAAAAAGATGAAAAACCGAACCCGAACGTTCGGTTGGTTTCGGTTCTTAAAAATTTTGAAAAACCGAACCCGAACCTTCGGTTGGTTTCGGTTCTTGAAAATTTTGAAAAACCGAACCCGAACCTTCTGTTGGTTTCGGTTCTTGAAAATTTTAAGAAACCAAGGAGTTTAGATATGCAATAATAAAAAAAAACTTTGTACATAAAGAAAATAAGTTTTGCACAAGAAATATACAACACAGAAAAGCTACCTTTGAAGTAATGAGCGAGTCGGATAGTTGAACCGAACCCGAACGTTCGGTTGGTTTCGCTTCTTACTGTTGAGATTGAGTGGTAGTGTGAGGAACTGATTCTGATTCCATCATACCGAGCCCTTGCAATATTTTATTGAATGATGCTTCAGGAAGAGCTTTGGTAAAGACATCAGCCAGTTGATCAGTGGTTCTTACGAAGTGAACTTCGACATTTCCATCTTCCACATGATCTTTGATGAAGTGATACCTCAATGCTATGTGTTTGGTTTTAGAGTGTTGCACCGGGTTATGACAGATCCTAATTGCACTTTCAGAGTCACAATATAGAGGGATCTTCTTCATATTGAGTCCATAGTCTCGAAGTTGACTCTGGATCCAAATCACTTGTGATGTGCAGGATGCAGCGGCAATGTATTCCGCTTCAGCAGTAGACAGCGACACACATGTTTGTTTCTTGGATTGCCAGCTGACCAACTTCCCATCAAGAAATTGACAGCCACCAGTTGTGCTTTTGCGGTCGAGTCCACATCCTCCAAGGTCGGCATCAGAATAGGCTTGAACGAAGAAGCCGGAGTTGGATGGATACCATAGACCCAAGGAGGCGGTTCGCTTGAGATAGCGTAGGATGTTCTTCACTGCCAGCATGTGAGGTTCGCGTGGGTTAGCCTGAAATCGAGCACAATAACATACAGAAAACATGATATCAGGCCTGCTAGCAGTCAGATACATCAGTGAGCCAATCATTTGACGATAGAGCGTGATGTCGACGGCCGGTTTATCGAGTGAAGGGGTAAGTTTGGTGCCGAATGCCATAGGGACTTTGACTTTTGAGTCTCCCATCATGCCAAATTTTGTTAGGAGAGTCTTCGTGTAAGCTTCCTGATTGATAAAGATGCCTTCGGGTCCCTGTCTTACTTTTTGCGAAAGAAGGTGGGGTCAACCGAACCTTGTTTGAATTTGGACATCTTTAAAAATTTTGTAAGCGTTTCATACCAGGCCCTCGGAGCTTGTTTGAGGCCGTACACAGCTTTATCCAGAATGTAGCAATGATGTGGATACTTTTCGTTCACGAACCCAGGAGGTTGCTCCACATACACCGTTTCTTCAAGTTCTCCATTGAGAAATGCGCACTTGACGTCCATTTGGAATACCTCGAAGTTTTTGTGAGCAGCATAGGCCAGAAATATTCTAACCGATTCTAGCCTAGCTACTGGAGCGAACGTCTCTTCGTAATCTATCCCTTCCTCCTGACAGTATCCTTTGACAACCAGGCGAGCCTTGTTTCTTATGACATTACCTTCCTTGTCCATTTTGTTTCTAAAAACCCATTTGAGACCAACAACTGAAGCATCCGGAGGAGTTGGAATGAGGCGCCAGACTTTGTTCCTTTCAAACTCATTTAGTTCGTCTTGCATCGCTTGAACCCAATCAGAGTGATCAAGGGCAGTGTTCACTGTCTTCGGTTCGACTTTTGATACAAATGAGTTAAACATACAAAACTCAACTTTTGAGAATAAGGATGTCTGTTTTGCCTTCAGTTGAGATCGGGTCAGAACCTTGTCAGACACATCACCAACTACTTGAGAGATGGGATGATCTCTGGTCCATTTTGTAAGAGGAGGGTAATTCGGATCGAAGGATGGATCTAGTTCAGCGTTGATCATCTCTTCAGGCTCAGATTGGCTATCGAAATCAAGCGTCATATCATCATGCTCCCCCTCAATTGATGAGCCTTGAGAAACATGAGTTTCAGGGGTGTCTTGTGGTGCTGGAGTTTCAGGCATCGAAGCACCTTCGTTTGGAGGGGCACCTTCGGTTGGAGAAGCACCTTCGGTTGATGAAGGACCTTCGGTTGAAGTAGTAGAGCTTGGCTCCCCCTGGACTTGTGAGCTAGGCTCCCCCTCGACAAGAGAATTTGGCTCCCCCTCGACTGAAGCATTGTTGGTTGGAGATTCATCAGTAGGCGATTCTCCTTCATGCATTCTTCTTGCAGCATCTTCGACAATCTTCTTCATATGATCTATTTTGTTGTCAGCTGCCCCTGCTTCTGAGAGAGAAGCTTTTTCCGGTTCATCAAAGAGATCCAGAAAATTTTCGTACATATTGGCGATTGAGATTGTGACTTGACCAGTTTGAGGGAAGATTTCCCTGGCGGTGTCATCTATGGCCTGTAGCTTTTTGACATAGCTATCGTCGAAGGTCACATAGTATGTTTCTTCAATCCTTCTTGATCGTTTGTTTAGGACCCTGTACGCCTTTGAAGTGAGTGAGTAACCCAGAAAGATTCCCTCGTCGGCTTTGACATCAAACTTGTTGCGGTGTTCTTTAGAGTTAAAGATGAAACACCTTGAGCCAAAAACGTGGAAAAATTTCACATTGGGCTTCCTGTTGTTCAGTATCTCATATGGTGTGAGCGTGAATCGCTTGTTGAGATAGGACCTGTTTTGTGTATAACAAGCAGCAGAAATAGCGTCAGCCCAAAAATAAAGAGGTAAGGAAGCGAAACTTAACATAGTTCGGGCAGCTTCACACAGAGATCGGTTTCGTCTTTCGACTATTCCATTCTGCTGTGGTGTGTAGGGAGCTGAGAAATTATGGCTGATTCCCTTTTCTGCAAGAAACGCTTCAAACTCCCTGTTCTTGAATTCGAGACCATTGTCGCTCCTGATGTTGCGAACGACCTTCTTGAGCTGGACTTCAATTTGCTTGATAAACACTTTCAGCTTTTGAGTCGCTTCAGATTTGAGCTTTAGAAAGAACACCCATGTAAATCGTGAAAAATCATCAACGATAACAAGAATATACTTGCTACCACCGATGCTTTCTATAGATGAAGGACCACACAAATCGATATGAAGCAATTCGAGTGGTTCAACAACTTTTGTGTTGATTATAGATGGGTGACTTTGACGACTCTGTTTTCCCATTTCGCATGCAGCACACAAATGTTCTCTGTCGAACTTGAGCAATGGAAGACCCCTAACATGACCTCCAGTGACAAGTCGGTTGATATCTTTGAAGTTGAGATGGGAGAGTCTTCTGTGCCACAACCAGCTTTCGTCGGATTGAGCTTTTGATAGCAGACAGATTGCTGGGTTCCCTTTGATGGGTTTCATGTTCAGCGGAAACATTTCACCCTTTCGCTCTGACTTCAGAATCACTTTCTTTGTTGTTTTCTCTATGATTTCAGAACCTTCATCATCGAATGAAACTTTGAGACCTGTACCTCCAACAAG
Source organism: Lactuca sativa (assembly GCF_002870075.4). NCBI lineage: Eukaryota > Viridiplantae > Streptophyta > Magnoliopsida > Asterales > Asteraceae > Lactuca > Lactuca sativa. The sequence continues at coordinate 168,948,527 of NC_056629.2, read as the reverse complement.
CTGAGATACACTGATGAGGTTGTGTTGAAGTCCTTCCACATAAGCCACCTTTCTTATGGTAAAATCACCATTCGTTATCATCCCATATCCCTTTATGGTGCCGTAAGAGTTATTTCCAAACTTAACGTTGCCACCATTTGCAAGAGATCTGTATTCCCTGAGTTCCTCCTTCCTTCCTGTCATGTGACGCGAGCAGCCACTGTCGATGTACCATTCTTCATCAAACTGCTCGTCACTTATAACCTGCAAAAATTAAGCAGATTTAGGAACCCAAAGTTTCTTGGGTCCATGTGAGGATTTCATGGGAACAGGAATAGTTAGAGAGATATCAACAAGATATGTTCTTTTAATCAAAGTTGTTTCATCTTTCTTTTTAATGGTGAAAACTTTTATTTTATTAAGATTAGGTTGGTTTTCTTTGGGCTCAGGCTTGGATTCATCGACCTTTTGTTTTCCCTTCTGTTCAGCTGATGAATGAGATTTTTGAGGAAAAGTGGGATTAGTTTTAAAGCGAGATGAAGATGAGTGAGTAGGAGTAGAATGACGAGAAGAGTTAGATCGAGAGAATTTGGATGGGGATGGAGGTGTCTTCCTTGCTGATGACTCTAGGTGACCCTTTAGCTTTTGATCGTTGGTGGGTTTAACCTTTAAGTCTTGTTTTCTTCTGACTTCAGAACCGAACCTCTGAGTTCGGTTGGAGTTGTTCTTGGAACCGAACTTTTGGTTTCGGTTGAAATCCTTTTCAGAACCGAACCTTTGCTTTCGGTTGGTATTTTCATGCGAACCGAACCTTGGCTTTCGGTTGGTATCTTCTTGCGAACCGAACCTTGGCTTTCGGTTGGTGGAATCATCATGCTTTCCTACGGGATTATGTTCATACTTCAGATTCTTCTCCTTGTGTGAATAGTATGCATTCTGGGAGTGCCAGAATTGTTTCCTTTCAGAAAGGTTTTTCCTGTATCTTAGGTTCCTTTCTATCTTTTTATCCCTCATCTGTTTAGGTTGATGATGGACGTTCGCTTTCGCTTTTGATGTCACCTTGGCTGGTTCCTTTTGATCTTTAGGAGTTTTTCTTTGAGCTGAGGGTGCAGAGGGAATGTTTGACGAAGACATAGTTTGCCCTGAGGAAGTGGAAGGAGTATCTGATGAAGTTTCACTTCGAGCTGTTGGCGTTGAAGGAATGTCTTCTTTTGCCGAATGATCACCCTCTTGAGGAGTGTCTTTAGTACCACTTGTGCTTGGTTCACTGAAATTATCAGGCTTGTTCAAAGGTTCAGGTATGTATCTCCCTTTCTTCATCCAAGAGGTTCTTTCAGATAGGCCAACGGTTTCGTTTCCATTGTCAATAGGAGCTTCCCAGAAGAACTCATCACAGCCATCAGCATTGTCTTCATTAACAATAGCCGTGAGTTCAGCTGTCTGATGTTCGGTTACTCCAGTCACTTTGTATACCTGATTCGGAGTAGTTCTGACCTTTTGATAGACAACAGCCTTTTCTACTAATTTCGGGGACTTTTGTTGGGACAATCTAGCGAATTCCACAGAATTTTCAGAAATAAGATTTTTGTGGTTTTCAGTTTCGTTTTTTACAAATTCTGAGCAGTCAACCGTGTCCTCTACAGAAATTTCACTCATGTTTTCGTCCTCGTTAAGCTCAGATGCATTTTCAATATCAATTTTATTTTCTGAGCTTACTTTGGCATTTAGAGAGTCAAACTTTTGTATGGTTTCGGTTCTCAGTTTAAGTCTATCATTTTCGTCCAGAAGATTTTTGAGCATGTCCTTATGGTCTTTGGATTTAATGAAGGACTCAATTTTGTCCAGTCCAATTTGATAAGATGGGTTGACATCATCAGACGAAATCACACTCTCACAATTGTAGGCTTCGGCATCGATTTCATCCTCCTTAAATTCAAGGAATGGTAAAATCATACGGTGGATCTTTTTGCCTATCTCACAGTCCAAGTGCAACTGAGTTATATTGGAATATAAACGTTTAGCTATTAAACAAAAAACATTTCGTTGTTTTAACAATTTCAAATTGTCTCTCTGCAAATAAATGTTTTCGTCTTTGACTTTAATTAATTCCGACTCTTTTAACTCAATCCACATACGCCGCTCCTCACTCTTCGACGCCACCCTGCTTAATTGATCAGTCAGGTTAGAATTGGTGACTCTAGTTTGAGTTAAGCTACTATCTAAATGAGAAATTCTTGTGTTAACGTTTTTTAGTTCTTTCTCATATGAGGATGATGGTACTTTAGATGAAATAAAAACAGATTGTACCTTCTTTATCAGTTCATCAAGCTCATTGAACTGTTGGCTGAGTGGTTTGGCTGTGAAGCACATGTCTCCCTGCACTTTCGGTCCATTGCTTCCTCCATCGGTGTTGTATCCCCTCATTTGAGATGCGCTTGACACCATGAAGCATTTTCCACCACTGCTTTCCTCCTTAGCCATGTAAGCCTTTCCATGAGTAGGCTTCCTCACTTCTTCGTCTTCTGAGTCAGTAGACCAAACTTCGGTGCTACCAAACTCATCATTATTAACCGAACCCTGCACAATAAGAGCATTAATAGAAGGGTTAGCGGTAGACTTTTTCTTCCTCAACTCGTCCAACCTCTTCTGCAGTACGGCTTCCTCATCCTTTCCGTCATCCTTTTCAGCCATCTTTTTAAGGACACAGTCCTTAGCATAGTGGTTCTTGCCACCACAGTAAAAACAGCTTACTCCGGAATCGCCATCTGCCTTCGGTTCCTTCTTGGACTCCTCAGCCTTCGGTTCACTGTTTGCCTTCTCAGAGCTATAACTCCCCTGCCAGTTTCGGTTTTTGTTGCTGGGGAACCTTTTCTTTATGAACCTCTTAGGATTGGATACCATCATGGCATAATCCTCAGTTGTGAGGTCATATTCTTCCAAGTTGAGCTCTTCATCCTCCATCACGGCTTTACTTTTAGATAGGAGGGCCAACGAACCAAGACTAGACACCACATTCTTCTCTTGAACAACAATCTTCTCTTGGGACTTTAGAATACCCACCAGTTTCGCCAAAGAGTACGATTTAAACTGTTCATGGGCTTTGACTGTGGAAACTACTGCTCTCCATTCCGATCTCAGTCCGTTCAAGAAAGTAACCTTTTGTTCGATCAGCTTCCTTTCAATGTCGTGTTTGATCATCTTGCTGAGAAGATGATTGAAGCGATCAAACGTCTGGGTCACGGTTTCTTCGGCTCCTTGCCTGAATTCTCCAAACTCAGATAGAAGCAAGGTTTGGATGGAGTGTTCAAGATCTTCGTCTGTTGAATACAGTTCGCGAAGTCTATCCCACACTTCCTTCGCCGTAGTGCATGAACTGACTAGTCTGAATGTGTCGGACTGAAGGGCGAATCTGATCAACCTTAGTGCCTTAATGTTGCACTGGAATTTATCTTTCTCATCCTGTGCAAGATTCGTCACGTCCTTGAGCAAATCGTTGTATTCTTTTTGCGTCTTAATAACTCTGGATGTCGCTGAATGAGAAAATGGTCCATTGATAATGGCTTCCCATATGAGAAAACCATTGTCCTCCGATCCAATCACGTAATCTTCAAAATGATGTGCCCATACTTCATAGTCATGGGTGTATAGGATTGGAATCTTTGTCGTCGAACCAATGCTGTTGGAAATATTAATAGGGTTTGATTGCGTTGCGTCCATGATGATCGTAATAACCTGTTCAAAGATCAGACTTGTAATAAAGCAGATTAGGGCAAAACAATAAATACTAAGATACGTCAATTAAGATGACGGCTCAATAAATATCAATGATTGCGGAAAACCCTAATGAAAATCTTTTTCACAGAAAAGAAGTGTATCGATTACACAGCCTCCTGCTCTGATACCAATTGATGAGATTTAAAACACAATAGCTTTTAATCTATAAAGATCGATTAGATCTTGAACAAGTGTGTGAATGTGAAACTGCAAGAACACAATGTAAATAACAAGGAAGAACGCAATATTAAGAACAAACAGCTTGAATCAAACGTGTCGAATGATTAAATAAAATCCTTAGAAGAGCTCGATTAAGAACATCAACTGTAAAGGATTAGAAGATTACAAGAGAGCAAATACGTAAACTCTTAAGCGCTAAAACAGAAATCTTGAATCTTAACCTAATATGCATGAAAGCGATAACTTATATACTATACATAAAAGGCTCTCGGTTGGACAGGCCCAACCCGGAGAATACAAGGCTAATCTACGAGCCCAAAAGACGCAATACAAAACAGAACTTCAGCCCAACAATTTGACAAAATTTCGAAAGTTGGATGCGACTAGGAGTGTTTAAGAATTAAAAACGGAAGGCTTGTAACAAGTTATTCCTTAGTTTAACTGGTAAAGCGCCTTGTTGAAGTTGGAGAGGTCCGTGTTCGATCCTTGCCAGACGCAAATTAGCTCCTGCCCTTTCCTTTTTTAATGAAGCGCTGACTGATTTGAATCCTTAGCCAATCACGAGCTGTTCTGCCGAGCCGCACACGTTCGATCCCCAAGCCGCCGAGCCGACCCGCAAACTCCGGAAACCCTAGCCGTAAACACTAACTCTGCCACCGGCCGTGAACTGTTTCCGACAGTAAGCTCCGGCCGAAAACCCTTCAAGATTACGTGAAAAACAACGATTTTTCGACTTTGAAGCTCCAAAACTCGATCAAAAACCTTTTTTTATGAAAAACACGAAGAACAAACCCCCCTTAATTTTGCGAGATCTATCCAAAAACGCAAAAATATTTCAAAAATAAGATCAAATAATGCTCCAAAATAGAGTTTACGGCCCAAGAACTCGGTGTTTACAGCCGTAAGCTTGGACCGTAAACACCAATTATTCAGATTCCAAATGAAACAATAAAACCTTTTGATTGATTCAACTTGGCTCTGATACCAATTGTAAGTCCCTAATCTTCATGTGTATCAGTCAGAACCTGGCTCTGATACCAATTGTAAGTCCTTAATTTGCCCGTGTATCAGTCAGATCCGTTTGATGGTGCGGAATCCCAATCAAACGGATGATGTCAGATAAAAATAGAAGAGAAGGAGAAGAAGAAGATGATGAATCTCAATGTATTGATAATATGAATTAAATTCCTTACACAAGATTCACACACATATGCTCCTTGTTCTCTCTGGCCGTAAACTCCTTCGTGTTCATCAATCACTACTCCTCACCCTAACACCTCTATTTATACTAGGGAACATGGGCCGGAAACAAATGGGCCATAAATGAGTTTACGGCCGTAAGGTGTTTACGACCATAAACTCAGTCGTAAACTAGACCATAAATTCATAAAATATTACACAAAAATACAATTGCCTAGAAAAGTAAAGTATAAACCATATTTTTGACCCAACAATCTCCCCCTTGGTTTATAGCTTTCTTTTCTTAATTGACTCAACAAGCTCCCCCTAAAAAGTAGCTGGCTTTTCTTGTTAATCTTCATCGAGAGCTTGGCTTCAGCATTTATCTTCAATGAATGACTTCATCTTGAGCAGTTGGACATTTCTTCAGAATTTGGCTTTGAACGCACGTCGGGTGAGGAGGTTTGACGTACAGATTCTTGAAAGATAGTGCTTTCAGCTTGAGAATCTTCAGAGAGAACATCAGAGAGAACTAAACTTCTAGATCACTTCAGCAGGTACAAAGATAGCAACAGACTGATTGAGGAGGCTTCAAAGCAATCCGTTACATATTCTTCAATTTCAGCTTCACCTTGCTTCTGGGGGTTGAAAGATTGAATGTCGAAAGAATAATCTTCATTTCTTGCTCCTCCGAATGCGAATTCTTCGATGCTCACAGACGAGGCTTTGGCTCAGAAATCTTCAACACAAACTCCATGAGTCTTATCTATACCTGAAATCACTTTTCAAGACAAAACAAAACTAAAAGAAAACTTAGCACACAAATTAAAATAGAAACAAAAATATTTTTGGATTTTTGATTTTTCTGAACAAGAAATAAAACAGAAATAACACTATTTTTTCGATTTTTAATTTTTCTGATTTTTCTTTTATTTTTGAATTTTTTTTGATTTTTTTTAGTTTTCATTATTTTTAATTTTTAATTCTCCCCTAATATTTAAATTAGAAGAAACTATGACAAATTTAACAAAAATAAAAATGATATCTAACTTTAAGAGTGATTTGGGATCAAAGTTTTTAGACAGCCTTTATCCACTTGTCGGTACCTTCCATATTCACATCTTTGTCTGGTCGATCGTCGATATTGTGGTCCATTTAAACATGAAAAATTTGTGACAGATTTAGGACATACTATTTGTTACAAGACATGATGAACTTAAAATCCTAAAATTTATATCTGATCCTAATTTCTTAGATACTATATCTTAAGGTCCATTCAGCTGACGACGACCAGGGATATTGTTGTCCACCTAAATTGAGCAGCGAGATCTGTAGACAATCTGTATGAGCTCAACTTTAAGTGTACTGGAATGTGTTTCCCGCTTCCTGATATGCCCCAGCCATCAAGAACTTCCAGAGTACTCCTTACATCGGGTGAGCAGACAACCATTCAGAGAGAAGATAGATTCAGAATTCTATTACTTATTGTTTCAGAGGGATTGAGAAGTAGAAGGTTCCATATGCCGTGTACCAGGTCGGATTAGAGGTCACGCAAAGGAGACAACATATGGCTAACAGATGAGAGGTACTTCACATATATAACATGCAGAGAGATAGAGTTGCATATGTTGTGTACCAGGTCAGATTTGAAGTCACGCAAAGGAGACAACATATGACTAACAGACAGAAAGAAAGAAAATGATATTCTATAGACCTAACTTATCGGAATTTACCAGTAGTCCCATCCAACAGGAATTAAGGACAGAATCCGCACATCGAGGAAAAGTTAAACCACGGTTCCAAGTACTGGTTCATTTAATGTGACGAGTAGATTACCATATATATCTCCCTGCTCAACCTATCCAAGCATCGTATTGTCAGGCTGAACGGATCTAACTAGGTCAAAATTTGTCAAGACTAAGAATTTCTTAAGTTCAACTCTGCCTAGTCATGTCCATTTAAAAAATTTCGTGCCTACCGACACATCAAACCCGAGCATAGACCCTTCAACTTCGGGTACGTTACGCAGACTCAGGTTTCCTGTTATCACATGATCATATCACTTCCCAAAAAATCTCCCTCAAGCACATTTCATAACCAATATATATATATATATATATATATATATATATTATATATATATATATATATATATATATATATATTTTGATTTTCTATGTTTTTTTGGATTTTTTTTTAAATTTTCTAATTTTTGTTTTGTTTTTATTTCTCCCCCTAAATTTGTGCATAGGAGAGAAACGAAAGTAAATGCGCAAATTTAAACTATCCTAAAACAAAAATTAGTCTTTAAAGCGAATCAACTTAAGACAAACTCAGGAGTATAGAGAAGAAAACGCAAACCGTAATTCACCGATTGAATCTGCATTCAGAAGGTCAGACAGCAAGCATAATCTCATAACAGATCCGAAAATTCTTCATGTCATTAAGCACTAACCCCGTTTGTGATCTCTTCCTTTCTGCCTTTCACACAAAGGACACATACTCTCAAATAATGTTTTGAGTGCTGTACAGTTGAGAGATGTCTCCTATCATGTGCCTGAAACAACCATTACCAACAAACCGAAGTCTGATGATATGCCTCCATAGCTGCTTCGACACAGAGCGGGACTAATTGGTCTTTGGAACCCAATCCATTTTGAAACTGGGTCGACCTTTGTCATCCACGCACGATACTTTCTCCCATGACATGTCCTGTTTATAACAAACAGAAGATGTAGAAATATTAAAATCATTAGGAGATTTAGGAGATTGAGCCTTTGGTACCCATCTATATTCGGGTTTAACCCATTTCTTTTTCGATCCGATGGGTGCCTCGGCACTTGCTTTGGAACTAGAAGTCGGCTGCCGAGATGACTTTGACCTAGCCGGTCTTGGTTTTACAGGAGCATCTCTTGAACTAGACTTATGGGCCAGCATTCCCTTCTTGTTCTTGGGAGTTAGATGCTTGGCCTTGGGAGTTAGATGCTTGGCCTTGGGAGTTGGATGTTTGGCCTTGTGAGTATTCCAATTATCATGGTCTGAACGTTACCTTGAGGGGTTTCTTTTGGAGTATCTCCTTCTTGGTGCGTTCTGCCAGCCTTGTGCATAGTAAGGAACATATGCGCGATTTGGACAGTTTCTGGCAATGTGTCCAGGTGTTCCATAGTGAAAACAAGTCATTTTCTTCACTGGGAAATTGTTTCTTCCTACCCCTGGTGGCGTATCCTTGCCTTGTCTCTTGTTGTTCCCACATGCACACTTGCCACAAGAACTCTGTTGCGTTGGAATTGGTGGCTTGTATTTACCAACGGCAGGTTGATCAGAAGCAGTTGAGTTCGAAGCAACAGAATCAGAGTTCAAGGAGATGTTGGATTGTTCAATGGTTTTCTCCTTGTTCTCATCTTCTGCTACTTTACCTACACATGAAGTAGCAACATTAGTATCTTCAATATTAATAACTCCTCCTGACACAAATCCAGCTCGTTTTCCATATTGAAGATGTGCCTCCCTGTCAATTTCTTTCTTTGTCATGGGGATGGATGTGTAGTTATGATTGAAAGGTGGAGGAACACTATCATACCCTAAACCCTTGTTTTGATTATCTTTGAATTTTAATTAGGTTTCAAACAAGGACTCGACTATCTGACTTGATGCAGTATAATTTTTAAAACTAACATCTGTTTTTCCAAACTTAATTTTCAAATTGTCAAGTTCTTCGGTTACAGCAGCAAGTTGTCTCTTAATATAGTCATAATTTTCACACTTGTTGCTATTCTCTTCCTGAAGCTTCCTAAAGTCCTTGGTTTTTTCTTCTAATTCAGCCTTCAGGGGTTTTTGTCGTTTCCTGAGTTGATATCCTTCATATCTCAGGTCCTCAACTTCTCTTTTTAATAAATCAATTGGTTCCCGAAGAAATTTAATCGTATCTTCACTAGATAGTGTACACGAAACTTCACATGATTAAGAACCTGAAACTTCATTGACCGAGATGTTTGCAGAACTCATTGTATTTCCACACTTCTAAGCATCAAGTTCTTCAATTACATCAGCAAGACTAAGACGATTGAGATCTTTTGTTTTCTTGATGATAGCCATGTCCATATCCCACGATTTTGGAAGTGAATTCAATATCTTTTTGTTTATCTCAGATTTAGACAAGAAGATCCCAACTATATTCATCTCGGTAATAAGTGTAGTAAATCGCTGCAACTGAGTTTCGAGGGTTTCTCCAGGGATATATTCGAAAATGTTGAAATTTTGTCTTAACATATCCTGACGACTCTCTTTCATGTTTCCACTCCCTTGTAGATCTTAAAATCAATTAAAAAGCACAACTAGAAGCTAAAACAAAACTTAAAAGTCATACCCTTTGAATATAAACCTCAAAAATCAACCTTAAAAGTCAAATTTAAAAAGTTAAACTCAAAAGTCAAACTTGAAAAGTCAAACTTAAAAGTCAAATTTAAAACATTAAACTTAAAAGTCAAACTTAAAAGTCAAATTTAAAAAACTAAACTCAAAAGTCAAACTTGAAAAGTCAAACTTAAAAGTCAAACTGAAAAGCTAAATTTGAAAGTTTAAAAGTTAAACGAAAAAGTCAAAGTTTAAAATCAAAGATCAAACTTGGAAGTCAAAGTCAAAATTTTAATTAAAAGTCAAAAAATAAAAGTCAAAAATAATTTTTTTTAATTATTTATTATTATTATTATTATTTTGTTTATATAAATTTTTTTAAATTTTGGATGAAAAAGGAATTGAAAATTTAAAAGGAATTGAATTTTGGGTTAAAAGTGTCAAAATAGGAAAACTTGCCGCGAAAAACATGGGTTATAGCTTAGTTTTCGAAGAAATGTACCATGTGATCAGGTAGTTGAGTTGGATAAGGCGCTGAATTGTCAAGCAGGAGGTCGCGGGTTCGAAACCAGGCACCTCCTAATGCGCTTCGGATATTTTTAATAATTGCGAAGCGAGGCTGGTTCATGCGAGGCTGCGCTTGCGAGGCTGAGGTGCGAGGCCGAGAACTCAGAAGCCGGAAACATGCGAGACCGAGCCGCAAGCTGCTGAGCCGTATACTCCGAGCCAAGGCCGCAAAGTCCGAGCCGCCAACCTCGGGGCCGTCAACTCCTCGGAAACCCTAGCTGCTGGCCGCCACCCTCTCGCAAGTTACGACCAAAAACAGTGATTTTTTCTCTTTTTTGCTCCAAAACTCGATCAAAAACTTTTTTTTTTATGAAAAACACGAAGAACAAACCCCCCTTAATTTTCAGAGATCTATCCAAAAACGCAAGAATATTTCGAAAATAAGATCAAATAATGCCCCAAATCTGACAAAATTGACTGATACAACCAAGCTCTGATACCAATTGTAAAGCTCGAAAACGGATCTACCAATGATCAAAACGAATAACAGATGCACAATACGAATCAATAAACAATAATCGAATGAAACCAAGCTTGCATACGCTTTAAAACAACAAAACGTCAAATACAACTTGGGAAAATACGAAGGCATCAACAACCTTAAAAGTCTGACACAATGCCCTATTTATAGACTCAACTTACAACCGCAAAGTGTTTACAGCCGTAAAGAGTTTACGGCCGTAAATACATATGGACCGTAAACTCAAGACAAAAGCAATCATCCTACACACCCACTACCACTAACTACTATGCCTAGACCAAACCATTATTCAGGGTCTTTCAAAGAATCATGGTAGCCTCGTAACCAATAATTCTTGCGCAATTGGTCACCTCGTTCTTAGACACTCTGATACCAAAAACCTTAGATTTTTGAAAACTAACTTTTAGATGCAAAGATGCGTGGAAACATCTAAGCATCCTAGCTAAGTTGATAAAGTTGAAACTGAAGCAATCCCCCACAAATAAAGCGCCATCCGTGTAAAACAAATGAGAGATCATGAGCCCATCTTTGGGCAATTTGACACCTTGGAAAAGAGAACCTTGACATGCGGAGTGCATTACGACATTGAGACCCATCATGACGATGATGAACAAGAACGGAGAGAGAGGGTCACTTTTCGAGCACCTTTAGTGGTCGACAACTCTTTAGTGGCGGATCCGTTAATAAGAGCCGAAGCTTTTGAAGAGGGAAGGCAACCTTTGATCCACAAAATCCATTTACACCCAAAGCCCATTTCAATCATAATCGATTCCATGTACTTCCAACTAATGGAATTGAACGCTTTGTCAAAGTCGACTTTAAAAAGAAAATTTTTGGATTTGGTTTTGTTGGCCCAAGTGCATAATTCATTGATAATCATGGGTCCGTTCAGAATATCACGACCCTCGATGAACACGGTTTGAACCTCATCAATAACCAAACCAATAACTCTCTCGAGCATTGAAGTGAGAGCTTTAGCAATGATTTTATAAATGCAACCGATGAGGCTTATCAGCTGATAATCTACTAACGAGAGAGGATCCATAAGCTTTAGCAAAAGTGTTATAAAAGACGAGTTATTGCCTCTCGCAATGCCACCAACCTCCTCGAAGTATCTAACACACCTCATAATGTCATGTTGCATAATGGGCCAAAAATATTTTATGAATTTGAAGGTAAATCCATTTGGGCCTCGAGCCTTCTCCCTACCGCAATTCAAAACCGCGTCTTTCATTTCATGGAGATCAGATAGGCTCTCCAAAAATTGCTATCACCAATAGAGAATTGCTTAATACTGGAATTGATGAGCAGGGGATAACAACGATAAGTCTCCCTAAATTTTGCAGCAAAGAAATTATGAGTTTCTTGCTTAATATCCTCGACGTTATAGATCCAAGTTCCATAAACCATGAGCCCATTTATATTGGTTCGTCTATTTTTTTTATCCTGATTGAGTTATGGAAAAACCAGGTATTCTCATCGCCATCACTTAATTAATCCATTTCACTCTTGATTTCTGAATGAGATCAAATTTCATCATCTTCTCAAGTTCTAACAACTTCATTTTACTTTCTTTCCATGTAGTAATTTCCACAACTGAAAGCGGTCTCATCTCCGCGGTAACATCAAAATCATCAATCTTCTTTTTTTAATCAAAAATCTCTTTATTTTCTTTTTTGTACTCCACACAAATCCAAGTTTTAATGGCTTCTTTAACAAACCTGAGTTTGTTTGAAAGATATCGATCTGCAGCCCCATCGCCCTTGAAATCATGCTAGACCTGAAAAACAACATTATCAAACTCTCCCATGCAAAGCCAAGAGTTAAAGAAACGGAAGGGCAGATTATTCGAGTATTCTCTAGGGAGAGTAGTGTCTGAGGCCGAAGGAAAAGCATTCATAAAGTTTGAACAACTCAAAATGCGATCAAGTTTGCTAAGTTTACAAACATCATCACAGAAAAATGTGAATTTTCTACCACCCATGTTGAGATTGAGCAAACCAGCATCCCTAATGAACTTATTGAAGGCAGCAACAATGCTTGGACAAAATGTTGAACTAAACCTCTCCTCAGGCCTTCTAACCGCATTAAAGCCGCCAACAATGTCCTAAATGGCATGAGACATGGCATGGCGGCGGGGTCAAACCTCAAGCCATGACGAGTCATGGAGTTTTTCAAGGCAGGATAAGTTTTCATACATTGAAAAAGATAAATCACAAAATTATAGAATTGTATCAAATATGGCAAGTTTTTAGAAGTGTTATATCAACACTTAACATGAAAAAGTTAACAACTCAATTCTTTCATGCATAATCTGAAAAAAAAAAAAAAGAATTTGCAGCTTGGAAAAAACTCGTGCTATAACGTGTTAAGGCGCATCTAACCACATTTGTTGGTCACCACGCCTCACAAAGACGTTTTGCATGTTTTCGTAATGACTCCTTCACGCCTCACGCCTGTTGGATTAGGTGTCTAAGCCGAAAACTATAATTGGTATGTACTTGACCCGATAATAGCATGGTCATTTTGGGTTGCCTTCACCATAACAACTTGACAAGATGAATTATGAGAAAGAGGTTCATAAATGATTTATTAGATTTGAATAATTACCATAAGTTGTTGTTACTAATTAAATTCGAATTTTCTGATATGGTAATGGATATCCTCATCTAGTTGAAAGATAATTGTCAAATTTTAAGATAATTATGAGTTTTTTGATAAATTTACTATTTGTAAAATTTAATTTGAATTTTTTTACCAAGTAAAATAGATTAGGTCAAATTTATAATAAAGATAAATTATGTGATTTATTTAATTGTTTTAAAATTTGATCTAGAAGTTTTGAATAGTTTTAAAATTTGCCCTCAAGTTATGGAATTTAAAATTTGATTAAAAAATTTAATTTTGAAATATTAAATTCTAAAACCCTAGTATTTTAAAAGTTTAAAATAAAACCCTTATACAACTATAATACTAAAGGTTATATATATATATATATATATATATATATATATATATATATATATATGTATGTATGTATAAGATGAGTCAGCCTTACCGTTAGTAGGCCTCATTCACGAAGAAGATCTCTAAGGGGGTATAAGGAAACTGCCTATAAAATGGCGGTTGAATGAGTGTCCACTCTCACCCACCGCTTCCTTGATTGGTGAAGGATCGTTAGCCGAACGGGTAGGATAAGACATTAATTCCTCATTAATAAGTATAATGAATATTATGAAGTAACTAAATGCTTCATAAATTCCCAATCTTAGTTTCTTTAGGAAATGTGAAAATGATGCTAGTCCATGAAATTACACTTTGCACCTTGTCAAGTCGTTAATGGAGAGTGTGTGGTTAACTAGCACACTAACTTGGACTAACAAGGGTAGAGAAGGGTAGCTCGAGAATTATCATAGGTTAATAGAGCGTTTATGGTTAACCGGCATATTGATTCGGTGGTAAATGACACGAGAGTACCATGCTAATTTGCATGGTTATTCACACCTTATTTGTGATCCTCGATATCCCAGTCACAATTTTGAGGGAAGAATCGAGATTAAGCATGACATTGAAAAGTTCAATGAATCTTAAAAGAATATAGGAATTTTATTTCATTTAAAATCTAATTGTTCATTTCGCTTTTCGTGGTGGAATTGGTAAATCGTCATTTACCTACCTTCATATAATTTGCAATTGGATTATGACATCCCTCTTCCAAATTGTGAATTTCTAGCTTTAATATTTCATTTGGGTGTTATATTAAGGATTGCTTATCTAATCTAAACTTTGTTCCATTTCTTTTTCAGATTTCTAGCTCAAACAACGCTTCTAGCTCAAACTCCTCAAGCTCCTTTTCTCTTATGAACATTTGTGGGAGGGCCACCTTCGATGGGTCCAATTTTAATGATTGGATGTGCAACATTCGCATGGCCCTTCGATATGAGGAGAAAGAATACGTCCTCGATGAAAATCTCTAAGAGATAGATGAAACCAAAGCTTCTGCTGAATAAATAGTTGAGTATAGGTCTCACAAAAATGACACGACAAAGATGTCGTGTATAATGGTAGCCATTATGACTCCTGAGCTCCAGCGGTTCTACAAGGACTACTGGCCTTACGAGATGTTCCAAGATTTGATGGAAAAGTACCATCAAAGTGCGTGTCAAGAAAGGTACAATACTGTCACCTTGTTGATAACAACCAAGATGAAAGATGGAGAGTCCATCACGAGCCACTTGCAAAGAATGCAAAGGTATGTGGATTGATTGCTCAAGTTGAATGTCAACTGTGAAGAAGAGTTGGCGATTGATATCCTTGTCCACTTTTTGCCTCCTTGTTATGATTAACAGAAGATGACTTATCATATGAACAAGGAGTAAGTCACCTTGAGCAAACTTCAAGGTTTGTTGAGAACTGCTGAAAGTGGACTGAAAGGCAAAGCTGTCAAGTCCAACCCTACTGTTGTTGCCCCTGTCCTCGCTATATGACATGGAAAAGGGAAGAATAGGAAAAATCCCTCTGAGAGCCACAAGGGAAAGTCCCATGATGGTTCCTCCTCAAATGGATCCAAAGGTAAAGCCGGTTCTGCCACTCCCTCATCCGATCCTAAAGAAGCAACGTGCTTCTATTGTCACGAGAAGGGGCATCGGAAACACAGTTTCCCGAAATAATTGCAGGATATCAAGGATGGGAAGATAAATCCCTCATTTGAAGGTATTTATACTATTCAATCTAATAACTCATCACATGCTAGTTCTTGGGTCCTTGATACGGGGTGTGGTTTTCACATGTGTTCTGATTTGTAGGGGCTAAGAAGAAATAGGGATGTGGAGCATGGGAAGATGAACCTGATAATGGAGAATAGGAAATCGTCGCCTATCACCAAGATCGAGATTTATTCTTTAGTGCTTAGTAGTAGATTAGGATTAGACTTGAAAGATTGTTGCTACTCGTCAGAGATGACAAGGAATATTATTTCTTTTCATAGTTTGTACAAACAAGGTTTTAGATTTTCATTTAATAATGAAATTGGTTCTATTAATGCTTTCTATAACAGTACTTTATATTTTGAAGCATTGCCTTGTAATGGTGTATATGAAACTGTGATGGTTGTAGACAACTTAGGGAATAATGTGTTGCACATCGATTCGTCTAATGGTTTTGTCACACCCCAAAACCGATAACGGCGGAATACGTTTCGGGGTGGATGACGTAGTGAACAGTATCATCACAATTGCATAATAGTAGAAACAAGAAACATACAACCATTGCATTACATGGTGAATCTAATTACAAGTGTGTTTTGTAATGTTTAACAATCACCCAAAAGTAATCAAAAATAAGAGATGGGTCTTGCGTGCTCCACCTTCTCCAAAAATGCTCCGTCTGTACCTGTCTATCTTTGACCTGAAGATACAAGTTATTTTGAAAACGAATATCAGCATAAAGCTGGTGAGTTCATAAGAGTTTAGTGTGAGTTTTTGTATACAAAGCATTAGTGCGAAAAATGTGTCATTTATATTCTTAAGTAGTAGAAACTTTAGAAAATCCCATATTTTTCCAGAAAATACATTGTAAGTGACAATCTGTGAAAAGTATACATTCTTCATTTCTTTGAATCAGTTATTGTAAAAGTACATTGGTAAATCTCCAAATAGTAAATGTGATAGAATAGGTTAAGCCTGTAATCGGTGATAGAGGTGCAAGCTTCCTTTAGTGATAGATACTTACTTGCTTCGGGATTTAGTTTAGCATTTAGTGTAGTATTTTAGTGTAGTTATAGTGTATTTCTTGTATATACTAATAGTGAGGATAATAGAGGATCTCATGACCTTCCCAGTCATACATAGTATAGTGAAGTAGTGGCATCCCTGGGCCTGCACGCCGCGGACTAAAATTTACAGTCGGGATGTAGTAGCGTCTGCCCCGTATAGATCTATACATGTAGTGTCGTCTTCCTATTGGAAAACTCCGGGCGTAGTGGGTAGCGAATAGAGTATCTCGTAGTGGGTTAATGTATTATTGTTTGTTTAGTGTTTTCTCTTTTGTAATAGTGTAGTAATCCTTTAGTATTGATCATAGTGTATACTCTTACTAGTGCATTGTCTAGTAATAGTGAGTATTATAATGTAGAGAGTAGTGACTATAGCGAGTAGTAGTAGCAGTAGCAACCGTAACTATACCTATTATAGTTGTCTTAGTGGGGATGGTTCTTAACATGTTAATGACTTTAGTATTTTAGTGAAAAGAGAATTATTCGTATCCCATACTAATATACAAGTTATATAATTAAGAAATCAACAACAGTCGGACAGATAACTACTACCCTAAGCCCACAATCAAACAAGAACAGGAAATAAGGCGAGATATCGGTCCTAAGTCCTCCAAGTCTTACTTATATAACTATATCAGAATGGTTACAATTTATGAGTAAATTGATTTAATGAAAGTGTTTTCCAAAAGAATATTTAAAATCTGGCTTGATGACCAAAAATAGTTTTAAAAATGTGAAAACCTGTTTACAAAACATAGTGATAAATCACATGTGATTTGAACTAAAGATCGTGAATCACATGTGATTAATCCTTGTAACGCGGAAACCGTTCTGTAAAACTTTCCATAAACATTTATAAGCAACTTGTATCTCCCCCCCTAAAACATTTAAAACAATTGAAAGGTTCATTAAAGGGGTATGAACTCACCTGAAATCGCGGAAATCGGGTGAATCGGGTAAATCGGGTAAAAGTGTCGATTGAGCGTTTGGTACCAAATAACCACTTGAGCACCTTTTAGGACCCTAATGTCATATGAAATATGTATTTTACAAGGAGTTAATCATCTTATGCTTTTCATTATAGTATTTGGACATTCTAGCATCGTTTTCGGGGTTTTAAGGCCCAGAAAGGGTTCCCGGGAGTAGTACAAGGCCACGAATGATTTACGGGAGGGTCCATGAGCTCACTCCCTTGGAGTTTATGGCCCAAAGGCCATCCTTTGGGAGTTTACGGCCGTAAGCCCCCTAGGCTTGGCCGTAAACTCTTGTGACACTCCAAAATGTATGTTTAGGGCCTTATATCACTTCCTTAATTTTATGGTATGTGTTTTGGACTAAGAGGGAGGGATTAAACTCTTAATGTGTGACATTTTTGGGGAGTTTACGGCCAAGACTTGTTCTTGGGCCGTAAACTCCAATAAATCCTTCAAGATGTATGTTTTAATGGTACAACATGGTCTCATACACCTTAGATAAATCCTAGAAGGCCCTATAATGAGTTTTGGGACAATTTGGCATGAACTTTTGGGGAGTTTACGGCCCAAGAACATCCTTGGCCGTAAACTCTTCATTTTGCCTCCAAATGTGAAGTTAAATGGTACAACACACCTCCAAAGGCCTTAGCTAAATTCCTTACATGCATTTGAGTGGTCTAGGGACTTGTTTGACACAACTTTTTGGGTGTTTACGGCCCAAGCTTAAGCTAGGCCGTAAAATCCTCATTTTGTCCTCAAATGGTGTTGTTTGATGTACTTAAACATTTACTGGTGTCAAGGCTAAAATACTAAACACCCTAGACGAGTTTTTGGGACTTAAATCCAAGATTTTTGGGGTGTTTAAGGTGTTTACGGCCTAAGCACAAGCTTGGGCCGTAAACTCCTTTTTAAGCATCAAATCCTTGTGTTTTATTGTCCAAACTCTTCTAGATATATGCCTTAATTAGTATGCTAGCTTAAAAGAAGGAAAAACTTGGTCTTTGGCATGATTTTGGGGGTTTACGGCCTAAGGAGCTTCTTAGGCCGTAAAATCCTCTTTGGTCCTTGATTTTTATGATTTTTGGCCCCCAAATTCAATGAAGCATGACTAGCTTAAGATAGAGGATGAGTACTTACGTTTGGAAGTCGGAAATTAGCGGAATCGGGGTCGATTTCGAGTCTAGAGAGAGAAAGTAGAGAGAGAGAGAGCGTGGGTGTGTGGTAAAAGAGTATTCAAATGTTGTGTACACTCATTTCATATGTCTCGGGTATCGCACCCAATACACGGCTACCCGATGTTTAAAGTTAACTGGGTTAAAACTTTTTACCCGGGTGAAGTGGTTGAAAGGGTAATACAACTCTATTAGGTTAAACGGGGTTAACACATACGAGTTATATTTCTTATGATAATATCAAGCCATGCATAAATTTAGATATTCGGATATTGACGATTTCAAATATTACATAAAATAACGTATAGTGACGCATTCCATTAGTGAAAATGGGATTTGTAATGGGAATAGATTTGGGGTTGTCACATCATCCCCCCGTTAGGAAAATTTCGTCCCGAAATTTAGAATACAAACAGATACGTTACTACAATACTACTAAGCAAAGAGATGAGGATATTTGAGTTTCATTTGATCCTCGCGCTCCCAAGTGAATTCCGGTCCTCGCTTGGCGTTCCACCGAACCTTCACAATTGGGATGCGGCTTTGTTTCGTCCGTTTTACTTCACGATCCAAAACCTCCGCAACAAGGGATGCTAACCACTTCTATGTTACGTTTACCGATGATTATAACTGTGACATCCCCAAAATCACGGCCAGAAAAGACCGATTTTTGTTTATGCTTTGTTTAAAAATCAGAGTAACATTTTAAATAAAAGTGTTGCGGAATTTGTCCCAAAACAAAATATGATAAAGATTTATCAAAAGCATTTCCATAGAAATGTATTTCATTAAAAGACTTGGGATGTCATGTTCGTACAGATCAAAAGCATAAACAGTACAATATAAGCCTTACTACATTATTTCATATCTACAGGCCTATATCCGTAATCCCTCGTCCAAACATCATATCTATGCTCAAGCGCCACTACCTGTAATACATAAAACTGAGTGGGTCTGGCTTGGGAGCCTGGTGAGCACATAGGGTTTTCAACCCACAATAAATAAGTTTATTTCATCAATCAACAATAACCCGATTACCCGTTCCCGTTATCCTCATTTTATGTCCCTAAACACCTATCATAAGGGACCTAGCCTAAGGATCATTATCGGGACGGACACTACTGCTAAGGGGATTCCTCAGCAATAAATGTCCTAAAGGCAACCATGTGGGGGATGGAGTACACCGGTGAACACATCGTTCACAAACACCTACAGGTTGCAAGCCTGCTAGTGTTCCACTGGACTGTCTAGAAGAGTCCGTGGTCGTCATCCATACTCCGCTAGATGACAGAATCAACAACATCAACATCGAGGCCTCTCATCATTTTATCACACATCACCTATTACATCTACCCATGTTTTACCCCAACATTTTCGTAGATATAAAATACATATACAGTTTAAATCATTGAAAACATGGATAACAATGTTCATCCAGCATAGATAGCAAGTATTCAGATAATATGCACACATAGCATGTAATTTATATAAAATACTTCATATCTATGTGTAAGCTGAAAGTAACTATGCACTCACTTGTTAAAGTGATGATTCCAAAATCGGGCAGCGCTTGCTTCTAACGATTCTATTTTCCTTCGACGAAACCTAGCATTATTATCGCTAAATTTTAGTCTAATATTTACCGTGACCAACTATTAGTCTTAGTATTATTATTATTATTATATAAACGTTAAACAATATTTTCCAACCACTATGTACAGACAGGGGCCAGACATAAAACACCGGAGGGCAGGACCATTTTGGCATATAGCACTTCTGAAATCCAACAACCCTATGCGACCCTTTAAACCAGATTCCCCGTACCGCGAGTAGTTAAAAAAATATTATAACGGCACTTATATAAGTTATTATAATAGCTCAAATATTTATTATAAGTTCATAATAACAATACTAATTTTAAATATAAGCTATATTAAAATAAGGTAAGCATAACTTACTTACAAGGGGGTTTTAGCTAGGAGTCGGGCTCTGCAGGGGCAGAACTTCGTCGCTGAATCATTCTAAGAAAGATCCGTGCAGTGCTTCAGCGCTCACCTTACTATACTAAAATACAGAAAGAGAAGTCGAATCACGAGGGACCGAAATGCTCGGGGGATAAGGAGAGAAAGAATCTTGAATCAAGAGAATGGTGCAAGAAATATGAGAGCCCAAGGCTCTTATTTATACTAATTGAATTTTCAAAAACTACCCTCCATAATTAGTTAATGACCTTTTAGTTATATAAACAACTAAACACCCCTCTATAATACTATTTTAAATGGATTTAATGATACTTGTACTAAACTAATGTCGAAAGAACTCAACATTAGTCTTATAATGACCGCATCGTCGATACCTTTCTAATGATATATACATATGTATATATATGTGTACGTATACATGATTTATACTTTATTTTAATATGTAAATATGCTATTATAATTTGTAACTCGCTCATACGAACTCCGTTTTTGACGTTCTTTATATCCACGCGTAGGTGGAGACGTACTCTACAACTTTCGTTTAGACTCTGTCGGCTAATTTTGACTTTATTTTTAAAGTTATATTTTTAACAGGCCGGGACAGGATTGGTCTGTTTAAAATCTCATAAGTTCTTCATACGAAGTCAGATTTGGGCGTTCTTTTTATGAACACTCTCAGTTTAACATATTCTACGACTTTCATTTAGATTTCTAAGGCTAAAAGTCGCTCTATCGTAAGTTCACTATTTACGCTTCCCGGTGTCGCGTCGGTTCCGTCGTGAAACTTCGACGGGTCATAACTTCTTCGTTATAACTCGGATTTCGGCATTCCTTATATCCCCGGAATCCTTGTTTCAACCACTACAACTTTATGTAAAGATATCGGGCTTATCTCACACTTTAATTTTGACGCTTATTTTTATTCTTTATTAATTATAGATTTATAATTAAACAATAAACACAAAAACACACATAATTCACATAATACTCAAATATTTCATCTTTATTACTTCAAAAAGAGTTACAATAGTTGACCTAGACTATTACATTGACAAATATGATTAGCCCTGAAACCCGGGCGTTACAATAACAAATATGGATATATCTACTTAATCAAGCACAAGTCAGAAACCTTTGAAAAGTTCAAAGATTTTATGCAAGAAGTGGAGAATCAATTGGGCAAGAAGATAAAGATGCTCATATTCGTTAGGGGTGGTGAGTATCTTAGTATCGAGTTCCACGACTATCTAAAGGAATGTGGAATTGTTTCACAATTGATGCCACCTAGAACACCGCAGCTCAATGGTGTGGCTGACAGGTGCAATCGAACCTTGTTGGACATGGTTCGTTCCATGATGAGTTGAGCTTCGTTACCCATTTCATTATGGGGTATGCCTTAGAGACTGCCGCTCATATCATTAATCTAGTTCCAACTAAGAAAGTTGCAAAAAAACCTCACGAGATGTGGATAGGGAAGGTTCCCTCGTTGTCACATATCCAGGTTTGGGATTGCGAGGCTTTCGTAAGACGAGAGACTCGCGACAAGCTTAATCCTCGCAGTGAGTGGTGTATTTTCATTGGCTACCCACATAAGTCTTTTATCTTTTCTACAGACCTAGTAACAATGTGGTCTTCATAGCAAGGAGAGGGGTTTTACGCCAAAGAGAACTCATATACCAAGAGGACAGTGGGAGGCAAATTGATCTTGAAGAACTTAAAGAGTCAAGTGATGAAGGAACCTCTAACAATAGCGCTCAACTTGAGAAAGAGATTCATGTTGAACCAGTTGACGAGTCCTTACCTCTAATATGTTCCAGTAGAGTTAGTGTTCCGCCTGTGTTGTATGATTTCCATATAACTGCTGAAGGTGATACGTTTATCAGTGATAATACACTGACAAATTTGGATGAACCTAACAACTACAAGGAAGCCATGGCGGGCCCGGAGTCTACAAATTGGAAAGAAGCAATGGACAATGAGATTCAATCCCTGTATAAAAATCAAGTTTGGAACTTGGTTGACAACGTACCGGGTCGTAAGACAGTCGGGTGCAGGTGGATCTTCAAGAAGAAGACCGACATGGATGGGAAAGTGCATACGTTCAAGCCACGATTGGTTGCGAAGGGCTTTACTAAAACTCCAGGGTTGACTATGATGAGACCTTCTCACCAGTGGCCAAGATCAAGTCCATTAGGGTTATGTTAGCTATCATTGCATTTCATGATTATGAAATCTGGCAGATGGATGTCAAAACCGCTTTCTTTAATGGGTAGCTAGCTGAAGATGTTTACATGTGTCAACCATAGGGTTTTTGTAGATGCTAAGTATCCCAATAGAGTGTGCTTGAGAAATCCATTTATAGATTAAAACAAGCGTCTCACGGATGGAATCTTTGTTTCGATGTGAAAGTCAAGAGTTTATATTTTCGAGAAGCGAAGATGAGTTATGTGTGTATGTCAAGGCTAGTGGGAGTTTAGTTAGCTTTCTCATTTTGTATGTCGATGACATACTGCTCAAAGGAAACGACATCCCGACCTTGTAGGAGGTTAAGTACTGGCTTGGGAAGTGTTTCTCTATGAAGGATCTAGGAGAAGCTGCTTATATTCTGGGATAAGGATTTTGAGAAACAGAAGTAGGAGACTAATAGGAGTTAGTCAAAGTACTTACTTAGTGTAACATCCCGAAATTCAGGTAAAGCTATTTAACCCTTCTCCTTTTCCCAATTTCTCAAGTTAAGTCCCTTAAGTAAAATGTTAGGCTATTGAGTATGCTGGGCGTACTGACGTCTACCGGCATTCGGGACAGAAGTCCCCTGAGACACTTGGACCAGACGGTTCCACATAGTTATGACCTGGAAACGCATATGTGTTGTATGTGGTATTTTAGGGAACTCAATCAGCATTTATGCTTACAGTGTTGTGTGATGTGTTTCAGGTACCAGTGAGGATCGCAGGAAGGCGCCGGCTTGATTAGTACATACACATGAGGAGTTTTACTTATTATGATCTTGGGATGTGATGTTATGAGTTGTTATGTGATACAATGACATTTTTTAACGATTATCAATGAAAGTGTGTTTTTTTAAATGTGAAAAATTGTTTTAATAATTACATCGTTACAAGTTGGTATCAGAGCCTTGGTTTGAGGGATTCGGGTGCAACTTTGGATGTATCTGAACTCAAACTGAGGATTTGGGAAAGTTTTTCATAAATAAAGAATTTTTCTAAGAGAGTAAAGGATTTTGGAAAAAGGCAGAATGGAGCAGTTTATACGATCAGTCAGCGCCCAAATGGTGATTTCCCAAAATACCCTTACATTATGTGTTATGAGATATGTTATGATATGATATGCATGATGGGTTTTAGCCATAAGAACTTTCCTATGTGCGCATGAAAAACCCTAATGCTTGGATCTAGGCTTTCTAATTAAACATGCTTTGAATCCAAGACTTCTAATGACTAATTAGGTTAAATAACAACATTGAAACAGATCTAGAACCATACCTTTGAATTCCTTGTTGATCTTGTAGTCTTGGAGCTTCTAGAGTCCAATTGTCACTCCTCTAATGGCTTACAAACACCAATAGCAAGGAAGATGATTTAGGAGAGAGAGGAGAGGGAAGGAAATCGGCCAGGGTTCTCTTACTTTAGGTGAGATGCCGATTTGCCTTGGCTATGGGGTCTATTTATACTTGTAGACTCCTTAAGGGTTACAACCTAAACCCTAATTGGATAATCTTCTCTTAAGGCTATCCAAATCCTTTCCTTAGATAAGCAATGGACGATTTTGAAGCTACCCTAGCTTCTAGAATCCGTCCACTATATATCTATATGGATTTATAGTCTAAAGCTTAACTATCAAACAATTGACAGTTTATACCCCTTTATTTAATTAATCTCTTTAAGTCACCAAATTAATTCCAATTAATTCTATGACTTATATTAATCAAATAACCATATATTATTCTTTATATTATTCTCATAATATATTAATAATATTTACTCTCTCTTAATAAATCATCCTATCAAGTTGCTATAGTGAAGGCAACCCAAAAGGACCATGCACAACCGGGTCAAATACTTGCCTAATATAGTTGCAGCCTTAGACACTATTCCAACAGTCTCCCACTTGGATAAGTCTAGTAACTATATGGACAAGTACTATTCGGTTTGCAATCGTAGCTCTCAAAGACGCTGTCAAACTCTGATCTAATCAATCTTGTCCTTCAGATAAGGGATCGTACAGTCCTCTGTTGGATATCATGCTGACAATCCTATGGAATGGTTAGTCAAGCATTTAGGTTTCTCGATCTCTGATTTATTTGACATAGAACTTAATCGAACACATCAATTCAGTTCTGACCGGGCCCGGTACATAAGTCAAATCAAATCATCGAGCGGCCGAGATATCGCTTTTACCTTCTTAGATAAAAGTTACAGATAAACTTCGACTTATATGCATTTACTTATTCATTAACCAACTATACACAACAATGCGTTTTATAACACCGAGTTACTGATGCGTTTTCGCATTATCAATGTACAATCAATTAACAAATAACAAACCATATATCTAGGTTTTAAGACTATATGATATTATCGTCTTGCAATCACCTTTTATATCGTATTCCATAAGGTGATTCCAGCAAGCGCGGGTTTGTTCCAATGCTCAAAACTAGTTCATAAGCACTCATGAACGTTGCAGCAACCCTTTGCTATGTCTAACACCATTTAGTCATTCTACACACCAATTCATGACAATCTTCATTCATATCTACTTCCAACATATGAACGATTGTGGACAATTTGAACAATTCGATTATTCCTAATAAACTTAATTATTCTGGAAGTCAAAACATGCAAAGTGAAACAATAGTTAAACAATTAACATAAGATAGTAACATTACTCATAAATAAAACTCCTTTATTTAATCATCAAATGTTAATTACATTTATCTATTACACGTTTCTAATACTATCTAATCTATGCTAATATCATCCTTCAGCCCAATACTCCTAGCATGCTGCAAGTGCTTAACCCTACTCAGTCCCTTCGTAAGCGGATCTGCTGGGTTATCTTCTGATGATATCCTCTTCACTACGAGTTGTCCTTCCTCTACACGATGTCTAATGAAGTCATATTTTCTGTCGATATGTCTTGATCTACCATGATCCCTCGGTTCCTTGGTCAAGGCAACCGCTCCTTCGTTATCCCAGAAAATCTCCATGGGCTCCTTTATGGCAGGTACAACTCCAAGATCACCGATGAAGTTCTTTAACCATATTGGCTCCTTCGATGCTTCGCTCGTTGCAATGTACTCTGATTCGCACGTTGAATCAGCTACAGTCTCCTGCTTGGAACTCTTCCATGTCACTGCTCCTCCATTTAGGGTAAAGACCCAGCCCGACTGCGAAAGGTAGTTGTCCCTGTCGGTCTGAAAACTGGCGTCACTATACCCTTTCACCTTCAAGTCATCACTCCCTCCGAGGACTAAGAACCATTCCTTTGTCCTCCGAAGGTACTTAAGTATGTTCTTCACCGCAATCCAATGTGCTCTGCCAGGATTCCCTTGATATCTGCTAACCATGCTCAAACCGAAGGCTACATCAGGGCGAGTACAAGTCATAGCGTACATGATTGAGCCAACTGCGGAAGCATATAGTACTCGGCTCATTTATGCTATTTCAGCTTCGGTACTCGGACTTTGAGTCTTACTCAACTTGGCATTACTTTGTATCGGCAATTCTCCCTTCTTTTAGTTCTCCATACTAAAACGTTTTAGTACCTTCTCTAAGTAAGTATTCTGACTAAGTCCAATTAGTCTCTTACTTCTTTCTCTTACTATCCTTATTCCCAAAATGTAAGAAGCCTCTCCGAGGTCCTTCATAGCGAAGCACTTCTCGAGCCAGGACTTAACCTCCTGTAGAGTCGGGATGTCGTTTCCTATGAGTAATATGTCATCGACATATAGAACGAGGAAGCTTACTATACTCCCACTGGCTTTGACATATACACAATATTCGTCATCACTTCGTACAAATCCAAACTCTTTGACTTTCTCATCGAAGAAAAGATTCCATCTGTGAGACGCTTGCTTAAGTCCATAAATGGACTTCTCAAGCTTACACACTCTATTCGGATGCTTCGGATCCACAAACCCCTCTGGCTGAGCCATGTAAACATCCTCAGCCAACTTCCCATTAAAGAAAGCGGTCTTGACATCCATTTGCCAAATTTCATAATCATGAAATGCGGCAATTGCTAGCATCACTCTAATAGATATTATCTTCTCAACTGGTGAAAAGGTCTCATCATAGTCAACTCCGGGAGTTTGAGTAAAGCCCTTTGCAACCAATCGCGCTTTATATGTGTGTACGTTTCCATCCATGTCAGTCTTCTTCTTGAAGATCCATTTGCACCCAACGGTCTTACGTCCGGGTACATAATCAACCAAATTCCAAACTTGGTTATCATACATGGATTGGATCTCGCTATCCATTGCCTCTTTCCATTTTGCAGACTCCGGGCCTGCCATGGCTTCCTTATAGCTATTAGGTTCATCAAGATTTATTTGTGTACCATCACTAATATACGTGTCCCCTTCGGTAGTAATATGAAAACCATAAAACTGGGGATGAACTCTAACTCTATCGGAACGTCTAAGAGGTAAGGACTCGTCAATCGGTTCAACCAGAGTTTCCTCCTCGGGTTAAGTGCCAGCGGTAGAGGTTCCTTCATCTATTGACTCTTGAATCTCTTCAAGTTCGATTTGCCTCCCACTGTCTCCTTGGCTTATGAGTTCTCGCTCTCGGAAAACTCCTCTCCTCGCAACGAAGACAACATTGTCCTTCAGTCTATAGAAGAGATATCCAAAGGATGCCTGCGGGTAGCCGATGAAAATACATCGCTCACTTCGAGGTTCGAGCTTGTCGTGAGTATCTCGTCTTATGAAAGCCTCGCAACCCCAAACCTTGATATGTGCCAACGAGGGAGATTTTGTAACGCCTGTGTTTCGGGCTTGCCACTTTTAGCAATATAATAGTCTAGGTTAACCTTTGTAACCCGTTGTGAGATAATAATAATGTATTATTTGAGTATTATGTGTTTTGTGCTTAATTGCTTAATTATGTGGTTTGATTAATTAAGAATAAAAATAAGCGTCAAAATTTAAGTGTAAAATAAACTTAATATATTTGGTTACTGTTGTAGTAGTTGAAACGAGGTTTCCGAATATATATAGAACGCCCAAATCTGACTTCGTATGAGGAAGTTATGATTTATCGAAGTTCCGGCTTAGCAGTATACAACCTGTTTTACTCGATTTGAGATCGAGCGGTTGTTAGCCGAAACAATCTAAACGAGGATCGAAGGTCTCGTTGTTGGTAGCAAAGCGATAAAAAGTTAGGCGAGAACGGACGTCAAACGAAGAAGTTATGAATTTATAAAGAAAGTTTCTGTCCCGGCCTATTAAAAATAAGTAATAAAAATAAAGTCAAAATTAGCCGACGGAGTCTAAACGAAAGTCGTAGAGCATGGTCTCACCTTCACGTGGATATAAAGAACGTCGAAAACGGAGTTCGTATGAAGAAGTTATGAATTTTCGAAGTTTATAAATCATTTTGTATTTAAATTTAAATCAAAATTCGGAAGCATTATCCGAAGGAGTCACCGATCTGATCCGAGGTACGCCCCGCGTACTCCGAGGGATGTCGACACTCGCACTCGAGCACTTCGGATACGTAAGCAATGACGTTTTGGGCAGTACGCCCCGCGTAACGCAATACGCCCCGCGTACTCCGAGGCTCCAGCCTCCTATAAATAGGATGCGAGGGTTCCGGGTATTTTTGCCAATTCCCTCTCGTTTTCGTGTCGAAGCTCTGTGCAAAAACCCCCGAAGCTACCCCGAAGTCCCGGTATCATACTCTAGCCCCGAGGCAAGTCCCGAGATCCCAAAGATCCCGAAAAGTGCGGTTCCCGAGTCGAAGCTCTGCCCGCGAGAAGTTCGATTTTCGAGAAGATCTTCCAGATCTGCTGTGGATTACTACTTCTATAAGCCGTAGTGCTGTCCGATCATCTTCTGATCAAGTGAGTGTGTAGTTATTTCTTCTAATACAATAATACGAAGTATTTTATATAAAAATACGTGCTATGTGTATATATTTGGTTGTGTTATGTGTGAATGTGTATTCACTCTCTTCTATCTTATAGATCTGCTTATTTCTTTATGAGATATGTGTTATGTGTGTGTGTGCCTCATCTGTTATGTGATATATGTGTTGATTAAAGCATGCTATACAGGTTTTCTTTAAACTATGTATACAAATGTATATTTTTATCTACTAATATGTTGGGTAGAACATGGGTAGACAGTTGGTGTGTAATAAACAGATGAGAGGCCTCGTTGTTGTTTGATTGAGTCATCTAGCGGAGTTTAGATGACGACCACTGGCTATTCTAGACAGTCTTGTGGAAACATTAGCAGGTTCGCCACCTGTAGGTGTTAATGAACTTGGGTGTTCATTCGCTGTACTCCATCCCCCTCATGGTTGCCTTATTTGACTTATATTGCTGAGGTACCCCCGAAGCATGTGTTGTCGCCCCGATGAAATATTCTTAGACTAGGTCCCTTATGTTAGTTGTTTTAGGGACATTAAAGTGAGAATAACGGGAATGGGTAATTGGGTTATTGTTGGTTGGTGAAAATTAAATATGATATTTATTGTGGGTTGAAAACCCTATATGCTCACCAGGCTCCCAAGCCTGACCCACTCAGTTTTAAATTGTATTACAGGTAGTGGTGGAAGGGCATGAGATGGATGAACCATCAAGTTGTTTTGTTTACAAGTCTGCATATGTTTATATTTGCTATATGACTTGTAATGTATTCGTTTATGCTTATTGGTCTGTATCGGAACATGACACCCCGAGTTTTGATTATAATGAAAATACATTTCTGTTATGAAATGCTTCGGTAAACAATGTTTTATCATGTTTTGTTTTTGGGAACAAATTCCGCAACTCTTTCAAATCAAAAGGATTTACTTTGAAAATATTTAAAAGCATAAATGAAAATCGGTCTTTTCTGGCCGAGATTTTGGGGATGTCACAGTTGGTATCAGAGCATTAGTTTAAGCGAACTAGGAATTTGTAGGATTTCTAGACTTAAACTTAGAATGCTAAGTGAAGTTTTGAGATGTGTGTCTGTTGTGGTTTAGACACGAGCACTAGTTTATTTTAGGAAAGTTGCCTAAAATGCTTTATGTGCTAAATGTTATATGTTGCCATATATGATATTATTTGTTCGGATCTATGGTCTGTTGCCGACCGGATCTAGAAACCTTATGTGTGTAGGATTCTAAGCGTACGTCTACGATATTAGAACTAGCATGTAAACGTTTCGGAGTGATAAGGATGATTTGAATATCTATCATGATTGAGGATCTAATTTCACCTTATTCGGTGTAGATCAAAATGGTGAGAACAAGAAGTGGAGTTGGAAATGCTGACGAAAACAGGAATCAACCACCAGTGATTGAGCCAATACCTGTCGTAGCAGCAGCACCTGAGCCAATAACCATGGCTGGTGTGCAATTGATGATTCAGACGATGTTGGATCGTCAGATGGATGAAACTAGACGGTTGCTTCAACAAAATCGTGAAGAACTGTTGATTCGTGTGGAAGAGCCTGAACTGAATGAAGGGCACTCAGAAGGAGGAAACTTCAGTGGGTCTATTGGTCAAGCCAACCCACCGATAGTTAGGCAAAATAACCATGAAGGAAGGAATGATGGAATGGGATGCAAGTACAAGGACTTTTTGACTTGCAAACCATCGACCTTCAATGGAAAGGAGGATCTGATTGGGGTTATGGATTGGATCTCCGAAATGGAGCTAGCCTTCATGACGTGTGGCTGCAGAGGTAAGTTGCAAACTATCTATGCCGTGCGTCAATTCCGAGGTGGAGCTGTTCGTTGGTGGAACACTCTAGGGAAGACCTTAAGCCCTAGCGAGCCACTGCAATTGTCATGGGCAGAGTTCTTGGTGCAGTTCAAGCGCAAGTTCTGCTCGGCTCAAAATCTGTTGGAGTTGGAGAACAAGTTTTTGACATTGACGAAGGGTAGCATGTCAGTGGATGAGTACACCAATAACTTCACCGATAAGATGGAGTTTGCCTTGCGTATCGTTCCAGGCGAGTTGACAAAGGTGGATCGGTATGCGAAGGGACTTCCATGGGAGTATGAGGTGCCGGTACGTCAGGCACTTACTCTAGAGGCAGCTATCTGGGCTGCCAAGTCTGTGGAGAACATGATAAAGGGAAGAACCACCGTCAAAGTTGAGGTTGGTGAGAAAAGGAAGTTTGAGGGAACATCTGGTTCCGGTAAGAAAGGAAAATTTTCGAAATCTGATTCGAAAAAGTTTGGGGGAAAAGGAGGCGAAGCAAAGTGGTGTGATAAGTGTAAGAAAAGGCACTTTGGGAAATGTAGCGAGGATGTGACCTGCTACAAGTGTGGTAGGGTTGGACATTTTGCCAATGAATGTCCAAACAACAAAAGGATGTGTTTTGGTTGTAATGAAGAGGGGCATATTTTGAAAGACTGTCCGAAGAAGAAGGAGGCAGCTAGGCCCAACATTCCACCAAAGCCGAAGGCGAGAGCCTTCCAGATGACACTTGAGGCTGCGAAAGATGAAGTTGATGTCGCTTCAGGTACCTTTCTCGTAAACGAATTACCTGCTCATATATTGTTTGATTCTGGAGCCAACTACTCCTTTATTTCGCATGAGTTTGGTAGAAAGCTAGCTTTGCCTGTTGATAGACTAAATAATGCTTTATTAGTCGAAGTAGCTAGTGGCAAGTTTGTACCTGTTAGACATCGTATGAAAAGCATCTTAATTGATCTGAATGGGAATAAGTTTCTCGAGGAATTATTGCCTATCGAACTAAATGGTTTCGACATCGTGTTGGGAATGGATTGGCTTAGCGCCAATGATGCCGAAATTTTGTGCAAGAAGAAGATAGTTAAAGTAAACCCGCCTGGAAAAGATTCGTTTATGGTGTATGGGGACAAACGACGAGTGAATTCTGGGATCATTTCTCTAATGAAAGCCAGAAAGTGTTTGACCAAGGGATGTACATCATATTTAGCATTTGTGATTGATGCTAAGAAGGAAAAGAAGGTGATGCAGAGCATTCCAGTGGTGTGTGATTTTCCGGAAGTATTTCCCGAGGATCTTCCTGGATTACCACCTGATAGAGAAGTGGAGTTCAGAATAGACTTGTTACCAGGAACCACACCAATAGCAAAAGCACCTTATCGATTAGCACCGACGGAGATGAAGGAGCTAATGATGCAACTTCAGGAGTTATTGGACAAAGGTTTCATTAGACCTAGTTCATCGCCCTGGGGAGCTCCGGTGTTATTTGTGAAGAAGAAAGATGGAAGTATGAGAATGTGCATCGATTACAGAGAGCTGAACAAGGCAACAATAAAGAATAGATATCCGTTGCCGAGGATTGATGACCTATTTGATCAATTGCAAGGTTCGAGCTATTTCTCGAAGATCGATCTTAGGTCAGGATATCATCAGCTGAAGGTAAGAGAGCAAGATATCGAGAAGACTGCATTCAGAACTAGATATGGACACTACGAGTTCTTGGTTATGTCGTTTGGACTAACCAATGCTCCAGCAGCGTTCATGGATTTGATGAATAGGGTTTGTAATCCTTTCCTTGATAAATCCGTGATAGTGTTTATAGACGACATTCTTATTTACTCGAAAAGCCAGGAGGAGCATGGCAGACACTTGCGAGAAGTGTTAGAAGTTTTGAAGAAGGAGAAGCTTTATGCAAAGTTCTCCAAATGTGATTTTTGGATTCGTGAGGTCCAATTCTTGGGTCACGTGGTCAACCAAGAAGGGATAATGGTTGATCCAGCGAAGATCGAAGCTGTGATGAAGTGGGAACAACCGAAAAGTCCCACGGAGATTCGAAGCTTTTTAGGATTAGCCGGATATTACCGAAGGTTTATCCAAGGTTTTTCTTCGATTGCTACTCCATTGACAACTTTGACCCACAAAGGAGCTACTTATGCTTGGAGTGAGAAGCATAAAGAAGCATTCGAGAAGTTAAAGAAGAAGCTATGCGAGGCACCGATACTTTCTCTACCCGATGGAGTTGAAGACTTCGCTGTTTATAGCGATGCGTCTGGTGTTGGATTGGGTTGTGTTTTGACCCAAAGAGAAAAGGTGATAGCATATGCGTCTCGACAGCTGAAAGAGCATGAAAAGAATTACCCTACTCATGATTTGGAGTTGGCAGCGGTAGTTTTCGCTCTGAAAATATGGAGGCATTACCTCTATGGCACGAAGTGCAAACTTTTCACTGATCATAAGAGTCTCCAATACCTCTTTAATCAGAAAGAATTGAATATGAGGCAACGACGCTGGCTAGAATTACTTAAAGACTACGACTGCGAGATACTTTACCACCCCGGTAAGGCTAATGTTGTTGCTGATGCTCTCAGTCGGAAAGTCAATCTTGAAAGGAAAAGGCCAAGAGCGTTGAGAATTGACGTTGTCTCGACTATTTTGGAAAGTATAAAGAAAGCTCAAGAGGAAGCTTCTGAGAAAAATGACCGAAAGGAGGAACGTTTGGGTAAAACGTTGGTGTTTGGTACTAACGGTCATGGACTGAAGGTATTCCAAGATCGTATTTGGGTACCTAAGTCAGGAGGAATTAGGGATCTTCTGATGGAAGAAGCTCACAAAACCATGTACTCAATTCATCCGGGTAGCACTAAAATGTATAGGGACCTAAAACCCTACTACTGGTGGCCGACGATGAAGCTTGATGTTGCAAAGTATGTGGCCGAGTGTGTGACTTGTGCGAGAGTCAAGACACAACATCAGAAACCTTACGGGAGTTTAGAACCATTGCCTGTGCCTATGGGTAAGTGGGAAGACATTGCTATGGACTTTGTCACTAAACTGCCCAGAACAAAGAATGGTCACGACATGATTTGGGTGGTCGTTGATCGATTCACTAAGAGTGCGCATTTCATAGCGGCCAGGGAGAAATGGTCTATGGAGAAGCTTGCGAATTCTTACGTGAAGGAAATTGTGAGGCTTCACGGTGTTCCGTTAACGATTGTATCGGATCGTGATAGCCGTTTCACCTCAAGGTTTTGGAAAAGTCTACAAGAGGAAATGGGTACCAAGTTATGTTTAAGCACAGCTTACCATCCGCAGACTGATGGTCAGAGTGAAAGAACAATACAAACACTTGAAGATATGCTGAGAGCATGTACCTTGGAATTCCTAGGTAATTGGGATGAACATTTACCGTTGGTAGAATTTTCCTATAATAATAGTTTTCACTCGAGCATTAAGATGGCACCTTATCAAGCTTTGTATGGACAGAAGTGTCGTACGCCGTCTTGTTGGCTTGAGGCTGGGGAAAAGCAGTTTATGGGACCGGAGATGGTTCATCAAACTGCTGAAAAGTTAAAAATAATTAGGGAAAGAATGTTAGCAGCTCAGGATCGTCAAAAGAGCTATGCTGACAAGAAGCGAAGACCGATGACTTTTGAGATTGGAGATTCGGTTTTGCTTAAAGTCTCGCCGTGGAAGGGACTTATAAGATTTGGTAAAAGGGGAAAGTTGAGTCCAAGGTTTATTGGACCGTTTAGAGTCCTTCAGAGGATTGGGAATCAAGCTTACAAGCTCGAATTACCCGAAGAACTGAATGGAATTCACAACACCTTTCATGTGTGTTATTTGAGGAAGTTCACGGGAGAAGTTCCCGATATAATTCCAATTTCTGAATTGAGAATTGATGAGAACAAAAGGTTGATTGAAGAACCAGAGGCAATTGTTGACCGAAAGACTAAGAATTTGCGACGCAAAATGGTTGGGTTAGTGCTTGTCCGATGGAAACACACGAATGGGCCGAATCTCACCTGGGAGACGGAGAGTGACATGTTGAGTCGCTATCCGCATTTGTTTGTTGATGTGTGATTCCGGGGACGGAATCATTCTAAGGTGGAGAGAATTGTAACGCCTGTGTTTCGGGCTTGCCACTTTTAGCAATATAATAGTCTAGGTTAACCTTTGTAACCCGTTGTGAGATAATAATAATGTATTATTTGAGTATTATGTGTTTTGTGCTTAATTGCTTAATTATGTGGTTTGATTAATTAAGAATAAAAATAAGCATCAAAATTTAAGTGTAAAATAAACTTAATATATTTGGTTACTGTTGTAGTAGTTGAAACGAGGTTTCCGAATATATATAGAACGCCCAAATCTGACTTCGTATGAGGAAGTTATGATTTATCGAAGTTCCGGCTTAGCAGTATACAGCCTGTTTTACTCGATTTGGGATCGAGCGGTTGTTAGCCGAAACAATCTAAACGAGGATCGAAGGTCTCGTTGTTGGTAGCAAAGCGATAAAAAGTTAGGCGAGAACGGACGTCAAACGAAGAAGTTATGAATTTATAAAGAAAGTTTCTGTCCCGGCCTATTAAAAATAAGTAATAAAAATAAAGTCAAAATTAGCCGACGGAGTCTAAACGAAAGTCGTAGAGCATGGTCTCACCTTCGCGTGGATATAAAGAACGTCGAAAACGGAGTTCGTATGAAGAAGTTATGAATTTTCGAAGTTTATAAATCATTTTGTATTTAAATTTAAATCAAAATTCGGAAGCATTATCCGAAGGAGTCACCGATCTGATCCGAGGTACGCCCCGCGTACTCCGAGGGATGTCGACACTCGCACTCGAGCACTTCGGATACGTAAGCAATGACGTTTTGGGCAGTACGCCCCGCGTAACGCAGTACGCCCCGCGTACTCCGAGGCTCCAGCCTCCTATAAATAGGATGCGAGGGTTCCGGGTATTTTTGCCAATTCCCTCTCGTTTTCGTGTCGAAGCTCTGTGCAAAAACCCCCGAAGCTACCCCGAAGTCTCGGTATCATACTCTAGCCCCGAGGCAAGTCCCGAGATCCCGAAGATCCCGAAAAGTGCGGTTCCCGAGTCGAAGCTCTGCCCGCGAGAAGTTCGATTTTTGAGAAGATCTTCCAGATCTGCTGTGGATTACTACTTCTATAAGCCGTAGTGCTGTCCGATCATCTTCTGATCAAGTGAGTGTGTAGTTATTTCTTCTAATACAATAATACGAAGTATTTTATATAAAAATACGTGCTATGTGTATATATTTGGTTGTGTTATGTGTGAATGTGTATTCACTCTCTTCTATCTTATAGATCTGCTTATTTCTTTATGAGATATGTGTTATGTGTGTGTGTGCCTCATCTGTTATGTGATATATGTGTTGATTAAAGCATGCTATACAGGTTTTCTTTAAACTATGTATACAAATGTATATTTTTATCTACTAATATGTTGGGTAGAACATGGGTAGACAGTTGGTGTGTAATAAACAGATGAGAGGCCTCGTTGTTGTTTGATTGAGTCATCTAGCGGAGTTTAGATGACGACCACTGGCTATTCTAGACAGTCTTGTGGAAACATTAGCAGGTTCGCCACCTGTAGGTGTTAATGAACTTGGGTGTTCATTCGCTGTACTCCATCCCCCTCATGGTTGCCTTATTTGACTTATATTGCTGAGGTACCCCCGAAGCATGTGTTGTCGCCCCGATGAAATATTCTTAGACTAGGTCCCTTATGTTAGTTGTTTTAGGGACATTAAAGTGAGAATAACGGGAATGGGTAATTGGGTTATTGTTGGTTGGTGAAAATTAAATATGATATTTATTGTGGGTTGAAAACCCTATATGCTCACCAGGCTCCCAAGCCTGACCCACTCAGTTTTAAATTGTATTACAGGTAGTGGTGGAAGGGCATGAGATGGATGAACCATCAAGTTGTTTTGTTTACAAGTCTGCATATGTTTATATTTGCTATATGACTTGTAATGTATTCGTTTATGCTTATTGGTCTGTATCGGAACATGACACCCCGAGTTTTGATTATAATGAAAATACATTTCTGTTATGAAATGCTTCGGTAAACAATGTTTTATCATGTTTTGTTTTTGGGAACAAATTCCGCAACTCTTTCAAATCAAAAGGATTTACTCTGAAAATATTTAAAAGCATAAATGAAAATCGGTCTTTTCTGGCCGAGATTTTGGGGATGTCACAGATTTCCCTGTCCACATCTCGTGAGGTGATTTGGCAACCTTCTTAGTAGGGACTCGGTTAAGGATATGGGCGGCAGTCTCTAAGGTATACCCCCAAAAAGAGATAGGCAGTGAAGCACGACTCATCATAGAGCGAACCATGTCTAACAAGGTTCGATTACGCCTTTCTGCCACACCATTCAACTGCGGTGTCCTAGGAGGTGTCAATTGCGAAACTATTCCACACTCCTTGAGATAATCGTGGAATTCAAGACTTAGGTACTCTCCTCCTCGATCGGATCGAAGCATCTTGATTTTCCTGCCCAACTGATTCTCCACTTCGTTCTTGAACTCTTTGAATTTTTCAAAGGTTTCTAACTTTTGCTTGATCAAATAGATATACCCATATCTACTATAATCATCGGTAAAAGTCACGTAGAAGCGGTTCCCATCCTTCGTGGGTGATCTAAACGGTCCACATACATCGGTATGTATTAACTCCAATAGACCCTCACCCCTTTCACACGTACTCGTGAAGGGTGACTTAGTCATCTTTCCAAGTAAACAAGACTCGCATGTGTCATCTTCCCTAAGGTCGAATGACTCCAACACTCCATCCTTTTGGAGTTGGGCTATGCGTTTCTTGTTGACATGTCCAAGACGACAATGCCACAAGGATGCTTTATCCATACTAGTGATAGAATCTATATTCAAAACATCATTTCCTAAGTTATCAACAATCATAACAGTTTCATATATTCCATTACATGGTATAGCTTCAAAGTAAAAGACACCATTTAGATAAGCCAAAATAGAACCATTCTCATTTTTAAAAGAAAATCTAAATCCTTGTCTATATAAACCATGAAATGAAATGATGTTTCTAGCCATTTCTGGCGAATAGCAACAATTGTTCAAATCTAAACACAAATTATTCCTAAGCACTAAATAATACACTCCAATCTTGGTCACAGGCGACGATCTTCTGTTCCCCATGATTAGATTGATCCTTCCTTGCTCCACATCCCTACTTCTTCTTAGTCCCTGCACATTAGAACAAATGTGGTAACCACAACCGGTATCAAGAACCCAAGAAATAGCATGATTAGAATCGTTAGATTTAATTGTGTATATACCTGCGAAAGATGGCTTGATCTTTCCTTCTTTGATTGCTTGCAGGTACTCTGGGCAGCTTCTCTTCCAATGTCCTATCTTGTGGCAGTGGTGGCACTCTGCCTCCTTCGGGTTAGGACAGGGCTTAGCAGGATCAACTTTGGTCCCACTAGAAGAGGCACCATCTCGAGCTTTGACCTTGCGATAGTTCTTCGATGAAGCTTTCCTCTTCTTTCCCTTTCCTTGACCAATAGCCAAGACAGGAGCAGCGGGTGGATTGGGAGTTGGTGCAACAGACTTGTCTTTGAAGTTGCTCTCAGCAACCCTCAAGAGACCTTGGAGTTTGCTTAGGGTGACCTCTTCTTTGTTCATGTGGTAGGTCATCCTAAATTGGTTGTACATCGGAGGCAAAGAGTGAAGCACCATGTCGATCGCCAAGTCTTCCCCAAAGTCAACATTTAACTTGCGAAGGCGGTCGACATACCTTTGCATCTTTTGCAGGTGCATGGTAAGAGATTTTTCATGACCCATCTTAGCGGAAATCATGTTAGTGAAAATCTCATAAAGCTCTTGTCTCGCGTTGTGGTGGTATCTCTCCAATAAGTCTTGATGCATCTCGTACGGGTACATGTCCTCGTAGGACTTTTGGAATTCGGAGTTCACGGTGGCAATCATGATGCAATGTACCTTCGTTGCATCTCCCTCATGAGTCTCAAAAGCGGTGATTTCAGCCGGAGTAGCGATTTCAGGGTTGATTTACTCGAGCTTCTCATCGAGGACATACTCCTTATCCTCATAGCGAGCAATGGTGCGAATGTATCTTATCCATTCGCTAAAGTTCGTTCCATCGAAGGTGACCTTTTGGCAAAGGCTCATCAACGTGAAATAACTAGCAGCAGCGTTGTTTGCGTTCGACATCTACAAAAGAAAAAGGACAAACATAGATTAGAACAAGAATCCCTAATTATCATGCAATAAGAAAAATTAGGGCTAGGATCCAACAATAACATTTAGATACTAGAAAAGGGATGCCGTAATCTAACATGCAAATAAATTGAAGGTAAGTGAATGATGATTCACTAATTCTCCATCACAAAAACTTAACTATTAGTCCTAAGTGTATTGAGAATTCCTAGGTTCGGATGAGATTCATTGAAACTATTCAATGGCATGTTTAAATCTCGATATGCCCCTCTTGTTGTGACTGGGATACCGAGGATCACAAAGCGGGTGTGAATTATCATGCAAATTCACATGGTGCCTTCATTGTAACGATCACCTATTCGATGTGCCGGTAAACCACACACGCTCCATCGAACTATGATAAACAATGAATCATCCTTTGCCACCTTTGCTTAGAACCAATTAGTGTGCCGGTAAACCACACACACTCCACTAACTTCTTAGCATGGGTGCAAAGTGTAATTTCATGGGATTGCATCAATTCACTTTTCCTAAAGTAACTAAGATTGGGAAATTTTAAAAAATGTGTAGTTACTTTGTATTACTTATTATACTTTTAATGAGAGGATGAGGTTGCCCTATCCTACCCGTTCGGCTAACGACCCTCCACCGATCAAGCAAGCGGTGGGTGTGAGTGTACACCCATTAAGCGCCATTTTATAGGCCGCAACCTTATACCCACCTTATAGATCGGCTTCGTGAATGAGGCCTACTAACGGTAAGACTAGCATTTAGTTATACATACATATATATATATATATATATATATATATATATATATATATATATATATATATATATATATATATATATATATTATTCTAGTAATATCATATTAGTATAGGGTTGTATTTTAAACCTTTTAGAATCTAGGGTTTGAAATTTAAGTTGTCTAAATTAAAACTTTTAATCACAAATATAAATTTCAAAACTTGAGGGCAAGTTTTAAACATTTAAAACATAGAGGATCAAATAACAAATAATTCCAATTAACAATTAATATCCTAATTATCTATATTTGATTTTATTCAAGATTTCTTTGAAAGATAATTACCAAAATAATTAAAATAATTAATTAATTATCATATAAGGAAATTAAATATTTTATTAGTTGATAAATACCTTTAACTAGATCAAGATAATAGTCATATATATATATATATATATATATATATATATATATATATATATATATATATATATCAAAAAATCGGATTTAGGTTGATCTATTATGATTAAGGTAAGTTTCCATAAGATAATTATGAAAAAATCCTGAATTTGGCCATTCCTGACGCTTGGACTCGCTGAGTGCACAAAGGGACTCGCCGAGTCAGGCCTACTCGCCGAGTCCACTTTGGAACTCGCCAAGTCCATGACACAGAAACGAAAAAATCAAATTTTGCAGGTTTGTTTCAGTTAATCAAGCAACAATTTAATGAAAACCAAGCTAGGGTCTGATACCACTGATGGGTTTTAGCCATAAGAACTTTCCTATGTGCGCATGCAAAACCCTAATGCTTGGATCTAGGCTTTCTAATTAAACATGCTTTGAATCCAAGACTTCTAATGACTAATTAGGTTAAATAACAACATTGAAACAGATCTAGAATCATACCTTTGAATTCCTTGTTGATCTTGTAGTCTTGGAGCTTCTAGAGTCACAATTGTCACTCCTCTAATGGCATACAAACACCAATAGCAAGGAAGATGATTTAGGAGAGAGGAGAGGGAAGGAAATCGGCCAGGGTTCTCTTACTTTAGGTGAGATGCCGATTTGCCTTGGCTATGGGGTCTATTTATACTTGTAGACTCCTTAAGGGTTACAACCTAAACCCTAATTGGATAATCTTCTCTTAAGGCAATCCAAATCCTTTCCTTAGATAAGCAATGGACGATTTTGAAGCTATCCTAGCTTCTAGAATCCGTCCACTATATATCTATATGGATTTATAGTCTAAAGCTTAACTATCAAACAATTGACAGTTTATACCCCTTTATTTAATTAATCTCTTTAAGTCACCAAATTAATTCCAATTAATTCTATGACTTATATTAATAAAATAACCACATATTATTCTTTATATTATTCTCATAATATATTAATAATATTTACTCTCTCTTAATAAATCATCCTATCAAGTTGCTATAGTGAAGGCAACCCAAAAGGACCATGCACAACCGGGTCAAATACTTGCCTAATATAGTTGCAGCCTTAGACACTATTCCAACAATGCATGCTAGAGTATGCTAGGTATTCATATTAGAACTAGAGTGGCCTGATTTGTGATGCCTTAGCCTAGGAAGATTTCTGCTGCTTGAGAGTGAGTAGATAGCAGTGAGGAGCTTATGAGAGATCTACCGAAGGGTAGCCTATGCTAGCAAGGTGTAGAGTACTTGTGATTTGGGATCCAAGGAGAAGGACTTAGGGTGAATACTGATGCAGTGTTGACGGTAGTATAAGGTCCCGTACTACCGAAGACACCGTATCAGTGTGCAATCCAAGTAAGAATCCTTAGGGTACTGGGGAACAAGTAGAGATGTGTTATCGAGTGCGAGTATGCTAGAGCGGGTCTTTGATATTTTATGTTGTATTTCAAAGAGACATCATGGTTGGGACACGCCACACACCTGAGAGTAGTGGTGTTAGCAAGGAGGAGATCCGCAGGTTGATTCATGAGGAGGTGGCTGTTGCCATCCGAGCCGAGATTCCAGAGATGTTTAGGTCTATCATGACCACATTGATTGAGACCTTCGATGAGCGGTACGCAGCAGTGACTGAGGTTGCGGCTGCTGCACCTACTGTTGCCGTTGCTGCTGTTAGGCCTCTGGGAGGTGACTCGTTGTTGTTTCGAGAGTTCAGCAACACGAAGCCACCAGAGTTTGATGGGACGCAGAATATGATCGCTGCGATGAGATGGATTTCTGATATCGAGGGATGCTTCTACACGTGTTGTTGTCCGGAGCATCTGAGGGTATGGTTCGCGCTGAACCAGCTTCGCTTGGGAGCAAAGGATTGGTGGAAGTTCGTGACAGCGAGTTTCACTCTTACGGAGATTTTTGAGGTGACCTGGGATAGGTTCACCACCATTTTCAGAGACGAGTATGTTCCCCTTGTGGAGAGGGAGCGGTTGGCTCAGGAGTTCTTGACCGTCAAGCAGGGTATTGATTCGCTTACTATGATTACCATGAAGTTTCATGAGAGGGCGATGTTCTGCCCTGAGCAGGTGTCTATCGAGAAGGCACGCACGAGCCGATATTTGAGCATTCTGAGGAGGGATATTCGGGAGTTCGTATCGAACTCGACTTACCGGATATTTGCTGAGCTTCAGGAAAATTCCCAGAAGAGGGAGATTGAGTTGGAGACTCAGGCCAGGGAGGAGGCTGAGTCTCAGGGGATAGACAGGCGGCCGGGACAGTCTCAGCCGGCAGCCAAGCGGGCAAAGACCGCCGATTCAAGATCTGGAGGCCAGAAGGGCCGCACTTGCGGAAAGTGCGGCAAGGATTACGATGGGGTTTGTCGATCTGTTGCTTGCTACAAATGTGGCAAGGAGGGGCATATAGCCAAGTACTGCCCCAAGGGATTCATGGTTTGCTTCCATTGCAACCAGACGGGCCATCGGAAGGCCGAGTGTCCAAAGCTGCGGGGAACAGCACAGGGAGCACATCAGGGATATGTTCCTGCCGCCATGCGCGCTACTGAGGTTCGGCCGGTGAAGGCCGAGGCACCGAAGGCTCGCGGGAGAGCCTTCTAGTTGATAGCGGAGGAGGTCCGTGCAGCGCCCGATGTCGTGGCTGGTATGTATTCTTTCATTTATTTATGTTGAGTTTGAGGTGTTGTGCTTATATTACGACATGCGTAGGTACTTTTCTTGTGAATTATGTACCTGCTTTGGTGTTATTTTACTCGGGTGCGAGTCGGTCATTCATTTCTTTGGCATTTAGTCAGCACATTAGTATCTGACGAGAGGCGTTGAGTCGACCTCTCTGAGTTTCTATAGCTGACGAGCGAGCAGTGTATGCTACGGATGTGATTTGAGGATGTATACTTGAGATCTTCGGTGTGGATTCCCGATAGATCTGGTCCTGATTGCGATGGGAGACGTATGTGTAGTAATGGGCATGGATTGGTTGAGCCGATTTGGAGCTGTTATAGACTGCGAACGTCAGTTGGTGACGAAACGAGACCATAGTGGGGGAGTACTTACGGTGTAAGGCGAGGGTACCCGATGTAGGTTAGCGTTTTGTTCGGTAGCCAGAGCGAGATAGAGTTTGCAGCAGGGCTGCAGCGGGTTCGTAGCCTATGTGATGGACACACGAGTGGCCGCTGAGAGGCCAAGTTTGATTGACAAGGTTCCGATAGTGTGTGAGTTCCCGGATGTTTTTCCTGAGGAATTTCCAGGTGTGCCTCCCAAGAGGCAAGTTGAGTTCCGTATCGATTTGGTTCCGGGGCAACACCTATCGCCAAGGCACCTTATCACCTTGCGCCACCAGAGATGCAGGATTTATCCTTGCAGCTTCAGGAGCTGTTGGGGCAAGGATTTATTAGACCGAGTAGCTCACCTTGGGGAGCGCCGATCCTTTTTGTCAAGAAAAAGGATGGTTCACACCGAATGTACATTGATTACCAGGAGTTGAACAAGTTGACAGTCAAGAAACGTTATCCGTTACCGAGGATAGACGATCTGTTCGATCAATTGCAGGGGGCGTCTTGGTTCTCCAAGATAGACTTGAGGTCGGGATATCATCAGATGAGAGTTCGGGATGAAGATATCTAGAAGACGGCGTTCAGAACTCGTTATGGGCATTACGAGCTCGTGGTGATGCCTTGTAGGCTCACCAATGCACCGACAACATTCATGGATCACATGAACAGGGTGTGAAGGCCGATGCTGGATCGTTCGGTGATCGTGTTCATTGATGATATTTTGGTGAACTCGAGATCTAGAGAGTAGCACGAGGAGCATCTGAGAGAGATTGTCGGGGTATTGAGATCGGAGAGGCTTTTCGCCAAATTCACCAAGTGTGATTTTTGGTTACGAGAGGTCCAGTTCTTGGGACACCTCGTTAACCAGAATGGGATATTGGTCGATCTATCCAAGATTGAGACGATAATGAAATGGGAGGTGCCGAGATCAC
Source organism: Lactuca sativa (assembly GCF_002870075.4). Taxonomy (NCBI): domain Eukaryota; kingdom Viridiplantae; phylum Streptophyta; class Magnoliopsida; order Asterales; family Asteraceae; genus Lactuca; species Lactuca sativa. Next base: position 168,904,764 of record NC_056629.2, on the reverse strand, counting down.
CCACCAAGATTAGAAGTTTTCTAGGATTGGCCGGCTATTATCGGAGATTTATCAGGGATTTTCTCTAGGATCGTCGTGCCTATCACCATGTTGACCCGGAAGGGTGTTGCTTTTTCATTGGGTCCGGTGCAGCAGACCTCGTTTGAGAAACTTTGCGGAGATTGTGATGAGATTAAGAAACAATCTTTAATCTATGAAGATCGATTAGATCTTGAACAAGTATGTAAATATAAAACAGTAAGAACGCAATAATAAGAACAAGACAAGATTGAATCAAACGTGTCGAATGATCAAACAAAATCCTCATAAGAGCTCGATAAAGAACATCAACTGTAGAGGATTGGTAGGTTACAAGAACGATTAAAGAAACCTGTTCTGCTCTAGATGAATCATTATTTCGATAATCTCTAAATCGTTATGAATCCTTAAATTGTTAACCTAATATGCATGCAAGCATAAACTTATATACAAAGCATAAAAGGCTTCTCGGTCGGACAGGCCCAAACCGGAAAACAAGATAACTAAACTATCGAGCCCAAAAGACGCAATCTTCAAAATAGTCTTCAGCCCAACAATCTCCCCCTTTGCGTCAATTTGGAGCGATACCTTCACTTTTTACTTGGGCCAGCAGCTGAAACAGGTACCTTCTTCTTCACGGTGCTAAACAGACATTTGGTGATGGAGAGAATGGTCTGTCTAAACCGGATGTACCAATTGATCATGTCGTTGAAGTACTTGATGTCATCAGCCGAATTCTCTTTACACCGTTTGATAATTGATAGCACATGCTCCAAACAAGCTGTGGTGTAAAGGTGTTTATCAGCTAAAGCGAAGAGACATTTCTGTCCTTCAGCTCTAGTGAACATAACCGAGTTGCGTCTCGGGTCGATCTTGCCCATTTGCATTTGGTTGAGATCACTGGCTGATCCCACAGGAGCTATCTTCGGTTTCTTCTTGAAGACTGTGGCGACCTCCTGATCCATTAGGGGAACCTCCATGATGTAGCAGGCTAACATCCTTTTGACATGGTCTATAATGGGACCATATTCGGCTTCATCAGTCAAAAGAATATTATACAGGACAATCCAATCATGAGGATTTAGATTCGGTAGATCCGCCAGGGAGATAAGATGAGCAGTTCTTGCAGATCCTCGAATGAGCTTGAACTTAACGTTTGTGAATCTCCCCACGGCATAAGGTTTCAGCACCCGAACGTTCACAATCTTCTGGGCGCTCCAGGTGAGGTATTGAGGACGAGCAGCCGCCAGATAGAAGTCAATGAGCTCCCTGTCAAGCTCATCGTTCGGATGTGGGACTTCAAAAATGTTAGAGAAGGCGTGGAAGATGAACGCCTTTCGAATCAGCGGCATATCAAACTGCGAATCGACAGTGTTGTTGCAGTCGAATGAGATAACCGGCTCGAGCCATAATATGCTAGGAGTTTCTATGGCCTCTTTAATCATACGTTCCCTGGTCCAGGCAGGGAAGAGATTCTTTCGGCTCTCAAGGAGATCGTGGGCTTCTTTTTGCTTGCGTTCGGCTTCTTCAGCCTCTCGCACCACATGACTGGCATCATCGTCAGCATTGCGACTGTTCTTTCGTTTCAACATGTCAGCAATGGTCTCCTTGTCTTCATCTTCTTCCTCAGCTATGTTTTTGCCCTTGTTCTTCACACCCGAACCCGAAGCATGACCAGTCGGAGGTGGTTCGGTTGTGTGAGTAGCTTTGGAGGAAGGAGGTGGTTTCGATCCGGTCTGCTCATCTCCCCCTTGTTTCGGAATGGACACGAAACTCGGTAGGCCTTCGATTTTGCTGAGAAGGTCCATGGCCGGAGAGAGCTTTTCAGCGAGGGTACGCCTCACCGAATGGTTTAGAATGGGATCGTGTGCTTCCAGGATGTTGGATAATGCGGCGTGGACATCCGAAACACACGTTCTGATCACTTCCCTTTCGGATCGAAGAGCATCCAGTTGTTGTTGGGAGTTGGAAAGTTGCGTGCTCTTGACCTTTAGGGCGGTTGTTTTGCTCGCCAGAACGTCCATCAAAGAATTTTCAGCTGCAAGATCCTCTTGTAGCTTAGCCAGGCGGGCATCGATGGAGGCACGAAGGGCCGAGTTGTCGTCGCTTAAGTGTTGGCGTAGGGTAGCAAACGAAGTCAACTCCGTTGAGACGAACTTGGCCAATTTCTGAACAATCGGTTCCAAAGTTGTCTTGGTGGCGTCGGCGCTTTCCTGCAAGGACTTCAGCAGGACAGAAGCGTCAGAGAATAGTTTATCGACTTTTTCGGTCGCAGCCTCACAGGCTCTGGTGGAGGCATCAATCGCAGCAGTTGCTGAGGCTACCGAATCATGTTGAGCCCTGGAGAAGGCGTCAACAATTTTCTGAAGGGCAGCTTCAAAGAGAGAGGACTGCTGATTGGCAGAGGAGGCGAGAAGTAGATCAACCTTCTCGTGAAGCTCTTTGAGATGCTTCTTTGTCACTAGAGCATCATCCTCCTCATCACTCTGAACTTGAAACGGACTATAGTAGACCGAATCAAAATTCATGTGATCACCACCAAGATAAGGGTTGTCGCCATCGGAGGCATTTTCTGGAGATGGAGGTGGTGGTGAAGCTGGGGGTGTTGTGGTTGGGGTATTTAGAGGTTGATTGTGGGGTAGGGTAGTTTCGGGTGGTGGTTGAGTTTGGGTTTCGGTTTGTGGTGGTTCGGTTACGGGAGGGGTTTCGGTAACTGGTGGTGTTTCGGTTGCAGTGGTGAAAATGGGTGGTGGTATAGGGAAAGATGTTGGGGAATGGTGGGGTTTATGGTCGGAATGGAAGTAGGAAGAGTTGGTGGAGGGGAAGGAACTGGAGATTGATGAAGTTCCATCTCTGGGGTTGGGGACCGAGGTGGTGTGTTGCCTCGTTGAGGAGATTCGTCTCCTTGAGAGCCTTCAGAACCCGAACTCTCACCCTCAGACTCACTGGAAGAAGAAGGAATTATAAGCTTTCGCTTCTGTTGAGTCTTCCTCCTCTTCGGCTGTGGTGACTGTGCAGCCTTCGGTTGTTTCCTCTTCTTGGGAGAAGGACCCTTTGGAGCTTTGGTCGTTTGCTTCCCTTTTTCAGCCTTTTTGCCCCTGTTGGTCAGTTTGTCTGCATCGTGAATCGACCTAAGCATATCCGGTGTCAGTTCCCTAGGACCAGTTGGCCTAAACTCCTTGATCGTCCGAATCAACCTGCTGTCAGATGGCACGCCGCCATACATCGTCTCCGGGATGGAACCAATGAAAGAAAATTTTGATGCATCTGAGACGATGATCTTCTTGGTATGGAATGTACCAACAGAAGACATCGATGCACCGACAACAGTGGGAACATCAAACTTGTCCATGGCCCATCTTGTAATCAAGATCCAGAACCAGGCCAACGACACCTCAGAGTGTCGGGATGATGAAGAGAGGCTCTGGATGAGCTGTTGCCATAGGACCCACCCATAGTCCAGGTTAATCCCGTTGTAGACCCCGTACATTATTGACAGGAAGAGACGACTTGCACCGTCAGATCCTGAGCTCCTTTCTGACAAGCCCTTGAAAAGAACTGTAAATAGGCCATTCCACTGTGGCGGCAGGCAAGACTTTTTAAACTTAGCGACAGAGGTGAGAACCTCTGTGTATCCCATGTTGTAAAACATGTTAAACAAATACCCAACCGGAATCGTCTCCAGATGGACTCTTGAAGGATCAACGGCAAACCCCAGCATGGTGCAGAACCGTTGGCATAAAACGGAGGTCTTGTGTTCTGCAAGCTCGAAAAACACGCGGTCGACGGCCTTGTCGTAGTAAGCAGTCACGTAGACCTGCGATAGGGCCACCATTGGCACAGTTTCGATTCTTGAGAGTGCAGGAGCAAGTTGGGAGTATTTCAAACATTCAATGACCGGCAACATGTAGGAGTCGTACGCCAGTGGGTTAAGATCAATAACTAGACATTGTTGTGGGCGGATGGGGAGGATCTGTGAAGTAGCATGGACGGAAGAAGATTCAGCCATTGTTGAAGAATTTGAGAAGATGATGAACAGTGAAGCTGTTGGAGAATTTTTGCTCTTGAGAAATTTCGGAGGCAGTAAAGAGGTAAAAGGTTTTATGGACTGCCTTTTATAGTGAGGGATTGGAGAGAGAAAAATCGTTTCATATCTTCTATGCGATGATCACGTAGGAGAGAGATTGTCAAAATCCTAGGATCACGCGACCCAACAAGCGCCGTTTCAGAAAAAATCGCTTCAAATCCGCACGCGCCATTAATTGCCAGAGAGATGACGCTTGGATTTTGCACACGCGTCCATGTTGTCAGTAAAAGCATGACCGTTCCATATTCACACGCGCCCCTTTTTACCATCGTTTGAATTTCAATCCCTTTAACTCCCGCCGAGTCAGCAACCTTTCGTCTTATCCTTTTTAAACCGCATCTTTTTGGATTAAACGCCCACGTGGATTGTTTCTGACCACAACTCCATAATTAACCACCGAGTAATAATACAGCCTGTAAATAATTAGTAACGGAATTTTGGAAAATCAAGGATTTTCGTGCAAAGAGTGTAAAAGAAAAAGAAATAAAGCAACTCTTTTAAGGATATTCTGTGATGTCAATAATGACACGAAACTGATGATCCCGGGCACGAATCTCTTCCTTCAAGGTCAAGAGAGACCTCAAAGTGTTAGTGTGGAATCCCGTTGAATTACGATCAAACACTTATTAATAAATGTTGAAAGGCTTCTTTTAATAAGGCTTAATAAGGGTGGTTTCGCTTTGATTCATCAATTCTGTTCTTGATATAAGAAAGAAAGTGAGCAAAGTACTTGTGAGACCGGTGTAGTCTGTTAAACAAGTAGGTAGGAATTTATTTTGTATTGGCTTGGAAAAATATAAAATCTCAGAAAAAATTTAAAATTGGATCCCTTGAGAAGAAATGTTATGGTGTGTAACAGTTTCATAGGAATCACACAAAAAGAAAATTTGAGATTTCATGAAGGTACATTCGTCAATTCGTTGGTGAAAACTTGAGCAAATTAATTGTTCACCATCAATTCATTAGGTGTTGAATTTGGGGTTTCACTCAGCTCGTAGTGACACGAAACTAAGATCATTAACACAGATGTTGTGTAACCATAAACCTCAGTGGTAACGTCTGAGAGTCTCAAGGGTTACGATGATGAAACGAATGTAATGGAGAAGTTTAATAGAGATGGTTTGAGGAAACATAGTACCTCTGCTGCAAAAATAAGGACCAAGCAGGAATCTCTTAACTCATGTGAGAAGAGAGAGAGGTAGCTCACGATTAGAATAAATGTGTTAGCCTTATTGGGAAGACAAGGTGTGTATATACCAGGTCATGAAGGCTTTTATTCAAAATCTTATGAGGCTTGGGACACATACAGCAGCATGCTTCTAGGGACACTTAATTAATTCATCAAATATATCCCCATAAACGAACGAACACACAAGTAAATAAAAAAAATAAAAAATATTTTTGGTGTTTTTGAGATAAAAAAAAATAAAAGAAAAGAAAAAAATTAAATAAAGAAAAGAAGTAAAAAAATAAGTAGAGAAAGAAAAACAAAGAAAAACCGAACCCGAACGTTCGGTTGGTCTCGGTTCCAGAAAATTTTGAAAAACCGAACCTGAGCGTTCGGTTGGTTTCGGTTCTAGAAAATTTTGAAAAACCGAACCCGAACCTTCGGTTGGTTTCGGTTCAACAAAATTTTGAAAAACCGAACCCGAACCTTCGGTATGTTTCGGTTTTGGAAAATTTTGTGAAACCAGGGAATTTAGACATGCAATAAAAAAAAACTTTTAACACAAAGAAAAACAAAATTGTGCAAGAAATATACAACAGAGAAAAACTACCTTTGAAGTGATGAGCGAATCAGATGGTTCAACCGAACCCGAACGTTCGGTTGGTTTTGCTTCTTACGTTTGAGGTTGAGAGCTAGTGTGAGGTACTGACTCTGATTCCATCATACCTAGCCCTTGTAATATTTTATTGAATGATGCTTCAGGAAGAGCTTTGGTAAAGACGTCAGCCAGTTGATCAGTGGTTCTTACGAAGTGAACTTCGACGTTTCCATCTTCCACATGATCTTTGATGAAGTGATACCTCAGTGCTATGTGTTTGGTTTTAGAGTGTTGCACTGGGTTATGACAGATCCTAATTGCACTTTCTGAGTCACAATATAGTGGGATCTTCTTCATATTGAGTCCATAGTCTCGAAGTTGACTCTGGATCCAAATCACTTGTGAAGTGCAGGATGCAGCGGCAATGTATTCCGCTTCGGCAGTAGACAACGACACACACGTTTGTTTCTTGGATTGCCAGCTGACTAACTTCCCGTCAAGGAATTGACAGCCACCAGTTGTGCTTTTACGGTCGAGTCCACATCCTCCAAGGTCAGCATCAGAATAGGCTTGAACGAAGAAGCCTGAGTTGGATGGATACCATAGACCTAAGGAGGTGGTTCGCTTAAGATAGCGTAAGATGTTCTTCACTGCCAACATGTGAGGTTCGCGTGGGTTTGCCTGAAATCGAGCACAATAACACACAGAAAACATGATATCAGGCCTGCTAGCAGTTAGATACAATGATTTGGATACTTTTCGTTCACGAACCCAGGAGGTTGCTCCACATACACAGTTTCTTCGAGTTCTCCATTAAGAAATGCATACTTGACGTCCATTTGGAAAACTTCAAAGTTTTTGTGAGCAGCGTAAGCCAGAAATATTCTAACTGATTCTAGCCTAGCTACTGGAGCGAAGGTCTCTTCATAGTCTATACCTTCCTCCTGACAGTATCCCTTGACCACCAGACGAGCCTTGTTCCTTATAACATTACCTTCCTTGTCCATTTTGTTCCTAAAAACCCATTTGATACCAACAACCGAAGCATCTGGAGGAGTTGGAATGAGGCGCCAGACTTTGTTCCTCTCAAATTCATTCAGTTCGTCTTGCATTGCTTGAACCCAGTCAGAGTGATCGAGGGCAGTGTTAACTGTCTTCGGTTCAACTTTAGATACAAATGAGTTAAACATACAAAACTCAACCTTTGAAAATAAGGATGTCTGTTTTGCCTTCAGTTGTGATCGGGTCAGAACCTTTTCAGATACATTACCAACTACTTGAGATATAGGATGATCTCTGTTCCATTTGGTAAGAGGAGGGTAATTCGGATCAAAGTTTGGATCTAGTTCAGCGTTAATCATTTCTTCTGGCTCAGATTGGCTATCATAATCAAGCGTCATATCATCATGCTCCCCCTCAATTGATGAGCTTTGAGAAACATGAGGTTCAGGGGTTTCTTGTGGTGCTGGATTTTCAGGCGTTGAAGCACCTTCGGTTGGAGAGGCATCTTCGGTTGGAGAAGTACCTTCAGTTGAAGTTGTATAACTTGGCTCCCCATGGACTCGTGAGCTTGGCTCCCCCTCGACATGAGAACTTGGCTCCCCCTCGACAGAAGCAGTGTTGGATGGATAGTCATCAGTGGGCGATCCTCCTTCATGCATTCTTCTTGCAGCATCTTCGACAATCCGCTTCATATGATCAACCTTGTTGTCTGCGTCACCTGCTTCGGAGAGAGAAGCTTTCTCTGGTTCGTCAAAGAGTTCCAGAAATTTCTCGTATAAATTGGCGATCGAGACTGTGACTTGGCCAGTTTGAGGAAAGATTTCCCCAACGGTGTCTTCTTTGGCCTGTAGCTTCTTGACATAGCTATCGTCAAAGGTCACGTAGTATGTCTCTTCAATCCTTCTCGAATGCTTGTTTAGGACCCTGTACGCCTTGGATGTGAGCGAGTAACCCAGAAAAATTCCCTCGTTGGCTTTGACATCAAACTTGTTGCGGTGTTCTTTAGAGTTAAAGATGAAACACCTTGAGCCGAACACATGGAAAAATTTCACATTGGGCTTTCTGTTGTTTAGTATCTCATATGGTGTGAGCGTGAATCGCTTGTTGAGATAAGACCTGTTCTGTGTAAAACAAGCAGCAGAAATAGCATCAGCCCAAAAATAAAGAGGTAAGGAAGCGAAACTTAGCATAGTTCGGGCAGCTTCACACAAAGATCGGTTTCGTCTTTCGACTATTCCGTTCTGTTGTGGTGTGTAGGGAGCTGAGAAATTGTGACTAATTCCCTTTTCTGCAAGAAACTCTTCAAACTCCCTGTTCTTGAATTCAAGACCATTGTCGCTCCTGATGTTGCGAATAACCTTCTTGAGCTGTACTTCAATTTGCTTGATAAACACTTTCAGCTTTTGAGTCGCTTCAGATTTGAGCTTTAGAAAGAACACCCATGTAAATCGTGAAAAGTCATCAACAATAACAAGAATATACTTGCTACCACTGATGCTTTCGATAGATGAAGGACCACACCAATCGATATGAAGTAATTCGAGTGGTTCAACAACTTTTGTGTTGATTACAGATGGGTGACTTTGACGACTCTGCTTCCCCATTTCACATGCAGCACACAAATGCTCTCTGTCGAACTTGAGCAATGGAAGACCCCTAACATGACCTCCAGTGACAAGTCGGTTGATATCTTTGAAGTTGAGATGAGAGAGTCTTCGGTGCCACAACCAGCTTTCGTGGGATTGAGCTTTTGATAACAGGCATATTACTGGGTTTCCTTTGATGGGTTTCATGTTTAGAGGAAACATTTCACCCTTTCGCTCTGACTTGAGAATCACTTTCTTAGTCTTTTTCTCTATAATTTCAGAACCTTCATCATCGAATGAGACTTTGAGACCTGTACCTCCAACAAGCTGAGATACACTGATGAGGTTGTGTTGGAGTCCTTCCACATAAGCCACCTTCCTTATAGTAAAGTCCCCATTTGTTATCATTCCGTATCCCTTTATGGTGCCGAAAGAATTATTTCCAAACTTGACGTTGCCACCATTTGCAAGAGATCTGTATTCCCTGAGCTCCTCTTTCCTCCCTGTCATGTGACGTGAGCAGCCACTATCGATGTACCATTCTTCGTCGAACTGCTCGTCACTTATAACCTGCAAAAATTAAGCAGATTTAGGAACCCAAAGTTTCTTGGGTCCTCGTGAGCTTTTCATGGGAACAGGAACAGTAAGAGAGATGTCAACTAGATATGTTCGTTTTATGAGTGTTGTTTCATCTTTCTTTTTAATGGTAAAAACTTTTATCTTATTAGGATTGGGTGTGATCGGTTTGGACTCTGGTTTGGATTCATTGACCTTCTGCTTTCCCTTTTGTTCAGCTGATGGATGAGAACAGACAGAATTTGCTTTAGAGCAAGATGGAGATGAATTGGTAGACGAATTAGAAGAGGTAGAAGAAGTGGGTTTAGATGGATATGGCTTCTTGACTGGAGACTCTAGGTGACCCTTTTGCTTTTGATCATTGGAGGGACTGACCTTAGAGTCTTGTTCTCTTTTGACTTCAGAACCGAACCTTTGCTTTCGGTTGGAATCGTCTTGTGAACCGAACCTTGGCTTTTGGTTGAAGTTTGTCTCGGAACCGAACCTTTGGTTTCGGTTGAAGTCTTTTTCAGAACCGAACCTTTGCCTTCGGTTGGTAGTTTCTTGTGAACCGAACCTTGGCTTTCGGTTGTTGTGAGATTCAGGTTTTCCTACAGGATTGTTTTCATACTTTAGATTCTTGTCTTGGTGTGAGAAGTATGCATTCTGGGATTGCCAGAATTGTTTCCTTTCCGAAAGGTTCTTCCTGTATCTTAGGTTCCTTTCTCTCTTCCTATTCCTCATCTGCTTAGGTTGATGATGAACATTCGCTTTCGTTTTTGGTTTCTCCTTGGCTGGTTCCTTCTGAACTGAAGGAGTTTTCTTTTGAGCTGAGGGAATATCTGAAGAAGTTTCACTTTGAGCTGAGGGATCATCTTCTTTTGCTGATCTTTCATCCTCCTGAGGAATATCTTTCGTACCACTGGTGCTTGGCTCATTGAAATTATCCGGCTTATTCAAGGGTTCAGGTATGTATCTTCCTTTACTCATCCAGGAGGTTCTTTCAGATAAGCCAACCGTTTCGTTTGCATTATCTATTGGAGCTTCCCAGAAGTACTCATCGCAGCCATCAGCATTGTCTTCGTTAACAATAGTTGTGAGTTCAGCTGTTTGATGTTCGGTTACTCTAGTCACCTTGTATACTTGATTCGGAGTGGTCCTAACCTTTTGATACACAACTGCTTTCTCTGTTAATTTCAGGGACTTTTGTTGGGACAATCGAGCGAACTCTACTGAATTTTCAGAGATAAGATTCTTGTGGTTTTCAGGTTCGCTTTTAACAAATTATGAGCAGTCAACCGTGTCCTCTACAGAAATTTCACTCATGTTGTCGTCCTCGTTAAGCTCAGATGCATTTTCAACATCAATTTTGTTTTCTGAGCTTACGTTGGCGTTTAAAGAGTCAAATTTTTGCATGGTTTCGGTTCTCAGTTTGAGTCTGTCATTTTCATCCAAAAGATTTTTAAGCATGTCCTTGTGGTCCTTGGATTTAATGAAGGACTCAATTTTGTCCAGTCCATACATGTAGGTCGGATTGACATCATCAGACGATATCACACTCTCACAATTGTAGGCTTCAGCATTGATTTCATCCTCCTTAAACTCTAGGAAGGGCAAAATCATGCGATGGATCTTTTGGCCTATCTCACAATCCAAGTGAAGCTGAGTAATATTAGAATATAAACGTTTAGCAATTAAACAAAAAACATTCCGCTGTTTTAACAATTTTAAATTGTCTCTTTGCAGATAATTGTTTTCTTCTTTAACTTTAACTAATTCCGACTCCTTTAACTCGATCCACATTCTCCGCTCCTCACTCTTCGATGCCACCCTGCTTAATTGATCAGTTAGGTTAGAATTGGTGACTCGAGTTTGAGTTAAGCTAATATCTAGATGAGAAATTCTTGTATTAACGTTTTTTAGTTCTTTCTCATATGAGGATGTTGGTACTTTAGATGAAATAAAAACAGATTGTACCTTCTTTATCAGTTCATCGAGCTCATTGAACTCCTGGCTGAGTGGTTTGGCCGTAAAGCACATGTCCTCCTGCACCTTCGGTCCATCGCTTCCACCATCGGTGTTGTATCCCCTCATTTGAGATACGTCAGTCACCATGAAGCATTTTCCTCCACTGCTTTCCTCCTTAGCCACATAAGCCTTTCCATGGGTAGGCTTCCTCACTTCATCGTCTTCTGAGTCAGTAGACCAAACTTCCGTGCTACCGAACTCGTCATCATTAACCGAACCCTGCACAATAAGAGCATTAATAGAAGGGTTAGCTGTAGACTTCTTCTTTCTCAACTCATCCAATCTTTTCTGCAACACAGCTTCCTCATCATTTTCATCATCCTTTTCAGCCATCTTCTTAAGGACACAGTCCTTAGCATAGTGGTTTTTCCCACCACAGTAGAAACAGCTTACTCCGGAATCGCCATCCACCTTCGGTTCCTTCTTGGGCTCCTCAGCCTTCGGTTCATTGTTCACCTTTTCAGAGCTGTAACTCCCCTGCCAGTTTCGGTTTTTGTTGCTGGGGAATCTCTTCTTTATGAACCTTTTGGGATTGGACACCATCATGGCATAATCCTCAGACATGAGGTCATATTCCTCCAAGTTGAGGTCTTCATCCTCCATCACAGCTTTACTTTTTGATAGGAGGGCCAACGAACCAAGACTCGAAACGACGTTCTTCTCTTGCAGCACAATCTTCTCTTGCGACTTGAGAATACCCACTAGTTTCGCCAAAGAGTATGATTTAAACTGCTCATGGGCTTTGACTGTAGAAACCACAGCTCTCCATTCAGACCTTAGTCCATTTAAGAAAGTAACCTTCTGCTCGATAAGCTTCCTTTCAATATCGTGTTTGATCATCTTGCTGAGAAGATGATTGAAGCGATCGAACGTCTGGGTCACCGTTTCTTCGGCTCCTTGTCTAAATTCTCCAAACTCAGATAAGAGCAAGGTTTGGATAGAATGTTCTAGATCCTCGTCTGTAGAATACAGTTCGCGAAGTCTATCCCAAACTTCCTTCGCCGTCGTGCATGAGCTGACCAACCTGAATGTGTCGGACTGAAGGGCGAATCTGATCAACCTTAACGCCTTAATGTTGCACTGGAATTTGTCCTTTTCATCTTGTGCAATATTCTTCACATCCTTTAGCAGATCATTGTACTCCTTTTGTGTCTTAACAATCCTGGACGTTGCAGAATGAGAAAACGGTCCATTGATGATGGCTTCCCATATGAGATACTCATTATCCTCCGATCCAATCACGTAGTCTTCAAAGTGATGCGCCCATACTTCATAGTCATGGGTGTATAAGATTGGAATCTTTGTCGTCGAACCAATGCTGTTGGAAATATTAATTGGATTTGATTGCGTCTCGTCCATTATGATCGAAAAAACCTGTTCAAAGATCAGACTTGTAATAAAGTAGATTAGGGCAAAACAATAAATATCAAGATACGTCAATAATGAGATGACGGCTCAATAAATATCGATAGTTGCGGAAAAACCCTAATGGAAATCTTTTTCACAGAAAAGATGTGTATCGATTACACAGCCTCCTGCTCTGATACCAATTGATGAGATTAAGAAACAATCTTTAATCTATGAAGATCGATTAGATCTTGAACAAGTATGTAAATATAAAACAGTAAGAACGCAATAATAAGAACAAGACAAGATTGAATCAAACGTGTCGAATGATTAAACAAAATCCTCAGAAGAGCTCGATAAAGAACATCAACTGTAGAGGATTGGTAGGTTACAAGAACGATTAAAGAAACCTGTTCTGCTCTAGATGAATTGCTATTTCGATAATCTCTAAATCGTTATGAATCCTTAAATTGTTAACCTAATATGCATGCAAGCATAAACTTATATACAAAGCATAAAAGGCTTCTCGGTCGGACAGGCCCAAACCGGAAAACAAGATAACTAAACTATCAAGCCCAAAAGACGCAATCTTCAAAATAGTCTTCAGCCCAACAGATTGTGCGAAGCCCCGGTGCTAGCCCTCCTGGAAGGGATGGAGGATTTTGTGGTGTATTGTGACACCTCGATATAGGGGTTGGGTGCAGTACTTATACAGAGGGGACATGTGATAGCGTATGCGTCGAGGCAGCTGAAGCCTCATGAGACGAGGTATCCCACCCACAATTTAGAGTTGGGGGCAGTGGTGTTCGCCCTCAAGAACTGGCGTCACTATTTGTATCGGGTTCGGTATACCATCTACACGGACCATAAGAGTTTGAAGTATTTGATGGACCAGCCCAATATGAATATGCGACAGAGTATATGGCTGGATGTGGTAAAGGATTGCGATTGTGAGATCCTGTACCACCTGGGTAATGCTAATGTCGTAGCTGAGGCCCTAGGCCGTAGGGCGGAGAGCGCCCCGATTAGAGATATTTGTATGCGGTTGACAGTGATGACTCCGGTGTTGGACACCATTCGGGAGGCCCAGGCAGAGGCCATGAAACCGTAAGAGGGAGCGGGTGATTGGGCAGGTGCCGGAGTTCATTACCGATGGTCGCGGGCTAATGACCCTTCAGGGTCGGATTTGGGTGCCCTATGCAGGCGGGACGCACATCACCTTGATGGAGGAGGCGCATAAATTGAGATTTTCGATCCACCCCGAGGCCACTAAGATGTATTTGGATTTGAATAAGGATTATTGGTGGCCATGTATGAAGAGGGATATAGCATGGTTTGTTGAGAGGTGCTTAACCTGTCGCAGGATTAAGGCCGACCACCAACGACCGCATGGCATGTTGCAACCACTTGAGGTTCCCTAATGGAACTGGGAACAGATTTCTATGGATTTCATCACCAAGTTACTGAGGACCGCGAGGGGTGTCGATGCAATTTGGGTGATCGTCGACCGGCTGACGAAGAGCGCTCACTTTCTTGCTATCAGTGAGAGCTCTTCTGCTGAGAGGCTGGCAGAGTTGTATGTGAAGGAGGTGGTATCGTGGCATGGAGTGCCGATCTCGATTGTATCAGACCGGGATGTACGTTTACTTCCAGGTTCTGGAAGAAGTTCCACGAGGAGTTGGGCACGAGGCTACATTTCAGTACCGCTTACCACCCACAGACGGATGGATAGAGTGAGCGGACGATTCAGACGCTCGAAGACATGCTTCGGGCATGTGTGTTGGACTTCGGAGGGAGTTGGCACACGTATCTACCATTGGCTGAGTTTTCTTATAATAACAACCACCATTCGAGCATTGATATGCCTCCCTTTAAGTTGTTGTATGGGAGGAGGTATCGGACTCCCATCTATTGGGGAGAGGTAGGGCAGCGAGTGATGGGCAGCACTGAGATAGTGCTTTAGATGACAGAGCAGATACAGTAGGTCAGGCAGAGGTTGTTGACAGCTTAGAGTCGCCAGAAAAGTTACGCGGATAGGCGACGATCCGAGCTCGAGTTTCTAGTCGGGGATTTTGTACTCCTGAAAGTGTCTCCTTGGAAAGGAGTGATTCGATTCGGGAAGAGGGGAAAGCTGGGGCCCCGGTATATTGGGACGTTTAGGGTGATCGCGAGGGTGCGCAGAGTAGCATACCGTTTGGAGCTACTTGCGGAGTTGAGCCAGATTCAAGATACCTTCCACATGTCTCAGCTGAGGAAGTGTATAGCCGACGAGCCGACAGTGGTACCGTTGGAGGATATCCAGGTCGACACGAGTCTGAATTATGTTGAGAGGCAGATCGCAATCTTGGATCGGAAGATCAAGGTTCTGAGGAACAAGGACGTGCCCCTGGTTCAGTTCCAGCGGCAACATCGGAGTGGGTCCGAGCTGACTTGGGAGCTGGAGTCGGAGATGCGGGAGCAGCATCCGGAGTTGTTTTTGATATGAGACTTTAAGGGAAAAGTATAGTTCTAGTGGGGGACAATTATAAATCCCGAAATTCAGGTAATGTTATTTAACCCTTCTCCTTTTCCCAAGTTTTCAAGTTAAGTCCCTTAAGTAAAATGTTAGGCTTGTGAGTACGCTGGGCGTACTGAGGAGTACGATGCGCGTACTCACGCGCATAATTTAGATGCGGACTCGCCTGGGTACGCTGGGCGTAGCGAGCCCAGGTGTAAACCCTAATTTGGGGCTTGTGCACTATAAAAGGAATGTTATGGCCTTGACCTCAGCCTCCATTCCAGAGAGTGAAACCCTAAAAGAGAGTCCTCCTTCGTTTCTAGCTAGTGTGTTGGTGTTCTAAGCTTCTAAGTGTCATTTCAAGGTGGTGGAAGAGAAGAAGAGGCCATTTTGGAAGCTAGAAGTTTGTGGGAAATAGTAGATCCGAGCTTTTTAGAGGTTGGAGCTTCTTCCTGAGGTAAAAAGCTCAAAGCTTGCCTTGTCTTTTGTGTTGTGTGCTATTTGGACCAATTTCTAGGGTTTTTGGTCCCAACATGGAGACTTTATGAGCAAATGGTCTCCATTGGCCTAGATCTATCATATTTCAGGACTATATGAGTTGCATGTTCATAAAAATGCAATCTTGGACGTAAATATTGAGCCATGCATGAGATCTAGACCTTTGGAGGAGAAAGGAAAGGTGTTAGAGGGTGTAGGGACCTTTACAGCCATGCAAAGGCTTAAAGGTTCCGACTTTATGGGATAAGACGCTTTAGGAGAGTCAGGTTTGGAAGTTGAAGGAGTGTCTCAACCGTTTAAGACCAAAATTCATGGAATGGCTGAAACTGAGACTTACGATGGGCGTAACTCTCAGTACGCGCAGCGTAAGGGGTTAAGACCCCGATTGTGGTTCGCCGGCGTGCGCCCCACGTACAGAGAAGGTACGCGCCACGTACTGCCTCCTGTTGACTTTCGTTGACTTTTAGGGTTTTGGTCAACCTTTGGACTTTTGGGTCAGGGAGGTGTAAAATGGTCTTCTACCCTTCTGTGGAAATTGTAGAATGGATTTAATCAATCCTTTGAGAGCCGTTATTTATTTGAGAGTATTGTTATGTGTTTAGGCGGGCGCCAGACCAGTGTGATTGAGTGCGAGACTATCCGAGATACCGAGGTGAGTCTTCTCACTATATTGTACCTGGAAGGGTACCTATGTGTGACCGGAAGGTCTTATATGTTATGAGATATATGTGTTATATGTTGATATGTGATATGTGTGTGTTATGTATGCTATGTATGATAAGGACCAGAAGGTCTAGATGATATGGACCGGAAGGTCAAGAGGACATGGACCGGAAGGTCGATACGGGTAGGACCGGAAGGTCTACCGGGATTCGGGACGGAAGTCCCCCTAAGACACTTGGACCGGAAGGTTCCACGGAGTTATGGCCTGGAAAGGCTTATGTGTTGTATGTGGTATTGTGGGGAACTCATTAAGCATTTATGCTTACAGTGTTGTCTGATGTGCTTTCAGGTACCAGTGAGGATCGCGGGAAGGCGCCGACTTGATCAGTACGCACACATGAGGAGTTTTACTTATTATGATCTTGCGATGTGATGTTATGAGTTGTTATGTGATCCAATGACATTTTATAACAATTATCAATGAAAGTGTGTTTTTTTTTAATGTGAAAAATTGTTTTGAAATTTACGTCGTTACACTTGGACAAGGTGCTAAAACGTTTTAGCATGGAGAAATCCAAGAAAGGGGAATTGCCAATCCAAAGAAATACCAAGCTGAGTAAGACTCAGATTCCTAGTACAGATGTCGAGATAGCAGAAATGAATTGAGTGTCATATGCTTCCGCCGATGGATCGATCATGTACGCTATGACATGTAGTCACCCTGATGTGGATTTTGCGTTGAGCATGGTTAGCCGATATCAAGGGAACCCTGGTAGAGCTCATTGGATTGCAGATAAGAACATTCTTAAGTACCTGCAAAGGACTAAGGACTAGGTTCTTACACATGGTGGGAGTGATGACTTTAGAGTGACAAGGTACAGTGACGCCAGCTTTCAGACCGACACAGATAACTTCCGCTCTTAATCGGGCTAGGTATTTAACCTGAATGAAGGAACGATTACTTGCAAAAGTTCCAAGCAGGATACCATGGCTGATTCAACGTGTGAATCAGAGTACATAGCAGCGAGCGAAGCATCGAAGGAGGCTATATGGTTGAAGAACTTCACTGGAGACCTTGGAGTTGTACCAGCCATAGAGGAGCCTATGGAAATTTTCTGTGATAACGAATGAGCGGTTTTCTTAACCAAGGAACCAAGGGATCATGGTAGATCCAGACACATCGATAGAAAATACCACTTCATTAGACATCGGGTAGAAGAGGGACTCCTCGTAGTCGGGTATCGTCAAAGGAGAACTCAACAGATCCCCTCACAAAGGGTCTGAGCAGGGTTAAGCACTTACAGCATGCGAGGAGCATTGGTCTGAAGGACGATATTAGTTTTAGTGATTAGATAGATGTTTAGAAACTTGTAATAGACAAAATGTAATTGACATCTGACGATTAAGTAATGGAGATTTATTTATGAGTAAAGTTTACTATCTTGTGTCAGTTGTTTACTATTGTTTCACTTTTCATGTTTTACTTCCAGTAAAATTAGATTATTCAAATTATCCACAGTCGATCATACTTTGGGAGTAAGTTATGAGGTTAGATTGTCATGAATTGGTTTGTAGATTGTCTAAGTGTTTAGACATAGAAAAAGTTTGTTGCAATGTTCAAGAGTACTCTTGAAATGAGATTTGAGTATTGGATTAAACCCACGCTCATTTGAATCATTTCATGGAATTTATCACAAGTGTGTAACACCATGATTTCCAAAAACAAAATTTTCATTTAAAAAAATCAATTTAATATTAAAAACACTTGTTTAAAATCTTATTCACATTCGAATTACAAAACATAGTTTCATTTTCATTATAATAGAAGACCAGGATCCTCCAAAACACAACCCTTTCTTCGGTGTGTACAATCGAACCGTTGCCATCCCGCGTTACTGTAAGAACCTGAAACAACATAACATAAACAACGTAAGCACGAAGCTTAGTGAGTTCCCCAATATACCTTTCGCACATACGCCTTTCCAGGCCCTGACCTTCCGGTCAACTGTACAATGCCTTCCGGCCCATGAGATACTCGCCTTCCGGCCCATAAGATATTTGCCTTCCGGCCCATAAGATAATTTGCCTTCCGGCCCATAAAATAATTGCCTTCCGGCCCGTACACATATATAACACATAATACAAATACTCTAACACATAAAGCACATATATCATATATCAACCTGCCTTCCGGCCCGTAACATATTCTAACACATAAAGCACATACACCATATATCATACCTGACCTTTCTGTCACATAATACCTTGCCTTCCGGCCCATATATAAGCATGTATATCACGCGTAGCAGCTAACTTTCCATTTATAGCATATAAACATAACACATAACATACTTGACCTTCCGGTCACACAATCAAACCCTTCCGGGTAAAGTATAGTGAGAAGACTCACCTCGCGGACACTGGAAGATAGCAACTCCTAAAGTCCCTTGCACTTGATCCTCCGAGCTACAAGCTCCCTGTAACATCATATATCCCTTATTAATACTTCTATCTTCCACGTTAACTGACCCTAAGAAATCACACCAGTCAACTCCGGTCAACAACCCATTGTCAGCTCGACTGGACTCGGCGAGTTCCCTGGCGACTCGGCGAGTCTGGTCGTCCTTCAATCCTCTAAGATTCCCCTTCTACTCGTCGAGTATCCTCTTTGACTCGACGAGTCACTCCTGGAAGAATCACGGGGCCACCCCGACTCCACTCGCCGAGTCTGAAGAACAACTCGGCGAGTCCCAGTGAATCTTCAAGCTACTCGCCGAGTCTGATCATCCGACTCGGCGAGTCCACGCCATGCAGTCGATCAAACTGCTTCCTGAGATACATATTTTCCCGAATATACCAACATAGGACCTTCTGGACCTCTAAGGGGTTCTAATACAGGGTTATAAACGTTGGATAACAACACAACAATCCATCTAATCTCCAAATGGGTTTCACAAACCCTAAATCCATGCACACATTCACATAACAGAAAATAATCCGAAAGGTTACCTGAATCATGCACTCTCAGTGTCCCCAAGCCTCAAAACGTGATTCCCTTGCTGTCCCATTAGCCAAAACCTCCTCCTTCTTGGACAATAACTTCCTCAAATCACCAATGATCTTCAATCCTTGTTCTGGATGCCCACAACCGATTTAGGGTCCTTCTCAGTCGGCCAAAAGGCGAACAATGGAGGCATAAGACCCCTTATATACTTCCCAAACTGAACGGCTAGGGTTTTCCACCGAACAGCGTCGACTCGCCGAGTCCATATCTGGACTCGTCGAGTCCAGTCGTGAACCCGCGACCAAACCTGCGACCCTACTCGGCGAGTCTGGCTCCAACTCGTCGAGTCTCCCCTTTAAAACACCCCCAAAATGCAACTTAACAATACTTGAGATTTTGGGCTGTTACAATTCTCCCCCACTAGAATTAGACTTCGCCCTCGAAGTCTCACTCTGAAAATAGCTCTGGCTGCTGCTCCCACATCTCACGTTTCGGCTTCCCTAGACACTACCGATCTCTCCCGAGGCCGCTACTGAACCAATACCAGAGGTACCTCCTTGTTCCTCAGAACCTTGACCTTCCGATCTCCGACGGCCACTGGCCTCTCGACGTAACACAGGCTCGCATCCACCTAATCGTTCTCTAGTAGAACCACTGCTGACTCATCCGCTATACACCTCCTCAACCGCGACACATACCAGTGTCATGGATCCGTCCCAATTCCGTTGACAGCTCCAAACGATAGGCCACCCTTCCTACCTTCGCACCTTCACGAAAAGACCCAACATACCGGGGCCCCCCATTTACCCCTCTTCCTAAATCGAAGCACCCCGTCAGAAATACGAAGTCGCTGACCTGAATCACATGCTCGTAACGGCGTCTGCCTGCATAACTTTCCTGTTAACTCTAGACGATCACTAACTCTCTTTAACCTGCTGAGTCTGCTTTGTCAACTAAAGTACGAACTCTGAACTGTTCATCACTCTCTGTAATCGGAAATTACCCAAGATGCACTCTGCTCCAAATCTCAACGATCACTCAACCCATAAGGGTTAGGAAACCCTGAACCACCGGATCCCCGATCCAAAGCCCACTTTGCCCATTCCGGACCGACTGAGAGATCCGTTCTCCCTCTCAGATCAACTCTCACAAGTTCCCTCTTGCCATCACATACACATACTGAACTAGTCCCAACACCCGCAGGTGGAAAGACCCGATACACTGATGATATCCTCGAACATCTCCCAAGATGAACCACTACACCCACCCTACACTCTGATCAGATTCACACTGAGAATTTAAAATTTTCTCTCTCCATGCATCCCTTCTGAGCCTCAACAGACATCCCAACCGGATGGGTTCCTACTCCACTGCCGCGAACACGATGCTCAAAACCATACTCGAAATACTCTAACCATAACTCTGCTCTGCAGCTTTCACTTTCGTGAACTTGCACCCCCTTCGGAGTTACATACCCTCCTCTTTTCCTTTTCCACGGAACTCTCTTGAACATAATGCCACTCCAACCGGTGCCACGGTGCTCGCCCCAAGCGACACCACCCTTTTTGCGTAACTGCCATTCACATACTCTGGTTCTCATTGCAGGGGCTCTCAATCCCATGCACTCTCTCCACTCATCAAAATCACTGCCTCCGCTAAACAAGATCAATAACCCGGGGCCAGACCTTCCAATGCAATCACACTGCAACATACGCGATCCGCAAATCTCAAACTAATCCAGCAATACCAACAGAGTCTCCAGTATGACTGGACCGACTCTCATAACACATACTAGCCACTCGAGGCTATATCTCTGTGGGTCCGTACACCCAAACTCTGCGAACCCTCAGGTTCTAACTCTGGGAACCTTCCGGTTCCAGCTCTAGAAACATGCACAACATAATCCCGTGGGATTAATGCAGTACAACCCATCACGTACCTCAAACGTACCAATACTCTGATCGCAAAATTCCGATTACTTACTCAAGCTTGATCCCGACCTCCTCTCAGGCCTCCACAATCAAATGCCCTAGGTCTGTATCTCGCCCCGCATCCTCAACACTCGCTCTCGTCGGCCTATACTTTGCGCTGACAAACACTGCTGAATCCCAACAGCTAAGCACCCTTACATACTCATCGATCTCCCGGAGAATTTTACAATTCTCCCCCACTAAAGCACTGACTGACTGCCACCGATCGTCATTAACGACCTTTCAGAACCATCCTGCACAAAGAGAACATTTACCCACTGACTGCTTCCCACAAGCGTAAGCAACCCTCAGCAAAACACATCTCCTCCCTGATCAATCCGCTCAAAAGAATCCGATCTTTCAATTATCCACTCCACAACTGCAGATGCTACCCGTCATTCAACCCGGTGCCGCATCTCCACTATCAACCCTCACGAACGATGACCAACGGGATTCCCAAGCAATAACCCATAACCAAACCCACAACCTGCCAAAGGTTGAATATCGCATCGAAAACCGCACAAGGCTACCGGTACCAAAACACCAAACTATAATCATACTAAACCATCAGGGAACAACGAATGCCAAGCGAAAACCTGAAGCACCAATCCATAACCATGCCAAACCCGCGAAACAACGAATACCGCATCGAAATCCACACCAGACACCAGCACAAACAATACGCCACAATCAACGCAAGCTACTCAAGACATCAAGAGAGCATCATACCCGCAGCTGCCTCCGGCACTGCTCCGTCTCCCTCTGCCGCAAGCCGATAAGCACGACCCTGAGCCCTTGGGCTCTGCTCCATCCTGTCCTCCTCCTGAACTCCTCAAGGTGGCCGATGCTAGAGCCTGCACCGGTCCTGCAGGAAACTGTGGACGGTTGACCCTCAAATGTCCAACCTACCGACACTGATAACAAATCCTGAAATCCCGAATTGACACTGACTGCCGACAATCCCGTGCACCATGCCCCTCCTTTCCGCACTTGCGGCATGCACCACTGGGCCAACCAGCTCCGGTGCCATCTCTCTCACACTTCCCACAAGTGTGACCGCTCCAATCCCCCATTCTAACATCTACGGTCATGGACCGTTTCAGCGCCGACTGCGACTGCATCGAGGCCTGCCTCATCTCACGCAACTGCAACTCAACCTCTAACTCACGCCACATGGCGGCCTCCTGCGATACCAACACGGTCTCGCGCCTCTGCGCAGACACGAACTGTCTGATACCCCCCCTTGAGCATACTCGGATATCGGGACATCTGAGCCTGCTCCGAAGCGAACTCAGGGCAAAACATCGCCCTCTCAATAAACATCCCGGTGCTCTCAGTCACCGACTCCAAATCCTGCTTCAGCTTAAGGAACTTCCGAGCCAATTTCTCCTTTTCATCCCGCGGAACATAGCGAGTACTGAACATCCCTCTGAATTGATCCCATGAAACCGCAGCCCTCTGCGCATCGGAAAATGACCTCGTGGTCAATCTCCACCAATCCTTCGCCCCGAGCCTCAATAGGTTCAGAGCACACCCCACCCTCTGATCAGCAGGGCATAAACTCGTGGAGAAACACCCCTCCATGTCTGATAACCATCTCATAGCAACAATCGAGTCCTGAACTCCATCGAATGTGGGAGGCTTCGCATAATAGAAGTCCCGATACTGAAAACCCCGACTAGCCCCTTTCTTTGCCGTTGCTACAGCCGCTGTAACCGCCGCGGCAGCCGTCTCTGCGAAAGCCGCATATCACTCATCAAACTACTTCAATCATAGTGGTCCTGATCGACCCAAACAATTCTGGCGACTCAGCCCGCAACAATGCAGCAACCTCATCACGCAGGATCTCGCGAATCCTTGCATCCTGCTCGCTCGTGCTTGTCCGATCGATAACCGGATAACAAGATAGCCACAAGCATCATCCACTACGAACCATGGTACTCATCCCATGACATCCCTCCTCAACATGCTTCGGTGTATGGTACCTGAACCATAGCACCACTCCTCAATCTGCTCCAATGTATAGCACTCGAACCACAACATCTATCTCAATCTGTTCCGATGTATGGTGCCCTGACCATAACATCACTCTGTATCCGCTCCGATGTATGGTATTCGAACCATAACATCACTCCTCAATCTGTTCCTTAGGACCTTCAGAATGCCCCCTGTATCAAGTATGGGTCCTCTGCTTTCAGTAGTACGGGCCCATACTACCTGCCACATCTACCCATACTTTCCACACGGACCATCCCAGAGTTCCTAAGTAGCTGATAA
Organism: Lactuca sativa; assembly: GCF_002870075.4. Lineage (NCBI taxonomy): Eukaryota > Viridiplantae > Streptophyta > Magnoliopsida > Asterales > Asteraceae > Lactuca > Lactuca sativa. The sequence goes on along the minus strand of NC_056629.2, from coordinate 168,881,466 downwards.
ACCTGCTCTTTCACCCATCTCATCGCGCGTGCTCGCTTTCCAGCGAAATCCTCTACTCTACCAGCGCACTCATCTGGCTAGGTTTACTCCCTAGTCCCTTCTGCTGTCCTCCCACTTCTTTGCTATCAGCTGCTGAAGAGTTCCTAATGATGCCAGCCCTCTACCTCCTGAGTATCGTCATACTCACTTAGTAGCTGACTCCCATCATCGATAACTCCACAAAGCACAAAGCAAGCAGCATTCGAGCATTGAAGCATACATAGGACTCCCCATCTGTGGTAGCTCCACCTTCTCGGCTCATCCTCGGAAGTACCTCTGTACCCCGTAGCTTTACCCCTTGTGCGCTCTAACTAGATACTCTCACTCATCACATACACACAAAAGCATAACGCACATACAACAGCAAACCCTAGACTAAGGCATCACAAATCAGGCCACTCTAGTCCTAAGATGTGAAATACCTAGCCTGTCTCTAGCATGCAATAATGTCTCATAAAGTGCATAATAGATATTTCATAATACAAAAGTAAGGGTATTTTGGGAAATCACCGTTTGGCTCTGGCTGATTGTACACACTGCTCTTTCTTGCTTTCTCTTTGAACTCTTATTCACTTTTAGAAAGCTATTTATTTGAAAACCTTTTCTTAATTCCTCAGTTTGAGTCCAGATTCACCCGTAGGCGCGTCCGAATCCCTCAAACCAAGGCTCTGATACCAATTTGTAACACCATGATTTCCAAAAACAAAATTTTCATTTAAAAAAATCAATTTAATATTAAAAACACTTGTTTAAAATCTTATTCACATTCGAATTACAAAACATAGTTTCATTTTCATTATAATAGAAGACCAGGATCCTCCAAAACACAACTCTTTCTTCGGTGTGTACAATCGAACCGTTGCCATCCCGCGTTACTGTAAGAACCTGAAACAACATAACATAAACAACGTAAGCACGAAGCTTAGTGAGTTCCCCAATATACCTTTCGCACATACGCCTTTCCAGGCCCTGACCTTCCGGTCAACTGTACAATGCCTTCCGGCCCATGAGATACTCGCCTTCCGGCCCATAAGATATTTGCCTTCCGGCCCATAAGATAATTTGCCTTCCGGCCCATAAAATAATTGCCTTCCGGCCCGTACACATATATAACACATAATACAAATACTCTAACACATAAAGCACATATATCATATATCAACCTGCCTTCCGGCCCGTAACATATTCTAACACATAAAGCACATACACCATATATCATACCTGACCTTTCTGTCACATAATACCTTGCCTTCCGGCCCATATATAAGCATGTATATCACGCGTAGCAGCTAACTTTCCATTTATAGCATATAAACATAACACATAACATACTTGACCTTCCGGTCACACAATCAAACCCTTCCGGGTAAAGTATAGTGAGAAGACTCACCTCGCGGACACTGGAAGATAGCAACTCCTAAAGTCCCTTGCACTTGATCCTCCGAGCTACAAGCTCCCTGTAACATCATATATCCCTTATTAATACTTCTATCTTCCACGTTAACTGACCCTAAGAAATCACACCAGTCAACTCCGGTCAACAACCCATTGTCAGCTCGACTGGACTCGGCGAGTTCCCTGGCGACTCGGCGAGTCTGGTCGTCCTTCAATCCTCTAAGATTCCCCTTCTACTCGTCGAGTATCCTCTTTGACTCGACGAGTCACTCCTGGAAGAATCGCGGGGCCACCCCGACTCCACTCGCCGAGTCTGAAGAACAACTCGGCGAGTCCCAGTGAATCTTCAAGCTACTCGCCGAGTCTGATCATCCGACTCGGCGAGTCCACGCCATGCAGTCGATCAAACTGCTTCCTGAGATACATATTTTCCCGAATATACCAACATAGGACCTTCTGGACCTCTAAGGGGTTCTAATACAGGGTTATAAACGTTGGATAACAACACAACAATCCATCTAATCTCCAAATGGGTTTCACAAACCCTAAATCCATGCACACATTCACATAACAGAAAATAATCCGAAAGGTTACCTGAATCATGCACTCTCAGTGTCCCCAAGCCTCAAAACGTGATTCCCTTGCTGTCCCATTAGCCAAAACCTCCTCCTTCTTGGACAATAACTTCCTCAAATCACCAATGATCTTCAATCCTTGTTCTGGATGCCCACAACCGATTTAGGGTCCTTCTCAGTCGGCCAAAAGGCGAACAATGGAGGCATAAGACCCCTTATATACTTCCCAAACTGAACGGCTAGGGTTTTCCACCGAACAGCGTCGACTCGCCGAGTCCATATCTGGACTCGTCGAGTCCAGTCGTGAACCCGCGACCAAACCTGCGACCCTACTCGGCGAGTCTGGCTCCAACTCGTCGAGTCTCCCCTTTAAAACACCCCCAAAATGCAACTTAACAATACTTGAGATTTTGGGCTGTTACAAAGTGATTATGAGATGATAATATCATATAATCTTTAAACCAAGATATATGAGTTGTTGTTTACGAGTTGGTTGTGCATTGATTATGCGTAAACACATCAGTAACTTGATGTTATAAAATGTATTGTTGTGTATGGTTTGACGAGTAAATAGTAGAAGCATATAAGTCAAAGTTTATTTGTTCCTTTTATCCTAGGAGGATAGAAGCGATATCTTGGGCCCCTCGATGATTTTGTGTTAACTTATGTGCTGGGCCCGGTCAGGACTAAATCGATGTGTTCTATTAAGTTCTATTTCAAACAAATCATAAGTCAGGAAACAAATTGTTGGACATTAAGAATGATTATCTTCCATGTCTTTGTCCACACGATATCTTGCAGAACGGAGGATTATATGATCACTTATCTAAAGGACGCGTCATTGACTAGGTCAGAGTTCGGCAGCGACTTTTGAGAGCTATGATTGTTAATTGGATTTTGAAGTCGTACTTGCAGTTATAGTTATTAGACTTATCCAAGTGGGAGACTGTTGTATTAGGTGTCTAAGTCCTTAACTATAATTGGTATGTACTTGACCCGATAATAGCATGGTCCTTTTAGGTTGCCTTCACCATAGAAACTCGATAGGATGAATTAAGAGAAAGAGGTTGATAAATGATTTATTAATATATTATAAGAATAATATATTAATTGAGAAATCATATTATTCACTTAGTATTGATCAAAAATTAATTTGGAATTAATTTAGTGATCAAAAGAGAATGATTAAAAGAACAGAGACTGATATTACAAATCACTGATAGTTGTAATTAGGCTGATGGATCACCTTGGAATAAGTTTGGACGAAATCTATGGGAAGCTCATAGAGAATTGGTCCAAGGAGTATTCTAGAAGGTGTCCATGGGTTACTTAAGGCTTAACCAGTAAAATTAGGGTTTCCACCTAAAACCCTAGCAGCCACAAGTATAAATAGACCCCATGGCTTATAGAATTCAGCCCCTATGCTTCTAAGAGAACCCTAGCCGATTTCAATAAGCCTCCATCCTCTCTCTCTTGTTCATCTTTTGCTTGTGGTGTTTGTGACTCCATTAGAGGTGCAAAAATTGAGGCACTAAGCTCTTGAAGGTCAAGATCAACCAATCAACAAGGAAAAGGTATTCTTCTAACTTTGGTTTAGTTATTGATTTCAAAAATATGTATGCTAGATTAGGGTTTTGCTTTGGAAAATAATTGTATAACTTGAGAAAAACCTAGATCCAAAGAAATTTGGATTGCATGTGCACCATAGGAATGATGTAATGCTCAAAACCCATCAGCGCCATGGCGCGTTATTTAGAACACACTGGTCGCCAAAGATTACCCAATTACAGGGTCTGGAGTTTATCAAATTGATGAGGTTTTTCCAAAGACTTTTCACATTCACGAGAGCTTAAGGGCATACACACTGACAATAATCGTCTCGCCCGCAACACCATTCCAATAACCAACAACCGCTAGAAAGAAGCGAGATTTAATGATGAAAATTTCCTATAATTGGCTTCTTTCCCATAAGTTGATGATACCGCCTGATCTTCCATTAGATTCCACAAAGTCAAAATCCACATTTGAAGATATCAGCTAGTCGCGAAAATCATTAGGTAAAGAAGTCATACGGGATTCTTGAATTCCACAGAAAGAGGGTCAATGCTCCATTTTAAGTCTTTTGAGCCACTCAATTTTATTATAACTGCTCAAACCCTGATATTGAGAAAAATTAGATTCATGACACCGTTTTTTTACCACCACCTCCACTGACAACATCTAAAAGCGCAACATTGCCCTTGTCAATTTGAAACCTAATTTGTTTCCCGACATTCACAGTGTGTGACCGTTTAGAGGAGAAAAAAGAGGAAGAAATGGTGGGAGAACATGGGTTGATTGAAACATGGTTTGACTAGGTTGGAGGAGACGCTTGTTGGTTAAGATCGATGGAAGCCCCAGGTTTAGAAGTCGGAGAGGTCGAAGAGCACAAGGCCCATCTTTCAACCAAAATATATTGATAATTGCTACCCAATGCCATTAATGAAATAAATGTTACGCGCCAAATCTATGGGTACTATCCCTCTAAGTGACTAGTCTTTTTAAATTTTAATTTTTTAATATGACAACAAATTATTTTTTGGTATTAATCATCTAAGTGGATTTTACCCGAGTAATTTGGTTTATAATCAGGGATATGTACAGTAAAGTCTCAATATTTTCATGGATTTGACACAAAAGTCCTAAACTAATTTTTTTACACTAAAGTCATAAGTACCGACATTTATTGACAAGATTGCCCTTTTTTGCCGGTAACTCATTTAGTAGCCGGTAATCGAGCTGATGTGGCTACTAACATTTACCTGGAGGGTGACTAAGGGTTAATCGAGAAGGAAAACCCTCTCTTTCTACTACGACGAATCTTGGATTTTTACTGTGAAGGAGATACGAGTTCGAGTCTGAGGGAGATACGGCTGGAGCCTTGAATATGGAAGGTGTGTTGGACTTTGGCACAATAGGCGTGGAACTAGATGAAGACCTTCTAAAGAAATAGAGTAGCAGATGTACAAATGATTTCTTGAACTCACTATGTCTTGACGATGAAGATGAAGACTTCCTCATCCCTTTTATTCGAGAATGTTGAAGATGATGAAGCAGTTATGGAAGAAGAAACTTTGGATGAGGAACATGAAGAGGAAGAAAATGTAGATGAAGCTATGGTTGAAGAGGCAAATGATAGTTAGGCCGAATTTAAATATTCCACCCATGATCCAAACGTGAAATGGAATAGAATGAAACCTCAAGAGGGAGAAAGGTATGAATCTCCACAGTAACTTAAACTCTATTTAACAAATCATGCCATATATAAAGGTTATCAGATTAGGTTTAATAAATATGATAGTGTTAGACTACATTGTGTGTGCTAGTGATCCTGAGAACTTCAGTTATCCTTATTATATTCAAGCATCTTGGATGAGCACTGAACAGTCATTCCAAATAAAGAAAATGTATCCACATCATATATGTGTCAAGAATGTTAACAATGGAAAATTATGGGACCAACATGGTTAGCTAGACAATTCCTTAGAGAATTGACTAGGACACCTAATCTAAAAGCTAAGGAAATTCAATAAAAAGTTTAACACAAATTTCACACTAAGATTGCATGGGTAAGGAGTTATAGGGCTATATGTAGGGCAATGTCCATGATTGAGGGAAAATTAGGTGATCACTATGCAAGGGTGTGGCATTATGGTGGTGAATTGCTAAGATCTATTCCAGACAATACCATTAAAATTTTTGCTGAAGACAACAATGATGGTACAACTACTTTCAAGAGGACGTACATATGTTTCAAGTCAATCAAATAAGGGTGGAAGATGACTTGTAGAATGGTGGTAGGGCTTGATGGATCTTTTCTGAAAGATCAGTGTAAGGGACAATTATTAACTGCCATAGGTAGGGACCCAAACAATCAAGTTTAACCCATAGCTTGGGTTGTGGTTGACATTGAGAATAAGTATAACTGTAAGTGGTTTGTGACAACCGTCAATTTCCGGTAAAGTCAAAGTCAACTAAAGTCAACAAGTCAAACCGGTCGACTCAATTAGCCCATGGGTACTAGGGCTTACGTTACTTAATTACTAAACAACTCGCTATTCTATTGAGAGATCATAAATCGAAAGTTCGTACATCTAGATTTCCTTAACCTAAAACTGTGGTAAAGTAACAAACTAAACCGATAAAACAATGTTGCATACTCATTGGGAGTGTGTAAGATCCTTAAACATGGCTTAACGGTGCTTACGGAATGTGTAATCTCTCCCAAATCTCTCTTTGTATGAGAAATCTCTCCAAGAATGTGATTATCAAGATTTCTCCCTCAAATTCGAGATTCAAGGATGATTATCAAGATTTCTCACACTCTTGGTAAGTATAATTCATCATCTCTATGATTATTACACTTCCCTTTTTCTCAAATCAATGATTCCTTACACAAACATCATCACATTCTTGTTAGATCTTCGAATCTTCAAGTGTTCTTGAGTTGAACACTTCACTTCTTCAACACTCATCTACTGAAACCACTCAAGGTGAGTTCATACCCCTATAATTTCATGTTTTGTCAAGTTTTTAGGGGGGGGGGGATACAAGTTAAAACACCAAGAACATAACTAAAATTTTCTAACAGCTTCCATCAGAAATGTTGGACTCCATTCACGGACTGTTTTGGGCAACTTAAACATTTTTGTTTTCAAAACTGTTTTAGGTACATGTAGCTCAAGTTCTTAGATTAAAAATGAATACTTGCACATCTCCATACGATTTTTCTACAATTTATGGCGATTTTTACAAAACCGCCTATCATTTTAAACACCAATCCGGACCAGTCTGTGATTATGGACTTTTTCACCCAAGTTGGAGGTCATTAAAAATCATGATAAAAATTATGAGTAAACTAGACACACTTTAAGAACCCCGGAATTTACGGATTTAGTTTTTGACTTCGTATGATTTCTCTATGACTTTTCTAAAACAGCGCAGAAAGATTAAAAATTAGTTAACAGCTTATAACTTTCATAACACTTTGTATTATGTTGAGCAAAGTGTATAACAATAAGTTCTAAATATTGAATGTGTTTCCTTGTTAGTTTATCATCATAAACTGAAACTTAGTCATTCATGATAAGATTATTCATTCATTTAGAACACGTATATTAAGCTATAATAAGCATAGCTAATGGATTTATAACACTAATGCATTTTCATGAAAGAGTTCTTATACATTACAAACGTTTTGGATAAACTATAATAGGTATAGTTTATGTATCATTTACTTTTCAAAACTAGTTATCAAAGGTTTTCAGTTTAGTTCACGTAAATCTGTTAATGAATAAATTTGTGAGTCACTCTCTTCGGGTTACTTCCAAAGTAACCAATTCAAAAAGTCCTGTAAATTGTAACCAGAGTCTCTTGTAGGGAGAACGTGATAGTTGTGTATAGATCTATATTGGGTTTGACAAACCCACACCTGAGCTGCTTGCAACAGCTAGACCGGCAGGTCTGTGGTGACAAGTGTCATTTAACGGCGACGCCTGAAGAACGGCGCATTACGAGGCCGTCTAAGTCAAGTATGGTTATGATAGCTCACATGTGGTATTAACAAATCATCAGATTTATGGGTTCTAACTTTAAATTAGCGAGTTATGTCGATTTAGCTCACTGAAATTACTTTAAGTATGGAAGAATACTTGTACGCCTTCATATCAAAAAGGGTTTTATGTCAATTTAAAATCACTTTTTATATCAATAATTACAGATATTGATGTATATTTTCAGTCTTGGTATTTAAGACTACACACCATTCATTACGGGAGTTTTCTCAAATCATAAAGGGTTTTTAAGCCAATTTGAAACCACTTTTATATCTTTAAGTATGACAAATACTTGTTCATTTTCTGTCCTGGTATTTAGGACCACATAACTTTTATAAGGAAAATATTGGATTTTTCTTGGTAACATACATCTCTTTACAAAGATCGATTTTCAAACTCTTACTGTCAAAATCTTATGAACTCACCAACCTTTGTGTTGACACTTTTTCAAAACTACTTGTATTCTCAGGAATTTAGTGAAACAGGAAATCAACAGCGTTTTGAGGATGGGACAATAAATCGTCAAACAATTCATTTTGTATCATAATGTAATTGATTTGAATCATGTAAACATATACATTGGTGTAACTTTTTCAATTATATTTATGATGGTTGTATTTACTTTGAGCACTATTATACACGTTGTTGTGATACTATACATGAAGTCCTCCACCCCCGGACATTTCTGCCATCCTTGGTTTGGGGGTGTGACAGATTGGTATCAGAGCATTGTTTATAGTGAACTAAGTATATGGAACCTCATAAGATATACAAACTATAAGTGCATTGGGACTAAAGTCTCTGATTTAAAGTTTTCAAAACAATTATACTTTTAGAAATAAATAATTTCCTATTATAAGTATACATGCATGCATACATACTAAGGTCAGCATCATTGTAGAACAAAACAAAAGTAATGATTGTTGAATATCACGGGTAAGCTCAGGGATGTATGGTCAGTCTTGGGAGTGGCATAGCCTGATCAACTATGCTAGTCCGAGGAGTGATTAGCACATGCCCAAGAATGGTTGTGATATTGCAACAAGTCTAAAAACTTACCAACACTACCACAATGAGAACATTAGAACCAAACATAAAATTTAAAATACTATAGGAGTATTTTGTAATATAATAACTTATAAGAAAACTAAATAGATCCTTAACAATAGGTATATAGTCCCTAAGTGGATACTCTAAGGTTATATATAACTTAGAAATCATAGACTTAGAATTTGTGGTCATTGCCTTACTTCCTTTTCCTTGTTTGGATGTGGACCTAGGGTAGGATCACTTATTCAAAGGTCTATCATATCTTGTTATATGTAATTAGTATGCACTATGTCATATTAGAAGTAACTAATAAGGATCACCCCCTATAAGTAATTAATTATAGAGTTAGACGCCTAGTAATTATCTCTTCCACTCCTATTCTCGCAAGTACAACATAGCAAGATCCTACTTACCAGATGACCCCTACTTTTCCAATCCAAACCCGAGAAATGGTGAATGGTTATGAGGAGAATCAGAATTGGAACCGGAGGTAATCAATCCTACATGCATAGCAAGGGTTTCCGCAAACCGTTTCGACTACATCAAACTTGTGCCCCGTTGGGCAATCTTGATCGAGGGTTGAATGTCGACAGCAATGACAACAACCACCATGTGGAGGCCAACGAGGGTGCTATCACCTCTACCACGGGGGACCGACTGACAGAGCCCTCCCGGCGAAGACCCGACAGATCGCGAACATCGGGGATTAGGACAGGCAGACTACAACCCGAGTTCAGAAACTGCACGCTACTACAGACCCTACCGTCTCACGTACCCGAGACTCGGAAAGAGACTACTATTTCAGAGGCCAACATTCTTCTTAGAACCTTATCGCAGCTCGGGCCGAGGCAAGAGAGTAACAGGATTGACACACGGCATCCAAAGAGGGGAGGATTGCAGCCAAGCATCGATTGGCAGGGCTGCAAGGTGCATTAACTTTGCCTCAGGCATCGCAAGGGATGGATCGTCGTGAGTAGAGTTCATACCGCTCGCAAGACCTCGTAAAATAGGTTCATGAGTATGCGTTGGTGCTACTCTATTTTAAGCGTAAACACGACACTGCGATTTAAGCGGTTATACTAATCGAGAGATCTAGTTACTATCAAAACTCGTCCATGCACAGATGTGAGGTAGACCTGCATCGAGGTTAAAATTTTCACCGAAACCGTGATTACTAGAGTCATATTAACAAGATGGGCTTAGGCTGTACCTAACAGACTCGAAGGTCTATTTAGTCTTAATTATATAACTAATCATACATCAATTGGTCATAATAAGGACCTAGCTTGGGTCAAGTATAAGGTTTCAATTGGATACAAAACTACTAAAACACATGAGTTTACCATATAAATACTCTCGTTATGAATTGTTTTCAGAACACCCTTAACAACCAAATTACGTTACAAATCGATATAAAATAAACTTAGTTAGAAAACTCGCGACGTATATCCATTCTAAAAACTCATTATCGTCTCACCTTTAAACATTTTGTTGAGAAGTTCCTTCTTCATAGACCTATGGGGTGCGATCGTTCAGGCACTAATACACCGGGTCCCATCAAAATTCCTCAGCCAAGCGTGTTTGGACAAACATGATTCTAAGATGAGTAAATCTTGACGCCCGTATGAAACCTACTCCTACCCACTGCCATAACTCCATCTCAGGAACGTTAGCAGAAACACTAGGAATAGTACAGTAACATGCAAAAATTTATATGCGTAAATATAAATCATAAGGATGCACTTAAGATAATCATTTCCACTAACGAAGTCATTTTTCATCGTGAAACAGAGCTATGTATTCACCAAGAGGCAACCAACCAACTAGCAAGGCGTCAACCCTGCAGATAGATTCTGCTACTTTTCAGGTTGAAGTCACGGCAGCCGTGACAGCCGTCATGGCGCAATTCAATGCTAACAACGCCAGCAGAGATGGAAGCGGTACTGACAATACAGATTGTTGTAACAATCAGGAACACCAACGGGTGTCTGCCAACGAAGGCGCCTCAGGCCACAAACCTACGAATAAGAAGCGAAAGTTTTGGGACAAAAAGAAGTGTAACCTACCTCAAAAATTCGCTGGAAGAAAGCAATTCGTGGCTGCAGCTGCCATTACAACAGCAGTCACGACACATGCCTCGACACTAGCCACAAGGTCTGTCACCTTAAGTGTTGGACAGACCATATAAGGGATCTCTCCTAAGGTGTGTCAAGTGTGGCTTCCATCACAATGGGGCTTGCTGGGAGATGCACTGTAAAAACTGCAACAGGAAAGGGCAAACCGTCCGTTTCTGTAGGGCCCCGACTCGGTACATCGCTTCAACCCCCAATACCAAAGTAATTCCAGTGTGCTTCCTATGTGGCGAAACAAGACACTTCAAGAGAAACTGTCCAACTGAGAGGAATGATGGGTGAGCCGAAGGAGTGTGACAAACGAACCAACAAGGGTAACAGGGAACCATATTAGGACTTTTGTAATGTTTCCAATGACAAAAATGTTTAAGTATCATATGTTTGTAATGAATTTGGTATGTTTGCTGAAATCACCGTCTTTCTAAAAATAGTTAAAATACTCTCTCGTACAAATCAAACCAAAGACATTCATATATGACCTTAGGATCATTACCTGTAAGATGTGATGACTTTGTACATACATCGGGGTTAATTATAATCAAAATACCGAAGTCTTGAAACAAATAATTTCATCCTGACTCCTATTCCATGTCTAGTAGTAGGAATTGAGTGGGGCCACCCACTCGACGATTTCACCAACATCAACTTACATACGACGTTCATATACCGCTCGATCGTAGGGAGACCTGTCAGGGATCATGATATCAAGTATCATTACTGGCTATCCAAACACACCCACTACCAGTGCTAGACACTGTGGTATGAATCATCTACAGTAATAATAATATCCAACAAAACGGAACACCCTGGAAAGAAACACAAGATACTCTATCACTCTAGTGATCTCTTCTTATGAATACAGCTTAACTCATGTTATCTAAAAAGATTCGGTTGTCACCATTCAGTTTTGATTAGTATAGTCCTCATCTTCTCGATTTAACGACTACAAAAGGACCCTTCACCTAACCCACCGAATATCGGAACCTTTGTCTCCCATAAACGCGTCCAGCACAGATCTCCGGGTCATCTCACGCTGCGAAACTCCAAAACACGCACCAGAGGAGTGTTATACTTCCCGAAACCTTATCACAAGTATTTACAGGAGACCTTCAGGAATGTCACGCATGCAGCAGACAAGGTTCAAGCACAGAAGCTTGGGACGGATACGGTTAGTCTACCACTACTACGTGTAGACGCGAGGATAATGTATAATTAAGATTCTACGGACATTGGATATGTGCTTCCACCCTATTTCCTGTTCCATGTCTGGTTGTGGACATGGGGCAGAGTCACCCATCCAACTGTCTTGCCAACCTTTAGTACATACGACTTATATGCGCAACTTAATGATAGATAGACCAGGTACGAGTCCTGCCATGAACTTCGGGCCAAGGTTTCCCAGGAGGACGAGTGAACGTCCTACCATCTGAATAAGTCTAGTCACGTAAACCAAACCCACATGCTTCCTACCGAGCTACAAGAACTGTCAGGTCAAACCTGTCGAACTACTCAACAATGGAATTGAAGAACCAAGCTCCTCGCCATGGAGAGCTCTGGTATTGTTCTTCAAATAGAAAGTCAAATTACTCGTAGGTCCGTCGACTTCAGAGGCCCCAACAATATCTCCAATAGAAATCATTACTATCTGCCTCGCATAGACAAATAGGCCGACCAACCGCAAGGAACGAGGTACCCTTCAGGAATGGGACCTGAGATCCGAATATCACCAGTCGTGAGTATTGGAGAAGGATTTCCGAGGACAATCCTCCAGGTTTGATGTGGACGCTACAAGTTCGTAGTGATGCCCCTCGGATAGGACCAACCCGCTCGCAGTCTTCATGAACTTAACGAATAGGGTACGCCATTCTTACTGGGATCAGTTCGTCATTGTCCTTGAAAATGACTTGCTTATCTATCCTAGTAGTAAGAAGAAAACCAAAAAAAGAGTAGCTACAACTAACCGTGGGAAAAATTCGATCAGAGAATCCTTACCTGAAGTTCTCTAGATACGAGTTTTGGAATTGAAGAGTCAAATTCCTAAGACACACTATTATTGATGTGGAAATTCTTGAGGACCCTTTCAATTAATCAAAATCATTGAGAAATTATCAGCACCAAAGGCGTCGACGGGAACACACCGAAATTCTAGGTCTCGCTAACCTACCGTCTTAGTCCCTAGAGAACTTCTCGCAAGTTACGGAACCCCCCTTATGACTTTGACCCTGAAGGGAGCAACCCTTTTCTAGAAGTGAAGCAAGAGGGAGAAACCTTTAGAACTCCAGAGTAAGAGACCAAATTCATGTGGAAGCCTCACTCTGGGAAGCCTTAGTACGCTTCGGAAAGCGTGGAAAGCTAAAACCCAGGATAATTAGGCCCTTCGAGATTCTTGTCAGAATCAGCACTATAACTCACAACTTCAATCTACCCCTGCGAGCTTGGTAAAGTACATTCTACCCGCCACGTCTCGAACTTGCAGAAGTATCTATCCGACGAGACTCTTGTAATCCCCCTCGACGAGATCGAGTTCCACAAGAGCATCACCTTTGTGGAAGAACCGTAGTGACCATGGACCGAGAGGTCAAGCGGACGAAGCAACGCAGCTTCCCATTAGTGAAAGTTCGCAGGAATTCTAACCAGGGACCTGGATTCACTTAGGAGCACAAGAATCAATCGATTAGGAAGTATCCCCATTTCTTGGCTCGATTATTCATGCCTACTCCTTGCCTAAATTCAAATTTCGGGACGAAATTCCCTCTAACGGGGGGATGATGTGACAACCGTCAATTTCCGGTCAAGTCAAAGTCAACTAAAGTCAACAAGTCAAACCGGTCGACTCAATTAGCCCATGGGTACTAGGGCTTACGTTACTTAATTACTAAACAACTCGCTATTCTAATGAGAGATCATAAATCGAAAGTTCGTACATCTAGATTTCCTTAACCTAAAACTGTGGTAAAGTAACAAACCAAACCGATAAAACAATGTTGCATACTCATTGGGAGTGTGTAAGATCCTTAAACATGGCTTAACGGTGCTTACGGACCTTGAGTTACGGAGCCAAACACTCACAAATGGCACACACGAAACCTCTCTCAATCGTTTTCACTCTATTTCTCTTTATCGAGAGTTTCTCCCAAATCTCTCTTTGTATGAGAAATATCTCCAAGAATGTGAAATCTCTCCCAAATCTCTCTTTGTATGAGAAATCTCTCCAAGTATGTGAATTCTCTCCCAAATCTCTCTCTATATGAGAAATCTCTCCAAGGTTGAAAAATCTCTCCCAAAATCTCTCTCAAAACCCCTTTGGATTTATTTTGATCATTTGATCCATCCCGACCCTTAACCGTGTCAAAAATCGCTTAAAACGAGGTTAGAACGGGTAAAATACCCTAAAGGACTCGAAACCTCCCCCTAGGGCCGAAGCCTCTTAGAGGCCGGACCCTCTTGAGTTGGAACCGCAGCGTGCAAGCCGCAGCAGGCGAACCGCAGCAGCGAGCCACAGCCCGACTGCAGCCAACGAGCCGCAGCCACGCCCGCGTCAGGACCCTCGGAACACAGCTCCTTCTCCTCGGACCACACCCAGGCGACTAAGCCACTCCGGTTTTGGCTGCTGATGACCGCAATCTCGCCCAGACTTCGGATTTCACCCTTTTTCTCCCGGTTTTTGACTAATTCTCCAGTCTAAGTCCGTTTTTAATTATTTTAGCGCGGGATTTTCTCCAGAACTCATATTTTAACATATAAGACCCTAAATATTCATAAATTGGGCATATTTTCATGGAAATAATTATTTAAGAATAGAATCTTTTAAGTGAGATCTTGAGGTGGAGTGTGAATCTTGCCATAATATTTGGCACAAACCACCACCCCATGCCCATTCCTTTGACCAATCCTTGTACTCCTCTCTACTCCTAGTCACTTCAAGGCATTACCCCTCTCTTTTCCCAGCCACCCACATCCAAAAGAGCTGAAGAATCCTCTTTCACTCTTCACTTCACACATTTTCCTTATTTTCACCAAGAAGATCAAACAACCTTTTCTCTCAAACTTTCTCCCTCAAATTCGAGATTCAAGGATGATTATCAAGATTTCTCACACTCTTGGTAAGTATAATTCATCATCTCTATGATTATTACACTTCCCTTTTTCTCAAATCAATGATTCCTTACACAAACATCATCACATTCTTGTTAGATCTTCGAATCTTCAAGTGTTCTTGAGTTGAACATTTCTCTTCTTCAACACTCATCTACTGAAACCACTCAAGGTGAGTTCATACCCCTGTAATTTCATGTTTTCTCAAGTTTTTAGGGGGGGGGGGGGGAATACAAGTTAAAACACCAAGAACATAACTAAAATTTTCTAACAGCTTTCATCAGATATGTTGGACTCCATTCACGGACTGTTTTGGGCAACTTAAACATTTTTGTTTTCAAAACTGTTTTAGGTGCAAGTAGCTACAGTTCGTAGCTTTAAAATGAATACTTGCTCATCTCCATACGAGTTTTCTACAATTTATGACGATTTTTACAAAACCGCCTATCATTTTAAACACCAATCCGGACCAGTCTGTGATTATGGACTTTTTCACCCAAGTTGGAGGTCATTAAAAATCATGATAAAAATTATGAGTAAACTAGACACATTTTGGGAACTCCCAAAATTTATGGATTTAGTTTTCGTCTTTGTATGATTTTTCTATGACTTTTCTAAAACAGCGTAGAAAGATTAAAAATTAGTTAACAGCTTATAACTTTCATAACACTTTGTATTATGTTTAGCAAAGTGTATAACAATAAGTTCTAAATATTGAATGTGTTTCCTTGTTAGTTTATCATCATAAACTGAAACTTAGTCATTCATGATAAGATTATTCATTCATTTAGAACACGTATATTAAGCTATAATAAGTAAAGCTAATGGATTCATAACACTAATGTATTTTCATGAAAGAGTTCTTATACATTACAAACGTTTTGGATAAACTATAATAGGTATAGTTTATGTATCATTACTTTTCAAAACTAGTTATCAAAGGTTTTCAGTTTAGTTCACGTAAATCTGTTAATGAATAAATTTGTGAGTCACTCTCCTCGGGTTACTTCCAAAGTAACCAATTCAAAAAGTCCTGTAAATTGTAACCAGAGTCTCTTGTAAGGAGAACGTGATAGTTGTGTATAGATCTATATTGGGTTTGACAAACCCACACCTGAGCTGCTTGCAACAGCTAGACCGGTAGGTCTGTGGTGACAAGTGTCATTTAACGGCGACGCCTGAAGAACGTCGCATTACGAGGCCGTCTAAGTCAAGTATGGTTATGATAGCTCACATGTGGTATTAACAAATCATAAGATTTACGGGTTCTACCTTTAAATTAGCGAGTTATGTCGATTTAGCTCACTGAAATTACTTTAAGTATGGAAGAATACTTGTACGCCTTCATATCAAAAAGGGTTTTATGTCGATTTAAAATCACTTTTTATATCAATTATTACAAATATTGCTGTATATTTTCAGTCTTGGTATTTAAGACTACACACCATTCATTACGGGAGTTTTCTCAAATCATAAAGGGTTTTTAAGCCAATTTGAAACCACTTTTATATCTTTAAGTATGACAAATACTTGTTCATTTTCTGTCCTGGTATTTAGGACCACATAACTTTTATAAGGAAAATATTGGATTTTTCTTGGTAACATACATCTCTTTACAAAGATCGATTTTCAAACTCTTACTGTCAAAATCTTATGAACTCACCAACCTTTGTGTTGACACTTTTTCAAAACTACTTGTATTCTCAGGAATTTAGTGAAACAGGAAATCAACAGCGTTTTGAGGATGGGACAATAAATCGTCAAACAATTCATTTTGTATCATAATGTAATTGATTTGAATCATGTAAACATATACATTGGTGTAACTTTTTCAATTATATTTATGATGGTTGTATTTACTTTGAGCACTATTATACACGTTGTTGTGATACTATACATGAAGTCCTCCACCCCCGGACATTTCTGCCATCCTTGGTTTGGGGGTGTAACATGGTTCCATCAATTGTTAGAGGTTGACCTTGGAATGGATGCAGGAAAGTGCATGTGTGTAATTTTAGATCAACATAAGGGTCTGCTTAAGGCAACAAAGGAGGTGTTACCATATGTTGAGCACAGACAATATGCAAGGCATATCTATGCTAACTTCAGGAAAGTATACAATGGAATTGTGTAATTTCATACCAAATGGGAAGGTGATGTGTGTCCATGTGCAATTAAGAAAATCGAGGAATTTGGTGAAGACTTGAAGTAAGTTCTCCATGTTTTGTATACATTTATGCTAAGTTATTAATAACGTTTATGCTAACTTACTAATAACTTTTATTTGTAGGTTTTTGAGGGTACACCCTAGTGGGAAAAATGAATTTGAAGTTAGAAATGGCTTTGAATCATATGGAGTCAACAAAGAGAAAAGGGTTTGTGCATGTAGACTTTAGTATGTATCAGGGATACCATGTGTTTATCCCCAAGCATCTATCATGTTAACTTACCAGGATCCAAAGACATTTATCAGTAAGTGGTTTGGTAAGGCAATGTACATTTCAAGTTATAGTTCTAACATTCTACATGTCATTAGCATTAGTTTATGGGAAGAAGCTCCTTATATTAAGCCTTTACCCCCCCCCCCTCCCTTAGAGAGGAGGATACCATGCAGGCCTACTGTGAAGAGGAAAAGGCATGTCTCCGAGAGGGATGACAAGTTCTCCCAAGTGTCCTCAAAGGGCAGAAACGTCCAATGTCAAAACTATCAACAAAAGGGTCACAACAAGAAAAGCTGCAAAAATCCACATGTTGAACCAGATCCTAAACCCAAGAATAAAATATGCAGGACAAGATTGGACCCTATTCTAACCCAATGGACAAGACGTGGTAGAGGGGGGAGAAGGGGAAATAAAGGGGGTGGTACGGTACCTAGAAGTGGTGGAGGGGTACCCAAAGGTGGGGGTGGATTTTATAGCTAGTTTGAAAGAGGTGAAACCTCAAATATAGTATCACCCTAAAAAAAAGGTCAATGAAGAATATGAATCTGATGAGATGGTGGATGTAGATGTTGTGAGTGATGGAGAGGGACTGGATATGGCAAATATGGACTATATTATACAAAAAAAATGCAAGGTTGAGGAAATCAGGTTACACTGATGTAGATATTATGAGATGGCTTGGAATTACAAAAGCTCATTTAGAAGAGTTTGGATATGTGGTAAGGTTTCATTTAGTGTTTATGTATATAATTCAGTATGTTTTACTATTTTTTTCTTTTATGTTTTAGGCTACATATGTTAAAGGTGAAACAGTTCAAGGAATGGAGTAGAAGGTGGAGTTGAACATGGACATGGAGATGGAATGGAAGGAGACGGAGTTGAAGATATCCATGGGAATGAAGAAGGAGGTGGACTGGAAGGAGATGGACAATGAGATGGAGTGGAAGGAGGTGGAGAAAGACAACGTAATGAAGAAGAAAAGGAGAAGGAGAGGGGAATGAAGAAGAAGGTAATGAAGAAGGAGAAGGACATGGAGATGGGGAAGAAGAAGATGGAGAAGGAGATGGTAAAGGGATAAAGTGGAAAGAGTTAAAGATGAAAATGTTCAAGGAAATGAAGAAGGTGGAGAAGGAGTTGAAGTTGTTCCAGTGAATGATCCAGCACAGGAAGGACATTTTGGGAAAATGTGCAACAAAGGATAAGGAGACCATCAGAGAGGATCATTCTTCAGAAGCTGGAAAAAAAAGGTGGTTGACCCTCTTGGTATATGAATTTCTCAAGATAAAGTACTTATTTTAGATTAGGGATGGGGGTATATCAATTTGGTGCATCTCATCTTTTGGTTAATATTATGTAGACATTGTTGCATGTCATCTATTGGTTCATATTTAGTAAAAGGTGGTATTATGTAAACTACTGCATATCAGATTTTAGTTCATATTTTGTAAATGGTGGTACGTATCCACTTATTGGTTCATATTTTGTAAACACTTACTGGTAAGTAAGCAATGGTCAAAATTGGTCAATGTCATACTTTAGTTCAAATTTGGCTGTGCAGGTTAGCCTTGGTCAATGACAGTTTTATTGTTCATATTTGGTTCATAGTAGGTTGTACTTTGATTTCATCCTAATTTATTACAACATAAGTAAAATGTTGATTACATTGCAAAAGAAACAACAACATCATACATAGTGACTACATTAACTTTACATCATCTTAAAATACAAACCAAAAAATAAACCACATCATGGACCACCCTAGAACAACACCACCTGCACCTCCTACTTGAGCTGGAACAACTTCTACTACCGCTTCTTCCATTTGTTCTACAACATCTCCATTCCACCCATTGTTGTAACATCTATAAAATTCATGAAAAAAATTAAAATTTTCAAAACCAATCCACAAATCATCATTGTTTACAAATTAGTTTTCAAAAACATGTTTAATATCAGAATTATCCCAAAATCATAAAACAAAACACGAGGAGGTGCACGATTACGCCTTTGCCTTCCCACGGTCATCTAAGGTACCTGAAACATAACCCAAAATTATAAGCCCAAAGCTTAGTGAGTTCCCCCAAAATACCAACACATCACATAATCATCAAAATAACATCAAACAACATGCATATAGAGCCTTTAGTCTGAAGGGAACACCCCATCGGCCGACAGTCTACCTGGTATGCTCACATAACCTACAGCATGACTGGTACGCCACACCAGGCCTTTAGCTTATCTAGATCATTCTCCAGGCCTTCGGCCTGACTGGTAGGCTCCACTGGCCTTCAGTCTATCTGATACGCCCTGGGTCTGTTTGCCTTTAGCATAAAGCAGGACCGCCTCAACCCAACCAAACATACACTGTTTTGACACACATATATAACAGACAAGCATACAAATAACCAACCAATAAAAAAGAGACAGATATTACAAATCACTAAGCATAACATCATCCAATCTACTAGGATACATATCTAATAGATCACTACAGTACACAATCATACGATAAACTAGGATAAAAATCCAAAGGGCCAGCCTTGGTGCCTTCGACCCGTAAGTACAACGAGGGAAACTCACTTTGCGAACTGAACCAAACTGATAAGGCACGACTCCGAATCTCAGCTCTCAAACCTATACCTATTTCCACCAAATGACCAATTTCATCAAAATCCCAAAATACCCCCAAGGTCTAACTTTGTCAAACTTGGTCAAAGTCAACAGGTCAAACCCACTAAGTCAACTGAGTCAACCCAGCCAAATCAACCCAATCAAGTTAACCCACCGAGCTGACCCAATGCGAGTACGTGGGACGTACTCCAGAGGTACGCTTAGCGTACTCTGGAGGTACGCTTAGCGTACTCCAAGCCTCGCATTGACCACCATCGGGATGGTTGACCGAGTACACGAGGCGTACTTCCTCTTATGTGGGGCATACCCTCACACCACCCAAAAATCCCCATTAAGTACTTAATCCAACAAGTCCAAACGTCCAATTTCAGATCCCAGCCTAAAAAGGTGTTCCAAACCATAAAGTTTCCAACTTTATGGTTTTGCATGCTTTATTAAGTCCCAAAACCAAGATCCTAGTTTTTCTTAACCTCTTAAGACCTCTATAACTTGCATGCATGCACAAAGTGAGCCAAGATAGCATTTTTATGACTTAATGCACCTCATTTCTTCAGAAAGGAGAGATCCTTTGGTCTTAGAGTAGCTGATACTCAATAAGGCTAAGAAAAGGGACTAAAAACACATAAATTCCTCATGGCAAGATCTTAAAGAAATACAATTCAAGATCAAAGCTTTATAGCTTATGGAGCTTCTCAAGAAGGTAAGAATCCCATATCCACAAGTTTCTCCCACACCAAGGCTTCTCAAAGAATCTTCTTCTTTCTTCAATACACCAAGAACACACCAAAAACATACACTTGAGCTCCAAAACACACACTCAAAGGTTAGGGTTTGCAAAAATTGTCTCAAAGGAGGTGGAGACTGAAAAGGTGGGGAGAAATGAGTCGTAATGGTGCTTAAATACCCCTCAAACCCTAAAATTTAGGGTTTCCTCCTGACATTAGTACGCCCCGCGTACATAAGTATATGCCCAACATACTAGGGCGAGCCCTAGTACGCTCACCGTACACACATGTACGATTGGCGTACTTCTCCTACCCAAATTACGAAATTGCCACTAGGAATTATTCAAAGCATAATTCTTGGACTTACGGACCAATTTGACATAAAATAGAATTATAGGGATGAGTTTAGAAGTACCTGAACTCCGGAATTTTACAATTGTGCAATTGTAAGAGCAAGTCCTTGTATCACTTGTTAGGGAGTGGAAGATCCACCAAATCAAAGAATTTGCAATCCTTACTCGAATCCTGGATAATCCAAGATTAAAGAAAGAAAGAAAAAAACCTAAAAGATGAAGAATTTCGACATTAACAACTAACACTATAATTTGGGCATCCAATGAATCTTCTTCCAAAATTTCCTGTCTTCCATGAAGTCCAACATCCAACAGGGTCACCACAGTTTCACTGTGTCCTTTGAGGGGGATTGAACCTTCTCACAACCATGCTTCCAATAGATGAAGAAGACGACATTCTCGTCATTTCCTTTGTAAAATATGGGGCTAGGGTTCATGGAGGATTGAAGGTATGGTGCTTAAGTAAGGTCGAAAACTCCACATAAGCCTCTCATTTAATGAATCAGTGGTCCACGTAAGCTCTTGGTGCCACATCACCAAGTAAACCGGTTGCACAACAAAAAGGACAATCGTGTCCATAAATGTCGATAATTAAGAATTTAGTGTAAAAAATTTAGTTTAGCACTTTCGTGCCAAATCGATGAAAATATTAGGACTTTACTGTATATATCCATTTCTAATCGTATGCAACATCAAATATGACAAATTTATACGTCTTGTGCCCATGTGTATATTTTTAAATTGTAATATTGTGATTGTAATCATTATTATTTATTGTTATTATGATAATAATCAACGGATAAATTGAAAACCTAACAGTGGTTCATCGTCAGATTTTGTGTTGCTATGGAAAAAGATGAGAGCCTCCTTCCTTCTGAGTTCGGAGTGATGATTGTTGCAATCATATTCAACGATTCCTTCACTCATCTTCGTAACAAACCTAAATTTTATTGATTATGATAATAATAATAATAAATCAAATTAAATATTATGATCATTGTGACAATAAGACGGAAACAGAGTAATTTTTGAAATAAATAATATCCACATGTTAATTCTTAGATTTTTCAAATTTTAAAATTAAAAAGTCACATAATATTTATATATTTATATATGTAAAGTATTAAATATTATAAATATGATATTGAATTGCAATTAATACGTTTCTTTATTTTTTATTTCAAAATTTTATTTTAATAAATATTTATTGTTTATATTTTAATATTTAATTTCTTTTTTAATCAACCTGTGTAATATACGAGTTTTACACCTAGTTTTAGATATATCCACATGGACTTCATGTACACAATACGTATAAAATTATCCATATCAAATGCCACATAAAATTAAATACCAAGTTAGCCGATTAAAATCTTTTCGGACAACTTAATAATAATATCAAAAATGGAGCTAATCCGTACAACTTTTCTTCTTCTATTGGATATAACTAAAAAGATTTTCTAATATGTGTCCTAAGAGTACATATAAGAACCATTAATTGAAGTATTAATTATAAAAAAATATTACTATAATTAAATATGATAACCATTAATTATGTGCAATATTACCATAGTTAATGTAAAATACATTAATCATATAGAATATTACTATTAATTAATGTTTATCATATTTAATTATGGTAATATTTCACATAGTTAATACTTCAATTAATGATTTTTATATCTGTCATACATATTAGAAAATCTCATAACTAAAATATAAGTGATTTAAATATGACAGTTGTTAAAGACTATTTTATAACATTAATTTTTTTTTAGCATATGCTATGTTATGACAATGTTTGTTGAATCTAAACAAGTGTGAACTATGCATTTTACAAAGTTCGTTAATATATGATTCAATTGGCTAAAGTAAACCACAAAAATTCAACTACCAATTAAATTATACAAATCAATGTAACGCTGATACTTTATAACATAAAACTCGTGTTCAATAATGTATATTTTGACCAAAAACTATTGAAAAATACAATGATGCCAAAAAGAACCTTAAAGTCAAAAACCTTATCCCTTAACCCTATGGTTAATGTTTTCAACATTCAAATTCTTCTTCCTTAGTTTTATCACTTCATTTTCTTCGTTTCAGATTTAAATCGAATCAACAAAAAAACTGATTCGATTTAAATATATTTTATACCAATAAAAATGTTTTTTCAAAGGGTATTTGAGTTTTGGCTCAACTCATGTACGAAATCTATGCAAAGTGTGTTCCTCAATTCTCATATGGACCAAAACAAACTTCAAACATTTGTGCTATTAGACAATCTCCAACTTATCTTCATTTTTTTCCTCCATAAATGGAATAAATAGTGTTTCATCTTCAATCCTATTTTTTATCCCAAAAAATATATTCCTAAAATATTATATTTTTATAACTTATATATATTGTAAAATACATCCCTCTAATAATTAAACTCTATATTTATGATTAATTAATATAAATTAGTATAAACATGATATTATAAATATCAAATATTGCATTTAAATTATAATTAGTAGATAAAATAAAAAATATATATAAAATAAAAATAAGAGGGGCTAAAATTGGCAACCAAACTTCACCTCCATTTTTGGAGATATAAATAGTATTCCCCCATATATGGAGGTATATTATTCATATCTCCAAAAATAAAGGTGAAAATGGGGTAGGGTTGGAGAAGAATGGGGGAAAAATGAAGTTTGGGGTGGGTTGGAGATGCCCTTAAGACCATCTCCAACCCATTTTCATTTTTTCTCCCATAAATGAAGTAAAAAATGGAGTAAACAGTGTTTCATCTCCAACCCTACTCTATTTTCTACATTATTTTTTACCCCAAAAAGTATATTTTTGGAATATTCTATTTTTATAACTTATATATATTGTCAAATATACTCATCTACTAATTAAACTCAATATTTATGATTAAATAATATAAATTAGTATACAACATGATACTATAAATATAAAATATTGCATTTAAATTATAATTAGTAGATAAAATAAACTAGAAATGTATAAAATAAAAATGAGAGGGACTAAAATTGACAACCAAATTTCACCTCTATTTTTGGAGATATAAATAGTATTCCCCCATATATGGGGGAATACTATTCATATCTCCAAAAATGGAGGTGGAAATGGAGTAGGGTTGGAGAAGAATGAGGGAGAAATGGGGGAAGAAATGAAATATGAGGGTGGGTTGGAGATGCCTTAAGAGGTGACACCAATTACTTAGTAACATCAAAGATATTCAAGGTTATGATTTTTTTTTTAATTATATTGAAAATAAATTCAGCCTAAAGAAGTAAAGATCGACCTAATTAATATGTATTGCATAATTCTTTTAGTTTGTTTGTCATAATTGCTCGTAAGAACATCCAAAATAGGAGCTTTTTAAGATTTTTTTCAAAAATTTTTTCTAAAAAAACTTTTAAAAACGAAAATATTGTTAGGGATGTCAAAAAGTCTCGTGAGGGCCCCGTCCCGTTTGGGAGAAATTTTTAAAAAATATCGGGGGCGGGGGCAAGGTTAACCCCCGTTTTAATTTCGGGGGCGGGGTGGGGGTAGGTAATCTCGTCCCGAAACCCCCATGGGGACCCCGTTAATAAATTACACATATATTTACATATATTAATTATATAAATATAATAACCAATAGTATGATTTCGAGCTTCCAAAATTCGTCAAAAACATGTTTTTAAGTTGTTAGTATAATGTTTTTAAGATGTCATAACTTTTTTATTTCTAACATATAAAATTTTGCTATAAATAATTATTTGTTGCTTAAAAAAATAGTTTCTGTTAGCCTAAATAACAACTTCTTTAAGCAAAAAAAAAAAAAGGCAACCTAAAATCAATCGGGGGCGGGTGTAGGGGTACTAAAGGGGATTCGGGGGTGGGGGCGGGGGTAGGAAGGATGAACGTTTCGGGGGCGGGGGCGGGGGCGGGGACGGGGGAACGGGGAAATTTCGGGGGCGGGGGCGGGGGATGCACTCCTCATCCCATTTGCCCCCGTTGACATCCCTAAATATTGTTGTGAGTTTTTTTTTTTTTTTTAATAATTTAAGTTTAAAGTTTTTTGAGTAAACTTGTTAATTAATAAGCTCTGACCAATAATATTTTCATTTATTGTATGAGACCCATAGATTTTTAACCAATTGTAACTAAACATTAAAAACAACTAATAAAAACAAAATGAAAAAAACTTTCATATTCTAAAAGATAGAGTTTTATTGGTATTTCATGAGGCTAGTTGGTGTGATACTACACTTGTCACAGTCTATGTAGGCGCTATAATACTTTTGTCACACTTTAGCCAAAACTTGTCATTTGCATGACGTGAGTTGCCATACTTGTCATGTTATTTTTTTTAATTAATTTAGAAAATAAATATTGCATACATATTATTTTTTTAAAAACTTAAATTCCATTAAAAAAGCATAGAAATTAAAAAAAAACATAAAAATTAAAAAAAAAACATAGAAATTAAAAACATTACAATACCGCTAGAAATTCAGAAACATCACACTAGAAATTCAAACACACAATCCACTAGAAATTAGAAGACAAAGATTTCAAATTTGATGACATTTGTGGCTCTGCCTCACAATTTGCCAAAACTCAATAAGCTTGAAATTTTTGTCAGTTTCAACACGATAAGCCTCAAGAGCATTCTCTAGCAAAATATTTTTGTTTTCATCATTTTCGGCTTCATGCATCACCCTATGGAACACAATGATAAACCAAGTTGCGAGTGTGTGTGTGTTTCTCCATTTGGCGTAGAGTAGGGTGTTGTTTGTTTTTTGGAAGAAAAAAAAAACTCTTCAGACCTCTTATTGTTGCGCGGCGCAATACACGCGCAACACTTTTCATCTCGCAGCTGTTTGTTTTTCAGAAGTCTTCTGATTAAAAAACTTTTACGCGTGTTCTTCTTGGCTCAACACTTGTTTTGCCTCTTCCTACATCTTCTAACCTCTTCTTCTTTTTTTTTCTAAAATATTGATTAAATATTCCTGAAATCTTATTTCATTTTTTTTTTCGTTTATTCTTGTTAAATTTTTCCTTTTTTATATTGAATAATAATAGTTGGTTGATGAAATATCATTATTTTATGTTAAAATATATCTATTTTTTCTTAAAATATAATTATTTTTTGCTGAAATATTATAAATTTTTGCGGAAATGTCATACATTATTAAATTTTTGTTATTAAAAAACTATTTTCGGATTATAAAATCAGTTTATTTTAATTTTTTAATATCTGCAGCAGCATACAGATGTTAAAAAAACAAACACACTTCTTATTATAGTCTGTAACCGTTTGGTCCACCTCTTCTACTGCAGAGGGTTGCAGACGTGGTCCGTAGACTTTATGGATTTTACTTCAAAAAAACAAACAACACCTAGATCTTTTCTTCGAGGTTAAAGGGCGTGACGGTTGTATATGTCGACAACTCTACTCCAAAAAGTAGTCGCACGGTTGTCATTGTGGTGTTGATCTTCTGCTACATCAACCCTTGAACGAGCAAGTAATATTTTTTTTTAGTCAACCAAACAATAACCATTCTTAGTGATGAGGTGTACAAAATGATGAAAAAAATAAAAAAGTTAAGAGAATAGAATTAAGGGGATTTGAATGGGGTGAAGAATGAAAAAGGGATTTGAGTAATAATAATAATAAAATTAAAAACAAAAACAATCTCTCTCATCGTGAACTATCGTCGAGTTGTCGAGCCGAGCTCGGCATACCGAGGTCTTGCCTGGTGTTCGTCGAGGTCACCGAGTACATTCCCGAGTCCACACCAAGCAGCTTGAAAAAAAAACTCAACTAAAAAGTTGCTTTATTATAGATGCTTTAAAAGTATATATTTCCATTCGATTTATATAATTTCAATAGACTTTTATATCAAGGAATTTACTTTCAAAATCAGCGTCTAATGACTGATGTTACAAGTTACTTAATTAAATAAAAATGGGCATTTGAAGTAAATTTTGAAGCTTCGTAATTGAGTTTCTCTCTTGATTGTAGATTTTTTGAACTTATATAATAGATTTTTTGAACTTGATTTCCTAAGTCTGTTATGTAAAATTTGATTAAAAAAAAGCGCATGCAACTTGTTATTTATTTATTTTTATTTTTTTTGGAACCAGTCAATAATATTAATAGTCCCCCACCAAGCAATATCTACTCTTATATATGAATGTTTTTTTTGTTATATGTCCCCTTCTCCTTTATTGGACACATGATATTTTCTAGAATTTTTAAATTTTCTATTTTCCACTTGTCATTTTATTGTATTTTTCATTTATTAAATTAAAATTTTATATTTAATATGTAAGGTAATATATATGTAAGGTGTTTATTAGAAAGAGTTTATGTATATAATGTATTCAATACATTAAAGTTATATTAATTTTAATAATTCAAAATTTTTCTCATTTTTCTTATAAATTCAAACTTTTCAAATTGTTAAAATTTAATATTTTTTTTTAATTAAACTCATGTAATACATGGGTCTCACACCTAGTGAGTGAATATACATATGAGTGAAGGTGAGGAATTCCACTCAAAGAAATTACAGTAACCTCCATTGCCCTGCATTTAATCCATGTATATATTATTGACTTAATGCGCTCATATAAATGCTATACTTAGGGTTGTTAATCGGGTTTTGGGTTAAACGGATCGGGTTAGTCGGGTTTTTTTAGAAAAAATATTTACCCGAAACCCGACCCTAATAAGGTACGGGTTAGTCGGGTTCGGGTTACAGGTTTGTAGGGTCAGGTTAATCGGGTTAATCGAGTTGAGGTTGAAATGTAAGATGAATTTGTGTTGTGCTATTTTAATACATAATCAAAATGTATAGGGACTTAAATTGTAAAGTTGGTAAACAGTTAATAAAATTCGTAAAACTATTACAATACAACCGTACTGCATTAAGAAAAGAGGAAAGTTATGTCATTTTATTCATCTCTATGCATAGTAATTTTACTATCTGGTTTGTTTAAATAAGAAATATGTATTAGTTGTAAAATCTCATGAGATCTTGAATTCATGTCATTCAATGTTGTAAAAAAAATTTGGTAATACGGTTTAGGGTTGATTTTTTCAAAAATAATTCGGTTTTCGGGTTTACCTGAATAACCCGATTAAAAGTTCTGACCTTATTAAACCCGACCCTAATTACCTTATTTAGGTTCGGGTTGGGTCGGGTTAATCAGGTTCGGGTTTTTTTGACACCCCTAGTTATACTTATGTTTTCAATTTTGAATCTTCTACTTATTTTATCGTTAATGTAACGATTATAAAAATCACATACCCTAATCCCGAGAAATTATATTAACAAGTTTAAAAAAACAAAGTGAAGGAAAATGCACATATTTAAATATGCAATGGTCATAATTAAATTAACAATATGTTGAATTTGATTCGAGTAGAAATTGATTGCCTCTCATATTATTATAGTATTTAATCATACACCAAAACATGAATATTATAATGAAAATATGTTACAACTGAGATTTCGTGACCAGTTTGGGAGGATTGCTTTTAATACTATTATTATATATTTGGTTTTTGTGGTTTCAAAGTAAAAGATTCTAGTTATATACATAGGTGGGTTTTTGGCGGAATAAATAATGGATATCGGATTAGTTAGGTAACAAGTTAAGAGTTTGAATCAAAACGACTAATATATAATTTGGGATGGGTTTTAATTAAAAGCTATATAGGTTTTTAAATAGGGATAATGATTTATAAATAGTTTTATTTTTGTTAATCACTTATTATTACTTTTTTTATTAGCATATCATCGTTTGAATTTGTTTGAATTGTTCACAAAGTACCATTATAACCGGCTAATGTATATTTTCTGACAAATAATATTTTATTTTTGTACATATTTAGTTACTTATGTTTTGTTTTTGTACATATCTGATCATGCTCTCGACTCGATGATACGCAAGTCATAAAGAACAGGATAAGGATAAAAACTAAACCATCTCATAACTTTTGCAATTCGAATCTCAATGATTCCGCTCACCAGCCCTCAAAAATAATAATTGTCTACTATATGAGCAAAACTTGGGTGGGTGTTGTGGATTTGTTCATCATGTGCTCTTCTTATATGTTCAATTTGTATCTCACAATATGTTTTTGTATGAGGTGCTCTAGTAGCTATGGTAAATTTTTTTAATTGCAATGTTTTTTTTTCCAGTGGTTAATGTTTATACCTTTTAAGTAAGATGTAGTTATGTTAGAAGTATGTGGTTATTTTATTTATTTATTTATTTATTTGTTATATGAAGTTGTGAACTTGATATTAGTGATTTGAAATTAGAAATAACATGTTTCATGTTCTTGTTAGAATTGTCTATTTCATTCCTTTCTATGATGATTACTTGCTTGACCTTGTTTCAATTTTGGTTTTAGAGTTTGTTTTCTTTAAGTATTGAAAGTTGGTGCATTAACAAAATTGCTAGTTGGAGGTTGGGCAAATCATGAACATTTCATATTATAAAATAGGCGAAGTTGTGATTTATGTATTTCTAATGGAATTTTGATATCAACCTGGGTTATTAATTTTATGAAATTAACTAATGTACTCTTATATTCATCTTTTTCCAAAAACCTTACATTTCAACCAAAATGTAACAATAGTTTATTGTTGAACCTTAGGGTTCAAGTAAAACTTGCCCCTAGAACAAAATAATTAGAAAACGAAGGCAAAACGGTCATTTACATTACAAGATGAAATAAATATTATGGAATATACTTTTGTCTTTTAGAATTTACTTGTTTTAGGGCTTAAATGTACTAATTGCAAAGGGCTTTCAAAATTGTGTCTGCCCCTGTATGCATACAACGTATCTGATAGCTCCGAGAAACAAAATGTTGATTTGGTACAAACTAAATAAAACTGATGAAGGGTATACAGTCCAGTTCAATTTTAGTATCCGTTCGATTCAGTACTTTCGGTCAGTCTGTTCATATCCCTAAGCTTGGCCCGTAAGATCTAAATTTATTCTGTAACTATCGATAATAAAATGAACAAATTTTCCGATTAAATAAAAAACATCCCTAATACATTTAAACAAAAAGGTCATGACGAGCCATCATGCCCATACTCCATGTTTGCCGTGATTTCAAACTAGCCATCTTTTATAGAATCTAAATAGGTTTTTCTTATTTTATTTTAGTTCAAATAGCAAAACGCACAAAAATTAAACTTTTCTTAATTCACTTGCTATTTTCAGTAGTGTATTTCATAATATTTTGCTGTAACTTTCTATGAATCTAGAAAAAAAGAGTCGATATCTTTAGAAAAAAAAAAAAACCGAATGCACTCCTTAACATACATCTCAATAAATTTATCATATTCTTTTGAAACCATTCAAATCTTTTTCTCATATATCATGATCGTCCAACGTCATATGTAAAGAAACAATGATCTTTGATATAATACATTATCCAAATAACTTTTTCAACGATTTCAATACCTTTTACGTTACATAACCTCTTAGCATTTATTGGAAGTCACATTTGCTAGTTAAATATGGACTACAAGGCTCACAAGAAGTCGCATTTTCATTGGTTGTAACACATGCATACATGATAGAGATGAAGGAATCTAGAGACATTAAGATTGGGTGGGGTTCATATATCTTTAATATGAATCACACAAAATGTATTAAAGAGTGTCACAAGAAACTTACAACAGCACCAAAGGTTTGTACGATCAACCACATTTATGACTGTAACCACTAGTGTTTTTTATCTCGTACTTCGATGAGTTTGTAAGTAGCTAGACGCAAAAAAATAGTTTTTTTGAATGGCTTTCATCAGATTCATCTTGCATCACATTTACTTGAGAGATAATTAACGTATTAAACATGGTTACGAAACTATACATAATCAAAAAATAAATGACTTTTGTAATTGGGCCGAGTGGAATTCGTGAAGAAACACGTAAAAGACATAGAACGGCTATGGTTTATGGTTTCGTATTATTATCAAATGAGAAGTACAATTACAATAAAATGGAATAACAAGTTAATTAGGTTTTCCTAGCTAATGGGCAAAATAATATCCGATACAGCATAAAGCCCAAAATCTTATTAGGCTGGCATCCCCCCTCAAACTTACAATGCAACAACAATAAACATTGAGAGTCTGTCAGACATAAAATGAAGTTGAGCAACAGTCAATGTCTTTGTAAGAATATCAACAATCTGAAAAGTGGAAGGAACATAACGAAGGGAGATGGTGCCCTTATGGAGATGATAATGTGTGAAATGACAATCAATCTCAATGTGTTTTGTGTGCTCATGAAACACTGAATGCTTGGCAATCATTATCGCACTCTCGTTGTCACAATACAAAGTGGTAGGCTGAGAGATGTGAACACTTATATCTAAAAGAAGCCATATCAACCAAACAGTTTCACAAGTGGCGATAATTATGGCTCGGTACTCAGATTTTGTAGAAGATCGAAAGACAACATCTTGTTTCTTACTATTCCATGATACCAACGAATCTCCAAGAAAAACAAAATAACCAGTAGTGAACTGACGATCATAAATATCACTATCGTAAATAGCATCATTATAGACATGCAACTCAAGAGAGGATATAGATGGCAACATAAGGGTGTGGAACTGAGTACCACGAAGATATCTCAAAATACGAAGAAAAACTCCCCTATGAACAGTAGAAAGAGCAGTGACAAACTGGCTAACCACATGAATTGCATGAGCAATATTTGGTCTAGTGACATTGAGGTAAACCAAACTCACTATAATGGTATGATAAAGGCTTGGATATGATAAGGGGACACCATCAGTTGGAGAATACTTTGCATTACTCTCTATAAGCATATCAAGTGTTCGATTATCCATGAGTCGTGCTCGTTCAAGCAAATCTGAAATATACTTCATTTGAGATAAAAGATAACCCTTCAGAGATTGAGCAACTTCAATCCCCAAGAAATAACGCAGCAAGACCAAGTATTTCATAGAAAAATGGTGAGCCAAATCACGCTTTAAAGACTCTATACCACCATGATAATCATCAGTAATAATCATGTCATCGAAATATAAGGAAAAAGTTATCCGACCTACACTTGTGCACCGAAAAAATAGAGTCGAATCAAGATTACTTGGTCAAAAACTAAGCGAAGTAATCACCATATAAATTTCTCAAACCAAGCACGAGGAGCTTGTTTGAGATCATATAGTGCCTTCCATAGTCAAAAACATTCACCTGGTTGGTGAGCAATGCCTGGGAGAAGAGACATGTATACTTCCTCATGAAGATCACCATTCAAGAACTCATTCTTAACGTCCATATGATAAATCTTCCATTGGCGAATTGAAGAAACTACAATCAAGGTGCGAACAATCATCATTCTTGCAACAGGAGTAAATGTCTCCTCATAATCCATACCATACTTTTGCGCGTACCCTTTCGCAACAATTTTGGTTTTATAACGCTCAACAGATCAATCAAACTTTTTTTTTGATTATATATACCCAATGACAACTAGTCGTGTGCTTTTCGGACATAAGTGGAACCAGATCCCATTTATGAGTCTGATGAGGAGCTACAAGTTCATCAACCATAGCAATCTACCAAAAGGGATCAGAGACAACCTCTTTGTAGGATATTGGCTTAAAGAGAAAATGTACATTATCAATAAAGGATTCAAACACTGGTGAGTTAGAGGAATAGAAAAATCCATGAAGCTTTGTGGACTTCATATTACAATAAGGCCTCGATGGGAGGGGGGGGGGTCCTGATGAAGAATAATCTGGAATTTGTCCAAACAACATTTCATAAGGAGATTTCCATAAAGTATGCGCAGTAGGAATGCAATTACTAATGAAAGTGGCGGTAAGAATAGCTTCTCCTTAAAACATATTGGGAACTTGATCAAAAAGTAGCAAGGATCTTGCAGTTTCTAGGAGATGTAGATGTTTTCTTTCTGCAACACCATTATGATGGGGGGTGTTTGTACATGATGACTGACACACAGTTCCATCACATGCAAATTGGTGTTTAAAATCATTGGAGGTAAATTCACACCCCAAATCACATTGAAAGCATTTTATGACAGTAGGGTGTCGAGTCTTGACAAGGGCTCTGAAGTGACTATATTGTTGGGTTTTTGGTATAATACAGCATCCTATGGTGCACATACTACCCTAAATACCTTGGATCTATGTTTTCTCAATTATACATGCAAATATCAATTTTTCCAAGGTATTATTCTAACTAGCATAATATGAAGAACATATAATATAAATTATAGTAGAATTACATACCTCTTTGTTGTAGCTTGATTCAATGCTTGCTTGCACTCACTCACCGAATCACACATAATAATATGTTTTATAACACCAAGTTACTGGTGCGTTTACATATTATCAATGTGTAACCGACTCGCAAGATACAACTAACACATCTCGGTTTCAAGAATATAAGATGTTATCGTCTCGCCAATCACTCGTGATAAAATCCATGAAGTGATCCAAGTGAGCGTGGGTTTAATCCAATGCTCAAATCATATTCATAAGCACTCATGAACGTCACATCATACATTTGCTTATGTCTAATACACTTTAGACAATCCACACACCAATTCACGACAGTCTTCATTCATACCTACTTCCAACATATGAACGACTGTGGTCCGTTCGAATAATTTGATTGTTCTGAATCAATTTAATTATTTAGGAAGTCAAAACATGCACAGTGAAAAACACAAGAATAATATTAATTCCGTATGGCCCCAAACTCTGGGTATAAATAAAACATTTTATTTAATCACCATATTGATTACTCATTATTTGTTATTTCGGGTAATCAACTTCTTACTTGAAATATAACAACAATTGTCCCATGCTCTTAGCATGCACACAATGTTTACCTACGGTCCTTACTTTGTGAAATAGATCAAATGAACACATTTCCAATCATACTCATTTCACAACTCCCAATCCTTATCATAAGTATATGAATATCAAATTCTTGCCACTTATAGAATATGCTAGATTCTAACATTTTATGCAATGATCCTTTCGTAAATTCATAGCTCAAAATCATCAAGACTTGGCCATTCTCTATCAGAAGCAATTCTATAGATATGATGTCTCTCATTCAAAGTACATTCCTTTGAACATCCTTCTTGCATAAAAGTTTCTAATCTAGACATAGATTCTCAATATCCAACTCTCAATATGGAAACATTTCCATATTTTGCCATACGACAAATTATTCTTAATAGAATCTTATCCATTCATAATAATGTCGATATGGTCCATCCAATACCATACTTCCAACTACTCACAAGCGACCAATTCTCAGCGAGCTTTGGATCGTCCTTTGATAGTTGTTTAATTATTTTAGTCAAAACCGATTCTAGTCCTTTTTCCCTCTAAATGCGCTAGACATTTGGAAAATTTTAGAATGGTCAAATATAATAGCACTAGCAATCAATCATATACCCGAAGCGTATGGGATACTATGCATAATGTCTTACATAAAGATATGATACTTTATCAATCTTCTGCCATAATATTTAATGTATCACGTTCTCACAATTCGAACAATGCCATAACACTATGTATCCTTGACTAAATTTATTAACATTCCACAACCTAAACCTTTAGATTTGAAATGAAGCATAATATTCTCTCCCTTAATTATAGCAAAACAAATTTTCAACCCTTACGACTTTGCAAAGTATAACTCTTGTTTTCTATAATTAATATTGCTAACTTGCAATACTTGCCTTAATAATCATACAAGCATAACATTTATGCTCCCACTATCATGATGATTATTATCATATAAGCATAACACTTATGCTCCCACTAGCTTTGACATGTATTCAGAAAACAGCTTAACTTCTAGAAAAACAATGCCTATTGAATTTCTTAAGTTCATATTTATAATACCTAATGCTTTGATAATCCTTTATCTAAGCTTCTCAAACTTATACACCTTTGCCTTAGATAGCTCATATGTGTATCTAAACAATTCAGACTAATTGGCAAATCTCACAATTCGAATCATGGAAAGGGATACCGTAACCATAATCGAATTCGAGAATACAATTTTCACAATCAATATCTTCTTAAAATCTCTCTTAGTGAAAGCATTTCCTCACAATCATTTTCATGAAGGAGGGAATCTTATGACACTTAGATTTTAATGGTGTATGTGTTCCTATCCATGCGAATTTGTCAAAACCAAAGTTTGCGACAAACCCAAACTCATATGGACCGAACCTTCTCAATCTTGATTTCTTGCCTTATGGTAACACGGCTGCCCACGATGTCTTCCAAGTAGTTAAGCAGCTCACCCTTTGCTATCAATGTACTTTTCATTGATCAAAGTGCTTGCCTTTTCTGCGTTCAAATGAGAACTCATAGAACTCACATGCATAATTAACTCAATTGGAACCGCACAAAAACAAGATAGTGTCAACACGATAGGTTGTAAACCTCAACTCGTGTGCTAGTGATGATTGATAAGGTTTATTCTTTATTAGTTCTTGAAACTTTTCGAGACCATTAAGACTCCCACTGCCT
Organism: Lactuca sativa; assembly: GCF_002870075.4. Classification (NCBI taxonomy): domain Eukaryota; kingdom Viridiplantae; phylum Streptophyta; class Magnoliopsida; order Asterales; family Asteraceae; genus Lactuca; species Lactuca sativa. Next base: position 168,845,844 of record NC_056629.2, on the reverse strand, counting down.
CCTTGACATATAAGATTCTCTTGTTAATAAACATTTCTTGACAAACAAATATTCAAGAGTTAGTGTAGCTTTTATCAAGACAAAAGACTTCACAAAATTGGTCCTAGTTGGTCTTTGTGTTATCCAAGACATCAAAATTTCCACATTTGATGAATGTTATAAACCTTCTTAAGACTTTTCACTCAATGTCACAATCTTAACTCTAAGACTTGGTTTTGGAACGAAGTATGATTGACTTCTTGATTTAACCATTTCTTCAATTCTTGATTCCTCTTCTCAGACATACAATTGCACTAAGACTCACTTAGAGGATCAATTGAGATACGGTTCTTAATCATTAAGACCTATCATAAAACATAATAAAAGGTACTCTCCCTTCTTCTTAGAATAGAGACACTTTTATCTTTCTGCCTACTTGATTCTTCTTTATTCGTTCTGCTATTTAATGAAACTCTTTCAATCAACTGAGAATTACACTTAATCTCATAAGTATAATCATATTTACTTAACCTTAGTAAATCATGACGAATATCTTTGTTACTCTTGTGGTGGAATTGATCAACACACAATCTTGTGTACTCAATCTCCCAGTCCTTCACTTGACACTTTGTCAATGAATTAGTCTAATTTCGAAATATGAAATTTCTCATTCATCATGCAACCAAGTTGTATGATTCCAAGTTTCTGTCCAATTGAAACTTGGGCGATGAGAAACTTTCCCTATTTGGTAAATTCTTGACATTTCCACAAATAACATAATTAAGAAACAAATCCATTATTGCTAATAACAGAAACATTCAAACATCAATTTTTTTTCATACACGCCATTGCAAGGATAAATATAAAATCAAAATCTATTTTATTGCGGAAAAATTTGTCCTTACAATGCAATTCATTGAAAAACTATGTTAATACATATTTCTTAGCAATCTATTCTAACTCTAAGTAGTAGCTCAAGAATCCAATCTTCAAGCAATGCGATCGAAATCCATTTCTTCACGATTAGATTCTGCTCACTTCTTCCCTTAAGTTTCCTTTCCTTTCTTCGATCCTACAAAACATCAATTGTAATCTTATCACATCATGTATCAAGAATCTAGAATTGGAACTTAAAAGAGTTAGTTAATGGATTTTACCTAAAGCAGAGCCATACGTTTTGACTCTCCCATCTCTTAGATCTCTTAGGTAAATAGGGCAGCTTCGTCTCCAATGCCCCTTCTCTTGGCAATAAAAGCAAATTGACTCTTTTGGAACAGCGCATGGAACTACTTCAGACTTTGCCTTTCTCTTATGATCAAACCCTTCGATCATGGCATGCCTTTCGTTGCCTATATCCATAGAGGTCTAGAAGGCAAATCCACCAATCAACTTTGCTTTTTCCAGTGCGCCAAATCATTGCTGATTCAGCAGCAATAAGCATATAGGTGAGATCAATGAGGGTTACGTCGTGGTTCATCATATAGTACTCTCTTACGGACTCACTATATGAGTCAGGAAGTGACTGAAGAACCCAGTCAACAGCCAGCTCCTCACAGACAACAGACCCCAACATTCTTAACTTATCAATGTGTGAATTCATCTCTAGGATATGTGCACACACTGACTTTTCCTTCTTCATGTTTACTTGCCAAAAAGGCTTGAGTGAGTTTGAACTTTTCAATCTTTTGAACTTGTGGGTTAGGGAGAATAATAGGATGAGGTGGAGGAAGTGAAGCATGATCTCGTGTTCCTCGATCGAATCGTGGAATATCATCTTCATGTGAAAAGCTTGTTCCACGGGATTTGGGAAGACCATAGTTGTCATACTTTGACATCTACAAAACGGGAGAAAAAATTAAATTCAAGTTAGTTGATTGATCGAGTCCTTAATAAATCACCCAAATGAGATATTAAGGCTAGGACCCAACACAATACTCTACAACCTAGAAGGGATGCCATAATCCAGTTGCAGAATATTTGAAGGTAAGTGAATGACGATTCACTAATTTCCACCATGAAAAACGAAAAAGAAATTTAAGTTTTAAATCTATTGAAAATTCCTAGATCTTTTGAGATTCATTGAACTTTTCAATGGCATGTTTAAATCTCGATATGCCCCTCTAGTTTGTGACTGGGATACCGAGGATCACAAAGCGGGTGTGAATAACCATGCAGACTTACATGGTGCCCCCACATGTTACAGTCACCTATTTGATGTGCCGGTCAACCACACACGCTCCACTGAACTATGACAAACATTGAGTCACCCTTTGCTACCTTTGCTTAGAACCATTTAGTGTGTCGGTTAACCACACACGCTCCACTAACATCTTTGCAAGGGCACAAAGTGTAATTTCATGGAATTACATCAATTCACTTTTGCCTAAAGTAACTAAGATTGAGAATTTGTAAAAGCATTTAGTTACTTTTTTACTTCACTATACTTATAATGGAAGGTTTCTGTCTTATCCTAACCGTTCGGCTAATGACCCTCCACTAGTCAAGAGTGCGGTGGGTAAGAGTGGATACGCATTCAATCGCCATTTTATAGGCAATTTCCTTAAACACCCCTTATAGACCAGCTTCGTGAATGAGGCCTACTAACGGTAAGACTGACTTTTACTCATACATATATATATTAGACTTTTAATGTTATATATAGTATAGGGTGTACTTTACACTTTTTAAAATACTAGGTGGTCAAATTTAATAATTACACACTTTAATTAATTAATAAAACCATAAGGGTGTGATTTGAACTTTTCAAAACAATACTAGGGTTTTAGAATTTAACATTTCTAAATTAAACTTTTAATCAACTTTTAAATTCCAAAACTTGAGGCAAGTTTTGAAACATTTCAAAACATTAGGGTTTCAACTATTTATATTTCAAAGAAAACCTTTAAGTTCAAATTTAAACCATAAAACTTACATGGGCACAAATGAAACTTTTTCACAACACAAGGATCAAATAACAAATAATAGAAATTAAACAATTAATTTTTTCATTATCTATATTTGACCTAATTTCAATTTCTTGCAAGATAAGTTACCCAATTAATACAAATAATCAATCTTTAATCATATAAGGAAGTTATTATCTAATCAATTGGTAATTATCTTGTGTTTTGGCAAGGATAATCTTTTAGAAACATTAAAAATCGTATTTTATAAGTTTAAAACGAATATGGTAATTATCCTTAAGCAAAACAGCAATAAAATCCGAAATTCTCTCTGTCTGACGCTCCGACTCGTCGAGTCACACATTGGAACTCACCGAGTAGGGAAGACTCACCGAGTCCATCTAGTGACTCGCCGATTCAGTTCGAATAGAAGGCCAGAATTCGATTTTCAGTTAATAATTCAACATAGCATCACATACAATAGAAACCAACCTGGCTCTGATACCACTGATAGGTTTTAGCTATAAGAACATCCTATGTGCTCATGCAAACTCTAATGCTTGGATCTAGGTTTCTCTATTGTACATGTAACGTATCCAAGACTTACAATCTTAGATCTAACAGATTATAAACTGAAATTAGGGTTTAGAGAATTACCTTTGATTGTTATGTAGCAATAACAATCTCAAATCCTCCTTGTAATGACTTTAGAAATCTTAGAGTCGCAATTGTCACTCCTCTAATGGCTCACAAACACCAAGAGCAAGAGGATGAAGAATGAGGAGAGAGGAGGCTGCCCAAAACGTCCAGAAACCCTAGTGGAACTCTTGGCCACGTTTTTGGGGCTTAAGGGTACTATATATACATGTAGGCAATTAAGGTTTTCAACTAGGAAACCCTAATTTGACTGCTTAAGCCCTAAGCAGCCCATGGACTCTTTTAGAATATCCCTTGGACGATTTCTAATGGGTTTCCCCATAGAATTCGTCTAACCTATTATTCCAAGGTAATCCATAGCCCAAATGCAATTATCTTATAATTACAGTTCCAGTCTCTTAAGTTTAATTAATCTCTTTTAGCCACAAAATTAATTATCAATTAATTCTTGACTAATATTAATTAAACAATATGATTTCTCCTTTAATATATTATTCTCATAATATATTAATAAATCATAATTAATCTTCTTTCTCCATAATTCATCCTATCAAGTTGCTTTGGTGAAGGCAACCCAAAAGGACCATGCACCATCGGGTCAAGTACATACCAAAATAGTTATGGACTTAGACACTAATCCAACAGTCTCCCACTTGGATAAGTCTAATAACTATTATGTGTATGACTTCAGATCCTGATCTGCAATCGTAGCTTTCAAAAATCGCTGTCAACTCTGATCTTATCAGATACGCGTCCTTTAGATAAGGGATCATATATTCCTCCATTCTAGATATCGTATAGACTGAGACATGGATTTAAATCATTCTCTCTGTCTATGTGTTGTTTCTCGATTTCCAATTTATGACGACTGACAACAGACTACAATTGAACACATCAAATTAGTCCCGGCTTGGCCAAGCACTTAGTGTCATCACTAAATCATCGAGGGGCCCACATATATCACTTTCATCCTACTTTGGATAAAAGGAGCGGATAAAGTTTGATTCAATGCTTGCTTGCACTCACTCACCGAATCACACATAATAATATGTTTTATAACACCAAGTTACTGGTGCGTTTACATATTATCAATGTGTAACCGACTCGCAAGATACAACTAACACATCTCGGTTTCAAGAATATAAGATGTTATCGTCTCGCCAATCACTCATGATAAAATCCATGAAGTGATCCAAGTGAGCGTGGGTTTAATCCAATGCTCAAATCATATTCATAAGCACTCATGAACGTCACATCATACATTTGCTTATGTCTAATACACTTTAGACAATCCACACACCAATTCACGACAGTCTTCATTCATACCTACTTCCAACATATGAATGACTGTGGTCCGTTTGAATAATTTGATTGTTCTGAATCAATTTAATTATTCAGGAAGTCAAAACATGCAAAGTGAAACACAAGAATAATACTAATCCCGTATGGCCCCAAACTCTGGGTATAAATAAAACATTTTATTTAATCACCATATTGATTACTCATTATTTGTTGTTTCGGGTAATATACTTCTTACTTGAATTATAACAACAATTGTCCCATGCTCTTAGCATGCACACAATGTTTACCTACGGTCCTTACTTTGTGAAATAGATCAAATGAACACATTTCCAATCATACTCATTTCACAACTCCCAATCCTTATCATAAGTATATGAATATCAAATTCTTGCCACTTATAGAATATGCTAGATTCTAGCATTTTATGCAATGATCCTTTCATAAATTCATAGCTCAAAATAATCAAGACTTGGCCATTCTCTATCAGAAGCAATTCTATAGATATGATGTCTCTCATTCAAAGTACATTCCTTTGAACATCCTTCTTGCATAAAAGTTTCTAATCTAGACATAGATTCTCAATATCCAACTCCCAATATGGAAACATTTCCATATTTTTCCATACGACAACTTATTCTTAATAGAATCTTATCTATTCATAATAATGTCGATATGGTCCATCCAATACCATACTTCCAACTACTCACAAGCGACCAATTCTCAGCGAGCTTTGGATCGTCCTTTGATAGTTGTTTAATTATTTTAGTCAAAACCGATTCTAGTCCTTTTTCCCTCTAAATGCGCTAGACATTTGGAAAATTTTAGAATGGTCAAATATAATAGCACTAGCAATCAATCCTATACCCGAAGCATATGGGATACTATGCATAATGTTTTACATAAAGATATGATACTTTATCAATCTTTTGTCATAATGTCTTACATAAAGATATGATACTTTAGAAATCTTAGAGTCACAATTGTCGCTCCTCTAATGGCTTACAAACACCAAGAGCAAGAGGATGAAGAATAAGGAGAGAGGAGGCTGCCCAAAACGTCCAGAAACCCTACTGGAACTCTTAGCCACGTTTTTTAGGGCTTAAGGGTACTATATATACATGTAGGCTATTAGGGTTTTCAACTAGGAAACCCTAATTTGACTACTATATATACATCTGCGAGATGCTTGCTTAAGTCCATAAATGGACTTCTCAAGCTTACACACTCTATTCGGATGCTTTGGATCCACAAACCCCTCTGGCTGAGCCATGTAAACATCCTCAGCCAACTTCCCATTAAGGAAAGCGGTCTTGACATCCATTTGCCAAATCTCATAATCATGAAATGCGGCAACAGCTAACATCACTCTTATAAACTTTATCTTCGCAACTGGTGAGAAGGTCTCATCATAGTCAACTCCGGGAGTTTGAGTAAAGCCCTTCGCGACCAATCATGCCTTATATGTGTGTACTTCTCCATCCACATCGGTCTTCTTCTTGAAGATTCATTTGCACCCAACGGTCTTACGTCCGGGCACATTATCAACCAAATTCCAAACTTGGTTATCATACATGGATTGGATCTCGCTATCCATTGCCTCTTTCCATTTCACAGACTCCGGGCCTGCCATGGCTTCCTTATAGCTATTAGGTTCATCAAGGTTTATTAGTGTACCATCACTAATATACATGTCCCCTTCGGTAGTAATATGAAAACTAGAAAACTGGGGTTGAACTCCAACTCTTTCGGAACGTCTAAGAGGTAAGGATTCGTCAATTGGTTCAACCGGAGTTTCCTCCTCGGGTTGAGTGCCAGCGGTATAGGTACCTTCATCTATCATTTCTTGAATCTCTTCAAGCTCGATTTGCCTCCCACTGTCTCCTAGGCTTATGAGTTCTCGCTCTCGGAAAACTCCTCTCCTCGCAACAAAGTCAACATTGTCCTTCGGTCTATAGAATAGATATCCAAAGGATTTTTGCGGGTAGCCAATGAAAATACATCGCTCACTACGAGGTTCGAGCTTGTCGTAAGTATCTTGTCTTACGAAAGCCTCGCAACCCCAAATCTTGACATGTGACAACGAGGGAGCTTTCCCTGTCCACATCTCGTGAGGTGTTTTGGCAACCTTCTTAGTAGGGACTTGGTTAAGGATATGGGCGGCAGTCTCTAAGGCATACCCCCAAAAAGAGATAGGCAGTGAAGCACGACTCATCATAGAGCGAACCATGTCTAACAAGGTTCGATTACGCCTTTCTGCCACACCATTCAACCGCGGTGTCCTAGGTGGCGTTAATTGTGAAACTATTCCACACTCCTTGAGATAATCGTGGAATTCAAGACTTAGGTACTCTCCTCCTCGATCGGATCGAAGCATCTTGATTTTCCTGCCCAATTGATTCTCCACTTCATTCTTGAACTCTTTGAACTTTTCAAAAGTTTCTGACTTTTGCTTGATTAAGTAGATATACCCATATCTACTATAGTCATCGGTAAAAGTCACATAGAAGCGATTCCCATCCTTCGTGGTTGATCTAAACGGTCCACATACATCGGTATGTATTAGGTCCAATAGACCCTCACCCCTTTCACATGTACTTGTGAAGGGTGACTTAGTCATCTTTCCAAGCAAACAAGATTCGCACGTGTCATCTTCCCTAAGGTCGAATGACTCCAACACTCCATCCTTTTGGAGTTGGGCTATGCGTTTCTTGTTGACATGTCCAAGACGACAATGCCATAAGGATGCTTTATCCATACTATTGGAAGAATCCATGCATAAAACATCATTTCCTAAGTTATCTACAATCATAACGGTTTCATAAATTCCATTACATGGTATAGCTTCAAAATAAAAGACACCATTTAGAATACACTCCAATCTTGGTCACAGGCGACGATCTTCTATTCCCCATGATTAGATTTATTCTTCCATGCTCCACGTCTCTATTTCTTCTTAGTCCCTGCACATTAGAACAAATGTGGTAACCACAACTGGTATCAAGAACCCAAGAAATATCATGAGATGAATCGTTAGATTTAATTGTGTATATACCTGCGAAAGACGGCTTGATCTTTCCTTCCTTGATGGCTTGCAGGTACTCTGGGCAGCTTCTCTTCCAATGTCCTATCTTGTGGCAGTGGTGGCACTCTGCCTCCTTTGGGTTAGGGCAGGGTTTAGAAGCATCAACTTTGGTCCCACTAGAAGAGGCACCATCTCAGGGCTTAACCTTGCGATGGTTCTTAGACGAAGCCTTCCTCTTCTTTCCCCTTCCTTGTCTAATAGCCAACACAGGAGCAGCAGGTGGATTGGGTGTTGGTGCAACAGACTTGTCCTTGAAGTTGCTCTCAGCGACCCTTAAGAGACCTTGGAGTTTGCTTAGGGTGACCTCTTCTTTTTTCATGTGGTAGATCATCCTAAATTGATTGTAACTTGGAGGCAAAGAGAGAAGCACCATGTCGATCGCCAAGTCTTCCCCAAAGTCAACATTCAACTTGCGAAGACGGTCGACATACCTTTGCATCTTTTGCAGGTGCACGGTAAAAGACTCTCCATGACCCATTTTAGCGGAAATCATGTTAGTGAAAATCTCATAACGCTCTTGTCTCGCGTTTTGGTGGTATCTCTCCAACAAGTCTTGGTGCATCTCGTACGGGTACATGTCCTCATAGGACTTTTGGAATTCGGAGTTCATAGTGGCTATCATGATGCAATGTACCTTCGTTGCATCACGCTCGTGAGTTTCAAAAGCGGTCATTTCAGCCGGAGTAGCGATTTCGGGGTTGATTTTCTCGAGTTTCTCATCGAGGACATACTCCTTGTCCTCATAGCGAGCAATAGTGCGGATGTATCTTATCCATTCGCTAAAGTTCGTCCCATCGAAAGTGACCTTTTGACAAAGGCTCATCAATGTGAATGAACTAGCAGCAGCGTTGTTTGCGTTTGACATCTACAAATAGAAAGGACAAAGATAGATTAGAATATGAATCCCTAATTATCACCCAATAAGAAAATTAGGGCTAGGATCCAACAACAACATTTACATATTAGAAAAGGGATGTCGTAATCTAACATGCAAACAATTTGAAGGTAAGTGAATGACGATTCACTAATTTTCCACCACAAAACATAACTTTAAGTTCTAAATGTATTGAGAATTCCTAGGTTTAGATGAGATTCATTGAAACTTTTCAACGGCATGTTTAAATCTCGATATGCCCCTCTTGTTTGTGATTGGGATACCGAGGATCACAAAGCGGGTGTGAATTACCATGCAAATTCACATGGTGCCTTCATTGTAACGATCATCTATTCGATGTGCCGGTAAACCACGCACGCTCCATAGAACTATGATAAATAATGAATCACCCTTTGCCACCTTTGCTTAGAACCAATTAGTGTGCCGGTAAACCACACACGCTCCACTAACTTCTTAGCAAGGGTGCAAAGTGTAATTTCATGGGATTGCATCAATTCACTTTTCCTAAAGTAACTAAGATTGGGAAATTTTAAAAAAACATGTAGTTACTTTGTATTTCATATTATACTTTTAGTGAGAGGATGAGGTTGCCCTATCCTACCCATTCGGCTAACGACCCTCCACCGATCAAGCAAGCGGTAGGTGTGAGTGTACACCCATTAAGCGCCATTTTATAGGCCGCAACCTTATACCCACTTTATAGATCGGCTTCGTGAATAAGGCCTACTAACGGTAAGACTAGCATTTTAATTTTATATATATATATATATATATATATATATATATATATATATATATATAAATCTTGTAGTATTAAATTAGTATAGGGTTGGATTTTAAACTTGTAAAAAATCTAGGGTTTGAAATTTAATTTGTCTAAATTAAACTTTTAATCACAAAACATAAATTTCAAAACTTGAGGGCAAGTTTTAAACATTTAAAACATGGAGGATCAAATAACAAATAATCTTAATTAACAATTAATTCCATAATTATCCATATTTGATTTATTTAATGATTTCTTGCAAAATAATTTACCAATTTAATCAAAATAATTAATTAATTATCACATAAGGAAATTAAATATTTTATTAATTGATAAATATCTTTAATTAGATCAAGATTATAGTCATATATATCAAAAAATCGGATTAGGGTTGATCTGATATGATAAAGGCAAGTTTCCATAAGATAAATATCAAAAAAATCCCGATTTTGGCCCTTCCTGACGCTCGGACTCGCCGAGTGCCCAACTGGACTCGCCGAGTCAGGCCAACTCACCGAGTCCACAATGGGACTCGCCGAGTCCATGACTCAGAAACACAAAATTCGAATTTTGCAAGCAAGAAACAAAGAATCATGCATCAATTTAATAGAAACCAATCTAGGCTCTTCTACCACTGATGAGTTTTGGCCATATGAACATTCCTATGTGCACATACAAACCCTAATGCTTGGATCTAGGTTTCTCTAATTAAACATGCATTGGATCCAAGACTTCTAATAGCTAATAGAGTATAAGAACAATACAAAATCAGAGTTAGAAGCTTACCTTGAAACACTTGTTTGATCTTCTTGTTCTTGGAGCTTTAGAGTCACAAATGTCACTCCTCTAATGGCTTACAAACACCAACTAGCAAGAGGATGATTTGAGAGAGAGGAGAGGGAATAGAAATCGGCCAGGGTTTCTTTGCTTTAGCAGAGGTGCTGATTTCCCTTGCCCCAAGGGTCTATTTATACTTGTAAGGCTCCTAGGGTTTCACCCTTAAACCCTAGTTGGATAATCTTTACTCAAAGCAATCCAAATTCTTTCCATGATAAGCCCTTGGACGATTTGTGGCTTATCCCAAGCCCTAGAAATCGTCCAAACCTATCCATGAAAGATTTACACCCCAAAGTTTAACTATCAAACAATTGACAGTTTATACCCTCTTATTTAATTAATCTCTTTAAGTCACCAAATTAATTCTAATTAATTTATGACTTATATTAATAAAATAACAATATTATTATTCCTTATATTATTCTCATAATATATTAATAATATTTATTCTCTCATAATAAATCATCCTGTCAAGTTGCTATGGTGAAGGCAACCCAAAAGGACCATGCACAATCGGGTCAAATACTTGCCTAATATAGTTGCAGCCTTAGATACTATTCCAACAATAAGGCCAAATCAATTATTCTATGGCTATAAGATCCTAACTGTATACAATTTTTAAAGCATGCACTTAGCAATTTTTGATTCCAATAGATATCCCCAATGCAACAAAGTATCACTTATCAGATCAAGATACTACCAACTAATCAACACTAGCATGCAAGCCTACCAGCTTATATAATATACATACAAAGGCATCTTTCCTAGAATTCTATCATGTAAGAACTAAGCAAATCCTTATCCCTAACTAGCATGCAATTCATAGATTCATAAATCAATTCATAACAGATAACATGTATGGGTATTCTTGGAAAGCTTACTTAAGTTCGGTTGATTGCATGCACTACACGCTTCTCTTGTGTTAGAAAACTCTTGAAAATATTTTTTCTTTTGAAAACTTTGCCAATCCTCAGTTTGATTTCAGACACACCCGATAGTATGTCCAAATCCCTCAAACCAAGGCTCTGATACCAACTTGTAACGACCCGAAAATCACAACATAACAATTTTGTTTTAGATTAATAAATCGTTAATACAGATTGTTTCCATACAACCAAAGTAACCAATATTTAGCAAAACATCATTTAACCAGAGTAGTTCATAGAATGTAGAAACATGTGGTGTGTGCTCTGCAATCATCCCGAGCTCTTCCATTTGAAAACTGGAGTACCTGAAACATATACTGAAAACCGTAAGCACAAAGCTTAGTGAGTTTCCCCAAAATACCCTACCGCATACAAACACAGATTATCATGCACATACATATAGATGTCGTGGGCTCCCCCATGGTCTTTATCTATATTGCCATGGGCTCACCCCATGGTCTTTACCTAGTTACCCATGGGCTTTTCCCCCATGGTTTGACATCCAATTACCACGGGCTCCCCCCCCCCCCCCCCCCCCGAGGTCTTCCATGCAACTATCATAGAGACAACTAGCATACCACATAACATATAATGAGCCGACATTGGTTCCTTCGACCCATGGATATAGTGAGAAGACTCACCTCGCACTACTGAATCATACAGAATACCCTTGGCTGCTAGCTGACAGATCCTCATACTACCAATAACAAAACAACACCCAATTAACAATTGAGTTCCATAACCACAAATCCATATATGGGGTAAAAAGACTATGTTACCTCTAATCTATCCTTGTCCAAATCTATGATGCAAACTACAATCTGAAAGGCCCAAAGGCCAATAAACCAATCACCAATTTTCCAAATTGGGCCCAAAACCCTTATACAGGCCTTACCTTATGGCCCAACCATTCTTTCTAGTCCAAAACACTTAGTGTTCCGATGGCCCATAAATAACTCAAACATTCAAGCCCAAAACTACAATATCCGCAAAGGCCCACTGATGGCCCAATTTTCCAAACTGGGCCCAACCCCATATGGTCTTATCCTAAGCCCAAAGCTTTATTCAGTCCAACAATAATCTCAAATGGCCCAAAGGCCCAAATAGCAAGTCTAATAAAGTGGCCCAAAGATAAGAAGCCCATAACGCAACAAGCCCAAAAACCCATCTGGCAATGAACGCGGGGCATACGCTCAACTTACGTTGGGCGTACTCAAGGAATTCGGGTCGCGATCTCAATTTAGTACGCTGAGCGTACAGCCAATTACGCGTGGCGTAACCTGGCTTAACCCAAACTCGATTTCTGAGTTAATCGATTAAGTACTTTGCATCCAAACTTCAGGGGACCTCAAAATAAAGCTCTGAATGCATAAAGTCGGCACCTTTATGCATCTACATGGCTCAGTGGGACCCAATGACCATTTTAATCCATTAAGACCCAACTTAATCCAAGTAGAACATGCATGGGTCATTCTTAAGCATCAAGCAAGCATTTTTATAGACTAGAAACATCAGAAGAGGCAAGATCTATCACTCTAAGCTCCTGGAGTTGCTTAAACTCACAAGGAGAACATAATAAGCCATAAAACCCTTAATCTTGCCCTAAAGTCAAACTAACATAAGAAGAAGTAAAGGTAAGAACTTTTTACCTTGAATGAGCTGGAATTGAAGCCAAAAGTCTGGATCTAAGCGTCCTCCTTTGAATCCACAAGATAGCACAATACCCACTTCATGGAAAATGAGCAAGAACACACCAAAAAGCACACTTAGATCACTCAAACACTCAAAATGGGATTAGGGTTTCCGAAATGAGACTAGAATGCTGTAACAGCCCGGAATTCCAGGTATTGTTATATTTATGATTTTGGGTGTTTTAAGAGGGGACTCGGCGAGTTGGAGCTCAGACTCGCCGAGTAGGATCGCGGATCTGGTTGCGGGTTCGCGACTGGACTCGACGAGTCCGGATATGGACTCGGTGAGTCCGCGCTGTTTAGCAAAACCCTAACTTCCCAGGTTTGGGACATATATAAGGGGCCTTATGGCCGTCATTGTTCACCCTAGTCCTTTGAGTGAAACCCTAATTCGATTGTGAGCATCTGGAGCAAGGTAGAAGACCATTATTGATCTTGGAAGTGTTATTTTGCAAGGAGGAGGAGGCTTGGTTAAGGGAACAACAGGAGAAGCCATATTCTGAGGGTTGGGGACACAGAGCAATGTTATTCAGGTAATATTTTCGAGTTGATCCCTTCTATGTTGATGTGTATATGGATTTAGGGTTTATTGAACCCTTTTGTGGCTAGATTGAGTGTTTCCTTAGTCCCCCAAGCGATTGGAACCCTATATTGGGACCCTTGGAAGTCCAGAGTGTCCCATGCCTGAGCTTTTCGGGAATCAATGGAGGTTTTGGATTGGAATCCTTATGCCTTAGGTCAAAACGTCAATTATGAGTCATGGGGTGTATTATGAGCACCGAAATAAGGACTTTACGTGATGAACCAGTCTAGGAAGGCCAGACCTATGAATTGCCGGAGCAGATCTGACCTTAGAAAGCAGTTTGAGCGGTTGCATGGCATGGACTCGCCGAGTCTGATGAACAGACTCGGCGAGTAGCTTGAAGATTGCCTTAGAATGGTCCTGTCCGGGTTATGGGTTGGATCGGTGAGTCAGGGCGAGTTAGAGAGGGTTAACAGGTGGTCTGAGTCGAACTGGGACTCGCCGAGTTGTTCTTCAGACTCGGCGAGTTGAGTCGGGGTGGCCCCGCGATTCTTCCAGGAGGAACTCGTCGAGTCAGGGGAGATACTCGACGTGTAGAAAGGGAATCTTAGAGAATTGGTGAGGACGTCTAGACTCGCCGAGTCGCCTTAGCGCTCGCCGAGTCTGGTCAAGTTGATCGTTGACCGTTGACCGTTGACCAGAGTTGACCTATGTTTGACTTCTTAGGGATAGTCAAACTTAGAAGATAAAAGTGTTAATAAGAGATGTATGATGTTATAGGGAGATTGTAGCTCGGCGGATCGAGCACGAGTGACTTCAGGATTTGCTAGCTTTCGATATTCACGAGGTGAGTCTTCTCACTATACCGTACCCGGAAGGGTTTGACTGTGTGACCAGAAGGTCGGATATGATATGTGATATATGTGCTATATGTGATAAGATAATTGTTATGCGTGCTATGTATGTTTATGTGGGCCGGAAGGCATTATGTTATGGGCCGGAAGGCGTGTAATCTGGACCGTAAGGTTGGCGTGAGTAGGACCGGAAGGTTTACCCAGCAGGGACGGAAGTCCCCTGAGACACATGGACCGGAAGGTCAGGGCCTGGAAAGGCGTATGTGCGTAAGTTGTATTTTGGGGAACTCACTAAGCATTTATGCTTACAGTTGTTGTGTATGTGTTTCAGGTACTAGCGAGGACCGTGGGAAGGCGCCGGCGTGATCTGTACACACTGATAGATGTTTTGTGATCTTGGGATTCATATGATTTGTATTCTGACATGACACTTGGAATGTTTATGCCTTGTTTTGAATGAAAATACTTTATTTTGAAATGAAAAATTTGTTTGAAAATTTACGTTGTTACAAATGCAATGGATTCTGAGAAAGGAAAGAGCCTTAAGCTCATATAGCTGTTTATATAGTGCCTACACCCTAAAAAATAAGGTTTGGCACTCTGACCATTACGTTGGACGTACCCCCAGCTTACGCTGGGCGTACTCACCCAAGCACGTGCCTACCTCGCCATGCACGCATGGTATTTAATTGCAAACGCTTTCCAATAAGGTCCATTTCTGCTAAAATCTTTACAATGTCATAACTTTCTCATCTTAGGTCCGTTTCCAACGAACCTTATATCCCCGGCGAGAGCCCTTCGCTTCTAACCAGTGGCGGATCCTAAGAGGGGCTAGGGGGGCCATGGCCTCCCCGGTTTTAAGGTTCCTAATATCTTATATGTTTATAGTTTTTTATAAAATAAATCAAATAATCATTATATTTGTTAAATTGGCCCCCTCTGTTTTGAGTTATAAAATTTTGATATCAACCAACAAAATCATCCGGAAATCACTGATTAAATCAAAAATAGAATAAAAAATAAAATAACTGATAGAATCAAAAGAAACCGTATCAAATTAGGAAACTAATCAAACTAAGAAACTATCTTTTAAACTTTATAAAACAAAACCAAAAGTACAAAATTATTAACTCAAGATTTTGACTCTAAGAAAACAATAAAGATCCAGAAACTTCAAAACCGGAAACATCAAAATATCACCGGAATAACGCTATCTCCCACTGCCTGTCGATAAACCGCAACTCCCCATCAGTCTCTGTCGCCACACCTCGGACTATCGATTCTCCTTCGTCGGATTGTAGCTTCTCCACCTTGCTCTCTTTTCTCCGTCGTGCGGTATGCTCACTGCCGGCGAACGCTCTCCATTTCCGATCTCCTCTCCACAAGAGAAATCTACCGGTATTTTTTCCTCTCTCTGTAACTCTCTTGACTCTTTTGTTTCTCTTGCTTTTATGTATGAGTCTATTACTCTGGAACTTGAAACGATGGTGGAGTGTAAACAGACATATGGTACACATATTAGCTGACAAAGTGACAAGTCTTTACCATATCAATGATAACATTTACTTTAACATTTACTTTGAATTTATTGATATTATTTATTGATTTTCTATTATATAAAGTTTTTTGTAAATTAACAGTAAACACGAATTGTATAATAGAATTAGTTAAAATCACAATATACTTTTTATTTTGGTTTTAATATTATCATAGAAAAAATTTAATAACTTGTATTTTTATACAAAATGTAGTTGTTTGCTATATATATTTGTTGGTTGTGATTATATTTTAGTATTATATTTTATTATTTAGTAACCGTTAGTTAATTGTTTTATATAGTATATATATCAACATGAAAAAACAATCGATTATTAATAAGTTGTGTATAAAAAATGTTAATTTTATTTAAGGTTCTAAAAAACTATCATATATTATATATTGTTTTGTATGAAAATATCCAACTTTTAGTGTTTCTATTCGAACAAATTAATCTAAAAACAATTATGCAAGACTTCAAAAAATGAAAAAAATCATCAAGTTCGTTCCACTTTGAAGAGCAATATAAAATTATATGTTATTAGTTTTCTTGTTACAAATTTTGATGTTATAATTTTGAGCCAATTTTTTTTGTTTATATAGTTGTGTTTTGAAATTTTAATTTCGGCCCCCCTAATAATAATGTTTGTGTTCCGCCCCTGCTTCTAACAACACACTCAAGCCTTAAAACCTTCCAAACAAAACCTAAAATCCATAAAAGACCCGAAATAATAAATTACGATTATACCCTTGACCTCCAAAGACACAATCGAACACCTGGATCACTTAGACCATAACACCCACACAATCGAACACCTGGATCACTTAAACAATATCCTTGTGGTTTTTTTTTTGTTTTTTGTTTTTTGTTTTTTTGTTTTTTTTTTTGCTAATTAGTTACTTGCTAACTATTTAAAGGCATGTTGTTTTAATAGTATCAAGGTGTTTGAAAAGATGTAATTCCTTAAAAGGCAAGGGTTCAATTCTTGTAGTTGACAAAAATAATAGTTTAGTTAGAAGTTGGAACTTGAATAGGTCTATAAACACTTTAATAGAGTTTAGTCGGTTTTTTATTTGTTTACTATGCTTGATATTATATTATGTTTATAAAGTTTAATTTAGACTATTTTGTGGAAAAATTTGTCAATTAATAAACTTATTCATTATGAAACAAAGTTTTGTAGCTATTAAGAATTTAGCTACAAAATACAATTCGGTAACAATTCTCTATATCAAAAAATGTAGAGACACCCATTGTGTAGCACATTCTTTAGCGGAATAGATAAATAATTAAAATTTTAATAAACAAAACTTTACAAATTATGTTATTTTTATTCAATCAACCAAATACTGACAAATTATAATTTCTTATTCCAATTCCAACCAAATACATGACAAATTATAATTTCTTATTCGAATTTCCTCATATTTTATTTTTTTATTATTAAATTATTTTCCCTTCTTCTTTTATATACTAAACGGCCAAAACATCATTATTATATATATTACAATAAATAAAAATTAAATATTTAACAATAGGTGAAACTTTAAAAATGATGCAATTTTTATTATCAAATTAATTCCATTTCATTTGTTGTCATAACAAACAAACCACATATTATTATAAAATTAGATCTCAATTCCATTGATATATTTAATTTTTTTCAAAACATTTTGCACACCAATCACCAAAACTATCATAATTTTTTTCAAAACATTTTGCACACCAATCACCAAAACTATCGTATTAGCCCGAAATAGGAAAATAAAAGAATGAGCGTAGGGGTGTAAGTGAGCCGAGCTACTCGAGATCGACTTATTAAAAGCTCGACTCGAGATCGAATTAAACGAGCCTGAGTCTAAATATGAGGCTCGTTTATTAAACGAGCTCGAGCCGAGCTTCAATAATGGGCTCGCAAACCTAAACGAGCTTAATACGAGCATATATATATATATATATATATATATAATATATATATATATATATATATATATATATATACACACACACACACATAGAGGCTCGTTTAAGCTCGATTAGACTCGCGAGCCCACTAAGTTGTTCATGAGCCGAGCTCGAGCTTCATTTTAAGGCTCGAATCGAGCTCGAGGTTCCTCAAATTAAACGAGCCGAGCTCGAGCTTGGTCCAGGCTCGGGCTCGGTTCGGCTCGTTTACACCCCTAAATGAGCGTGTCATTTTCTACTATAACAACATCAATTGATTCATCCTATTCAACTAAAAGGTTTTTAGCCCAACGGTATTCGATGTTATCCTCTTCCTTTAGGTTGAAGGTTCAATTCTCTAGTGGGATAAGTGGAATAATTTAGATATAGTTTAAGATATTTATCTTTAAAAAAAGATTCATCCAATTCCCTGATTGCCAATACATGTGGTGGACCAGGAATTCTTAAAAAACAACATACTATATTCTTCAATAAATAATAAATATCTAAATTTTTTTTTACTACAATAAAAAAAAGTATATTTGTCGTTAAAAAAAAGATTATCCAATTTCCCTGAATTGCCAATAGATGTCGTGCACCAAGAATTTTTAAAACACAACACAATATATTCTTCAATAAATAAATAAATAACTGAAAATTTTGGACTACAGTCAAAATTGTCAATTTAATGTAATAATCATCAGCAAGCAAAAATAATAATAGACTTGTTAAAATCTTTCAAAAGTGTTGGTTTATGTAATTAAAAAAAATGTTGTATTTTTCTTCAGTAAGTAATCATTCTCTAAGTTTATACGACAGATAAACATAATAGTTTTAAAAGAAACGTTCTTTTAATGATAATTTCTTAGTAATGCTATAGTAATTTATCTCATCTTCAAAAAGAATTGTATTTACCATACAAAAAAGGGCTATCATAAGGTGTCATTACCATACTCATCACCATGGGCGGAGTTTTATTGGGGGAGGGGGTGCCCCCCTTGATTTTTTTTTGTTACAAATACCCTATATATTTTAATTTTAAACATATAGACCAAAAATTATAATTTTTTGCCGTCGCCGCCACTCCT